>NC_136410.1:227368233-228570733 GCF_051521515.1 Lactuca serriola | reverse complement strand
GGGGTATAGCATGATGAATGAGAACTCTCAAGTATTGGAAAATTAAGACTAATTACTTGATCACATGGATGTGTGAGTCAAGTGAAGGACTAAGGGATCGAGTACACATTCTTGTGCACTGGTCAAGTCCACCACAAAAGATTGATAAAACTATTCGTCATAGTTTACTAAAGCTCAGTAAATATGATTATGCTTACAAGCTTAAGTGTAATTCTGAGACATTGGAAAAAGGTTCCAATGTATGACAGAGCAAATAAGAAGAATCAAATTAGGCAGAAGGATAAAAGTTTCTCAAATCTGAAAAGATGGGAGAGTACTTTAGAATCAGTTTTTGTGATCATCTTAATGATTAAGAAACCATATCAAAATTAGTTCTCTAAGGAAATCTTAGTGCATTCTTATGAATAAGAAGAGGAACTTGAATTGTTGAAATGGTTAAATCAAGAAGATGAGTCATACTTCGTTCCAACACAAGTCTTAGAGTTATACTCCAAGATTGTAATTTGAGTGACTTGTCTTAAAGAAGCTTTAAAACACTTGTCAAATGTAAGAGTAAAAATTTCCTACTCTTGTACATTTGAAATTGGTAAGTTCTGATGTTTTGGATAAAACAAAGACCAACTTAGGCCAATTGTGTGAAGTGTTTGTCTTGATTAGAATCCACACTATCTCTTGGATATTTGACAAGGGAGTCTTATAGGTCAAGAGGATAGTGGGAGTCTTAAAGATCTTGAAAGTATCAAGAACTAATCAAGAATAGAACCTGAAGTTCTTCACTAGCACATGACTTGAGGTTTATAACCTATTGTGTTGACATATTCTGTGCCCATTCCAGTTAAAGTTGGCTTTGCATATGAGTTCTTAGAGTTCTCAATTTGTTGCACAACAACTTGGAAGCAATGGCAGGCCCTTAAGCTGCCAGGTGGCAAGAAATTAAGATTGAGTTCAGTCCATATGAGTTTGGATTTGCCATTATCCTTTTCTTGTGATTATGGTTCTGACAAATTCACATGGATAAGAACACATACACCATTAAATCTAAGTGTCATAAGGTTTCTCTCTGATTCATGAAAATGATAGTGAGGAAACACTTTCACTAAGTAGATTTTAGCTGGATAGCAATTATGATATTTGCATTCTCAAAGTCGTTAGTGGAGCATGTGTGGTTTACCGGCACACTAACCTGGACTTGTGAGAAGTGGAAAAAATGTCTAACCATTATGATTACGGCATACCTCTTCACAATTGTTTAGACACACAAGTGTGCTATCTAAGAGAAGGTGTATGCTTTTGATAAAGTTTTATCAAAACAATCTAGTATCAGAAATCTGAACTTTGGTAAGAAAGTCAGCTGATTTTTGAGTACATGTCAAAGCTAGTGGGAGCATAAGTGTTATGCTAATAATCATCATGTTAGTGGGAGCATGATAATTATGATGAGTATTGCAAGTTAGCAATGTTAATTATAGAAAACAAAAAGTTTCAACTGGGAAAAAGTTGTTTTGCTATAATTAAGGGAGAGGAAATTATACTTCATCTCAAATCTATAAGCTTAGATCGTGAGGTTTTAATCATTTAGTCAAGGATATATATATATATGAATTTCATGTTGGAATGGCTCAACATAAGGAAATTCTGTATATGGGTCCATTATTTGCGTTCTAAAATTCGATTATGATTACGGCATCCCTTTTCATAATCTGAATTATGAGAACTTGGCAAAGAGAAATGGAAATGTTATAGCAAAAGACTGGTTTAGTCTTTATGTGAGACATCATGAATCGTGTCCCATATGCTTCGGATATAGGATCGATTACATGTGCTATATTCATCCTTTCTAAAATTTTCCAAATGCCTAGGGCATTAAGAAGGGAAAAGGTTTAGAACTGGATATGACTAAAAGGATTAAACAATTGTCGAGAACAATCTAAGGTTTACCAAAGATTGGTTGCTCAAGGACAGTTGGAAGTACAGTGATAGTTCTGGAAGGACCATATTGACATAGTCTGTAAGGAGGCAACTCTTGTTCAGAAGTGATTAGTCAAAATGGAATCCGGAAATGTTTCAAAGTTAGAATTTTCAATCTGTGTAAGATTAAGGAAACTTAATGCAAGAAGGATGTTTCCAAGGAGTTGATCTCCTTTGGAATGCTCTGTAATGTTTGTTGTCAAGTCTTTATGACTTTGTGCACAATCATTACAAGAGGATCAATGCATATAAGTTTAGAATCTAACAGATTTCAGTAAATGGCATGAATTTGGAATTCTTGCATTTGCAGTAAGGATTTGGGAGTGTGAAAAGAGAATCATTGAAGTTATGTTCAATTGATCTGGTTCACAAAGTAAAGATCATAGACAAACATAGTATGCATACTTGGTGTATGGCATGACTAGTGTTTAGAAAACATAGTGTACATGCTTGGAGCATGGGACAACTATTGTTTTAAATTCAAGAATAAAGTTGATAGCTAAAACAATATACAATGAATAATGTGTAATCATATGGTGATAAATAAAAGGTGTTTTATTTATATTCATAAGTTCTGAGACCATATTGGATTCAATTATTATTGTGTTTCACTTTGCATGTTTTGACTTCCCGAATAAACTAGGTTATTCTTCCGGAATGACTAAGTTATTCAAACCATCCACAGTCGGTCATATGTTGGAAGTAGATATGAATTAAGACTGTCATGGGTTGGCTTGTAGAGGTCTAAGGTGTTGGACAAAGGGCTACAACACTCATGAGTGCTCATAAGTTCTGAGTATTGGATTCAACCCGCGCTCATTGGAATCACTTCATGGATTTTATCACGAGTGATCATGAGATGATAATATCTTATATTCTTCAAACCTAGAGATATGAGTTGTTACTATGAGTTGATTGTACATTGATTGCACGAAAACGCATTCGGTAACTCAGTGCTATAAAACGTGCCTTTGTGTATGATTCAACAAGTAGTAGAACAAGCCATATGAGTCGAAGTTTATCCATTCCTTTTACCTTCGGGATAAAAGCGATATCTGTGGGCCCGTCGATGATTTGATGATGACAAATGGAAGTGCTCGGCCGGGCCAGGACTAATTTGATTTGTTCAATTAGTCAGTCGTCATAAATCGGAAATTGGGAAACAACAAATGGACAGAGAGAATGATTATAATCCATGTCTCAGTCCATATGATATCTAGAATGGAGGAATATATGATCCCTTATCTAATGGACAAGTCATTGACAAAGGTCAGAGTTCATCGACAAGGTCAGAGTTCGACAAAAGCTTTTGAGAGCTACGATTTCCAGTCGGTTCCTGAAGTCATACACAATAATAGTTTTAGACTTATCCAAGTGGGAGACTGTTGGATTAATGTCTAAGTCCATAACTATAATTGGTAAGACTTGACCCGACCCGACATGGTCCATTTGGGTTTCATGGCATCATGCATTTGGATAGACTAAATGAGAGAAATAAGACACTTATGGTTATTAATATATTATAAGTTCTAGTATATTAATAATAAGAATAATAAGATTATTTAATTAGTATTGATCAAGAATTAATCTAGGATTAATTAAGTGATCAAAAGAAGACTAATTAAATATATGGGTTGATTGTGTAAATCATCCATACTTGTATAGTGGGCTAATGCTCCATGGATAATCAAGTTGGGCTAAAACCCATAGGATGGTTCATGGATGCTCCATGGTGTATTTGAACCCATGGATCCAAGGAAATGGAAAGCCATGATAATTAAGGGTTTACCCTAATTGTAACACTATATAAAGATCTTATTCTTGACAAAATTGGCCACTAGAATCACACTAGAGAGAGCAAGAAAGGGCTAGCCAATTTCATGAAGTGTAGATTTCTCTCAAGTTATTCCAAGTGTATTTGGTGTTGTGTGATTCCATTTGAGGTGTCACACTTGGGGCACTAGGCACTCAAGCTTCATGAAGACTTTCTACATCAAAGAGGTATGTATTCTATCTTGTTACATTCATTGTTTTGTATGCTAGATTAGGATAATACCTTGGAAGTTCTTATTTGCATGTATAATAGGGAAAACATAGATCCAAGGTATTTAGGGTTGCATGTACACTTAGGAGTGTTAGAATGCTCAAAACCCAACAGATATTACGATGGATTTTATCACAAAGCTTCCCCGGACGGCTCGAGGAGTAGATTCGATTTGGGTCATCATGGATCGATTGACCAAGAGCGCCTATTTGATTCCGATTCAGGAAAGCATCTCGGCCGAAAAGTTGGCCGATATTTACATCAGGGAGATAGTGGCACGGCACGGGGTGCCAGTGTCAGTGATATCGGATCGAGATGTGCGGTTCACTTCCAGGTTTTGGAAGAAGTTTCATGATGAGTTGGGTACTCGTCTGCACTTTAGCACCGCCTTTTACCCGCAGACAGATGGTCAGAGTGAGAGGACCATCCAGACCTTGGAGGATATGTTGCGGGAATGCGTGCTAGACTTCGGTGGTAGCTGGGATACCTATCTTCCCTTGGCTTAGTTCTCGTACAACAACAGCTACCATGCGAGTATTGACCGTCCTCCATTCGAGATGTTGTACGGTCGGAGGTGTAGGACCCCGATATGTTGGGGTGAAGTTGGCCAGAGGGTCATGGGGAGCACCGAGGTGGTGCTCAAAATGCCCGAGAAAATCCAGCAGGTTAGGAGCAGGCTTCAGACAAGCGTCGATCAGACCTGGAGTTCCAGGTCGGGGATATGGTTCTCCTGAAAGTGTCGCCTTGGAAAGGGCTCATTCGATTCAGGAAGCGAGGCAAGTTGGGCCCAAGATATATTGGTCCGTTCAGAGTGGTAGCCCGGGTGGGCAGGGTGGCATATAGGCTGGATCTGCCAGCCGAGCTCAGCCAGATCCACAGCACCTTCCATGTCTCCCAGCTGCGGAAGTGTCTCGTGGATGATTCAGTGGTGGTACCGTTAGAGGATATACAGGTTGATGACAACCTGAATTACATTGAGCGCCCAGTCGCAATCCACAACCAGAAGTCGAATGATCTAAGGAACAAGAGGGTGGAGTTAGTGAAGGTGCAGTGGCAACACCGAAAGGGGTCCGAGTGGACTTGGGTGCCGGTGGAAGAAATGATGGAGCATTACCCCGAGTTGTTTCAGGATCGGGCAGCAGACTTCGAGGACGAAGTCTAAAATAAGTGGGGGAGATTTGTAGCACCTAGTTCCTGGTACATCAAATTTATCTTTGTGTTTTTTCATTTTTAGCCTTGGACTCGGCGAGTTGTAGGTCCGACTCGCCGAGTAGAGACGGGACCCGGAGCATGTTTAAGTTGGCGACTCGGCGAGTCCATATTCCGGACTCGGCGAGTCCCCGCTGTCTGATGAAAGCCTAATTCCAAGGGTTTGCCCCTATTTAAGCTAGCTTGTACGGCCCAAGCTCGCCCCCTTTCACGCTCAGAGCGCCCTACATCAAACCCTAACTTGTTTCTTGTGAGATTGAAGTGTTTAGAGTGATTCCTTGAAGTTTTTGGGAGAAGAAGGAGAGTGAATCAAGAAGAGGAGAAGGAGACCAAATATCTTGGTGCTATTTCAGAGTTCTCTGAGGTATATCTCTACTTCATTCTGTTTGTATGCTTACACCCCCATTAGAGCACCTTTTGAGCTCTTCTTGAGCCTTTTTCCAAGCTTGTGCATGAAGTAGAATCCGTTATAGGTTTATTATCCACTAGATCTAGTCATGTTTGAGCTCCAGAAGCTCAGATCTATAACCTTTATGGGAGTAAATTGCTTGAGTGTCCTAGATCTACCTTCTTAGCCCCTATTTCACCTTTAATCCCCATTCTATGCATTTCTACAAGTAAAGTTGGAAACTTTACATGAAAATCCTGACCTAAGAACTTAGATCTGTAGATGGCATGGACTGGATTCGAACAAAATCGAGTGTATAGTATTTGCATGTGGCAGACTCGGCGAGTTGCTCATTGAACTCGGCGAGTCGGGTCGCGAGTCCCCGAGTTTCCCCCTTTTCGTTTATGTCGAGTAGTGTAGTGAGTCCTGGGTGGACTCGGTGAGTTGGAAGCTGAACTCATCCGGGAAGGAACTCGGCGAGTCAATTCCCTGACTCGGCGAATTCAAGGCAATCTTCTTAAATCAAGAACAGACTCGGCGACTTGTTCATGCAACTCGGCGAGTCACAGCATAAAGTGTTCATCGGATGAAGATGAACTCGACGAGTTGTTCATACAACTCGACGAGTAGGATGAAGGACTATTGGCCTTGGGTATAGAAGGAAAGCTCGTCGAGTCAACGTCTAACTCGACGAGTAGAGACGGATTTATGGTCAGACTAAGGGAAAGGGACTCGGCGAGTTGGCAAGCCAACTCGGCGATTCTGGTCAGCTGGCAGTTGACTATGACTGGACTCTAGATTTGTTAAGGGTAAATGGTCAATTTACCCTGAAGTCGGTAAGCACTATTTGACTAAGGGTTTTGTGGGAATTATAGCCGGAGGATCTCCGGAGCGGCAGTAGCAGCAGTCAGTCAGTTCCCACACAGATCGGCAGTTACTTTGAGGTGAGTTTCCTTTCAGTAGTAACGGGTCTAAGGCACCAAGGCCGGCCCGTATAGGCGAGATGTTAGTATTAGAGTGTGGGCCGAGCCCGTATCTTTTGGTTGAGTTGATTATGATATATGCCAGTATGATAGAGTTGTTTATACTTGTTGTCTGTGTGATACTTGTATGTTATGGGTTAGCGGCTGAGTGTGGGCTAGGCCCGTATCTCTCCGAGAGTGGAGTGTGGGCGAGGCCCGTATCACCAAGATAGTGGAGAGTGGGCGAGGCCCGTATCTCCCGACTAGCGGAGTGTGGGCAAGGCCCGTATCTTCATGAGTGTGGGCAACGCCCATATCTCCTAACTGTACATTGTATGCTTGCCTGGTATGAGGTATTATGAGGGAACTCACTAAGATTCGTGCATACAGTTTTCAGTTTTTGTTTCAGGTACCTCTTCTTTGAAGGGGAAGGAGCTGGCGCGGTAGCGGTACATCACACACACACACCTGCTCATATTCCGCATTATGATATCTTCCTGGGAAATTGTACTCTGACATTTTTATGATTTGACAATGTTTTCTGACATACAACATCTTTTGGTGAAATGAAATGATTGTTGAATGAGTTATTCCTAAATGTTTTGCTAAGTACATGTTTTAAAAATGAAACTTTTGGCCCGTATTCTTGGGACGTTACACCTGAAAATAAATTTAATGAAATAAATATGGCGTTCTCTATTAATCTTGTTTATATAAACAAACGAGGCATAAACGAAGTTACCCAAACATTGAACATTGGGATTTTTTAGTCAATAATACTTGAGATATCAAGTAATCTTTTAACAACTTAATCTAATCTAATAAGATGTTAAAAAACAAATAATTAAAGATCTTAGTTTAAAATTTTAAAATGTTTAAGATAACTGTAGCCATAAGTTTTGCTATGTTCTGAAGTTTCGTCAAGATAATGAGTTTGTTAGTTGCAATAAAAACTATAATCTAAAAAACAAATAAGTTTTACAGAACATGGTAACATATAAACAAATTGTCACACCCCGAAACCGATGGCGGAAACGTTCCGGGGCGGAGGACGTCATGTAAAGTATCATAACCAATGTACATAGCAAGCATAGTAAACACAAAACATTACATTACATAGAAATATTTACGTTTGTTTGAAAGCGAAGTAATGTAATACAAGTTTTACATATACATCAGTATAACAAAAGTAAAGACGAGACTGCTAAAATGCTCCGTCTTCTCCAAAAGAACGCGGGATACCTGTCTAACGAGAACCTGAGAATACATGCAGTTTTAAAATATCAGCATAAAGCTGGTGAGTTCATAAGCGGTTTGTTTCTATAAAAGAACAAGTTTCCTTTGGTTTTCTGAAAAAGTTGCTATCCAAGAAAATCCCATATTTTCTTATAAGAAAAGTTTAGTTATCCATTTGTTACACAGCCTGGTTAAGAACAATTAAGTTATCCCAGGAAAAACCCTTATTTTCCTTAAAAGTTGGTGGTTGGTTATCGATTCGGAATGCAGTGTACAAGTATCTACCACACTTGTAGCGTTTAAGTGGAATATCCTGAAAGCCTGGTTGTCCTTGAAAATTTCATTAGTTTTAACACGTATATAAAACTAATAAGTAGGCAGTAAACTAATTACTAAAGTAAATTTCCATAATCTAAGTTGCGAGTTCCATAACCATACAATAAACTAGATAACGCTCGTAACGGGGCCAGTATCATTTTATGACTTTTGTCGACTAGTCGGTCCCATTGTAGCTAGCAGCCAGGTGTGGGGTATTCAATCCCGTATAGATCTATACACTCAAGTCACGTTCTCCCTCCAGGAGTTTCTGGTTACAGGGGCAGTCCTACACTCTCGTATCAAGGGGGAGTGTTACCAAGGACGTGTCTCCAATCTTAAGATTAATGAAATTTTAAAAGAAATCATACGAAAAATCATGTTTTATTAGTCCTTCACTCTCGTATCCAGGGGGAGCGTTACCAAGGACATGTTTCCAGTTCTAAGATTTATGTTATTGGTCCTTCACTCTCGTATCTAGGGGGAGTGTTACCAAGGAGATGTTTCTAGTTTTTAAGATTAATGTTATTGGTCCTTCACCCTCGTATCTAGGGGGGGTGTTACCTAGGACGTATCAAAAGTTCTAAGGTTAATACTTTTAACAGTAATGATGTGGAAAATCATTTGTGAAATATAAAATATAATATTTTATAATGAGTTTCACAATTAATATGAAGACTACCTCTGCAAGTTAAACGGTCGGTTAATACGGTTTTCAGTATTAAAAGCATACGGAATATGAAACATTTCATACGAACTAATAAGTTTGAGTACAAGATTTCCTTGTACTTTTGCTTGTATTCCCCCCTCCCCCTGAAAATATGAAAAACACGGAAAACGGTGTAGGGGTATGAACTCACCAGACGAGAAATGTGTCAGGTATGATGCTAAGTGTCAGTTTAGGGCTTGAATACGCGCGAGGATCCTATGTAACATGAGGAGATACATAATTGTATCTAATTAGACATTGAAATACTAATTAAATAAGATAATACACTCCGAGACGCGGAAACACTTTATTTCAAGTGTTAGGAGTGATACGGGTTGCATTTAAGGGGGTGTAGGGCCTAGATATGGAGTTTGCTCTTCAAGAGTAAACTCTTAGAAGAGATTACAGCCCATAGACCATATCCCTATGAGTTTACGGCCATAAACCCATGGGTGGTGTATTCTTGGATGCTTAAAGGTCTTATAACACTTGTGGAATTAGGCTAGGTTCAATTCTAGGGCATAGGAAGTGATTGAATCATCAAATGGACCTTTTATGGGAGTTTACAGCTGTAAACATAGATTTTATGGCCATAAACTCTTACTTGTTCCTTCTTTTTGTGTTTTGATTGTTCTAGGTTAAGCGCACATGATTCTAGTCCAATATACAAGCCATGGAAGGAAGTTAGGTCACCATTTGACCTCTTTAGAGGAGTTTATGGCTAGGGGACCATTCCTAAGGGGATTTACGGCCTTAATCTCCTAAGGTCATTGTTTCCTTGATGTTTAAGGTCCCTACTTCGATGGTGGTTGGTTCTAGACATTATTCCAAGCCATAGGAGGTGTTTAAGGGGCAATTTAACACCTTAAATGGTGTTTACCACCTATGAAAGAGGGTTTACGGTCCAAGAATGATCTTGGGCCATAAACTCATGTTTACTCCCCAAATAACAAGTTTTTGGTGTTCTAAGCTCGTACATGTAAGTCCGTAAGTCATATCTAAGCACTAGGAGTGATTTTGGAGGGTTTTGGGGCTTCAAAACCCCATTTATGGGTGTTTGTGGTTTGGGGTTGTTCCTGGGTCGTAAACACAAGTTATTGATACTTTTGGATTATTTAAACCTGGATTTGTATGCTAAACAAGCTAAACTATAAGCTAGGATAGATCACTTACCAATTTGGAGCTTGAAAGGGGTGGTTTTGGATCAAAATTTGGCTTGTAGAGAGAGAGAGAGTGTGTGTGTGTGTGTGTGTGTTAAGAGAGTGAAAAAAGATTCAAATGAAGGTCCACTCACCCTTATATAGGGTTTGAGTTTGTGGCGCGGTGGAAATCTACCCGATACCGACGTTAAATGGAGCTTATAGTCGTACCCGATTAAGTTGTTGTAACCCGACGTGGTCGTAAACTAAAAACTTTTAAAAAGAATATCGAGGGTGTTTCACGTGTTTCTAATGCATTTGGACACTCATGAAGTCATAATAAAAGTCTTAATTCAATTACCCTAATTCAAAATGTTAACGGAAAAATTGAAATACAAACGGGTTTTATTAACGGAAATGAGTTACAATGACGGAATAAATTTCAGGTTGTCACACAATTGCTTCTAATATTGTTGGTGTCATACTTCTATAATAAAAGAGATTCATGTTTACAATAATGACAGGGTCGGCTCAACAAGTTTGGGGGCTCTAAGCGAACCAAACTTTTGAGGCCCTTTGACAATTACTATACATAATGTTATAAACCCTCCTCCTTTGTCCGGGCTTGAGACCGGAAATAATAAACTAAAAAGTTTACAAATGGTGGAATTAATTTTTTTTTATGTATATGTCTTTTGTGAATATATTTTATGACATAAAGTTAACTTTTCTAGCTTTTTAGATGCAAATTCTTTAATGAAATTTTCATAATCAATTTCTTTTACCAGATGTTTTTCAATTGACAAAATAGATATTCCATTTAATCTTTGTTGTGATATTGTAGATCTTAAATAATTTTTTTATAGTTTTAATTTAGAAAAACTTCTTTCTGCAGAAGCAACGGTTATAGGAATAGGCAACATAATCTGATAGGCAACATATGCATTTGGAAAAGAACTAAACTTTTTAATATAATTAAGTATATTAATAATTGTATCACATTCTAAATGTACAATATGTCTTAAAAGTTTTAGTTCATCAAATAAATCTAAACCATCAATATCTAAGCTATCATCATGCTTTAAAGATTTTTCAAGATTTAAATAATGTTCTATTAAAGTATTTTCATCAAATGATTTTAATTTTTCTATACTAAATAGAAAACCAAAAATATTTTTCAACTTGTTAAATTGCTCAAATCTACTTTTAAGTGAATTAATGGTTTTATCTACTATATATAAAAAGTAATCAGTTTTAAATAACTAAACATGAGTTATAATAGTTTCATTAGCAACATTTTCATCATATCCTCTATATCTTTGAATGATACATTTTTCATGAAATTTAGGTTTTACGTTCATTTCTAAAGCCAATTCTTTTGCATAATCTAAAGCCTTTTTCAAATCTATTTTCTCTATATTCTTCAAAGAAACACAAAAGTCCATTTAGTTGATCTATAGCATCATCGATACACATATCATTTGATTGCAAGCTTTTACTAACGGTGTTAATAGCAAACAAAACATCATACCAAATAATCATTCCTAATAAAAATTCATAGTTTTCAAGTTCATATGTAGCTAAACATTTAGCCTCACTTTTAATTTTTGGATCTCCAAAATTTTTGGAAAATTGTAAAAGTGATTTTCTCAATTGTGGTGCTTGAAATCTAATTGCTTTTACACTTTCTACCCTACTTTCCTAACGAGTTTGCGATAATGATTTAAGTGTTAGGTTTGATATATTATCTTGTAATATTTTCCACCTTTGAGTTGATGAAGCAAATATCGAATATACACGTTGCATAACTCTAAAAAACTCACTAGCTTTATCACACGAATTAGCCATATCACAATTTACTAAATTTAAACTATGACAACCACACAGAGTGTTGAATGCTCTAGGGTTAATGTCTAATAATCGTTTCTATACACCTTGATGTTTTCCTTTCATATTTGATCAAGCTTCATAACCTTGACCCCTAACATTATTTATATCTAGTCCTATATTTTTAATTTCATCAACTACAGCAAGGCTTTTCCTTTACCGGTTCTATTATCTACAATTAAAAATCCTAGAAAGTACTCCTTAACTTCAATTGGAGTTGTTAAAATATCTAAACATCGTAATATAATTGACATTTGTTCCTTATGACTTGTATCGAGAGTACAATGAAGTATAATTGAAAAGTATTTAGCCTCTTTTACTTTTTTAATAATTTTACTTTTAACTTCTTGTCCGAATAAACTAATAAGTTCATTTTGCATATTGTGTCCAAGATAATGATTATGAATTTCTTAGTCATTAATTCTCCTAATATGGTCTTGCATAATAAGATCAAATTCCGCAATCATTTCAATTATAGTTAAAAAGTTACTATTATTTTCTTCATAAATCTTTTCATTTGTTCCACGAAATGTTAAATTATCTTTTCGTAAAGTTTTTACTACAACAATGATTCTTACTAACACATTTTTTCAATGTTCTTTTTCTTTATTTATTTGTTCTTGGATTTGTTTGTCAATTGTTTTATTATTTGCAAATCTAGTTTCTAAGTCAATCCATGACCTCATATTAAGAATGTGTTTGTTACTTGCTTCGTGTCTTTTTTAATATACTAGAAATATTGTTCCAATCATTATTAGATTTATGTGCTAACGAACATGTAGATGCATTCACATTAAATAATATACAACAAAAACAAAAAACTCTATCTACATCTATGGAATAAAACAACCATGTTCATTCATACTTTTCTCCATTTTGTATTTTTTGCATATAAAGAGATGTACTAAAGCTTCTTAAATGTTGATCTTTTGGAAATTTAAAATTATAAATTTTAATAGGACATTTTACTACAATTAAATCTCTTAAATTAGTACTAATATTATTCCATCTACTTGGATCATATATGTTTAAAGACGTGTTATCATCTTCACTATTAGTTTGTTCCTTATCAATTTCAATATTCGTTTGTTCGGTATCATTATCACTATTAGTTTGTTCGTTATCATTTTCACTATTAGTTTGTTCATTATCAATTTCAATATTAGTTTTTTCATTATCATTTTCAATATTATTTGGTTCATTATCATTTTCAATATTAGTTGGTCATGATCATTATTATCAACATTAGCTTGCTCTTGTTCATTATCAACATTAGTTTGTTGTTGTTCATTATCAATATTTTTGTTTGTAGTTAAATATATTAAAAACGACCATTTTTGTTTATCTATAAAAGTTTCTTCTTGCATTTTTCGTTTCCTTTTAGAAGCATCGGATTCTTATTTTCTCTTTGACATGATTATTAATTATTTGATTAATAATAACTATAAGTATATAAGATATAGATTAGGATTATACTGCCCCCGAGATAATGGAAAGCTAAAAAACAATGGAATCTGTCAATCTGGAATCAGTGAACAATGAAATTTTCCAATCTGGAATAAAAAAATCATAAAATTGAAAATATTAACGACTTTGATCATTCATGCCATTTGGATAAAGCCAAAAACCATTAAAATACAAATTACATAACTTAATAATAAAACATTGTGTTTTAATCAGAAGAAATTATATAACATGAAGTCAAACAAGAATCTCATTCAAAACAAAACCAAATGATGAGGCCAAACAACTTAAACTTTTTAGGTAATTGAGTTACTGGTTATTTGACACCAAAAATATAAATTCAAAATTTTTTCTATTTGTATGCTATGTTTCTAATGAAATCACTTATATATAGATGTAATTAAAATCTCACATGAAATTCCACATGATTTTGTTAATAACCAAGACAAACATTGTCCAATACTATAACATGTTAATTTATTATGAAAAAAAAATCATTCATTAGATTGCAAATAAGGTTAATTTATTATGAAAAAAATCGTTCATATGTAGCCTGCCAATGTCAGCATTCCTGGCTGCAATCAAATGTATTAATAACTACTGATTGTCTGATACTACAAGACTGACTCGGTAAATTCTATGTATTGGTTCTTCAGTTCTATAACAATTTAACAAATGACAGTTCATTGAAACTTGAAAAATCAAAAATTTGTGGTTGTGTAATGTCCATTGTCAAAAGATTAACCCTAATTAATTGGCTATTAACCCCAATTGGATAATCAGAGATTGTGACAACCGTCAATTTTCGGTCAAATCAAAGTCAACTAAAGTCAACAAGTCAAACCGGTCAATTCAATTTGCCCGTAGGTACTAAGAGTTTACGTTATGTAATTTCTAAACAACTCTCTATTCTAATGAGAGATCATAAATCGAATAGTGCGTACATCTAGATCTCTTTAACCTAAAACGGTGGTACGTGGCAAGCCAAACCGATAAAACAATGTTGCATACTCATCGGGAGTGTGTAAGATCCTTAATCAAGGCTTAACGGGGTTTACGGACCCTGCACTGCGAAGCTGGACACTCACATTCGTCACACACAAAACCGCTCTCAATCGTTTTCACTCCATCTCTTCTTATCAGAAATCTCTCTAAATATGTGAAATCTCTCCCAAATATCTCTTTGTATGAGAAATCTCTCCAAGAATGTCAAATCTCTCCCAAATCTCTCTAAGAATGTGAAATCTCTCCCAAATCTCTCTCTGAATGAGAAATCTCTCCAAGAATGTCAAATCTCTCCCAAATCTCTCTAAGAATGTGAAATCTCTCCCAAATATCTCTTTGTATGAGAAATCTCTCCAAGAATGTCAAATCTCTCCCAAATCTCTCTAAGTATGTGAAGTCTCTCCCAAATCTCTCTCTGAATGAGAAATCTCTCCAAGAATGTCAAATCTCTCCCAAATCTCTCTAAGAATGTTAAATCTCTCCCAAATATCTCTTTGTATGTGAAATCTCTCCAAGTATGTCAAATCTCTCCCAAATCTCTCTAAGTATGTGAAATCTCTCCCAAATCTCTCTCTGAATGAGAAATCTCTCCAAGAATGTCAAATCTCTCCCAAATCTCTCTAAGAATGTGAAATCTCTCCCAAATATCTCTTTGTATGTGAAATCTCTCCAAGTATGTCAAATCTCTCCCAAATCTCTCTAAGAATGTGAAATCTCTCCCAAATATCTCTTTGTATGTGAAATCTCTCCAAGTATGTCAAATCTCTCCCAAATCTCTCTGAGTATGTGGAATCTCTCTCAAATCTCTCTCGAAATCTCTCCCAACTTTCTATAATCACTCGGGGCATCCCGACCCTCGAATTTGGCGAAAACAGCCCAAAAACGGAAGTCTACGCGAAAAACGGACTTAAGGAGCCGAAACCCCTCTTAGGACCCGAAAGTCCTCTTAGGACCCGAAAGCCCTCTTTAGGAACCGAACCCTTCTGAGCCGAAGGCTGCTGAACCGAACCCGAAAGGTCCTCTCGGGCCCGAACCTCGCATGCCTCACCCGAACCCGAACGTTCGGCACATTTCGGGTCTGACCACTTCCTCTTCTAATGACCTACCGAGCCTTCTCTTCTGAGGACCGAGGACTGAACCTTCGCTTCTAACCTTCGGACCGAGCCCTCGGACTGAGCCCCTCGCCCTCGCCTCTTCTTCTGGTTCACATTCGCTTCCGGCTCGGCACCAGCAAGGACCGAATCTCGGCCTAGGGACCGAACCTCGGCCTAGGACCGAGAGGCCTCGCTGGGAATGCTTTTTCTCCCGGTTTTCGACTAAATTTGCGTTTTAAGCCCGTTTTTAATTGTTTTAACACGAGATTTTCACCTAAAACTTTATTTTAACATATAAGGACCCTGAATTATTAATTAATCATGTTTTAAAGATAAAACCTTATCCAAAAGAGTGGGTGAAGTACAAAGGTGGAGTGTTGACTTTACTTATTTCTATGACACAAGCAACCACTCCCATACCCACTCCATGTCACTATTCACCACCAGCCCATCCCTAGTCACTTCATAGGTCATTTCTCATTATTTTCAACTATTCCCACATTCTTAGGGCTGGAACATCCACCCTCTCTCCTCACACTCCATTTATTCTCTCATTTTTCACCAAAAACCACACTCCAAACTCTCTCATCCTTTTCTCTCAAATTCGAGAACTTCAAGGCATACTCCAAGACTTTTCTCCTACAGTTAGTAAGTATCATCATCTTTCTTATGATTATTACACATCCTCCCACTAAAAATCATAGATTGCTTACTCAAACATCATCACATTCTTGTTAGATCTTCGAATCTTCAAGTGATTCTTCAAGTGTTCTTAGGTTGAACACTTCTCTTCTTCAACACTTACCTACTGAAACCACTCAAGGTGAGTTCATACCCCTACATTTACATGGTTTCTCAAGTTTTTAGGGGGGGGGGGGGGGGGG
The DNA here is from genome assembly GCF_051521515.1 of Lactuca serriola. Lineage (NCBI taxonomy): Eukaryota > Viridiplantae > Streptophyta > Magnoliopsida > Asterales > Asteraceae > Lactuca > Lactuca serriola. The sequence goes on along the minus strand of NC_136410.1, from coordinate 228,554,429 downwards.
GGGGAATACAAGTAAAACAACAAGAACAAAACTAAACTTTTCTAACAGCCTACATCAGAAAATTTGGACCCCATTCACGGACTGTTTTGGACAATTTAAACATTTTTGTTTACAAAACTGTTTTAGGTGTAAGTAGTTCCAGTTCTTAGCTTTAAAATGACTACTTGCACATCTCCATACGATTTTTCTACAATTTATGGTGATTTTTACAAAACTGCCTATCATCTCAAACACCAATCCGGACCAGTCTGTGATTATGGACTTGGTCACACAAGTTAGAGGTCCCTAAAAATTATGGAAAAATTTATGAACCAACTAGACTCATTTTCCAAACTCTCAGAAGTTACAGAACTTGATTTGGACATTTTATGATTTTTCTACAAATTTTCCAATAACAGCTACAGAAATTGTTATAAATAGAAAAACACAATAAATTTCATTTCACCTTGTAACATGTTGAGCAAGGTAAATATCATTATGTGATTATGTGTTATTGTAGTATGTGACATTTTTGTATTCATATCTAGATATACAACCGTTAGCAAATGAAATTTCACTAGATAATACATAGAAATAACCAAGTGTTATAATTAAAGTACACAATTACATACAAATGCATTATTAAACTATGTTAAGTATAGTTTATGTACTTTACTATTTTTAACCTTGTTTTTGATAAACTATAATATGTATAGTTTATGATACTTTACATAATACAAATATATTTTCAGAAGGGTACATTTATACAAAAGGAAACTTTCATTACGTTAAGTGTAAATTCATTACAAAAGCGTTTTCATAAAAGAGTTTTCATACTTTACAAACGTTTTGGGATAAACTATAATAGGTATGATTTATATTTCCATTAACACAACAAACACATTTCGGAAGGTTTTATTCCCATAGGAAAAGGCTTTACACTTATGCACACCACACGTAAACTTGTTAACCTAAATTGTGAGACATTCTCGTCTGTACGTCTGAGTACAGAATCTAATTCCTGCTAGTTATAATCAGAGTCTCCTGGAGGGAGAACGTGATAGTTGTGTATAGATCTATATTGGGTTTGACACCCCACACCTCGCTGCTAGCTACAGCCGGACCTGCAGGTCTGCGGGTGACAAGTGTCATTTTCATATTCGCAACGCCTGAGAAACGTCGTAGCAGGTGTATACAGGTCATTAGTATGATTATAGCGGCTCACATAGGGATCTAACAACATAAGTTTACAGGGATTCCATAAATCAAAATAGGTTTTATGTTAATTTAAAATCACTTTTTATATCAATAAATACAGATATTATGGTATATTTTCAGTCTTGGTATTTAAGACCACACATCATTCATTACAGGATTTTTCTCAAATCTAAAAAGGGTTTTATGTCGATGTAAAACCATAATTATATCTTTAAGTATGACAAAATACTTATTCATTTCAGTACTGGTATTTAGGACTACATAACTTCTATAAGGAAAATATTGGATTTTTCTTGGTGATATACATCTTCTTACAAAGATCGATTTTCAAACTCTTACTATCAAAAGTTTATGAACTCACCAACCTTTGTGTTGACATTTTTTCAAAACTACTTGTATTCTCAGGAATTCAGTGAATCAGGAAATCAACCACGTTTTGAGGATTGGACGATAAATCGTCAAACAGTTCATTTTGTATCATAATGTAATTGACTCGAATCATGTAAACATATACTTTGGTGTAACTTTTTCAATTATATTTATGATGGTTGTATTTACTTTGAGCACTATTATACTCGTTGTTGTGATACTCTACATGAAGTCATCCACCCTCGGACGTTTCCGCCATCCTTGGTTTGGGGGTGTGACAGAGATAATAGAAAAATCAAAACTGAAAAGTGAAAATGCATATTATCATTTCAACGTATCAGTGACAACAGATGAGAAATTAAGAAGAATAGCAGTAGATCATCAAGAGAAACCAAGAAGGCGAGAATGAAGAAGCAAGAAGAACTGAAGACAGCAGCGATCGCTTGATTGCATAAAGCCTTGAATCAATTGGAGAAGGGAGAAAAGGAACAAAAGTTTAATCGTCATGTGTATTGATTCGATCTTGATTGCAACGTGATTTTTTGTGACAACCGTTAAAATTCGAGTCAATTTTAGATTTGACTAGACTTAGTTGCACATATAGGCACTACACATATTAGACTTAGTAACTAGAAGCTAAGTTATAACCTAGTAGAATCTTGGAAACAGATAGAGACAATGGATGATGTGCTTGGATTTCACATTGGTATGTGAATTCTACAACTACTTAACTGTAGTGACTATCCATATTCAGGTTACTCTTTGACTCGAACAACATTTCATGAATCATATACACACATCATGCACTTGACCTAGAAGTAGAAGTTAGTTCAAAGTCTCATAGAAACTTAAGTCAAAGTTGAAGACTAGGACTAGTATACTTGATTCCTCAATTTTGCTTGAATCTTGGAATCACTACATAGAATGCCAATAGACCGATAAAAATAAATTACAAACATTATTTATAACTATAAAAGAGTTATAATACCATAAGATAATTTGAAGTCTCAAATATTCAATTTATTTTGATATTCAAAGTTTATTAAACTCCAAAACCCTAAAAGCCCTAAAACCTAAATTTTATAAAATTTGACATCAAGAATTCTATAAAAATAGTTATGAAACTTATAATATTATCTTAAAACAATTAAATTCAGGGAAATATAATCAAGAAGAATAAAAATTTAAGTCATTAACATTCATCATTAATTTATAAGTCAAAAATCAAGGTTTCATGAATAAAAACTTGATTTTAGTGCACATTTTATATAAAATTTAGATATTTTATAAAATAACTTAAATTTTATAAAACAAAATGAATGAGAAAGGGTTATTATACTCAAAATTTCGGACTCCTCTCTTCCCATATATCTCTCTCACACTCTCACTCTCCAACACACACACATCTTTCTTCTTTCTCTCTCTAGAAAACTCTCTCTACCTTCTCTCTAATTTTTTTTCTCCAAACACCACAACCACAGCCTCTTAACCACGAAATTATGGAGATTCATAAGGGTTTTTTCAAGCCACAAATAAATTTAAGGTAAAGAACATACATCTCTTGAAGATCCACAACAATGATTTAAGCTATGTATGTGCATTTTACTTCAAAAACCGACTTCTACATCTTCATCTTCTTCAAACTTGTTTTCTTTTTGTTAAAATGGTTTTTAGAACATCATGGATGTGTTCTAACACCATGCATGTATGATAAACAAGGTTGCATGTTCATGATCTTAGTGCAAAAATCGATATTAAGGACTAAAACATCAAACTCAAGTTAAGAGTTTTTGAGAAACAAAATTTTGTTCATAAATGCATGTATACATTTTGATAAGTTTTAATCTTTAGATCTCTGGAAACATGACTAAAATATGAATTTATCATGATATATTTAAATTATTTCAAAAGATTTACTCAAGAAAATGATGAAAACTCACTTTTCTAACCAATCATCATGCATGCAATCTTCCAGATTTCTTTACGTGACTTTAAACTGTCATATCTCACTCATTTCTTAACCAAAATTCGTGATTCTTTTTCTAAAATATAATATTCTGAGTTAGCTTTCAAACCAATCTGACCTCACTAGAAAATTCAAATATTTCGATTTTTAGCAATTTTTACAAAACTGTTACTCAATCAGCACCTTTTTGTGAATACTAGTTTTGTATTGCATGTTCAAAGATCTTATTCATCACTAAAAATCAAGGAAAATTTTATTTGAGCACTAAACATCATGTATTAAGAGGTATAAAAATATCTTGATTCAAAAGCTTTTGAAACATTTTGCAAAAATTCTCAAAGTAACATCAATAATTTTTACCAAATCACAAGAATCAAGTTTTCTCTATAATTGTTTCAGCCTTTAGGCATGTTTTTCGACATCAAAAATAAGAAAAAAAAATTTCATTGTTATTAAATTGTTTGAAGTTGCATTCTGGAAATTTTCAGCTCAATATATATTTTCTTTATTTTTATATGAAAATAATAAGAAAATAGAGTGTTAAATCATATAAAATACTTACACTAGTAAATGAATTCTGGGAAAAATTCTTGGATGATTATTTAAGTTAATAAACATCTTCCATGAAGTTTCAATGACTTTTGTTACTGTTTAGTATGGTTTTTAGTTTTCTTTTTATTTAGCTCTAATAAATCATAAAACAACTTTAGGGAAATTGAAAATATTATTTCTTATTTTTCGCAGCTTTTACCCTGTATTTAAGAGTCAGAAAAATATTTTGGGAATTTTTTCACAATGTATATCTATTTTTCCATGATTTTTGTGTTTATAATGGACTAAAAACAGGAAAAATAGTTCTACTCTTCCAAAATTCATGAAAATTTACCAGAACACATTGTAGTACATTAGTATGCTACATAAATTTTTTTTATGATTTTTCTCTACTGTATACTATTTTTCTCCTATTTTCTATGGTTAAATACACTTAAGTACACTTAAATACACATAAATACCCAAAACCGGATTATACAATATGAAAACCACTTTTAGTATTTTTCCCAGATTACTTACACTCTAAATGATGTTACAAAATTTTTGGTAATTTATTTTAACTGTTTATTATTTATTCTTCAATTAATGATTATTTAAGGGGATAAAACAAGGAAAAATAGAAATACCCACTGAAAAATATCTTTTATATTTTTCCCAGCCTAGTTATGTATAATAAAAATTCAATAAAAATTTTGAATAATTTTTGGAAACTTTTTTATATTTATTTAAATTTTTATTAGAATAAATGCATAAAAATCATAAAAATTGGTTAAACAGTTTAGAACCCATTTTTATAATTTTCACAGATTAAGTATGTATAATGACATTACTATAAAAGGTTTGGGGCAATTTATTAACTGATTTCTATTTTTAATGAATTTTTATATATTTAGAGAATTAAATATATGAAAAATGGTTATGCATATCCATAATCCATGAAAAATTATCTAGTAGTCTTTTAACACATTTAGAACAAAAATCTGAAGTTTGGTAATTTTTATTTACTGTTTAGTATTTTTCATAGTTTTATGGTTATTCAAGAAACTAAAGTGGTGAAAAATAGTTAGACAAATCAAAAATTCAAGAAAATTTATCTTGAGGTCTTTGACTTCAATTAAAACTAAAATGCAAAGTTTGGGAAATTTTAGAACTAAATTGATTTAGTTTTGAATATTTAATCATTGGAACACCTCTAAAATGTTAAATATTAACATTTCAATAATGGAAATTTTCCGCTTAAGTTGTTATATAACAATTGATTCTTTGAAACTTAATTTCCACCGAAAAATATTTATAATTTATCAATATTCAATTGTGACTCAGTATTGGCATAAGTCTATTGTAGTAGTAAGTATACTAGTGTTACATTTCGATTAGAGACTCATTACTAAATACCAATATTGTAGGAATCGGTAGTGGTACACGTGGAACATAGTCAAGGCACCATTTGCATCATCTCAATGTATTGTGAGTATTCACCACTCCCCTATTTTTGGTTTTTATGTTTTGGGGTGGAAAAGCATGTCCAGAAAAACTATTATTTGCATGTTGTATTTAAATTGATTTGTATCAAACACGATTGCTATTGTATTGCTATGTTTCTTTATGTATGTCTATGCAACACGGAACATGAGAACTTATCGTACTAAGGCCCTTCCCTTATCTCTAACCATTAACTCTTTGAGCCAATGGTCATTATGGATAGCGCTATTAGGAATTGACAACTCCTCACTCGCCCTATTGCTGGAGTGCATGATACCATATTCATCTATGGAACGATAAGCATAGATCTCGATAGGGCTTCAGTCATAGGTTTGGTTGAGACTCATTGTTTGCTCATACACATACAAACTCGTTTCTCGTTATAGCAATAAACTTGTTATCAATAATAGCAATCAACTGGTTTCTCATTATAGCAATGAACTCTATTTTTCATTACAACAACAAACTTTTACTAGTGGAAACTTATATACATGTTTTAGCAATGAAATTGTTTCCTCCTTGTAGCAACGAAATTGACAGCTCATTTTAGCAATGAAACTTGTTTACTTGTTTGAGTAACGAACTTTACCTTCCATTAAAATATGAATGTTGCATCTTATTCGGGCAATATACTTTATCTCTCATGATGACAAAGAACTTTGCTTTTACAAACTTATTTACTCATTTTAACAATATACTTGTATTATTGGAAACTTTTATCAAAACTTTGATTTCAACCCATGGAACCAATATTATTTTGTTTATTTGTGATTACTCACCAACTATTTTATAGTTGACTCTCGTTTTACATGCTTTTTCAGGAATTATCGAGTAAGTGGCACTTAGGGACACTTCACTGTTAGGAGCATTTGCATGTGTTGTCTTCCAATTTTCATTGTAATTTCTTTTCAAAGTTGTTCAAACCCATTGTAAAATTGTAATGATTTTTAATAATATGGTTGGTGTTGTCTTTTAACTTTTGCTATGAAACCCTTTGTACTGCCACGCCGTGTGTTTCCGCTTTAGCGGGGTGTGACAGTTTTTTGGAAACTCGAAGCTTGGATTGAAATTAAATGGGGCCCCTTACAATTGGGGGCCTAAGCCCTCTCTTAACTCATTAAACAATGAGGTCGGGCCTAAATAATGATAGTTAGTTTAAGCATAATCAAATACCTACTACAGGGTACAAAATCTACGAAAGAAAAAAAAATGAATTTTTAAAATAATTCGGGTAATTCGGGTATACCCGAAACCCAACAAACGTATCATATACCCGACCTGAAAAAAAATCGTGTTACCCAAATACCTAAAATAATTAACCTGATACCCGATTTACTTGATACCCGAAAAAATCAGGCATGTAATTCGAATAACATGTATTTTCGACGGGGCTATCCCAAGGGATAAGTTAAGCCCCAAGAAAAACAGGCATGGAAAAAAATATCGAGCCTTCAATTTCATTAAACACATGGACGATTGAATTATGGGAGTTTCAATTCGATTTTTCAAAACAACACCCTACACTTTCATGATTTAATTACTAACAATCCTATTGGCAATCTAAGTTTCTTTTTATGACAATTTAGTCCCTCAACCTTAATTACACCAATAAAAACAATTATATTTTAACATATTTTCCACAAAACCAATCAATTAAATTATATACCCCTTCAATATAAATTAATTCTTTTAGGTATTAAGTATTATATTTATTTTATTTTTCTTCCATTTTAACCCTATAAAGCTAAAATATTTGCATATTATTTCTTCGAGTAATTGAACATTAACGTCATTGACGGAAGGATTTTCGGGTCGTTACACCCTCAACATCAGCACCGGTAGAATCAATGTCAGGAAATACTATTTGAAGAGGTTGTAGATCAATAAATGATAAGTCCATAGCATAAACTTCATCATCCACACCCGACTGATCAGGGATGTCTTCAGTTTTTACTTCTTCTTCAGTTGGATCACTAGCCAGAGTGTCTTCAATTAAATTCTCCCCCTTTTTGGCATCATAAGTTTGATAGGGAGGCACCAGATTAAGTGAAAGATGTTGATTATCATCAGTAGAGATTGGAGGAGGACTGCTTGGTGGTGGTGGATTTGATGGAGGAGGCAACATGGAAGTAGAAGTGGTTCAACTTCTAGCATCACAACTTGATGGTTACAGTTTCAGACTAGAATCAAAGGATTCACAAGCAATTTGTGTGATATGGTACAAGAAAAAACTAGAAAATAGATAAGTCTTTGGACGCTGATAAGTCCGTCTGTGATTGGTACCCTTTAAACCCATATTTTTTCTTATCATTCATGTTAATGTAGCGTTTAACTATCAGGGCTTCGCCTTCGGATTCATTAGAGAAGTCGTTGATGGTGTTTTAAGGAGACTTCATGGAGTATAGAGCAACATATTTGTCCCTATGAGTATCTTGCATGATTTCTTTGTGTAAAATCTTCGTTTCTTCATGATTACAGAGATTACCAAAAAGGGAAGCCAAGTCCATTGTTACGATTATCTCACTGTTTTTCAAAACATCTACATGATTCTCCCAACTCTAGTTTAGTGAATAAAGGAACTTGAGAAGTAGAGAGTTTCTAGTTTAGTTCATACTAAGACGACACATGTCATTCACCAAGATATTAAATCTATTGAAGAACTGAGTGAGGGTCTTTTGCTGAAAGAGGTGCTCATATCGTCTATTTAGACTATTCTTGTTAAAAACTTTTACTTCATCACTACCCTTATATGAAACAGTTAGTGAGGATTGAAAGAACACTAGTTGTAGGCTCCTTGATCGATAACAATTAACAAAAAAAGTGAAGATTGAAAGAACACGAAGATATCACAAAGGTTTTTAGCTAAGAAAAAGATACTCACGAAGAGAACGAGAACAAAGCCCAAAGGTTCATTTATAAACTAAGACACGAACCCTAGTAAATATAAAAAAAAGACGATATGAATCCCTACAAACTAGGGATATCACCTAATCTACGTAAATAATAGAATATATATAATATCTCTAAGATATCGGATGTGTTAAATAACTACGTATCTATCTATATATACAACATATTATACAATATATATATATATATATATATATATATATATATATATATATATATATAGTTTACACATTGACGCTCCTTTGTAGACTGAGCTTCACGCAAGAACTGGTGAAGATTTTACATCATCATATTCTAAGGTTTGACCTTATATATATATATATATATATATATATATATATATATATATATATATATATATATATATAGAGAGAGAGAGAGAGAGAGAGTTAAGATCATATATAACCAATAAATATTATGTGAATGTGTGACTAATTGTGGTCCAATCAATATAAAAAGTAATTTCATCATTTTGTATGTAACGTTCTAAATTTTCAATTAAAATTTTCATTTTCAAATTACATAAAATCCAATATCACATTTCTTAAAAACTACAAAATGTATAAGTTGTCAAAACACAAGTCAACAAATGTTTGATAATATCCCATAATCCTCAAAACATAATCTCTAACTGGTGTGTACAATCAAGTCGGCACCTTCCCACGATCCTGAGAGGTACTTGAAACACATATCACATAACATGTTAAGCACGAATCTTAGTGAGTTCTCCAAAATACCACATACACAAATAATAAGCTTCTCATGGCAATAGCTCGACATGGACACTCCGGTCATGCGTCTCGGCGAGGAACCTCCGGTCTCAAGGCTCGGTGTGGACCCTCCGGTCATGTGTCTCGGTGAAGACCCTCCGGTCTCACAACTTAGGTTGGACCCTCTAGTCTTGTATCTCAGTGAGGACCCTCCTGTCTAACAACTCGGTTTGGACCCTCCGGTCCTAACTCGGTCAGGCACAGAATAATATAGCATTAATCACAAAGACAAAATGCATAATATCACATAACTAAGTATAATCACATAGGACCCTCTTATCGATAACTCAAATAAGACCCTCTAGTCACACAGTATTACCACTCAAGTAAGTATAGTGAGAAGACTTACCTCGTAAGTAGGCAAGTAGATCTTGTACCCCTCGAACAGTCTAGACTCCGCCTACATGTCATAATCATCTCTAATTAACACTTTATAATCACAACTCTAAAAATTTAGGCTAACCCCTTCTCTAACTCTCGGAAAGGGTGAAAAACTATTTTACCCCTCCATGGTCTCAATAACTCATGTCTTGACCAAACCCTAAAAGTCAATGGAAGTCAACACTCGAGTCAACAGTCCATGTTGACCTAACTCATCGAGTGCATCTATATGACTCATCTAGTTCCTTTGTTTTCTCTAAAGTATCGGGAAAATCCAACTCAACCCGTCGAGTTGTCTCACCAACTCATCGAGTTGAGACGCGTCCAGACTATCAGGGAAAACCCTAGCCAACTCGTCGAGTTGGCTCATCAACTCGTCGCGTCCCTTTAGTCCATTCTCTCATTCAGATGTTTTTAAGCAGAACTAAGGTCTCATACTCTAGATCTAGTCTTCTAAGGTTGAAGTATCACGTAAAGCTGCAAGCTTTACGTCCATTCAAGGCATCTAGGGCTCAAAATGCCAAAACAAGCTTTATAGACGGTTTAATGCATGAAAGTTAGCCAATAGCTTGATAAAGCTTGAATCTTTAGGCCCAAGGGACCTCATATTGTCCAGATCTGAAGTTTCAACTCCATGGAAAGATCAAACAACTTAAGGAACCAAAGAAAGGATGGAAATGGACATAAACTCCTAGTGAAGAGATCTAACCAAACAATGATCAAGGTGATAGCTTTTTACCTCTAAAAATCAGCTAGCACTAAAAGAACACCGGATCCAAGGGCTTCTTCTCGTTCCAAGACTTTTTATCTTCAATGTCCTTCTAAAAATACACTAGAACATACAATCTTAGCCTTTCTCTCTCTCTCTCTCTCTCTCTCTCTCTCACACACACACACACACAGATGAATACAGCTCGTTTAGGGTTTCTCTCAGTGTGTCAAGATGATAAGGGAGACGTAAATGAAGGCTTAATGTCCTTTAAATAGGACACAAAGCCTGAAAATTAGGGTTTTCACACTCAGCACCTACTCGTCGAGTTCGGGTCCTCCAACTCGTCGAGTAGACTCTAAAAATCACGCGGCCTTTTATAATTCTCTACTCGGCGAGTTGGGGCCTCCAAATCGTCGAGTTGCTCTGAAAAATATATACCTGGGAGTCGGGATGTTACATTGTATATAACATTTATTTTCTATTAGTTAAATAATTTATATATTTGGAATGAATAAATTTTGTGTTTGAATATATGGAACCGTTTCATAGCAAAATTTAAGCGGTTATAATAGAATTGTTGGATAAGTAAGTTTTCAACATTGCTTATTTAAAAAAGAAGATGCAAGTTGACGTTTTGTTTCTTTTGTTAATATTTATTGTAAATGTTTGAAGATTGTTTTTTACTTTATAAGGATTTACCAATAAAAATGGATTCATGGTTTTGTTTTTTTTTATGCATATGTTCTTATAACCCAACTCTTAAATAATGGTGTTCATATATATTTAGTAAGAGTTGACTGTTTCAATATTTTTTTATACAGAATTTATAAATCTAACTATTTAAACGATTCTAAAATAATAAAATATATAGTTTATACCGAATTGTTGATAATTATTGTTTTTTTACTATTGAATGATCATCGTATTTTCAAGTTGTATTTTTTATTTATACGATTACATGTAGTTTTGGTTGTTCGAAGATGAAAATAGGTGATAATAACGACGAACAATGGAGGAGAATGTAAGGTTTTTATATTTCAATTTGGTTTTTTGAGGGATGAATTCTTAAAGAATTTAGTATAATTTTTTTTTTGTATATTCTTTAAGAATATTGTATATTACGTAAAGAATGTAGTATATATGACAAATAATTATTAAATAATATAGTATAGAAAGTTAAGTATATTGTTTCATTTGTTGTATATGTTCTTCTTTTACGATATAAAATGGTTGTTTTATGTTATAATAATTATTTTTATTTTTATAGTATCTATTGTTGATTATATTGCAATATTTTTTCCTTAAAATAATGAGATTATAATGTCTAATATATAAACGTGTATTCTTTAAGAATGTTATTTATTTATTTATTTTTTTTAATGAAAATCGTATTCTTTAAAAATGAAAGAACGAAAATATGTGTTCATATATATAGAATAACGTCGTATTCTTAAAAAATCTTATTATATTTGAATATGTTGAATAACCATGCAAACTAGCTTGGTACACCCAATGTTACAGATCACCTAATCAATGTATCGGTTAACCACATACGCTCCATTGATCTATGATTAACATCATGTTACCCTTTTCCACACTTTTTTAGTTCCAAATTAGTGTGCCTGTTAACCACACACGCTCCACTAAAGACTTAGCAAGGTGTAAAATGTCATTTCATGGATTAGTACCATTTTCACATTTTTCCTAAAGTAACTAAGATTGAGAATTTAATAAAAAGTTTAGCTACTTTATATTTTTATCATTATACTTTTAACGAGGGAGAATTAATGTCCTATCATACCTGTTCGGCTAATGACCTCCACCAGTCAAGGAAGTGGTGGGTGAGAGGGAGCACTCATTAAAGTGTCATTGTATAGGTAGTAACCTTATACCCCCCTTATAGACCGGCTTCGTGAATGAGCCCTACTAACGGTAAGACTGACTAGTCTTATATATATATATATATATATATATATATATATATATATATTAACTTTTAATATAATAATAGTATAGGACAGACTTGAGCTCTTCTTCTTCATTGGAACTTGCCGTACCAGAAAGATTTTATTATGGCGTCATCTGTTGGGTAGCTCATTTGGCCACATCTTTGTGAGCTCTTCCTTTGAACTAGATTTGATTTAAATGTTTCAAAAGTGAGACTTTACAAATTCCAAAACTTGAGGGCAAGTTTTGAAACTTGTCAAAACTATTCACATTCATAACTTATGAGTTTAATGTGTGTTTTATGAAAGACTCTTGATAATCCATAACTTGAGGACAAGTTTGTGGAGTTCATTAAAAACATTTATGAAAAGACTTTTCATGTTCCATAACTTGAGGACAAGTTATGGAACTCATTAAAGAATATTTAGATCAATTCTAACAAGGAAAAATTATCTTATAATATTCTATTGATCTAATCTAACTCATGTAGCAAGACAATTCATATCAAATAATACAATAATTAAACTCTTATCTTAATATTTCACAATTGTCCTTTCATTTTATAACATATGAGTTTAATATCATTTTAATGTATGAGACTTTTCATTTTCCATAACTTGAGGACAAGTTATGGAGGTCATTAAAATTCAATTAGATCATTTTCTAACAACTAAAATTATCACATAATTTATGATCTAACTAAACTCATAATCAAGATAATTTCAAGTCAACAATTTGAAAGCAATTTTGTTTATCATATAAAAACAACAATTATTTTAAAACTTTGACACTTATCTTGTGGTTGGAAGAGTACAAGCACTACCATATCATAAAAACATTTCCAATGAACCAAAACAGTTTGTGGTAGTGTTCCCAATCCAAATCAGGACAAGAAACTCGAAATTCTGCAAACATGGCCTTCAACTCGTCGAGTGCATGAACTGACTCGCCGAGTTGCCCTGTTTACTAAGTGGACTCGTCGAGTTTGTTCATGTACTCGGCGAGTTCACCGTGCAAAAATTTCGACTTTTTTAGCTTTGAAAACTAGTAAGCATCAAATATAATAGAAAACAATCGTAGGCTCTGATACCATTGTTGGGTTTTGAGCACTATAACACTCCTATGGTGCACATGCAACCATGAATGCTTTGGATCTATGTTTTCTCTAATTATGCATGTATTTTCAATTTTTCCAAAGCATACACGCTAGATAGCATACAATTGAAGCTATATAATAAAAACTTAGTTTGGATGCATACCTCTTAAGTAGGGTAGAGTTCTTGACCTTTGAAAGCATGAGCACCTCAAGTGTGATGCCTCTATTGGTTCACAAACACCAATATGCAAGAGGAGGCTTTAAGAGAATAAGATACTTGTTGGATTAGTGTCTAAGTCCATAACTATATTTGGTATGTACTTGACCCGGTTGTGCATGGTCCTTTTGGGTTGCCTTCACCAAAGCAACTTGACTGGAGGAATAATATAAAAATAGGTTATTATTGTTTATTAATATATTATAAGACTAATATATTCAAAGGGAAATCATATTTGTTTAATTAACATTGGTCAATAATTAATTAAGAACTAGTTTTGTGATCAAAAGAGGTTAATTGAACTTAAGGGGCTGAACTGTAATTATGTGATAGTTACAAAGTAGGGCAAGGAAACCCTAATAGATAGGGTGGACGAATTCTAGGGATAAAGCCTAATGAATTCGTCCATAGGGATTCTAGAGTTATCCTTGGGCTCCTTGGTGGCTAAGTAATCAGATAAGGATAACCATTGAAACCCTAATTCCTACACCTATATAAAGGACCCCTAGGCATGGGAATTTCGGCCAATTGAACCCTAGAAGTCCTAGAGCCGAAATTCCAATGAGAACTCGACAAGTTGGATGAACTCGACGAGTTCCAATGTGAACTCGACGAGTTTACCTGCCAGACAGAGAGATTTTCGGGATTTCTTGCTATTTTGCTTAAGGATAATTACCTAAATCGTTTTTGACTAATAAAATCCGAATTTTATTACTGTTTTATAATTATCCTTACCAAATCAAAAGATAATTATTACCAATTGTTTGAATAATAAATTCCTTATTTGATAATATTTGATTATTTAAATTAATTGTTGAATTATCTTGTACATAAAATTGATTAGGTCAAATTTAGATAATCATTAAATTAATTGTTTAATTTAAATTATTTGATATTTTATCCTTTGTGTTTTCAAAAGTTCAAAACTTGCCCTCAAGTTTTGAGATTTAAATTTTTTATTAAAAGTTTAATTTGAACTATTTAAATTTCAAACCCTAGAATTTTACAAGTTTAAAATTCAACCTTATACTTTATAATATATAAGATTAATATATATATATATATACATATATATATATATATATATATATATATATAACTTAAATGCTAGTCTTACCGTCAGTATGCCTCATTCACGAAGCTGATCTATAGGGGGGGTATAAGGTTATGGCCTATAAAATGGCCGTTTAATGGGTGTTCACTCTCACCCACCGCTTCCTTGATTGGTGGATAGTCGTTAGCCGAACGGGTAGGATAGGGCAAACCTTTCCTCATTAAAAGTATAATGAATCTATACAAAGTAACTAAATGTTTTTACAAAATTCCCAATCTTAGTTAATTTAGGAAAAAGTGAATTGATGCAATTCCATGAAATTACACTTTGTACCCTTGCTAACACGCAAGTGGAGCATGTGTGGTTAACCGACACACCAATTGGGTTCTAAGAAAAGGTGACAAAGGGTGACTCATTGTTTTTTCATTGTTCGATGGAGTGTGTGTGGTTGACCAGCACATCGAATAGGTGACTGTAACAATGAGGGCACCATGTATATTTGCATGGTTATTCACACCCGCTTTGTGATCCTCGGCATCCCAGTCACAAACTAGAGGGGCATATCGAGATTTAAACATGCCACTGAATAATTCAATGAATCTCAAAAGATCTAGGAGTTTTCAATACATTTAAAACTTAATCTCTTTTTCGTTTTTCATGGTGGAGAATTAGTGAATCGTCATTCACTTACCTTCAAATTATTTACTTGTTAGATGACGACATCCCTTTTCTAATTTGTAAATAATGTTGTTGGATCCTATCCCTAATGTATCATTTGGGTGTTTAATTGGGGATTCATTTCTAATCAAACTTTGTTCTTTTTCCTTTTCAGATGTCGAACGTCAACAACAACGCTTCAGGCTCAACTTCCTCTGGCTCGTTCTCACTCATGAACTTGTATGGGAGAGTGATCTTTGACGGGTCCAATTTCAATCCGCAACATTCGAATGGTCAATCTTTACGAGGACAAAGAGTATGTCCTCGATGAGAAGATAAAGGAAATCAACATCAACACTGCCTCTACTGAAGAGATCGCGACCTTTGAGGCCCATGAGCGTGATGCCACAAAAGTCCATTGCATCAAGCTAGCGACTATGAGTGCATAACTCCAAAAGTCCTATGAGGATATTTACCCCTATGAGATGCATCAGGATCTGTTGGACCGGTACCACCAAAGTGCTAGGCAAGAAAGGTACGAGATCACCACTTCGATGATGACTACCAAAATGGGTAATGGAGAGTCCCTTACTGCTCATCTGCAAAAGATGCAGAGATATGCCAATCGTCTGCTAAAGATGAATGTGAACTTTGATGAAGAGATGGAAATTGACATCATCCTTCATTCCTTGCCTCCCTGCTATAGCCAGTTCCGCATGACCTACCACATGAACAAGGAGGAGGTCGCCTTGAGCAAGCTTCAAGGACTGTTGAGGACTGCTGATAGCAACCTCAAAGATAAATTTGTTGCACCATCTCCAACTCCTACTACTTTCCCAGTCTTGGCAATTGGGCAAGGGAAGGGTAAGAAGAGGAAGGCTCCCTCAAAGAGCCACCACAAGGAAAAGTCCTAATATGGAACCTCTTCTAGTGGAACCAAAGTTGGTTCTGCTAAACCCAACTCTAACCCTAAGGAGGCAGAGTACCACCACTGCCACAAGATAGGGCATTGGAAAAGAAGTTGCCCATAATATATACAAGTTATCAAGGATAGGAAGATCAAGCCGTCCTTCATAGGTATTTACACTATTAAATCTAATGATTCATCGCATGCTATTTCTTGGGTTCTTGATACAGGGTGTGGTTTTCACATATGTTCTGATTTACAGGGACTAAGAAGAAATAGGGATGTTGAGCTTGGAAGGCTAAACCTAATCATGTGAAAGACCCATTATGCTTTCATAATTGAAAACAGTTGTTACTCCAAAACATGCTACAAGCATATTTATAAAACAATATTTTACATTGATAGTTTGATTACAAAGACTGGATACAAACCGACTAAGTTTTTAATATTTTACATAACTACCCAGGATATTGTAATTTATAGAAACATAAACTGAAGTACAAAAGTACTATTACAAACTATTCTAAATCTTCCAACAGTATACTACCATACTGCTTATTTATCTCCTACAATTGTTAAACATTGAGAGGGGTAAGCGGTGATGCTTAGTGAGTTCAATAATAGATACAATATAACGTTATGCCATATATACACTTCAATATGGCAGAAGCAAGGAGGAACAAGGAACAACAAAGGCATATCTGAATCATGCAAAAAGCTTTCCATATCAAACAATGAGGCACAAGAATTTCCATACTTGATATACAATCAATAAAACTTCAGCACAATTGGCATATAAAATACTCAAGGATATCATTTTTCTAGAATATTTAGGCTTTCAGCCTTATCTTATCATACTGCCGAAGCCAAAGTGATGCCTATGTCATACACTCCATGGTCAACGGTACATAACAATACCCAAGTGATGTCTATGTCATACACTTCATGGTCAGAGGTATAGCCTTGCTATAAAATAGCAGAAATAATAACAAGAGATGATAACATGGAAAAGCACATAGCATATATAACACACAACATAAAATTGTTCCTATATATTGAACTCACCTTGAATTTACCGGGGGTTAAATTAATAAATTGGGCAGCACTTCGGCTTTAAATATGACTTTCTATGTTGAAAACCGGGAGCTTTATTGAAAACCGGGCCCTACGAGGGTTGGGCTTCAAAACCGAAAAGATAATTTCTTGGGGTCTTCGGGCACTTCGGGGCGTGTTTTGGGTGCTAAAATGGACACCGGGGTTTCGGGGGATGTCAAAATAGTAAGAATATTGATTTTGGGTGAAAAATAGCAAAAAACTCATTTTACCAGGGAAGGCTCGCAACCTCCCTTTTATAGGGTGCGAAGGTTCGCCGAGATCGGACAGATGGCAGCAGCAGAAGCGAGGGGCTCCGGGTGGCGTTACATGCGAGGGGCCAGCGAGGCTCGGAAGGCACGCAGTCATCGGCTCGGACGCAAAACGCGTCGCACCTCAGACACGGCACGACTCGGTGACGTTGCTACTTCGGACGAGGTGACGTGGCCAATTCCAAACCATCCATGCGAGATTCCTCGGAAATTGAGCCCCAAACTTCTAAAATCCATAACTTTCACATACAAGGTCCGTTTTTAACGTTCTTTATATGCACGCGTAGGCGAGAATATATTCTACAACTTTCGTTTAGACTCCGTTGGCTAATTTTGAATTTATTTTTAATATTATTATTTTTAACAAAACCGGGACAAGAAAATCCGTTAAAAATTCATAACTTCTTCATCCGACGTCTGTTTTCGTCAGACTTTTTATCGTTGTACTACTATTGAAGAGACCTTCAATTCTCGTTTAGGTTGTGTCAGCTAAATATCGCTCGATCTTTATTTCGAGTTTTTAGGTGTCTACTGCTATTTCGAAACTTAGAAAAATCATAACTTTCTCATACGAAGTCAGATTTTGGCGTTCGTTTTATCAATATTCTTGTTTGAACAAATACTATGAATTTCATTTAGATCACCAAGGCTAAAAA
Organism: Lactuca serriola; assembly: GCF_051521515.1. Lineage (NCBI taxonomy): Eukaryota > Viridiplantae > Streptophyta > Magnoliopsida > Asterales > Asteraceae > Lactuca > Lactuca serriola. The sequence continues at coordinate 228,536,192 of NC_136410.1, read as the reverse complement.
GTAGTTTATCAAAAACTCACTTTTTACGTCATTCGGCGCCGTGCTGGTTTTGTCACGGATCTTCGATTGGTCATAACTTCTTCGTTATAACTCAGATTTAGATGAGGTTTTCGCCTAAATGTTTCTAACGAAATTATCTACAACTTTAAATAATAAAATTTTACTTATTTCAAATTTTATATTTTCGTTAAATTTCACCATTTGACATTTGATTGGAATCTCATAAGACATCCAATATTTTCTAAGTGATTCTAAACATAGTTTTACTTCATTTCTAGTAAAAACTATCTGTTAGAACTCAACATTCAAATTTACATAATATTTCATAATATTATTCACTTTTATAATTTACAATATACGATAACTGAACGTGTATGTTAGAAATACCTCCTCCTTTTGAGGATTTCGTCCCCGAAATTATAGCGATTAAAACAAATAGGGATATTTTGCTTTTATCTCACTTTTATTTTCCCAAGTATAATTTGGGCCTCGATGGTGTTTCCACTTGACAAGAACCAACTCTACTTCTTTATTACGTAGCTCAGTCATTCTTTCATTTACGGTCTCTACAGGTTCTTTTACGTATCTTAATTTATTATCCAATTTCACCTCGGATAACGGAACTGTTTCATTATATATGCTCAAGCATTTGCGCAGATAACTTACATGAAACACATCATGAATACCTGCCAAATATTCAAGCAATTCCAAGCGGTATGCTTGCTTTCCAATTCTTTGGATGATTTTGAAAGGTCCAACAAATTTGGGACTCAACTTTCGTTTCTTTCCAAATCGCATAAGGCCTTTCCATGGGAATACCTTAAGCATTACGAAATCACCCACTTGGAATTCTATGGGTCATCTTCTCTTTTATGTATAGGACTTTTGTCGATCCTAGGCCGCTTTCATTCTTTCTCGTACGATTTGAATCTTGTCGGTGGTGTCTTGAATCATTTCAGGGCCTCCAAGGATCTCTTGTCCTACATCACGCCAACATAATGGCGTACGACATTTGCAACCATATAATGCTTCATATGGTGGCATTTTGATTGAAGTGTGGTAACTGTTATTATACGAAAATTCGACAAGAGGTAAGTATTTATCCCAGTTACCACCGAACTCCAAGACACATGCACGAAGCATATCTTCAACTGTTTGGATTATTCTCTCTGTTTGACCGTCTATCTGGGGATGATAAGCTGTGCTGAGAGCAACTCGAGATCCTAATTCACATTGCATACTCGCCCAAAAGTGAGAAGTGAAGCGAGTATCATGATCGGAAATGATCTTTAGTGGTACACCATGTCTCGCAACAATTTCGTCCAAGTATACTTGTGCGTATTTCTCCATTGGGGCCGTTTCACACATGGCGAGAAAATGTGCACTTTTAGTCAGGCGGTTGACGATTACCCAAATGCTATCATGCTGTCTAGCAGTCTTTGGCAATTTGGTAATAAAATCCATGGACAGCTCTTCCCATTTCCATACAGGAACACTAAGACTTTCTGGAGTTTCGTAAGGCTTTTAGTGTTCTGTTTTGACTTGTAAGCATGTTAAGCATTCCTGCACATATCTTCCAATGTCTCTCTTTAGTCCAGGCCACCAATAATCAGCTTAGACTTATGAGCTTCATCTAAAATCTTCTGTCTTAATCCACCAATATTTGGAATCCATAGCCGATTCTTAAATACTTTTAATCCTCGTGGATCATCAAGTACAACATTAGCATAATGTACCATTCCTTCCTTCTTCACATTTTCTGACTTTAAGGCCTCAACTTGCCACTTCTCTAGTTCATCAAGAATAGTGAACTTCACCGTAGTGTGAGTAATAGTATAACACATACTATTACGATAAACCTTCCTGCTAAGTGCATCGGCAACCACATTGCGCTTTCCAGGATGGTAGAGGATTTCACAGTCATAGTCTTTGATCAGCTCCATGGCTCGCTGTTGTCTCATATTCAAAGTTTGCTGACTGAATATATACTTGAGACTTTTGTGGTCGGTAAACAATTGGCATTTCGTACCAAAAATATAGTTTCTACAAAGTTTTAGGGCAAATACCACTGCAGCGGGATCGAGGTCATGAGTGGGATAATTCTTTTCATAATCTTTCAGTTGTCTTGAGGCATAGGCTATCACTTTACCACGTTGCGTCAACACACAACCAAGTCCCAACCCAGAAGCATCGCTATATACTGAGAAATCATTACCACCTTCTGGAAGTGATAAGATTGGAGCATGAGTCAAAAGATCTTTTAGATTTGAGAAAGATTTTTCTTGGGCTTCACCCCATTCGAACTTCACTTCCTTCCGTGTAAGACTCGTGAGAGGTATAAATATACGAGAAAAATCTTTAATGAATATCCGGTAATAACCTGCGAGACCCAAGAAACTACGAATTTCAGAAGCATTACGAGGCGCTTCCCAATTTTGAATGGCTTCGATTTTGGTAGGATCTACAGATACACCGTCACCAGAAATCACATGACCGAGAAATTGAACTTGGCGAAGACAAAATTCACATTTCGAGAATTTAGCATAAAGTTTCTCCTTTCAAAGAAGTTCTAAGATTTTACGAATATGAATGGCATGATCAGATTCAGACTTGGAATAAATTAGAATATCGTCAATGAATACGATGACAGACTTATCGAGCAGTGGGCGGCATACTCGATTCATCATATCTATGAATACAGAAGGAGCATTTGTCAAGCCGAATGGCATGACAAGGAATTCAAAATGTCCATAACGGGTACGGAAAGCAGTCTTCGGTACATCCTGTCGTGTACTTTCAACTGATGATAGCCAGATCTCAAATCAATCTTTGAGAAATAGCTAACACCCTGAAGTTGATCAAATAAATCGTCAATGCGAGGTAGTGGGTACTTGTTCTTGATAGTCACCTTATTTAGCTCACGATAATCAATGCACATCCGCATTGATCCATCCTTCTTCTTGACAAACAATACTGGAGCACCCCAGGGAGAGGTACTCGGTCGAATAAAGCCTTTGTCAAGTAATTCCTGCAGTTGGATCATCATTTCCATCATTTCAGTTGGCGCAAGACGATAACAAGTCTTCGCAATCGGAGAAGCACCAGGCACACGGTCGACTCGAAATTCTACTTGCCTGTCCGGAGGAAGTCCAGGCAATTCATCAGGGAAAACATCAGGATATTCGTTAACAACGGGAACATCATTTACAGTTTTATTCTCCTCTCTTGAGATATCAACTGTATAGGCCAGATAGATAGGGCAATCCTTCGATATAAATTTACGAGCTTTGAGGAAAGAGATTATTTTTAAGATCCTTTGTTCACCGTAGACATGAATAGGATCTTCCCCTTCAATAGGAATGTGTACCATCTTTTTGTAACACAAGAGTTCTGCATGGTTCTTTGACAACCAATCTATGCCGAGAATAATATCGAAGTTGGGCAAGGAGATAAGGATTAGGTTAGCAAGAAAATTATAGCTTTCAATTTCTATGACACAATCCCTAGAGATTTTATCAGCAAATAATGATATACTTCCCGCATTATCTACGTGAAATGGTTGCGCGAGTGCACAGTAAGCAGTTTGAAAAAAAATGCGCAAATTCAATAGACACAAAAGAATCTAAGGCACCAGAATCAAATAAGATGTGGGCAGGTCTAGATTTGACAATAAATGTACCCGTCACAACATTTTGGTCCTCGCGTGCCTCCTCTGTAGTAATTTGGAATGCACGACCCTTAGCTTTTGGCACCTCCTCCTTTTTGGTTGGAGTGCCCTTTGATTGTTGAACAGGAGCTTGATTTCTCGTTGGTTGTTGAACAGAAGCTTGACTCTCTGCCCTTTGACTAGTAAGAGTAGGGCAGAAATGCTTCTTGTGGCCAGTAACACCACATGCAAAGCATGTAACACCTTTCATTGGACATACGGGCCTTTTGTGGCCTATTTCTCCACATCCATAACAGACCACAGATCCTTCCTCTATTCTCCATTCGCCCCGATGATTCTTTCCACAATTTCGACAAGCTGGTGACTGAAGAGAAAAAGATTGTGACCTACCGCGGCCACGAAAAGCACTCTGAGATTGTACTTGTTTGCTAGGTTTAGATCGAACAGATTGAACTGGTGGAATAGAGGAAGTAGGAGTAGTCCTTTCAGTACGTGGATGTTTCGGAACACTAAGAGTGGCACCACGTATTTCTAAGTCATGCTCGCATCGTCGAGCATATTCAACAGCTTTATTGAATGACAGAACATCCCGATTGGCTACAAAATCATGGATTTCATGTCGTAGTCCCTCTAAGAATAACTGAATTTTCTCATCTTCAGTTGGAATATACTTTGCACCAAACCGTGCTTTTTGATTGAACTGAGTTTCATAATCATTCACAGTCATTCCTCCTTGTTTAAGCTCGAGGAATTCCTTTTCCAATCTCCTCCTCATATCTAGAGGACAATACTTCTCTAACAAACGAGTTTTGAACATCTCCCAGGATATATTCTCCTGGTCATACTCGTTGAGAGCTTCATATGTTGCTTCCCACCAAACCAATGCTTTTCTGATGAGCATTGTAGAAGCATACTTAGCTTTATCTTCATTATCCACATGAGAGATACGAAACACCTTCTCTGTGTTTTGAATCCAAGTTAGAACAACTATGGGATTAAGGACACCAGAAAACTATGTAGCACCGCTACTCTTGGAAGTCTTGAATGAGGGATGTCTCGACTTCTCTACCGAAGATTCTCCAATGGCTTTTTCTTTGCCTTTATCATTATTCTTTTTATGTTCTTCGAGAGTCTGCCAAATAACACCCCAAGAGTCGCTCCTCACGAGGAGATACTGGAGTATTTACTTCCTCAGGTTGAGGACCTCCACCCACCTCTGGGGTATGGCTACTCACTTGTTCATCCATCACTCTGAAATTTAGGAGTAACATAGCATTTTAGAATATTAGGATTTATTATAACCTAATACTTCACTTAAGTCTTTCGTATGGTTTGTATCCATATACTTACAATGATTCAGTTCATATATTGAACTTCCAGTAGTTTAAGTCTAAATACCAATCCGTGGAATTTAGTTCACTTAAACTACTGCTCTGATACCATGATTAAAAGACCCATTATGCTTTCATAATTGAAAATAGTTGTTACTCTAAAACATGCTACAAGCATATTTATAAAACAATATTTTACATTGATAGTTTGATTACAAAGACTGGATACAAGCTGACTAAGTTTTTAATATTTTACATAACTACCCAGGACATTATAATTTATACAAACATAAACTAAAGTACAAAAGTACTATTACAAACTATTCTAAATCTTCCAACAGTATACTACCATACTGCTTATTTATCTCCTGCAATTGTTAAACATTGAGAGGGGTAAGTGGTGATGCTTAGTGAGTTCAATAATAGATACAATATAACGTTATGCCATATATACACTTCAATATGGCAGAAGCAAGGAGGAACAAGGAACAACAAAGGCATATCTGAATCATGCAAAAAAGCTTTCCATATCAAACAATGAGGCACAAGAATTTCCATACTTGATATACAATCAATAAAACTTCAGCACAATTGGCATATAAAATACTCAAGGATATCATTTTTCTAGAATATTTAGGTTTTCAGCCTTATCTTATCATACTGCCGAAGACAAAGTGATGCCTATGTCATACACTCCATGGTCAACGGTACATAACAATACCCATGTGATGCCTATGCTATACACTTCGTGGTCATAGGTATAGCCTTGCTATAAACTCATTTTACTCGGAAGGCTCGCAACCTCCCTTTTATAGGGTGCGAAGGTTGGCCGAGATCGGACAGATGGCAGCAGCAGAGGCGAGGCGCGTGGCAGCAGCGAGGGGCTCCGGGTGGCTTCGGCTCGGACACGACATGCGTCACACCTCGGACGCGACACGAATCAGTGACGTTGCTGCTTTGGACGAGGTGACGTAGCCAATTCCGGACCATCCATGTAAGATTCGACCTTATCCATGCGAGATTCCTCGAAAATTGAGCCCCGAACTTCTAAAATCCATAATTTTCGCATACGGGCTCCGTTTTTTACGTTCTTTATATGCATGCATAGGCGAGAATATATTCTACAACTTTCGTTCAGACTCCGGTGGCTAATTTTGACTTTATTTTTAATATTATTATTTTTAGACCGGGACAAGAAAATCCGTTAAAAATTCATAACTTCTTCATCCGACGTCTGTTTTCGTCAGACTTTTTATCGTTGTACTACTATTGACGAGACCTTCAATTCTCGTTTAGGTTGTGTCGGCTAAATATCGCTCGATCTTTATTTCGAGTTTTTAGTTGTCTACTGCTATTTCGAAACTTAGAAAAATCATAACTTTCTCATACGAAGTCAGATTTTGGCGTTCGTTTTATCAATATTCTCATTTCAACAAAGACGATGACTTTCATTTAGATCACCAAGGCTAAAAATTAGTTTATCAAAAACTCACTTTTTACGTCATTCGGCGTCGTGCTGGTTTTGTCACGGATCTTCGATTGGTCATAACTTCTTCGTTATATCTCGGATTTAGATGAGGTTTTTGCCTAAATGTTTCTAACGAAATTACCAACAACTTTAAATAATAAAATTTTACTTATTTCAAAATTTATATTTTCATTAAATTTCACCATTTGACATTTGATTGGAATCTCATAAGACTTCCAATATTTTCTGAGTGATTCTAAACATAGTTTTACTTCATTTCTAGTAAAAACTATCAGTTAGAACTCAACATTCAAATTTACATAATATTTCATAATATTATTCACTTTTATAATTTATAATATACGATAACTGAATGTGTATGTTACATCATAGGAAACAGAAGATCATCGCCTGTCACCAAGATTGGAGTATATTCCTTAGTGCTTAGTAATGGATTAGGTTTAGATTTAAATAATTTTTGCTATTCGCCAGATATGGCAAGAAACATCATTTCATTTCGTGGTTTATATAAATAAGGATTTAGATATTCATCTAATAATGAAAAGGGTTCCATTTATGTTTATCTTAATAGTGTTTTATATTTTGAAGCATTGCCTTGTAATGGAGTATATGAAACTATGACGGTTGTAGACAAACTAGGAAATGATGTGTTGTGTATTGATTCTTCCAATGATTTGGATAAAGCATGCTTGTGGCATTGTCGTCTTGGACATGTCAACTAGAAGCGCATAGCCCAACTCCAAAAGGATGGAGTATTGGAGTCATTCGACCTTAGGGAAAATGACGTGTGCGAATCTTGTTTACTTGGAAAGATGACCAAGTCACCCTTCACTGGCACTTGTGCGAAGGGTGAGGGTTTATTGGACCTCATACATACAGATGTATGTAGACCATTTAGATCCACCACAAAGGATGCCTGCCGCTTCTACATGACTTTTAACGATGATTATAGCAGATATGGTTATATCTACTTAATCAGGCATAAGTCAGAAACCTTTGAAAAGTTCAAAGAGTTCAAGCAAGAAGTGGAGAATCAGTTGGGCAGGAAAATCAAGATGCTTCGATCTGATCGAGGTGGAGAATACCTAAGTCTTGAATTCCATGACTACCTCAAGAAATGTGGAATTGTTTCGCAATTGATGCCACCTAGGACACCACAGTTGAATGGTGTGGCTGAGAGGCGTAATCGAACCTTGCTAGACATGGTTCGTTCCATGATGAGTCGTGTCTCGCTACCTATCTCATTTTGGGGGTATGCCTTAGAGACTGCCGCCTATATCCTTAACTTAGTCCCTACGAAGAAGGTTGCCAAAACACCTCACGAGATGTGGACAGGGAAAGCTCCCTCATTGGCACACATCAAGGTTTGGGGTTGCGAGGCTTTCGTAACACGATAGACTCACGACAAGCTCGAACCTCGTAGTGAGCGATGTATTTTCATTGGCTACCCGCAGAAATCCTTTGGATATCTCTTCTATAGACCGAGTGACAATGTTGTCTTCGTTGCGAGGAGATGGGTTTTCTAAGAGCGAGAACTCATAAGCCAAGGGGACAGTGGGAGGAAAATCGATCTTGAAGAGCTTCAAGAGTCAAGCGATGAAGGAACTGTTGGATTAGTGTCTAAGTCCATAACTATTTTGGTATATACTTGACCCGATTATGAGCATGGTCCTTTTGGGTTACCTTCACCATAGCAATATGTAGGATGATTTAAGGAGAAAAAGGTTTAATTGATTTATTAATATATTATGAGAATAATATATTAAAGGAGAAATCATATTGTTTAATTAATATTAGTCAAGAATTAATTAAGAATTAATTTTGTGGCTAAAAGAGATTAATTAAACCTAGGGGATTGGAATTGTAATTATAAGATAATTGCAATTGGGCTATGGATCACCTTGGAATAATAGGTTGGACGAATTCTATGGGGAAGCCCATTAGAAATCGTCCAAGGCATGTCCAGAAGGGGTCCATGGGCTGCTTAGGGCTTAAGCAGTCAAATTAGGGTTTCCTTGGTTGATTACCCTAATAGCCTAAGTATATATAAGGAACCCTTGGGCACCAAAAACATAACTAACACTAGGATTAGGGTTTCCAGCCGTTTTTGGTGCCTCCTCTCTCCTCCTTCTTCATCCAAGTTGCTTAGTGGTGTTTGTGACTCCATTAGAGGTGCAACACTTGAGGCACTAAGCTTTCTGAAGCCAAGGATTAGATTGTTATTGATATATAACAATCAAAGGTTAGATCTAAACCCTATTTTGTGTTAATATGATTAATTGTATGCTAGATCTAGGGTTTATAGCTTTGGATATTCAATTGTATGTTCATTAGACAATCTAGATCCAAAAGCTATTAGGGTTTGCATGTACACCATAGGAATGATGTATTGCTCAAAAAACATCAGTGGCATCAGGGCCTAAGGCTGTTTGTTAGTGAATTTGATGCTTGATTGGTTGATTTTTGCATGAAAAACGAAGTTTTTTTGCTTCTGCCTTGCTGACTCGGCGAGTCAGTGGATGAACTTGGCGAGTCCAGTCCCTGACTCGGCGAGTCCATGGATCTGGCAGCCTGTTTTTGCGATTTTCTTGCCTATTTTGCTGTGGGATAATTACCAAAACAGTTTTAATTGATAAAATCCGATTTTTATTGATTTTGGGTGAATATCCTTACCAAAATAGAAGATAATTGTCAAAATTTAGATAATCTTTTGTTTTATTAGATAAAGATTGATTATTTGTAATTAGATTTGAATTATCTTGTGAAAAAGTTTCCATTTTTCCCCTTTAGGTTTTATATTTTAAATTTGAACTTAAAAGTTTTGTTTTTGAAATTCAAATAGTTAAACCCTAATGTTTTGAAAAGTTTCAAAACTTGCCCTCAAGTTTTGGAACTAAAATTTTTTGATTAAAAGTTTAATTTTGAAATATTTAAATTCTAAACCATAATGTTTTGAAATGTTTCAAAACTTGCCCTCAAGTTTTGGAATTTAAAATTTTGATTAATAGTTTAATTATGTAATATTTAAATTCTAAAACTCTAGTATTTTGAAAAGTTCAAATTACACCCTTATGGTTTTGTTAAGTTAATTAAAAGTTTAATTAAAAGAGAAAGTTAATAAAACCACCTAGTATTTTAAAAGTGTAAAATACACCATATACTATATATGTGTAACATTAAAAGTATATTATATATATATATATATATATATATATATATATATATATATATATATATATATATATATATATGAGTAAATAGTCAGTCTTACTATTAGTAGGCCTCATTCACGAAGCTGGTCTATAAGGGGTGTTTAAGGAAATTGCCTATAAAATGGCGATTGAATGTGTATCCACTCTTACCCACCACACTCTTGACTAGAGGAGGGTCGTTAGCCGAACGGGCAGGATAGGACAGAAACCTTCCATTATAAGTATAATGAAGTACAAAGTAACTAAATGCTTTTACAAATTCCTAAATCATAGTTACTTTAGGCAAAATGTGAAATTGTATGCTAGTCCATGGAATTACACTTCGTACCCTTGTCAAACGTTAGTGGAGCGTGTGTGGTTAACCGGCACACTAATTTAGGGATGACATTAGTAGCGAAGGGTGGCTCGATGCTTATCATAGATCAATGGAGCGTGTGTGGCTAACCGGCACATTGATTAGGTGATAGTAGCATTGAGTGCACCACGTGATTCGTATGGTTATTCACACCTTATTTGTGATCCTCGGCATCCCAGTCACAATTAGTAGGGCATAATCGAGATTAAACATGCCATTGAAAAGTTCATTGAATCTCAAAAGATCTAGGAGTTTCAATTCATTTAAAACTTAAACTTCTTTTTCGTTTTTTATGGTGGAAATTGGTAAATCATCATTTACCTACCTTCAAATATTCTGCAACTAGATTTCGACATCCCTCTTCTAGGTTGTAGAGTATTGTGTTGGATCCTAGCCTTGATGTTTCATTTGGGTGTTACATCAAGGATTCTAATCAACTTAACTTGAATTTTCTCCTGTTTTATAGATGTCTAGTTCTGACAATCATGGTCTTCCCAAATCCCATGGAACAAGCTTTCCAAAATAAGATGATGTTCCACGATATGATCGAGGAACAAGAAACCATGCTTCACTTCCTCCACCTCCTCCAATTATTCTCCCTAACCCACAAGTTCGAAGGCTTGAAAAGTTCAAGATTACTCAAGCCCTGTTGGCAAATAAACACGAAGATGGGAAACCTGTGTGGGCACACGTCTTAGAGATGAAGTCACACATTGATAGGTTAAGAATGTTGGATGTCGAGATTTCAGGTGAGTTGGCTGTTGACTGGGTTCTTCGGTCGCTTCCTAAATCATATAGTGAGTTCGTTAAAGAGTACTATATGATGGATCATAAAGTGACCCTCATTGATCTCACCTATTTGCTTATAGATGCTGAATCAGTAATGATTTGGCATGCTGGTTAAGCAAATTTGTCTGGTGAATCAAACCCCCAAACTTTAATGGACATTGAAAATGGTGACATTCGAAATCCAGAAAAGGTAAACTCTGAGATAGTTCCTTGTGCCATTCCAAAAGAGTCCATTTGCTTTTATTGCCAAAAGAAGGGGCATTGGAGACGAAGCTGCCCTATTTACCTGAGAGATCTAAGAGATGGGAGAGTCAAGACGTATGGCTCTACTTTAGGTAAAATCCATTAACTAACTCTTTTAAGTTCCTATTCTAGATTCTTAATACATGATGTGATAAGATTACATTTTGATGTTTTGTAGGATCGAAGAAAAGAGAGGAAGCTTAAGGGAAGAAGTGAGCTGAATCTAATCGTGAAGAAATGGATTTCGATTGCATTGCTTGAATACTAGATTCTTGAGCTACTACTTGGAGTTAGAATAGATTGCTAAGAAATATGTAATAACATAGTTTTTAAATTGAATTGCATTGTAAGGACAAATTTTTCCGCAATAAAATAAATTTTGATTTTATCTTATTTATTTATCCTTGTAATGGCATGTATGAAAAATTGATGTTTGAAGGTTTCTATTATTAGCAATAATGGATTTGATTCTTAATTATGTTATTTGTGGAGATGTCAAGAATTTACCAAATAGGGAGAGTTTCTCATCGCCCAAGTTTCAATTGGACGGAAACTTGGAATTATACAACTTGGTTGTGTGATGAATGAGAAATTTTATAATTGGAAATTCAAGACTAATTCATTGACAAAGAGTCAAGTGAAGGACTAGGAGATCGAGTTTGCAATGTTGTGCATGAATCAAGTCCACCACAAGAGTGATAAAGATATTCGTCATGATTTACTAAAGTTTAGTAAATATGATTATACTTATAAGATTAAGTGTAATTCTGAGTTAATTTAAAAGCTTTCAATGAATGGCAGAACGAATAAGAAGAATCAAGAAGGCAAAAAGATAAAAGTTTCTCTGTTCTAAGAAGAAGGGAGAGTACCTTTTATTGTGTTTTATGACAAAGTCTTAATGATTAAGAACCATATCTCAATTGGTCCTCTAAGTGAGTCTTAGTACATTTGTATGTCTAAGAAAAGGAATCAGGAATTGTGGAAATGGTTAAATCAAGAAGTCAATCATACTTCGTTCCACTATTGAATCTTAGAGTCATACTCCAAGATTGCGAACTGAGTGACACATCTTTAGTAGGTTTATAACACTAAACAAATGTGGAATTGGGAAAAGTTTTCTTATTCTTGTACATTTGAAATTGGAAAGTCGTGATGTCTTGGATAAGACAAAGACCAACAAGAACCAATTGAGCGAAGTGTTAGTCTTGATAGGATTTCGCACTAACTTTTGAATATTTGTTTTGACAAGGAAAGTTCCTTGATAAGAGAATCATATATGTCAAGAGGTCAGTGGGAGTCTCAGTTGTCTTGAAAAGTTCAAGAGCTAATCAAGAATAAACCAATAGTTAATCACTAGCACATGACTTGAGGATTACAACCTATCGTGTTGACATCTCTGTGTCATTCCAATTGAGTTAATTATGCATGTGAGTTCTATGAGTTCTCATTTGAATGCATAAAGACAAAGTAGCTTGATCGATGGAAAGTACATTAATATGTAAGGATAAGTTTCTAAACTACTTGGAAGGCATGGTGGGCACTCTTGTTACCATAAGGCAAGAAATCAAGACTAAGAAAGTTCAGTCCATATGAGTTTGCATTTGTCGCAAACTTGGTTTTGGCAAATTCACATGGATAGGAACACATACACCATAAAATCTAAGTGTCATAAGATTCCCTCATTCATAAAAATGACTATGAGGAAATGCTTTCACTAAGAGAGATTTTAAGAAGATAGCAATTGTGAAAAAAATTGTATTCTCAAATTCGATTATGGTTACGGCATCCTTTTCCATAGTTCGAATTGTAAGATTTGAAAATTAGTCTAAAATTTGGGACTTATTGATATAATTTATGAATTGTTTAGACACACATATGAGCTATCTAAGGCAAAGGTGTATAAAGTTAAGAATCTTAGATAAAGGCTTATTGAAGCATTTGGTATTAGAAATATGAAATTCAGAAATTCAATAGGTATTATTTTCTGGAAGTTCAGTTGTTTTCTGAATACTTGTCAAAGCTAGTGGGAGCATAAGTGTTATGGTTATATGATAATAATCATCATGATAGTGGGAGCATAAATGTTATGCTTGTATGATTATTAAGGTAAGTATTGCAAGTTAGCAATATTAATTATAGAAAACAAGAGTTATACTTTGCAAAGTCGCAAGGGTTGAAAATTTGTTTTACTATAATTAAGGGAGAGAATATTATACTTAGTTTCAAAATCTAAAGCTTAGATTGAGAAATTTTAATAAATTTAGTCAAAGGATACATAGTGTGTTCTTAAATTTCGATTATGATTACTGCATCCCTCTTCATAGTTCGAATTGTGAGAACGTGACATATAAAACATTATGGCAAAAGATTGATAAAGTATCATATCTTTATGTAAGACATTATGCATTGTGTCCCATACGCTTTAGGTATAGGATCAATTGCAAATTCTATAATATTTGATCATTCTAAAATTTTCCAAATGTCTAGCGCATTAAGAGGGAAAAAGGACTAGAATCGGTTTTGACTAAAATAATTAAACAACTATCAAAGGACGATCCAAAGTTCGCTGAGGATTGGTCGCTTGTGAGTAGTTGGAAGTATGGTATTGGATGTACCATATCGACATTATTAAGAATAGATAAGATTCTATTAAGAATGAGTTGTCATATGGCAAATATGTAAATGTTTCCATATTGGGAGTTGGATATTGAGAGTCTATGTCTAGATTAGAAACTTTTATGCAAAAAGGATGTTCAAAGGAATGTACTTTGAATGTGAGACTTCGCGTCTATGGAACTGTCTTGTAACAAGTTCTGATAGAGTACTTTGTAATTTCATTGGCCAAGTCTTGGTGACTTTTGTGCTATGACTTTGCGAAAGGATCGTTGCATTAAAATGTTAGAATCTAGAATATTCTAATAGTCGCAAGAACCATGTGCTCTTACACTAATGATAAGGATTGGGAATTATGAAATGAGCATCATTGGAAAAGTTTTTCAATTGATCTATTTCACAAAGTAAGGACCATAGGAAACATAGTGTGCATGCTTGGTGCATGGGACAGCTATTGTTGTAATTTGGGTAATAAGTTGATTTTTTGAAACAGTAAACAATGAATAATGAGTAATAAATATGGTGTTTAAATAAAAGTGTTTTATTTACGCTCAAAAGTTTTGGGGCCACATAGGATTAAATATTATCATTGTGTTGCACTTTGCATGTTTTGACTTCCAGAATAACTGGGTTATTCGAACCTCCACAGTCGGTTATACGTTGGAAGTAGGTATGAAGGAAGATTTTCATGAAGAGTCTGTAGTTTTTCTGAAGAGTTTAGACATAGCACAAGTTTGTTGCAGAGTTCATGAGTGCTTTGATTAGATTAGAGTATTGGATTAAACCCACGCTCACGTGAATCACTTCATGGATTTATCACGAGTGATTGTGAGTCAATAATATTGTATATTCTTGAAACCGAGACGTGTGAGTTGTTATTTGTTGGTCGGTTGCACATTGATCATAAGAAAATGCACCAGTAACTTGGTGTGATAAAACTTATTGTTGTGTGTGATTCGATCAGTAAATGCAAGCAAGCATTTGAGTCGAAGTTTATCCATTCCTTTTACCCAAAGTGGGATAAAAGCGATAAATGTGGGCCCTTCGATGATTTAGTGATGACACCTAAGCGTTTGGCCAAGCCGAGACTAAGTTGATGTGTTCAATTGTAGTCTGTTGTCAGTTGTCATAAATCGGAATTCGGGAAACAATATAGAGAGAATGATTAAAATTCATGTCTTATGTCTATACGATATCTTGAGAATGGAGGAATATATGATCCTATATCTAAAGGACACACGTATCTGATAAGATCAGTGTTGACAGTGGATTTTGAAAGCTACGATTGCTGATCAGGTTCTAAAGTTATACAAAATAGTTATTAGACTTATCCAAGTGGGAGACGGTTGGATTAGTGTGTAAGTCCATAATTGTATTTGGTATGTACTTAACCCGGCTGTGCATGGTCCTTTTGGGTTGCCTTCACCAAAGCATCTTGACTAGAGGAATAATATAGAAAGAGGTGATTATGGTTTACTAATATATTATAAGACCAATATATTAAAGGGAAATCATATTTGTTTAATTAACATTGGTCAATAATTAATTAAGAATTAGTTTTGTGATCAAAAGAGGTTAATTGAACTTAAGGGGCTGAACTGTAATTATGTGATAGTTACAAAGTAGGGCAAGGAAACCCTAATAGATAGGGTGGACGAATTCTAGGGATAAAGCCTAATGAATTCGTGCATAGGGATTCTAGAATTATCCTTGTGCTGCTTGGTGGCTAAGTAATCAGATAAGGATAACCATTGAAACCCTAATTCCTACACCTATATAAAGGACCCCTAGGCATGGGAATTTCGGCCAATTGAACCCTAGAAGTCCTAGAGCCGAAATTCTCCTCTCCTCTCTCTCTCTCTCTCTCTCTCTCTCTCTCTTGTTTCCTACAATTGCTATTGGTGTTTGTGATTCATTATAGGCACAACACTTGAGGTGTTAAGGTTCTCAAGGCTTCAAGATCTTCAATCAACAACAAGGTAATCATCTAGATCTGTTTACATATGTTAATTTCGAATATCATATGCTAGATCTAGGGTTTGAAAGTCTTGGATGAATGCATGTACAAATAAAGAAACCTAGATCCAAGCATTAGGGTTTGCATGAGCACATAGGATGTTCTTTTGGCTCAAACCCATCAATGCTTGACTCTAAAGAGTGTGTAGCTGATTTTGGCTTATGGGGTCACTATTTATAATGTGGAAAATGCGAGGGTTACACTTTGTAAACCCTAATGATCCATGACTTTTCACATTCTTATGCTCCATGGGTTAACCTCCATGGATTATCTTATTGGTTTAGCCCAACTATATAGTCATGGATCATTAGCCCACATTACAAGAATCATTGATTTACATAATCAATCCCTATATATTTAATTAGTATCTTTCGATCACAAAATTAATTCCAAATTAATTATTGATCAATACTAATTAAATAATATTAATATATTATACTTGTAATATATTAATAAATCACAAATAACCTTATTCTCAAAAATCCATCCTTTTAAATTGCACTGGTGAAGGCAACCTAAAAAGGACCATGCTACAATCGGGTCAAGTACATCCCATACATAGTTATGTGCCTAGAAACTAAATCTAACACTCGATACTAAGATACTCTCCTCCCTGATCGGATCAGAGCATCTTTATCTTCCTGCCTAGCTAATTCTCCACTTCTTGTTTACACTCTTTGAGCTTTTCAAAGGTTTCTAACATATGATTGATTAAGTAGACATACCCATACCTACTATAATCATCAGTAAAAGTCACATAGAAGCGGTTAGCATCCCTTGTGACGGATATGAAGTGTCCACACACATCTGTGTGTATAAGGTCCAACAAACCCTCACCCCTTTCACATGAACTAGTGAAGGGTGACTTGGTCATATTTCCAAGCAAACAAGATTCACAAGTGTCATCCGACTTTAAGTCAAATGTCTCCACGACTCCATCCTTTTGAAGTTGGGCTATGCTTTTATTGTTAATATGTCCAAGATGACAATGCCATAAGCATGCTTTATCCAAACTATTGGACGAATCGATATGCAACACATTATTTCCTAAGTTATCTACAACCATCACAGTTTCGTATATACCATTACAAGGTAATGCTCCAAAATAAAATGCACCATTATAATAAGCATTAATACAACCAATTTCATTATTGAAAGAAAAGGTAAAACCTTGTTTATACAAACTATGAAAGGAAATAATATTTCTCACCATATCAGACGAGTAGCAACAATTATTCAGTTCCAAATTTAACCCACCACTAAGCAATAAAGTATAAACTCCAATCTTGGTGACGTGTGACCTTTTCCTATTTCGCATGATCAAGTTCATCTTCCCGTGCTCCACATCCCTACTTCCTTTTAGTCCCTGCAAATCAGAACAAATGTGAAAACCACATCCTGTATCAAGGACCCAAGAATTAGCATGTGATGAGTTATTAGACAAAATAGTGTAAATACTTGTGAAGGAGGGTTTAATCTTCCTATCCTTTATGTCCTGCAACTATTTGGGGTAGCTTCGCTTCCAGTGCCCTTTTTCATGACAATGGAAACACTCAGCTTCCTTTGGGTTTGAGGAGGGTGTAACAGGACCACCTTTCGACCCATTAGAAGAAGATCCAACATGGGACTTTCCCTTGTGTCTCTTTGAGGAAGCTTTCCTCTTATTTCCCTTCCCATGTCCAATTGCCAAAACAGGGGCAGTAGCTGTATGAGTAGAAACAACAGATTTTCTTTAAGACTACTTTCAGTTGTCCTTAAAAGGCCTTGAAGCTTGCTTAGAGTGACCTCCTCCTTATTCATATGATAGGTCATACGAAAATGATCATAACATAGAGGCAAAGAGTGTAGAATAATATCTATAGCCAACTCTTCATCGAAGTTGTCATTTAACTTCAGTAGCGGTCCATAGATCTTTGCATCTTTTACAAGTGGGTCGTGATAGACTCTCCATCCTTCATTTTGGTAGTAATTGGAGGCTATGATTTATTCCTTTCCTTCCTAGCACTTTGATGGTACCTTTCCATCAATTCTTGGTGCATTTCATATGGCCAAAAGTTCTCATAGGACATTTAAAGCTCAGCAATCATGGTAGCAATCATAATACACAACACTTTGGTCATATCCATCTCATGGGCCTTGTATTCAGCAATCTGTTCTGGAGTAGCGGTAGATTCATCAATTTCCTTAAGCTCTTTATCTAGGACATATTCTTTATCCTCATAGACAATGGACATGCAGATGTTTCGAATCCAATCATTGAAGTTCAAACCATCAAACATGACCCTCCCACATAAATTCATGAGGGAGAAAGAGCCAGAAGCAATTAAGTTTGAAGCAGTGTTTGAAGTAGACATCTGAAAAAGAAGGACAAAATTTAGATTAGATAAGGATCCTTAATATAACACTCAAAATGAAATATTAAGGCTAGGACCCAACACAATATTTTACAATTCGGAAGACGGATGTCGTAATCCAATTGCAAAATATTTGAAGGTAGGTAAATGACGATTTACCAATTTCTACCATGAAAAACGAAGCAGATTATTAAGTTTTAAATGGATTAAAATTCCTAAATTCTTTTAAGATTCATTTAACTTTTCAATGGCATGTTTAAATCTCGATTGTGTCCTTCAAGCTTATGACTAGGATACCGAGGATCACAAACAAGGTGTGAATAACCATGCAAATGTGCTTGGTACACTTAATGTTACAAATCACCTAATCAATGTGTTGGTTAACCACACACGCTCCATTGATCCATGATTAACATCAAGCTACCCTTTACAACACATTTTTAGTCCCAAATTAGTGTGTCGGTTAACCACACATGCTCCACTAACGACTTAACAAGGTGCAAAGTGAAATTTCATGGAATAGCATCATTTTCACATTTTTCCTAAAGTAACTAAGATTAGGAATTTATAAAAGTTTAGTTACTTTAATAGTTATCATTATACTTATTAATAATAATTAATGTCCTATCATACCCGTTCGACAAATGACCCTCCACCAGTCAAGGAAGCAATAGGTGAGAGTGGAAACCCATTAAACCACCATTTTATAAGCAATGACCTTATACCCCTCTTATAGACCGACTTCGTGAATGAGGCCTACTAACGGTAAGACTGACTTTTCTTATACATATATATAAGTATTAGACTTTAATATTATAATAGCATAGGGTTGACTTTTAAACTTTTAAAATTCTAGGGTTTGGAAATAAAGTTTCATAAATGAGACTCTTCAAGTTCCAAAACTCGAGGGCAAGTTTTGTAACTTGTCAAAATTTTTGAATTACATAACATATGGCTTTTAAAGTTCCATGAATGAGACATTTCAAATTACAAACTTGAGTACATGTTATGAAACCTTTCAAGATCCCTTGAATTCTGTAACTTACAATAGTTAATGATTTCATAAATAAAGACCTTTCATGTTCCATAACTTGAGGAAAGGTTATGGAACTTTTCAAGAAACACATAGATCAAATTAAACTAATCCAATTATCATACAATTCATCATTTACTAATTTGACCTACTTCACATTCTAGATAGTTTCAAATTTTACCAATAATTAGTTTTTCACAAAATCAAGTAATTATCTTAAAATTTGACAAACTTCATGTTTTGGATGGGATATAACATTACCATATTAGTAAAATCAAATTTTATGAACCAAAACAGTTTGTGGTTATGATCCTAATCCAAAACATGCCAAAAACACAAAAATCATGCCACCAGATGAGCTAACTCATCGAGCCAGACTTTGGACTCGTCGAGTTCATGGCAAAACTCATGCAACTCGTCGAGTCCATATATGGACTCGCCGAGTTCATCAGACAGTGGCTAGAAAAGTCATATTTCCAACTTTGAAAATCACATTTTTGCATCAATATAATAGAAAACACCCTAGGCTCTGATACCACGGTTGGGTTTAATGTACTCTAACATTCCTATGGTGCACATACAACCCTAATGCTTTGGATCTAAGTTTTCTCTAATTACACATGCAACATTGATATGCAAAGCATGGAGCCAAAACTAGCATACAAAATTTAACATATGAATCATAAAATTTGTTAAAAGGTTACCTCTTGATGTAGCTAGTAGGGCTTTGGCCTTGTGAGAAATTAGCACCCCAACTGTTGTGCCTCAAACAAGTCACAAACACCAATACACAACTAAATGGATATGAGAGAGGCTAAGGAGACTCAAAATCGAATTCTCTTCTTGGAATGCAAGTAGTGGTCTGATTTTAGGGATTAGGATAACATATTTATATATGTAGAAAACCAAGAGTCATGTGAAACCCTAATCCACACATATAAGCTTATGATACATGCATTTGATTTGGACTAACACTTCATTGACTATCCATAAGCTTAACCCATCAAAAATCAATTATGGATCATTAGCCCAATCCATATGTATCAATTTTAATTAGTCTTTATCACTAAATTGATTCTTGATCAATACTAATTAAATAATAAGATTCCTCAATTAATATATTATACTTATAATATATGAACAAAACTAGAAACTCTCTAGTTCTCAAGTTCCTTTATTCACTGAACGAGCGTTTGGGAACATTATGTATAAGTTTTGAAGAATAGTGAGAAAAACGTAACAATGGATTTGGCTTCCCTATTTGGTGATCTTCGTAATCATGAAGAAACGAAGATTTTACACAAAGAAATCATGCAATATACTCATATGCAAAAATTTGTTGCTCTATAATCCAAGAAGTCTCCTTAAAACATCGTCAATGACTTATTTGATGAATTCTGAAAGTGATGCCTTGATAGTTAAACGCGCCTTCCTTGTCATTGTAGTAGAATTGTTTGCAAGAGAGAAGAAGTTGCTTCAACGATGCAATCAGACCTTCATAGACGGACTTATCAGCGTCCAAAGACTTACCTATTTTCTTATTTTTTCTAGTACTATGTCACATGAATTTCTAGTGAATCCTTTGATTCTAGTCTGAAACTATAGCCATAAATCTGTCATGCTATAAGTTTAACCACTTCTTATTGATGAGTTAAGTTGTTCATGATTCATACTGATGGCACCTCGGTGTGATTGAGACATTTAATTATCTTACACTATGTATTGTATTATAGAACATAGCAATTCATTGTTGTAGGGTTTCAAAGTACTCCATGGATGATGGCAATGGGCCCCCATGATGAAGTGTAGGTTAAAAGCCCAAGACTTGTCTTTTCCCTATAAATAGTCATGTATTATTCATTATTAGGGTTAAGAGTGAGACAAAATGTAGCCACCACGTTGTGAGGTTTCTTGTAGAGTTAGATTCTTATTCTTAAAGTGTAATCTGTTCCTCATAATTGAATAAATCGAGTGATCATTCGACATATCTTCATATTTGTGTTTGTTCTTATTCTCTGCATCTTGTTCATCAAATTTTGTTAGGGTTTTAATCCCAACAAGTGGTATCAGAGCGGGTCTTTGAAGATCTATTGATTTTTGATGTATCGATTCTTGATTTGATAATTTTCTGCACACAAGTTATTCAAGATTTTTGGTGTTTTGGAAATTTGGAATCAAGATTTTTGTTCGATCTACTGTTCATGGAGATTTATGGATTCAATTATTGTTCATCATGGTGATTTCGATCTTATTCTCATTTATTCATTTTTTTGTCACTGTTATATTCATCCGAGGATGGGCCAATTGTTTTTGACCTACATTCTTCTGGTCGATGTCATGATGTTCTTGACACATTTTTTTATCGCTTACTGTTCATTTGTTCCAAAAAAAACCCCCATTGATTAGGTTCACTGTTCATTGACTTGTTCTTATATTTGTGTCGACATCGCTCTTTCTGATTTCTCAAGTTAAATTTCGTGATTCAAATAATGAGTTCGACCTTATATTGATTCAGTGTTCTTGTATTTTAATCAATTCAAAATTGTTTGTGTTTTTCCATAAGTTTCGATTACAAACGCTTTCAATCGCTTTAATCCTCATGATAATAGAACTCACGTTATAGTGTGTTTTCTGTTTTTGATTCACTCTGTAATCAATACTTGATCAATCGTGTTATTTGTTATACGATCTTGTGGTTAAATAACCTATTTGTTTCAATCGTTTTGTTTGAGAACCAATTTTTGTGAATCCTTGATCGTGTGTGCTCTGTCGATTTTTGAATGTAGCGATTGGGTGCTTGTTGAATATAGTCGGCTTATGACGAACATATGATGATGGTATGAACTGTGTTGAATCTCGTTTTGGAAGTCTATGCCAAAAGTCAAAATTGGAATTGTGGACTTTTTGGTACGAATGTTTCGCTTGTGAATGAAATCGGAAACGAGGTCTCGGAATCGTAACTTATATTTGCAATCGGAATCGAGCATGTGTTTGGAATTGATTCAGAGTCTGGATTCAAAGTTGCTATCGGAAGTATGATTGTTTGACTTGGAACGAACCTGGATTCGGAGTTCCAGTCAGATCGGAATTGGAATGAGTTGTTGTAAGGCCTGACATTCAGATCTATGTGCTCGGAATGAAGGGATGTTCGGAGTTTGGAAACCTTGATTAGTCACCAAATCGATCTTTGGATTTGAGTCATTGTTGCTATCGTTCGTATTTAGGGGGTGTTTGGATAGGAAAAAAAGAGGTGTTTAATGCTTATTCCCACAATAAGCTAACTTTGAGTGTTTTGATAAAATCCAGGTTATTAAGCTAAATAAGCTAATTTTAATAAGCATCTCTCCCCATGCTTATTGCTTATTGCTTATTGCTTATTCCCACTACAAATAAGCTAATAAGCAATAAGCTCATAAGCTAATCCAAACACCCCCTTAATCAAATGGGGAAGATAACTTCTATTTTACACATTTGGTCCCTGTAACTTCACCAACTTGGCAATTTTAATTTTATTTCCAGAAATTGTTACAAATCAAGGGGAAAATGATGTTGTTTTATCATTTCAGCCCCCTGACTTTCAGCAAAGTGACAATTTCAGCCCTGCATTCCAAAAGTTTACAAATTTAAGGGCCGGTGAATAGTTTTGGATTTTTTTAACGCACATATTTATCTGTGAACAGAAAAATAAAGATTTCATCAAGTCTTGGCAGTTCGGAAAGTCGTTTTCATGACAACGACAAATTTTCACGACTTTTTCGGATTTTATACTTCATTATGTATATCATTTTGTCGCGGGGGAGCACAATAATTATTTATCCATTCAAGATCATTCTCATGAACATTTGAAGGCTTTACAATCACATTTTTAATTATAAATCGGGGGAGAATTTGGTATGGCCATTCGAAATTGGATTTGTGACTTTTCAAATTTGAAGATTTTTGATAAAGCTTGTGGTAGAATTATGAAGGTAGCTTTTACAGTAGCAGTTCTTCATTAAGCTCTTCTAAAGCTTTTGTAGAGAAGTATCCTTTACAGTAGCAGTTCTTCATCGAGCTCTTCTAAGGACTTGTTGTATCTCCGACTTCTAGTATTTTCTCGATCAAGTGGCGTTACGAATCTTAAAATTTGGGTTGTTACATGATAATTTTTAGTGGCTTATATCATTAGCTTATTTGAAGATCATTGTGACTTGGAGGGGGAGCTCTTCAAAGACAAGAAGTAATTTGGTTTCGTTGTTCTAAAGTGGGTTTTTATGACAGGTTTGGCTTTCTTGAAGATTTTTTGGATTTCATTCGAAAATGACTTCAAATATTCCTCATTGCAAAATCTTTTCTTATTTTCTAGATGCTTGTTTTGGAAGTTGATGTAACGCCCGTAGATCAGGGCTAGTCAAATTAGAGACAATAAGAGTCAAAAATGACTTTTTGATAGAAGATTATTTAGGATGAATAATCCTAACTAATTTGTAGTATATGTTACAAGGTTTCCGTACCTATAAAGAACGCCAAAATCCGAGTTATAACGAAGAAGTTATGACCTGTCGAAGTTTCGCGATAGAACCGGCACGACACAGCGCGACGTAAAAAGTGAATTTACGTTAGAGCGATGTTTAGCCTTAGCAATCTAAACGAGAATCGAAGATCTCGTTGTTGGTATCGAAGCGATAAAAAGTTAGGCGAGAACGGACGTCAAACGAAGAAGTTATGAATTTATAACGAAGTTTTCTGTCGCGGCCTATTAAAAATAAATAATAAAAATAAAAGTCAAAATTAGCCGACGGAGTCTAAACGAAAGATGCAGAGCGTAGTCTCACCTTCGCGTGGATATAAAGAACGTCGAAAACGGAGTTCGTATAAAGAAGATATGAATTTCCGAAGTTTATTAATCAATTTGTATTTAAATTTAAAAGGAAATTCGGAAGCATTATCCGAAGGAGTCACCGGTCTGATCCGAGGTACGCGCCGCGTACTCCGAAGTGTCGACATTCGCAGCAAGTGGCTTCGGATGACGCACGCAGTGACGTTTTTCGGACCAGTACGCCCCGCGTACTGGCGTACGCCCCACGTACTCCGAGGCTCCAACCTCCTATAAATAGGATGCGAGGGCAGCCGACCCAATTGCCAATTTCTTCTCTTCTCTCTCCCGTTTTGCATCGTTTTGCGTGCCAGAAATACCCCGACGCCCCGGTATTATTCTCTAGCCCCGAGGCAAGTCCCGAGATCCCGAAGATCCCGAGAAGTGCGGTTCCCGAGCCGAAGCTCTGCCCGCGAGAAGTTCGATTTTTGTGGAGATCTTCCAGATCTGTGGTGGATTACTACTTCTGCAAGTCGTAGTGCTGTCCGATCATCTTCTGATCAAGTGAGTGTATACTACCTTTCATAAACACGATAATAATACAAGTATGGTTTGAGTGTATTAAGTATATTGTTGTTTATATGTGTGGGTGTGTAGTTGCTTTCTTCTAACACATCAATATGAAGTATTTGTTATGAAATACGTACTATGTGTTTATATGTTATTTGTCTATTTGAGATGGACATGGAAATTGGAGTTTTATACAGGTGTTAAATGATTTAAACTGTGTAAGTATTTATATCTACAAAATTGTTGGGTAGAACATGGGTAGATGGGATAGTTGGTGACTATGGAGTTAGCGCCTGCTGTTAGATAAACCTTGGTGACTATGGAGTTAGCGCCTATTGCATAAACCTTGGCGACGATGTGACTTCGTGCCTATTTGATGAACCTTGGCGACTATGGAGTTAGCGCTTGTTAAGTAAACCTTGGCGACTATGGAGTTAGCGCTTGTTAAGTGAACCTTGGTGACTATAGAGTTAGCGCCGCTTGAGTAAACCCCGACGACTATGGAGTTAGCGTCTGATAACTATGGATTTAGTACTCGATAGATAAACTTTGGCAGCAATGGATTTCGTGCCGATTCCTTAGGAATAAGTGAATGAAGGATAGTTGGTTCTTAGGGTGAAACCTTAAGAAGATAATGGGGATGGGTATTTGGGTTGATTGTTTGATAATTGAATATAACAAATGTATTATTGTGGGTTGAAAACCCTATATGCTCACCAGGCTCCCAAGCCTGACCCACTCAGTTTTCTTTTCATTACAGGTAATGACACAAGAGTATAAGTCGGCGGACTTGACGAGAGATTTTGGATTATAGATCAGTAGTTGAATAACTATTGTAAGGTCTATTTTATGTTGTTTATGCTTTTGGTCTGTAACGAACATGACATCCCGAGGTTTTATTATTTAATAAAAATACATTCTTTTCGAGAAATGTTTTGATAAAATGGTTATCATATTTTATTTTGGGAACAAATTCCGCAACCGTTTTCTTTAAACGATCACTCTGATTTTGAAAACAAAGCATAAACAAATCGGTCTTTTATGGCCGTGAAATTGGGGATGTCACAGTTGAAGCATTGTCATCCATTCCATACTATGAGGGGGAGATTGTAGGGTTTCAAAGTACTCCATGGATGATGGCAATG
Source organism: Lactuca serriola (assembly GCF_051521515.1). Lineage (NCBI taxonomy): Eukaryota > Viridiplantae > Streptophyta > Magnoliopsida > Asterales > Asteraceae > Lactuca > Lactuca serriola. Next base: position 228,510,579 of record NC_136410.1, on the reverse strand, counting down.
GGCCCCCTTGATGAAGTGTAGGTTAAAAGCCCAAGACTTGACTTTTCCCTATAAATAGTCATGTATTATTTATTATTAGGGTTAAGAGCGAGACAAAACGTAGTTGCCACATTGTGAGGTTTCTTGTAGAGTTAGATTCTTATTCTTAAAGTGTAATATGTTCCTCATAATTGAATAAATCGAGTGATCATTCGACATATCGTCATATTTGTGTTTGTTCTTATTTTCCGCATCTTGTTCATCAAATCACAATTAGGGTTTTATTCCTAACAATTATGCAATACCACACACTCATAAAAGTTTGAAATTTTATGTAGATGGTTAAACTATGTACTGTAGTTTATCACACACAGCAACCCTTTCTTGCCCTTACTTTCTTCTAAAAAGTTTTATGATTCACCGTCAGATACCAAACACCAAACACTTATGGGAACTTGAAAAATTTGTGTCGATGAGTATATCATGTACCGTGATACATTACACACACCTACCCACTCTCCCTACAAAGTTTCTATTCAAAGAATTGATGACTCACTATATTAGCCATACATTGACAAAATTTCGACACCCTATGTTGGCGGATGTATTTTGTACCGGCATATATTACGCGTTGTCATACCATTCTTACATTTCTCTTTTAATAAAAATACTTAATGATTCGGCATACAAAACCATACATTGATGAGACTTTGCAAGACTGTGTACATGATCTACTATTGCAAACACCACAATAGTGTGATATACCCTATCTCACCCATTGTTCCATTGCACTATTTTTATGTTGATTATGACCCTATTGTTGTGATGTTGAATATCTTTTGTTTTGGAGAAGCTTCATATTGGTCAATTTACTGTCTCTGTGAAGATTATCTTGATAAACGCTAACTTTTTAAATTTGGGAATAAACACCTTCTTTTGATATCTACGAGATTTGAGGTGAATTTTTCTCACTCCTATGATTACCTCTGAACAACGTATCTCTGGGGTATATATGTAAGATTAACATCTTCACAATCACTTCATGCTCTCAATAATCATCAAAATCTCTCGATCACTCATCTTCTCAAGAACCCTAATCACAATGGCTCCTCCTACAATCATCTACACGTATGTGCCTACATTAAATGTCGTCAAAGCTGCTAGATCTCTAGATACTCCCATCGTGATCATGGCAAAAAATGTGGCATTCTCTTCTAAAATCCCTATAAAGTTTCGGAACAAGGTTTTGAAGGTTTCGTAGATTATCTTATAAAATGTCTACTTAGCTACGCTCTTGTTGATATTGTTTATTTGTTTCTTCCTCGACATGTTTGTGAGTTTGACTATACTTCTACTTACTATGATGTTGGAGTTATTATTGATACAATAGGAGATGGAGCGAATACTATCTTGGTGACTGTGAATGATGTTCGAAGGGCATTACGCCTTCCAATTAAGGATGAATACTTTCCTACTCCCTCCTAAGGGAAGGTCATGTTGTTCTTGAAAATGTTTTACTCACAAGACAAGGAGTCTTAATCAGATGAACCCTTTTGAACAATGTATCATGTTCTCTGTCATCAAGAATAAACATTTGAATTTTGCTCAAGTTATTTTTGATCAAATGGCTGAAATTATTGGAGGAACTAAAAGATCCGCTCATGTCCCATATCCTAGATGGTTTGCGTTAATTCTTCAATATTTTGTTGTTGGTTATGATGATGATCAAGTTGATGATTGGGTTCATTCTTTCACCTCAATGAAATTGTTCAATCAAATTCCTGAAGACGAATGGAGCATTACAAAGGGTATGCAAATATGGATTGACAATCCCTTTCAGTGTTGAAAACTGTCGTATGTTGTCCTAACAATTCCATTAGAGGAAGATGGAGAAGAAGAACAAGAGGATTGAACATCTGATTCAGAAAAACAAAACCAGAGTGACTTCGAGAGTAATTCTCAATCTAATGAAGACTCTGGTACTGAAGATGAGGATTTAGATGCTGGCAGAGATTCTGAATACAACGATGAGGATACAGAGATGATTCCAATCAATCACGGTCATGAAGTTAGAGTTCAAGATTTCAATGAGGCGGAATCTAGTCATCGAAATAAGCAAATTTGGTTCGAGTCTTCTCCATCACTGGAAGAAAAAGAAGAAATATATTATTCCTGAGATTCCTCCACCTCAACACAATGATGACGCTGCCACCGATCATGGTCGAGGTAATTCACCTCTTGATCATGTTCGAATATCACTATTTTGTACCCATGATGCTCATGAAGTAGAGTGTGATCATCCATCACCAGCTTAGACTAAATTGCACTCTGATATTCAACAAGTTCTTTCCACTCGAGCAACTGTTCATGGGAGCAACCTTAACTAGATAGTTACTTTGTAGCACCTGGTTCTTGGTACGTATTTTTGTATTTAATTCTTTTAATGATTTGCAATTTTGGCCTTGGACTCGGGGAGTCGAAGGACTGACTCGTTGAGTAGAAGCGGGATGAGACGCGGAGTTTCAGTTGTGGACTCGGCGAGTTGGGTCCTAGACTCGGCGAGTAGCCGTTGTCTGGACAAAAACTCTAATCCAGGGGTTTGCACCCTATTTAAACAACCTTATGCAGCCTCCATCACTCCTTTATGCTCCTAAACACCCCTCACTGAAACCCTAGCCATTTTTTTAAGCAATCTAAGCCTTGTTGGTGGATTTTGGTGCTTGTGATCTTAATAAGGAAGGAGAGAAGCTTGAGGAAGCAAGTAGAGATAAAGGGAACCTGGGTTTGTGCACCTTCTTCAGCTCATTGAAGGTAAAAAGTTGTGACCTTGCTCATTCATTTGTTAGATCCCTCTTTGGGGAGGTTTAGGGCTTTTATGAGCCATTTTTGGTGGCAAACAATGTTTGCAAACACGGTTGGGGGTTTAAGCTTCTGAATCACAGCATGAAAGGAGTGACTAAGTAGATTTGGGTTGCTTTTGCACCCATGAAAGGTCCCATGTGCCATATGAGCTTGTTTTATGTCCTTTTGAGCTCAAAGTCCCATGCAAGCATGTAAAGTTTGTAACTTTACGTGCTAGATCGATTATAGAAGCTTGGATCTATATTTTGATCAAAGGATGTACATCAGAAAGCAAAGATTTAGGGTATGGACGTGACCAACTCGGCGAGTCTAGGGGGTTCTGTCCCATTCTGTTGAGGGTCGAAAGGACCCAGTTGAGTGTGGAAAGGTTTTAAGGGGGTCTCTGGGGAGTGACCCAACGTTCTGGACTAAACCATAAATCTGAAAGTTCATGGGACTCAGCGAGTGCACGAAGGTGCTCGGCGAGTCCAAGGTAATCTTAATAGAACTCGACGAGTTGTTCATCAACTCGGCGAGTCGAGGACAGAACGTGTTCATCGGATGAAGATTAACTCGACGAGTTGTTCATACAATTCGGCGAGTCGGATGAAGGACCATTGAGTATCAGTTAGGAAGTGAACTCGTCGAGTCAATGCCTAACTCGACGAGTAGAGACGGGAGTAAGGTTTATGACTGGATATGGACTCGGCGAGTTGGCAAGCCAACTCAGCGAGTCGGGTCAACTGGAAGTTGACTTTGACTTTGACTTGACTTTGGTTTGGAATCGGTCAAGGGTAAAATAGTCATTTTACCCTGGGAATGGTATCAATGTCTGATTAAGTGTTTTATGGAAATATAGCCGGGGGATCACCAGAACAGCTGTCAGACATTTGCGGAACAACTTTTCAACAGCCATCATTTTGAGGTGAGTTACCTTCCAGTAGGGGTGGGTCTAAGGCCACAATGCCGGCCCACCAAGTAGGAGTATTTTAGAAGATGATTGTCTTTGTGATAATTATCTTGGTATGGATATGTGTTTGGTTATGAGATATATCTGTATGATATGTTACGTGTATGATAGGGATAGTTTTCCCCTGACAGTGGCCCTTAGGACCGAAGGGTAGGTCAGTACTCGGATATGCCTGATTGTATGCTTATACCTTGTTGTTGTATGCTAGTAGTAGGGGGCGGAATAGACCCCAGTTACTAGTTGAAGGTACCGATGATGATTACCGATTGACAGATATCGATGATGATTACCGGTTGTAAGATACCGATGATGACTACCGGTTGAAAGATACCGATGATGGTTACCGGTTGAAAGATACCGATGGTATTGTATGGTATGTGGTATGATGGGGGAACTCACTAAGCTTTGTGCTTACGGTTTCAGTTTTTGGTTTCAGGTACCTCTTCGTCTAAGGGGCAGGAGCCGGCGGCATAGCATGACATCACACACACATATGATTTTCCGCACGAAGTTTTCTGGGATTGTACTCTGATATGATATTTGTTTATGACGTGGGTTTCAAACATGATACATTGTTTTATGAAATGACGTGTTGGCACAGTATTTTCTAATGAATGCTTTTATGAAATAAATAATTAAAATGAAATTTTTGGGCTTGAATTTTGGGATGTTACATACTTGTAGAATTCAATGATTTTCAAGTGAACGACCTCTCAAAACTGAACTCTCTTGTTTAATTGACCTCCACATGAATCAGCGTCTTTCCACAATCGAAATGGATGTCGCTGAGATCAATTTTATTGTTACAAGCGATCACATTGAAACTGAGGATGAAGGAAATCAATCTTCTTCGGCTGATGATCAACAACCGCCACCTGTTTCTAAATGTACTCCTTCTTCTAGCGGAAATTCTACATCCATGTTGCCTCCTCCATCAAATCCACCACCACCAAGCAGTCCTCCTCTAATCTCTATTGATGATAATCAGTATCTTTCACTTAATATGGTGCCTCCCTCTCAAATTGATGATTCCAAAAAGGGGGAGAATTTAATTTAAAACACTCCGACCAGTGATTCTTGCTGAAGAAGAACTAAAAACTAAAGACATCCCTGATGAGTCGGATGTGGATCATGAAGTTTATGCTATGGACTTATCATTTATTGATCTACAACCTCTTCATCCAGTATTTCCTGACATTGATTGTACCGGTGCTAATGCTAAGGGTGTAACGACCCGAAAATCCTTCCGTCAATGACGTTAACGTTCAGCTACTCGAAGAATATATATATATATATATATATATATATATATATATATATATATATATATATATATATATTAGCTTTATAGGGTTAAAATGGAAGAAATCAAATAAAAAAATATAATATTTAATACCTAAAAGAGTTAATTTAAATTGAAGGGGTATATAATTTAATTAATTGGTTTTGTGGAAAATAGGTTAAAATATAGTTTTTTTTATTGGTGTAATTAAGGTTGAGAGGCTAAATTGTCATAAAAAGAAACTTAGATTGCCAAACTAATTGGATTATGATTGTTAGTAATTAAATCATGAAAGTGTAGGGAGTTTTTTTTTTTGAAAAATCGAATTGAAACTTCGTAATTCAATGGTCCATGTGTTTAATGAAATTGAAGGTTGAGAGGCTAAATTGTCATAAAAAGAAACTTAGATTGCCAAACTAATTGGATTATGATTGTTAGTAATTAAATCATGAAAGTGTAGGGAGTTTTTTTTTTTTGAAAAATTGAATTGAAACTTCGTAATTCAATGGTCCATGTGTTTAATGCAATTGAAGGCTCCATTCGTTTTTTCCCATGCCCGTTTTCTTCTTGCGAGTACTATTCAACCCAAACTCTTCCTTGGGGCTTAACCCTTCCCTTGGGCTGCCATAGAGGACCAGAAGTGGAAATTATAAAAAAAAAAAACAAAAAAAAACCGATCGCATAGAGAGGGCAAGGCAGGAGAGGTCGACAATTTTTGGGTTAGTGTATTCGGTCGGCAGGAGAAGGAAGGAAGCATCGGTTGTGGTTCTAATCAAGTCTAGTAATTGATCAATACTCTTGGTAAGTTCTTGATCCTTCTTCTTCATGTGTTCATACTACAATTACTTGAGGCTATTGGAGATGGTTTCTTCCTCTTTGTAAGCCTATGGTCTTTCTTCTCATGATAATTCATCTTCAATTAGTGTGAATTGGTTGAAAACATTGTCAATTGCTTTTTATTTGACACTCTTGATCATAATGCTTCCTAGTCTCAATTCTTGAAGTTATGTATTGTTAATTTTTCAGCCCTATTGGGTGTGTTTAGTGGTTCCTTGGCTGTCAAAATCTTGTTATGAACACTCCTCAATGTGTTGTTAATCATGTTCAAGAATTGCTCAAAATCATGGAATCGATGCCTTTCTTTTGTTGCTAGATTTCATGCTTCTTTCTATGTCAATCCTAGTGATTTTTCATGAGGTATCTTTCTATAAAAAGGCCATGTTTTGAACCATTCAAAAGGTCTTCAAAGCAGTCCCTAATGTGGCTTAATGGTGGAGAAAACTCAAGCCCTAGTCGTGTTTTCTCTTTTAGCAAAGTACTTTGTTTTCCCATATAAACAATGTATTTTGAATCATGGATTGAGGTTAGAATTGTTATTTTAACTTCTATACATGTTGCTACTGTTAAGAACTAGATTTACATCTTTATAATTGATTTTGGTTGTGGCTTAATGGGTTAAGTTGTTAATTAACCATTAAAATGCAATGCTGGGAAAATTATGAAAAATTACTAATCTGTCCCTGTTTTCAAAAAAATCTAGAAAAATCATCAGAAGTCGTATTTATGATCCGTAAACTCTCAAAGTTTTAATTTTGGGTTTAGTTTGTCCATGATTTTTTCCAAGACTTGGTATTGTCCCTAACCAAGGTGAAAATCGTCTTTTTCACTGACTGGTCGGAAATTAGCTGCACCGACATTCTGCCTTGTAAAATTCATAGAAAATTGTAGAAAAATAGGTTGGACCTGTGCAAGTAGTACTTTTAAAGATAAAAGTATGAAATATCTGAATATAGAATAAAGTTGAAATTTTTATAGGTTTAAGTGGTGCTAAAGTGGCCTCGAACAGACTGTTATTTTAGGTCAAAATCTGAGAATTTGACCTAATAACCTATTTGCATGTTTGGGTAGTAAATTGCCATAATTTGTTCATGTACACTTCTAGTAATACATATATTTGTGGTGGACTAGGGTAAGGTTTAATATCTTAGGTCCTACAAGATTTGAAGTGTGGAAAGGGTGCTTATTTGTTCATGCTACTAGTCATTTAAGAAACACACGTACATTTCATTAAATTACAGTAATTACCAAATAAAAGTTCTTCACATTATTTATTTGGATGAAATTTTTTGCATCCCATATATTATTGGCAATATTATAAATGCTAAATGCCATAATTATATTATGTGTATTTGCAAATGTAGATTCATGTTAATAATCATTTTAATAAAAATAGTTAAATTCGACTTTGCTTATTTAAATATAATCGTTTTAAAGTGAGATTTTTATTATACACTTATAATGAATATTACTTTGGGTGATAAATAATTTAAGAAATAGTTTTTAAGATTTATTAACTTTTGTGTAAAATGATGGAACATTTTGTATCAATGTATATGAAAATTAGAATGATTGATTGTTTGATAAAAAATAGAATATAAACAAAAGCTGGAAAATATTAAGAGAATCTAATTTATGCATACATGATAAAAGATTAAATATTTAAATTAACCAATTTGTATGTTCACTTAAATCTATATATGCTGGAAAGAAAATGATAAATGTTTTTTTTTATAAAGGAAAACTCGTAAATTTGTAAGAATTTTCGAAAAACTTCATACGCTCTTTGAAATTTTATTTTATGCAAGTTTTTTAAAAATGATTTATAAGTTACTTTTTGGTTTGACAAATATTTTAAACATAAAATGGCATCTAGACCTACGGTATCAGGTGTTGCCCTCTTTCCTTAAGGTTGAGTGTGCAAGTCCCATCGTGGAAATAAATGGAATTAATGAGTAGTTTAGGCAAGGTTCTAAATAACATTAGGCATGACATGACGACAATGTCAAACCTCAAGCTTTTACCAGTTGTGGTGAGTCATGTCGTTCGTAAGACGTGGCTTAAGTTGACAATTTTGTATATAATTAATAATTATATATATATATATATATATATATATATATATATATATATATATATATACTGTAATTCATTTTTATATACATATTTGATTTAAGGCAGCATTTTGTTAAAGCGTGGAGGCAGATACAAGCTTTGGAGCCATGGCGGCCCATGACGAAGCCATGACAAACTTTCCTAAAACCTTGAGTTAGGAGTAGATAAGATTTGCTGTTTCAATATATATATATATATATATATATATATATATATATATATATATATATATATATATATATATATATATAGTTTGTTAAATACAATCTCGATGATTTTTATCAAGACACATTTCAATGGCAAAGAGTAGGCAACCAAAGATTCAAAACAAGCCACGCGGCGCAGAGCACAACGAAAATCTAGTAAATGCCAACTCCATACCATTTGATATTGGCAACTTTAAACTTAATGCTTATCTTTAATATGTATTTAACCCTTTCCATGTTCTCTTCTTGAGCTCCACCATGTGATGATGTGAAAGAAAAAAAAGTTAGTTACAAAAATAGTCTAATCGTAACTTACATATATAAAAGCACAAAACAACAACAACAAACACAATAACAATAAGAATAAAATTAAGATTGGAAATAGAAAGGTAGATATCGATAATTATGTCTCTAATAGGGGTAGCTAGAGTTACTGTGTCACCTTTGACATTTCGATATTTTAAAAATGCAATAAAGGTAGAATATGTCAAATTGAGCAATAAAAAAATAATCATGATACATAGTTACCCATAAGGGTCTAGTAACCTGATATCAAAATATTATCTAAAAAAAAGGAGAGTAACTCAAATCCACATGACATAAAAAAACATTTTAGTATTAGATAGAGGGGAGAATTTTCATGATATCATCAGAAGAAAACCGTGAGGAAAGAGAGAGGAAAGATAAGTAAATAACCTTTTTTAAATAAACTTAACTACATATAATACAATATATATATATATATATATATATATATATATATATATATATATATATATATATATCATTAAAATTAATATTATTAATTGGTAGTTAGTTTTTCCGGTTACAAGCTTTATGAAAAACACTCGTGCATTATTTTTCTTTTATTTTGAAGACTTGTCACATAAACAACTCCTAATTAACTCACGAACCCTAAAAATAACTTCAATGTAAAATAGTTAATACCCTACTTTCATTTGTCTATTCTTTTGTCTGACACCAACGCGACTCCATCTAGATTAGCGAAGCAGGTATGTTTCTCGATTTCGCTCTTCCTTTAACATCTCTTACCCTCTCTGTGCTTCTAACTCAATTGACTAAATCGTTATTTTTCATGAATTTTAGGGTTTAGTTATTGGTGCGGCGCATCAATCTTCTTATTTATATGTAACTTATCTACGATTTTTGCTGACTCATGATTTTATCTCTGTACGTCTTGAGTCTAACGTGATGCATGCGTATTTGGGTTGGTGATCTAAATGTGAATTAAATGCAATGTTGTTTGAATTTTGAGTATAAATTTCGCCTTTCAGTTTGGGGATGATCATTTTATCAATTAATTCAGTTTCTTTAGGGTTTCGTTTCATATCCTGGTATCTTTGTGATTATTAGTCATGAAATTTGTTTGCACATGCAATAACCATTTGTCTAGATGTGATATAGTGATCATTTGTTTGGCTATTAGTGTCTCAGGTAATAAGGTAATTAAATAAGCGGATCAGTTAGAAGGCCAATATTTAATTACTACCAAAACGAGGTCAAGTGTCGTTCATTTCAGCATCGGATAGCAGCCATGGCAAACAACACTCAACAAGTGCCTCGTGTGCTTGTGAATAGGGTGTCAGAGCAAGCTGTTTTCCCGTGTGGTGGTATTATTTCAAGGTGTGTGAGTACTCTCCCCTTTTTTTCCCAAGAAACACGCAACTCAGAACCTAGTTGAAATTAATTACTAATTAATTTTGGATTATATATAAAAAATATTATTTAGTCAAGAAGAGCCTAAAGGCCCAAGACCTTATCTTTGACCATTAATATTTAATAAGTCCAAGCCTACTACTAACCCAATTTGACTAGTCCAACACCACAACCCAAACCCAAGATGCTTAACCCATTACTTGATTCATTTGAATAAATGAGTGGACAAGACTTATAAGGTGGGAAAAAATTTTCTCTTCCTCCTATATGGGACAAGTCCCACATTGTAATTTTGTAGAACAAAGCTCCAACAATGATTTCATTTTTGATTGTTTAATATTTTTTTCGTTTGTGTTTAATTCGATCCAGTGCAAAGACGATCACATTACAAGGTTGGAATAGGACGTTGGTTCCCACGGACTTGAGGTTCATTATACCTGCGGGAGTATGTTTACACATTGGTATGCATTTTTATTGTAATATTTGTTTGCCAAATTAATTGTTTGTTATAAATACCATCGATTTGGTTTGTTTTGTTTTGTAGCTATTATACCTTATTTGTCGCAGCAATCCCTTTCAGTTAATCAAGGGTATATGTGTGGTCCCTGCTCAGATGCTCTGGTTTGGGTCGATATGTACAATAGGTCGGGTTCACCCTTTAAACTTAAAGCCGGCGATCATATTGCATGGTTGGATGTTTTACACAATAAAATCACACCAAAATTAATTGATGTCACCCCTCCTTTTAATAATCAACCAACTAGTTACAATTAACTAATGCATTACACAACGCTATTCAATAACCACTTCTTGATATGATACCTAACATGGTTAATTTACGAGTACAAACTTTGCGTCAATTTCAGATGGAATTGTTTTTGTTGAATTATTATGCACTTTTGAATAATATAAATCGGAAAACCACCTATACTTGGTGATAACGTTGATGTTATGTGTTTTTTATTTCTATAAAATTATACACTTACTTTTATCTAATATAATCATGTTGAAAGTTATGCATGAAAGCTATACACTTATTTAGTTTTATAGTTTCAAAAGGTGTTTGGACTGCTTATTCAACTTATGTATATCGTTTTTCAAAAGTGTTTATCAAATTATTAACCCAACAAAACAAAGGTTATTTTATTGTGTTTGAAAATTTTAAAATAATATGGCCAAAAGGGTATCCATATATTATTGACGTGTCCTTTTTTGAAATATACCTCGTTACTTTTTATTATATTTGGTACAATATATAACATAAATAATTTCGTAAACCTTGAATATATATATATATATATATATATATATATATATATATATATATATATATAGGTGAGTTCAGTTGAGAAAATAAAAAAGGTTGAGAATGGGGGAATCATTGTCAGCCACTCATTTAATTAGCCTCTAAACATAAAAGACACGGTGACAAACTTGTAAATATGATATAATAGCCTTCAATCACAAATACGAACAGTTGAAATTCATTCGTTTTTTGCTCTTTCAATCGAACCTTCAATTCTGTTTGAATATGAACATATCTTCAATATCTACGATTAATTATACTCCCAGAATCATTAGAACATCATCGATAATCAACAAAAATAATCAATTCGTATCATTCATTCAACATCGTTCATCAAATAAAACATCGAAATTAAGGTTAGAAAAAGATCAAATCCTTTTTTGTTAGAAATTTTCATATATTTCTCCACCAATCTACTATTTTGTAAGATTTAAGCAGTCAAAGTATCATATTTATCACATTTTTAAAAAAGTTAACTTGAATGCACTCCAACTGTTTGATGAAATGCATAAACTAAATTACCACGTTATATTCACATATGAATATGTTTTCTCATCTGAATCAATATGTGATTATTAAAACACAAAACAAATATGCAAGTATGTATGAATAACATATAAAAAAATTATATATTTCTGAAAACACATTGTAATATTCATATATGAATATACTGTGCAATATTCACATATGAATATATCAACTATTATTCATAAGTGAATATACGATGTATTATTTTCATGTGATATACCATGTACTACTATATAATATTCACATATGAAAATATCATATAATATTTATAAGTGAATATACCATCTAACATTCACAAGTGAATATACTACGTAAATATGAATATACTATGTTTAGTATATGCTATATTTCATATATGAATGATACTTAAATTGTAAAAAAAAAAATTAATCATAGCTTTATTCATAAGTGAATAACGAATGTACTGTAGTAAAAACCAGATTCATTTTTATTCACTTATGAATAACGATAGCTGAAAATATAAAAAAAATTAACTTTTTTATTTTATCTTAAAACTATATCAATATGGATGTCTATTTGTAGAGAATAAAAAATCATGAATTTTGGTATATTTAAAATCATTTTTCGATAAAAATAGCTTCTTAAAAATTAAAAAAAAAAACCGAAAAAACTATGTTTTTGTATATATTAAGGTAATGTTTAGCATAATTTAAGGAAACATGTTTTGTTGGAAAAGATATGTGCATTCCTTTCCCATTTCTGCTGGTACGTTGGAGACTTCTGCTGCAAAAATAAATGATTGGTCGAGAATGATTCCCCCATTCTCAACATTTTTTTTCTCAATTGAACCCTCCTATATATATATATATATACATATATATATATATATATATATATATATATATATATATATATAGGTAGAGGTTCATTTGAGACCACCTATATTTTGTGAGACATTGTAGCACCTGGTTCCTGGTACGTAAATCTTATTTGAGTATTTTCCATTTTTAGCCTTGGACTCGATGAGTCATAGGTCCAACTCATCGAGTAGAGACGGGACTCCGGGACACGTTTAAGTTGGTGACTCGGCAAGTCCATATTCCGGACTTGGCGAGTCACCGCTGTTGGATGAAACCCTAAGTTTCAGGGGTTTGCACCCTATTTAAACAACATATCTGCCCCAAGCCAACCCCCATTCACCCCCCCCCCCCCAGAGCTTCCAACCCTCCTTCTAAGCTATTCATAGAGAGTTTGAAGCAATTGTTGTGTGTTCTTGAAGGTTTTGAGGCAAAAGGGAAGTAGATCAAGAGGAAGGGAAGGGATCCAAGCATCTTTGTGCTCTCTCAGTAGTTCCTTTGAGGTATAACCCGTTTTCCCCCTGTTTCTATGCTTATTACTTCATTTAAGTCATTCTTGAGCCAATCCCCAAGCTTGTATGTGCAAATTATTTCGTAATAAGCTGATTGGCCCTTAGATCTAGGCATGGTTGAGCCGCAGGAGCTCAGATCTGTTGCCTTTATGGACCCTCATTGCATGAAGACCCTAGATCTACCCTTTTGGGTGCATTTTGAACCCTAAAACCCTTATTGGTGAATATCTACACGTAAAGTTGGAAACTTTACGTGTGATTCATGCTCTAGGAGCCCAGATCTGTGAATAGCATGGACTGGAATCGAGCAAATCCGTGTAGTTAATGGTTGCATGGCAACGACTCGGCGAGTCGTTCATCTGACTCGGCGAGTCGGTTCGCGAGTCTCCGAGTTTGTCCCCTTTTCGTAGTGTCGAGTGAGCAACGAGTCACGGGGTGTGACTCAGTGAGTCGGAAGCTGAACTCATCTACGGAGGAACTCGGGGAGTCAATGCCCTGACTCGACGAGTTCAAGGCAATCTCCTTAGATCAAGAACGGACTCGGTGAGCTGTTCATACAACTCGGCGAGTCGCAGCATAAGTGTTCTTCGGATGAAGAAGAACTCGGCGAGCTGTTCATACAACTCGGCGAGTCTTAGCATAATTGTTCATCGGATGAAGATGAACTCGACGAGTTGTTCATACAACTCGGCGAGTAGGATGAAAGACTTGAATATCAGTTTAGAAGGAGAACTCGTCGAGTCATCGCCTAACTCGACGAGTAGAAACGGGATTCAGGACAATTGTTTGGGTAGGGACTCGGCGAGTCGGTTCAACTGAAAGTTGACTCTGACTTTGACTTAGGGCATGATCAGGGGTAAAATGGTCATTTTACCCAAATGACAGTTAGCAGTGTTTGATTGAGTATGTTGTGGGAATTGCAGCCGGAGGATTTCCGGAGCAGCAACAACAACAGTAGACAGTCAGTTCCCGATCAGATCAGCAGCTACTTCGAGGTGAGTTACCTTCCAGTAGCGGTGGGTCTACGGCCACAATGCCGGCCCACCAGTAGGAGTTGTATGTAGATGATTGTCTCTGTGATATTCATCTAGGGATTACTACTACCTGTGTTATGTTTATGTGCTAGTATGATATGATGCTATGTGCTAGTGACAGTAGGGGGAGATAGTCCCCGAGGTATTCAGTTGGTAGGGCCGAAGGGGTAGTCATACCCAACCATGTTAGATAGATTCTGATATTGTGATACATGTTATGTGGTAGTAGTAGAGGGAGGAATAGTTCCCCAGTATCCGGTCGAGAGGACCGAAGGGGAGGCCAGCATCCGGATATGCTAGGCAGTATCCGATCGAGAGGACCAAAGGTGTAACAGCGTGAATTTCAAAACAATTTTTCGCATAATTTAAAAACATATTCATTTAGTTTTCATAAAAGATCAGTATTTGAAACTCCAATCAATGTCATACAAATAATCCCAAGATCACATATCATAAAAATCCCATGTGTGTGTACTGATCAAGCCGGCGCCTTCCCACGGTCATCGCTAGTACCTGAAACAATAAACACCAACACCGTAAGCACAAAGCTTAGTGAGTTCCCAAAAATACCACACATAACACATATTAGCCACTCAAGGCTATAACTCTGTCGGTCCGTAGACCCTACTCTGTGAACCCACTAGTTCTAACTCTGGGAACCTTCCGGTTCCAACTCTATAAACATGCACAACATAATTCACATAGAAATAATGCAGTACAACACATAACATACATATAGCATACAAATACTCTATCACATAACTCTGATTACCTACTCAAGGTAAAGTATAGTGAGAAGACTCACCTCGTATATCTCAATAAGTCGCGAATCCCAGAAATCACTCGTGCTCGATCCTCCGAGCTATAATCCTCCTATAACATCATATATCTCTAATTAACACTTTTACAACTAAGGTTGACTACCCCTATCAAGTCAACACTGGTCAACTCTGGTCAAGGGTTAACGGTCAACTTTGACCGGACTCGGCGAGAGCACTAGAGTGACTCGGCGAGTCTATACGTGTTCACTGACTCCCTAGGATCCTCTCTTGACACGTCGAGTACATCCCTAACTCGACGAGTTCCACCTGGCATGAATCACAGGGCCACCACGACTCAACTCGCCGAGTCTCAAGAACAACTCGGCGAGTTCCAGCTCGACTCAGTCCATCTGTCAACCCTCTCCAACTCTCCCTGACTCACTGAGTCAACCCTTAACTCGGCAAGACCACTCGCTGAGTGGTTAAGGACAATCTTCATGCTACTCGCCGAGTCTGTTCTTCGGACTCGGCGAGTCCATGCCATGCATCAACTCAATCTCGCTCCTGAGGTCATATCCGCTCCAACAACTCATAGATCTAGCGCTCCCAAGCACATTCATCACGTAAAGTCACAATCTTGGCTACCATGCAACGCCTACAAGGCTTCTTTTGGTGAAATGACATCTAAAATGGCAACCTAAGCCCCCAACACAAAAGGAAAGGCATAAAGCAGAGCATTTGGGACTCTCTGGACCTACTAAGGTCCAGATCTAGGTACCATTTCCCCATGGGACCTCTCACACTCCAAATACAAGGCAAACAAGGCATGAAGAAACCCTAGATTTGACCATATCAAGTAAAACACGAGAATAAGCTCTGAATGTTACCTCAAATAGTTTCCTCTACTGAAATGGAAGTAGATCCAAGCTCCTCCTAGCTTGGCCTTCTTCTTCCTTTCTTGGAAATACACACAAAAATGGTGAATAATGGCCTCTTATCTCACTCACAAGGACTCTCAGCTGCTCTGGTGCTCTCAAGGTCGAAGGTAGCCGCAATGAAGGGTTATAAGGCCCTTTAAATAGGGCTTAGGTGTCACAACTAGAAATTTTGTGTCTTGTAATCACTATACCTAAGTAAAATGTTGAATAAAAAACTTAAGAGCATGTGTGACACCTATTATTATAACATCAAAAACTTCAACCAAATACATCATACAAATACTACAAATAGTCAACAAGCAATTGGAAACCCTAGAAGTTCTTGCTTAAGTCCATTTTTGGACTAGGACTTCCTTATTGGACTCAATGGACCAATAAGCTTCCAATTTGACTATCATGGGCTTAGAACCCTTAATTGGGCTCTAATTGGACCCACATTAATTCATTTCAACATTATGGGCCATATTGGGCCTAGAATGAAATAAATTAAAAGTTTTGAACCATAATTAACCTAAACTAGCCCAACAAGATATAAAAATCACACTTATATCTTACAATCACACTTGTTCAGGGGAGCAACCTCAACTAGATAGTTACTTGTAGAATTCAACGATTTTCAAGTGAACGACCTCTCAAAACTGAACTCTCTTGTTTAATTGACCTCCCATATGAATTATCATATAAATATATATATATATATATATATATATATATATATATATATATATATATATATATATACAATCTCGATGATTTTTATCAAGACACATTTTAATGGCAAAGAGTAGGCAACCAAAGATTCAAAACAAGCCACGCAACGCAGAGCACAACGAAAATCTAGTAAATGCCAACTCCATACCATTTGATATTGGCAACTTTAAACTTAATGCTTATCTTTAATATGTATTTAACCCGTTCCATGTTCTCTTCTTGAGCTCCACCATGTGATAATGTGAAAGAAAAAAAAAGTTAGTTACAGAAATAGTCTAATCGTAACTTACATATATAAAAACACAAAACAACAACAACAAACACAATAACTTAAGATTGGAAATAGAAAGGTAGATATCGATAATTATGTCTCTAATAGGGGTAGCTAGAGTTACTGTGTCACCTTTGACATTTCGATATTTTAAAAATGCAATAAAGGAAGAATATGTCAAATTGATCAATAAAAAAATAATCATGATACACAGTTACCCACAAGGGTCTAGTAACCTGATATCAAAATATTTTTAAAAAAAAGGAGAGTAACTCAAATCCACATGACATAAAAAAACATTCTAGTATTAGATAGAGGGGAGAATTTTCATGATATCATCTCAGTAAAGGACAGAAGAAAACCGTGAGGAAAGAGAGAGGAAAGATGAGTAAATAACCTTTTTTTAATAAACTTAACTACATATAATACAATATATATATATATATATATATATATATATATATCATTAAAATTAATATTATTAATTGGTAGTTAGTTTTTCCGGTTACAAGCTTTATGAAAAACACTCGTGCATTATTTTTCTTTTATTTTGAAGACTTGTCACATAAACAACTCCTAATTAACTCACGAACCCTAAAAATAACTTCAATGTAAAATAGTTAATACCCTACTTTCATTTGTCTATTCTTTTGTCTGACACCAACGCGACTCCATCTAGATCAGCGAAGCAGGTATGTTTCTCGATTTCGCTCTTCCTTTAACATCTCTTACCCTCTCTGTGCTTCTAACTCAATTGAATAAATCGTTATTTTTCATGAATTTTAGGGTTTAGTTATTGGTGCGGCGCATCAATCTTCTTATTTATATGTAACTTATCTACGATTTTTGCTGACTCATGGTTTTATGTCTGTACCTCTTGAGTCTAACGTGATGCATGCGTATTTGGGTTGGTGATCTAAATGTGAATTAAATGCAATGTTGTTTGAATTTTGAGTATAAATTTCGCCTTTCAGTTTGGGGATGATCATTTTATCAATTAATTCAGTTTCTTTAGGGTTTCGTTTCATATCCTGGTATCTTTGTGATTATTAGTCATGAAATTTGTTTGAACATGCAATAACCATTTGTCTAGATGTGATATAGTGATCATTTGTTTGGTTATTAGTGTCTCAGGTAATAAGGTAATTAAATAAGCGGATCAGTTAGAAGGCCAATATTTAATTACTACAAATTAATTCAGTTTCTTTAGGGTTTCGTTTCATATCCTGGTATCTTTGTGATTATTAGTCATGAAATTTGTTTGAACATGCAATAACCATTTGTCTCGATGTGATATAGTGATCATTTGTTTGGTTATTAGTGTCTCAGGTAATAAGGTAATTAAATAAGCGGATCAGTTAGAAGGCCAATATTTAATTACTACAAAAACGAGGTCAAGTGTCGTTCATTTCAACATCGGATAGCAGCCATGGCAAACAACACTCAACAAGTGCCTCGTGTGCTTGTGAATAGGGTGTCAGAGCAAGCTGTTTTCCCGTGTGGTGGTATTATTTCAAGGTGTGTGAGTACCCTCCCCTTTTTTTCCCAAGAAACACGCAACTCAGAACCTACTTGAAATTAATTACTAATTAATTTTGGACTATATATAAATGTGGTGGTATTATTTCAAGGTGTGTGAGTACCCTCCCCTTTTTTTTCCCAAGAAACACGCAACTCAGAACCTAGTTGAAATTAATTACTACTTAATTTTGGACTATATATAAAATATATTATTTAGTCAGGAAGAGCCTAAAGGCCCATGACCTTATCTTTGACAATTAATATTTAATTTTTTTTTTTTGAGGAATCATTTTTTTTTGAATTAAATAAGTTCAATTGTCATCGTACAATGAGTCCAAGCCTACTACTAACCCAATTTTACTAGTCCAACACCACAACCCAAACTCAAGATGCTTAACCCATTACTTGATTCAGTTAAATAAATGTGTGGACAAGACTTATAAGGTGGGAAAAGGTTTTCTCTTCCTCCTATATGGGACAAGTCTCACATTGTAATTTTGTAGAACAAAGCTCCAACAATGATTTCATTTTTGATTGTTTAATATTTTTTTGTTAGTGTTTAATTCGATCCAGTGCAAAGACGATCACATTACCAGGTTGGAATAGGACGTTGGTTCCCACGGACTTGAGGTTCATTATACCTGCAGGAGTACGTTTACACATTGGTATGCATTTTTATTGTAATATTTGTTTGCCAAATTAATTGTTTGTTATAAATACCATCGATTTGGTTTGTTTTGTTTTGTAGCTATTATACCTGATTTGTCGCAGCAATCCCTTTCAGTCGATCAAGGGTATATTTGTGGTCCCTGCTCAGATGCGCTGGTTTGGGTCGATATGTACAATAGTTCGGGTGCACCCTTTGAACTTAAAGCGGGCGATCATATTGCATGGTTGGATGGTTTACACAATAAAATCACACCAAAATTAATTGATGTCACCCCTCCTTTTAATAATCAACCAACTAGTTACAAGTAACTAATGCATTACACAATGCTATTCAATAACCACTTCTTGATATGATACCTAACATGGTTAATTTACGAGTACAAACTTTGCGTCAATTTCAAATGGAATTGTTTTTGTTGAATTATTATGCACTTTTGAATAATATAAATCGGAAAACCACCTATACTTGGTGATAACATTGATGTTACGTGTTTTTTATTTCTATAAAATTATACACTTATTTTTATCTAATATAATTATGTTGAAAGTTATGCATGTAACATTGTAGCTCTTAACTTATTTAGTTTTATAGTTTCAAGAGGGTGTTTGGACTGCTTATACAACTTATGTATATCGTTTTTCAAAAGTGTATCAAATTATTAACCCAACAAAACAAATGTTATTTTATTGTGTTTGAAAATTTTAAAATAATATGGCCAAAAGGGTATCCATATATTATTGACGTGTCCTTTTTTAACATATACCTCATTATTTTTTATTATATTTTGTATAATATATAACAGAAATAATTTCGTAAACCTTGAATATATATATATATATATATATATATATATATATATATATATATATATATATATATATATATATATATATATATATATAGGAAGGAATTTTTTGAGAACTTATAGTTTCTCGAGAACCCGAGAACTAAAGGTGGGACGTTAAATTGAAAATTTTAATGGCTTAGATCAAAGATGGGATACTTGTAATTATCAACACTTTTAATGGTATATTAGACTTTTAAATAATTGATCGGAGGGGTATATTAGGGATAAAATATATTATTTCATAAAAATTAATTTAACTAATTTAAGAAAATCAAATTCTCTCTTGATTACTTACCGATTCTATCTTTCTCTCTCTACCCCCTTCTCTCTTACACACAAGAAGTCTTCATCGTTCCGCCATGGTGCTTCCTTCGCTGACGAAATCATCAACGAGAGATCGAGAGAGAACATAGTGTTCATAGATCTCTCTCTTTCGTTCCTCTCGATTCACCTCCAGATGGTGTCAAATTCTCGTTCACATTCTTCCTTGGCGTCTTCTTACTGCCTCCAAATTAATATCCACCATCAATCCAAGTTTCATCGCCAATGATGATCAATTGATCTGAAATCTACCACTGATCAATGCTTCATTATTGTTGATTATAAAAAATATGAAGGTGCGATCTGTTCTTTTCACTTTTTGAGTTGAAGATCGAGTGGAGGTCAAGGCGAATTTATTGCTCCTAATTATGAAGTTACTGCTCTTGATTCTCGATGCTATGGATGTAAGATCGTTTTTCTCGTATATATTTTATGTCCATTTGTAGTTGTTTTACACAAGTTGCTAGGTTATTCCAAAAATTTGAACGCATCTATAGATGATTTTTTGATATTTTGCGATTACCAGAACTTTACATTCATAAGCATATTGTTTATGAATAATCACTTTCATTTTTTTATACCCCTATTAACACACATATCTTGATGCCATTCTCTAATGAAGCTCCTTCAAGGGAAGACCTAGATTTTCCAGGTGGAAAAGTCAAATTTACCCCCAAACTAACTTTCACATCTTAAAGTATAGATGAAAGGGCTCCTTGTTATCAAGTGCTTAATGAAAATGGACATATAATCATGAATAGTGATTCAGTTCAGGTAAATACTAAAACATAACTTATTTAATTAACAATATCAATTCTTTTTATATTTCTTAAAGGCATAAAGGATCTTTTTGTCTTTTCAACATACAGATCAACAAAGAACTTGTTGTGAAAATGTATGTTGACATGGTAACACTCCAAGTTGTGGATACTATTTTCTATGAGGCACAAAGACAAGGAAGAATATCATTTTATCTGACAACAATTGGTGAAGAGGCAATCAATATTGCATCAGCTGCAACTCTTAACATCAATGACTTTGTCATTCCTCATGTTTTACTTTTTATGATCTTTTTTAATTACATTCATAGATTAAAATCATCAATATTATATCGTTTTTTTATTAATTAAAGTTTGAAATTCTTGTATCGTTTTTTATGTCTTTTCAACATACAGATTAACAAAGAACTTGCTGTGAAAATGTATGCTGACATGACAACACTGCAAGTTATGGATAATATTTTCTATGAGGAACAAAGACAAGGAAGAATATAATTTATCTTTTTTTTTTAACATAAATGACTTTTTCTTTTCCTCAGGTTTTACTTTTTATGATCTTTTATAATTACTTTCATAGATTAAAATCATCAAAAATTTGAACGCATCTAAAGACAAAAAGATCCTTTATACCTTTAAGAAATATAAAAAGAATTGATCTTGTTAATTAAATAAGTAAAGTTTTAGTATTTACCTGAACTGAATCACTATTCATGATTATATGTCCATTTTCATTAAACACTCGATAACAATGAGCCCTTTCCTCTATAGTTTTAGATGTGAAAGTTAGTTTTGGGATAAAATTGACTTTTCCACCTGGAAAATCTAGGTCTTCCCTAGAAGGAGCTTCATTAGAGAACTGCATCAGGGTATGTGTGTTAATAGGGGTATAAAAAAAATGAAAGTGATTATTCATAAACGATATCATATTTTGTAGTTGTTCTGATTTATATATGTATCTCCACGTAACCCCCTGGCCCTACAAATTATTGCATACTATAATTTTTTCAGTCAAGTGCACCCAACTCAAAGATACATGTGGTCAATTGATGTGTATGCTAGGTTTGTTGTTTCTATTTAAGCAATGTACTTAACTACTTATCCTTTTTTTTATACAAAAAATTAATTTTAAGTTTTTATGTTGGATTTATTCAGTTGTGGAATGAATGGTTACTTGTGGTTGTGTGAGAGAAATGGTTTCAGGATGGTGCTTCCTTCCCTAATTAATGGCTTAGGGGATATTATGAATAACCATGTCATGTAAGTTTCCTTAAAAACAGTATTTTAAAAAAAAAAAACTTTTTTTTTAAATTTAGTTATTGTTTTGCAGAAATGTGACGTATATAAATCCAACACCTCATAAACATATTCCAGAACCTCCAAAAGGTGTAGTCATGCCAAAGAAGGTGTGTTTTTCACCTTTTTGTGTATATATTTATTGAAAGTATTATTATATTATATAAAAAATGATGTATATATTGATGACATGTGTAACGCCCCGTTCCTAGGAGTACCTAATTGTGAGTCCCCGGGATTTAAGAGAAATGATATTTTGGTCCTCTTGTGGGAAAAGTGGAAAATGAGGGACAAGTATGAAATTTGGGGACTCGCCGAGTACGCCCAGCGTAAGGCGTAAGTGGACGCGGGTGCAAGGTTGAGTACGCCCAGCGTACTCTCAGAGTTCTAAAACCCTAAAATTAGGGTCAGCCACTATATAAGGAACATGTTGGTGTATACCCTAGCCTCCATAAGCTCTCCCTTAACCTCAGAAACCCTAGATAGCCGTTCCACCTCCATTGTTGGGTGTGTTTGGCCTTGAAAAGGTTATTTTGGCAAGGAGAGCATAAAGGAAGAAAGGAGAAGTTGTCAAAGAAGGAGAGAAACGGCTGGAGCTTATAAATCTGGGAAGACATCATCCTTTGGAGCCTATTTGAGGTATAAAGCTTCTTGCTTGACATTCATATTGTGTAGATCTATGTGTTGTGAAGCTTTGACACCATTCTTGTCCCAAAAGTCCTCATCTTGATGAATGTTTTGAGTTGGCCGAGATTATTTGTCCTTTCAGACCTTTGGAGAGGTCTTGAGTGAGAAAAATGAGGTCCCAAGGGCTGTGGTTGTTTCTTGGGTGAGATATGTGGGTCTTAATGGATTAAGACCTTGGATTAAGAGCTTTATGGACGTCCCAAGTGATAAATTTTTAGACTTTATGAACCTTAGGCATGTTTGGCCTAGGGATCTGAAGTTTGGGCTTAAGAGCTTAAGTTATTAAGAAGTTATGGGGACTTACTGAGTAGCGAAGTTACGTCCCGCGTAACAAGTGAGTATGCCCCGCGTAGCGATTCAGTGCCCCGATCCCCTGTTGTGAATTTGCCTGTACGCCCAGCGTACCAAGGAGGGTACGCCCAGTGTACTCCCACTGTTGGGTTTTCATTTTGGGCCTTAGGGTTTGGGCTGTTATTTGGGCTACTGGATTTTGGGCCGTGACTAGACATTATGGTTAGAGTATTGTGGGCCCATTGGTTGTTATGGATCATGAGTTTAGGCCCTTTGGTGAGGTGGGCCCAATTTAGTAAATTGGGCCAATAATGGGCTTTGTTTTGGACTTCTGGACTTTGGGCCATTAGTGGGCTTGGGAGCTTACCTAGTGTTGGGCCGGATTGAGTTAGGAGTAAAATGGTCAATTTACCCTTAGAAGAGTATTGTGCTTGGCCTAATGTTTATTTGTGCTATGTTGGCTAGTTCGGGATTTTCGGTGAGTCGGTGATTCGAGAATCTGCGTCTGCAGTTCAGAGTTTTGGCAGTGCGAGGTGAGTTATCCTCACTATATCAACAGGGTCTAAGGCACCAAGGCCGACCCTTTATCGGATTGAGATCCGGGTATTGTTGTTATGTTATTGCTTTGATATGTTTGCATCCTGGTAGTTAGGATGGTGTATGTTAGAGACCTGGTTGAGGTCGGTATCCTGATATGTAGGGTGATGCTATGCTAGTGACCGGTTAGGTCGATATCCTGGTTAGGATGATGATATGCTATATGATCTATTTGATCGGCTTGTTGTCTGTGAATTGATATACGATTGTATGTTTATGTGCACATGGTTGATTGGACTGGAGTTGGGTTGAGGTGGGTCCTGCTTTGTGCTGTAGGCCAAGATACCTAGGGCGGACCGGTTGTCCCGAAGGCCCAACGAGCGGTCCGGATAGGTTGTAGACCCCAAGAGGGCGGACCAGACGTGCCAAGGCTCGGAGAGTGGACCAGGCCGACTGAAGGCCCGGTGCGGGCAGACCAATCACACTGTAGACTCGATGTATATGGCTAGACTCGGAGGGTGGACCAGGTGGAATGTTAGCCGGTGCGGCGGACCAGCCACACAGTAGACCCGAAATGCATGGCTGTTCTGTGATAAGATATGATATGGCATGTTATGCGTGTAACAACCGAAAAATACAACCAATTTTAAATTTTTCAAAAACATCTCGATTCCATAAAATCTTTACAAAATGGTTTTCAGTACAAAACATTTAACGTGTTCCCAGAATCACAACACTACAAAATCATGAGGAGCGGTACGATCACGCCTTCGCCTTGCCACGATCACCTGAAGAACCTGAAAAACATAAAACCGCAACTGTAAGCCCGAAAGCTTAGTGAGATATCCCCAAAATACCAACCACATATACCATACACGCATAACATGCCATAACATATCTGATCACAGAACAGCCATGCACTCCGGGTCTACTGCATGAATGGTCCGCCCGCACCGGGCCTTTAGTCTGTCTGGTCCACTCTCCGAGTCTATCCACATGCATCGAGTCTGCAGTGTGATTGGTCCGCCCGTTCCCGAGCCTTCAATCCACTTGGTCCACTCTCTGAGTCTACAGTATGAATGGTCCGCCCGCACCGGGCCTTCAGTCTGTCTGGTCCACTCTCCGAGCCTTCGGCATGTCTGGTCCGCCCTTTTGGGCCTACAGCCTATCCGGACCGCTCGCTGGGCCTACGGGACAACCGGTCCGCCCTGGGTATCTTGGCCTACTGCACACAACAGGACCCGCCTCAACCCAACTCCAGTCCAAACAACCATGTGCACATACATACATACAATCATAAAGCAAATCACAGTCCACAAGCAGATCAAACAGATCACATAACATATCATCATCCTAACCAGGATACCGACCTAACAGGTCACTAGCATAGCGCCTCCCTATCTCTTAGGATACCGATCTCAATCAGGCCTCTAACATATACCATCCTAACTCTCAGGATGCAAACATATCACAGCAACAACATAACAATAACATAGCAACAACTACCCGGATCTCAATCCGATAAGGGTCGGCCTTGGTGCCTTAGACCCCGTTGATATAGTGAGGATAACTCACCTCAAAACTGCCGACTGAACAGATAACCCAAGCTGCTCCGATCACTGATACGATCTCCACCATTGGTCAACCACCAATGCACTAAACTCAAAACAATAATCAACAATTACTGAAATACCCCTGGAAACCACTGGTCAACCCTTGGCCCAAGACAAGGTCAAAGTCAACCCCTGACTGACTCTACTCGCCGAGTCAACCCTATGACTCGCCGAGTTCCCATACTCAGAACTTTACTCAATCTGCGACCTAACTCGCCGAGTCACCCCGAGACTCGCCGAGTCCAACAACTCATAGTCCACTCGCACACAACTCACCGAGTCATCCCTTGACTCACCGATTCTCGACTCAACCAGAGAATATCAGGACTCTTCGACAAGACTCGCCGAGTCCAAGAACAGACTCGCCGAGTCTAAGGCTATCTTCAACCTACTCACCGAGTTGTTCATACAACTCGCCGAGTTCCAGGCCATCTTCATCCGACTCGCCGAGTTGTTCTTCCAACTCGTCGAGTTCCAGCTCATCTTCAAGCAACTCGTTGAGTACACCCATGTGACTCACCGATTACCACCGCTCTGAATCCATTCAGAAGCATTCCAGGCCATGCAATTGCTCCAAAACATAGATCTAGCCTCCTACAACTCATCCAACACGTAAAGTGGCAAACTTTACGTGAATCCAAAGAGATATATGCATTTTGCACATTAGGGCTAAGGTTTGGGACAAGATAGCTTCATCCAACACTCATCACAGGGACTTTCATGCATTCCAACTCTTCTCCATTCCAGATCTGAGGTAGCAACCTCAGATCTAACCTCTAGACTCCAAAATATCCCAAGATAAGCTTCCCTCAAACCCCAAAATGAAGAAACAAGATAACAACAGCCTAAGAACGAGATATTACCTCAAAAGAACGCCCCAACTGCAAGGAAACTCGAATCCAAGCAAAGCCCCTTGTTCCACACCTTCAAACTCTCAAACTTTCTTCAACAAATACTTCTCCAAGCTCCAATCCACTCAACAATGGTGCTTCTCCGCGATTTAGGGTTTCTGGGACTCAAGGGGGGGGGGGGGATAAAGAGGCTGGGGAGGGAACATAATGCTCTTTATATAGGGCTCAACCCCGAGAATTAGGGTTTTCTCCACTCAGCGCCTACTCGCCGAGTCCATCTCATTGACTCGCCGAGTCGGCTACTTAACACGCGACCAAGTCGCGACTCTACTCGCCGAGTCCATCCATGGACTCGCCGAGTCACTCTTTCCCAATTAACACTTTTAGCCCTTCAACTCTACTCTTGCTATTTCGGGATGTTACAATGCGTGTATGGTATATGTGGTTGGTATTTTGGGGATATCTCACTAAGCTTTCGGGCTTACAGTTGTGGTTTAATGTTTTTCAGGTTCTTCAGGAGACCGTGGCAAGGCGAAGGCGTGATCGTACCGCTCCTCATGTTTATGTTGTGATGTGATTCTCGGAATACTTTAATTTAATTGTATTGAAAACCTTTTTTTGATAATTTAATGAAATTGGGTTGTTTTTGAAAAATTTAAATTGGATGGAATTTTTCGGTTGGTATCAGAGCCTTGGTTTGAGTGAATTGGAGGAACACTCGTGTGACTCCAGTCTCAAATCGAGGAGGGTTTTCAAAAGAGTATTTAAAATGGTTTTCAAAATGAGTAAAGGAGGACATGGAGGTACGATCAGTCGGAGCCAGTAAGTAACCCCAAAATACCATACATGATATTTGTTTTTGAGCTTTTATAGAACAGCATGCTAGTGCTAGGCTAGGGATCTTCAGGATTTCATGATAATGTTGCCTGATTTATGATGCCTGTTAGCCTAGGGTTTCCTTGTGGGAGATTTCTAGTGTTCCTCTAGTAGTGAGGGTTGAGCGTTTGTTATGTATGTTTTCACTAGGGTGTTGTGGTAGTACTTCATACAAATATGGGTAGGTGTGGAAGGCAGTATGGGCCCGTACTAGTGAAAGCACAGGACCCATACGCGTATTAAGGAAACCATGACCTCTAGGGTTGGATTGAGAGTTGGTTCCCGGGATAGTGGGAAGAATCTGAGATTTTGTGGTGTATTTCAGTATGGAGATTTCGAGGCATGCTGGGAGTGGATCCGGGTCAGGATCGGGAGCAGGAGAGGGAGTTCCGGGCAGGTCAGTACCGCCGGAGGTTATTGGTCAGATGAGCACGTGCGAGCTGGATGCGAGGATTCGTGAGATCCTGCGTGATGAGATTGCTGCATTGTTCCGGGCTGAGTTGCCGGAACTGTTTGGGTCGATCAAGACCGACATGGTTGAGTATTTTGATGAGCGCTATGCAGCTCTCACAGAGACGGCTGCCGCGGCGGCTACAACGGTTGTACCAGCGGCAGGGGGAGGAGCTGGTCGGGGTTTTCAGTATCGGGATTTCGATAATACGAAGCCTCCCACCTTTGATGGAGTTCAGGACTCGATTGTTGCTATGAGATGGTTATCGGACGTGGAGGGGTGTTTCTTCACGTGTTCATGCCCTGCCGATCAGCGGGTGCGGTGTGCTCTGAACCTGTTGAGGCTCGGGGCGAAGGATTGGTGGAGATTGACCATGGGGTCATATTCGGATGCGCAGAGGGCTGCGGTTTCATGGGATCAGTTCAGAGAGATGTTCAGCACTCGTTATGTTCCGCGGGTTGAGAAAGAGAGATTGGCTCAGGAGTTCCTGGAGCTAAAGCAGGGATCGGAGTCGGTGACTGAGATCACCAGGATGTTCACTGAGAGGGCGATGTTTTGCCCTGAGTTCGCTTCGGAGCAGGCTCAGATGGCCCGATATCTGAGTATGCTCAAGAGAGATATCAGACAGTTTGTGTCTACGCAGAGGTGCGAGACTTTGTTGGAGTTGCAGGAGGCCGCTAGGCGGCGTGAGTTGGAGATTGAGTTGCAATTGCGTGACCTGAGGCAGGCTCCGGTGCAGTCGCAACCAGCGCCGAAACGGTCCAAGACCGTTGATTCTAGGGTGGGAGATCAGAGCAGCCACGCTTGTGGGAAGTGTGGGAAGGGTCACACCGGAGTTTGTAGGTCCGGTGGTGCATGCCGCAAGTGCGGAAAGGAGGGGCACTATGCGAGGGATTGTCGGTAGTCAGCGCCGGTTCGGGATTTGAGGATTTGTTATCATTGTCATCAGGTTAGAAATTTTAGGGTCAACTGTCCACAGGTTGTTGCAGGACCGGTGCAGGCTCTAGCACCGGCCACTTTGAGGATCACGGGTGGAGGTCAGGGTGGAGTGGAGCCCCCAAGGGCTCAGGGTCGTGCTTTTCAGCTTGCAGCAGAGGAGGTCAGAGCAGTGCCGGATGCAGCCACGAGTATGTTTCTTTCTTGATGTCTTGTTTATCTTATGGTTATTGTGGAGTATTGTTTATCTGCTAGTCTCATTATGTGGTTTTCGGTGCAGTGTTCGTTGTTCTTTGAGGGTTATGGTTTGGTTATGGGTTAGTGTTGGGAATTTTGTTGGTTATCATTCATGGGGGTTATTAGTGGAAATCTGGCGTCTGATTTGAGGGATGGGTAGCGTCTGCATTCTGAGGAGTGGTTAGCTGCAGATTGAGTTTCTTTTGAGCTCGGGTCGATCAGCGTTGATATGTGTTTTTGTGAAGGTTGTTTGCACTTAAGGGATGCAGTTCGCGTGTAAGTGATTGTGTTGTGTAAGGTTGTTGAGGGAGGTCGATGTTGGCGACCGGTGATTGATAGTCAGTGCTATAAGTGAGGGAGAATTGGAAGATTCTCCGGAAGATCGATGAGCATGTGAGGTTGTTTAGCTGTTTGGGATCCAACTATATTCTGTCAGCCAAGAGCGTAGGCTGGTATGAGTAAGTGGCAGGCATGCGGGGCAGGATACAGACCAAGGGTACTTGATTGTGGAGGGCTTGGTATCAGGCCGGGATTGAGTTTGTATGATGGAGATAGAGTTCGGAACCCCTAGAGTGCTAGAACGGTATGCATGGGAGGAATCTCCCAGAGAGATAACTCGGAATGATGAATGCTAGTTGAGCGGTCCGGATAGACTGAAGGCCGGTAGGCGTACCAGTCAGGCCGAAGGCTCGAAGAACGGTCCAACCAAGCTGAAGGCCCTGGAGGGCGGTCTAGATTGGCTGAAGGTTCTGAGAGTGGTCCAGATTGGCTGAAGGCCTGGTAAGGCGGTCCAGTCACGCTGAAGACTCTGCAGGTATTGTTAGATCGGTTTAAGGAAATGGATTGAGTATGTTGCGATGTGTTAGCATTAGAGGGTCTAGCCCCGGGTATTGATCTTGATTAGTGGAGATGGTGCATGGACTCGAGAGTCCTTGCGAGCAGATTCAGAGCATGTGTGTTGCATGGATAGTGGTTATGCTATAAGGGAGTGGTGTAGCGTTGGACGAGCACCGTGGCACTTGTCGTAGTGACGAGGCAACCAATTGGATTTCCTTGGTAAGGAAAGATAGAGGAATGTGGTGCCGAGAGGGAGTGTAAGTTCACGGAAGTGAAAGCAGCAGCGCAGAGTTATGTTTGGAGTGGTCCAATTATGGTCATTGAGCAGCATGATTGCGGCAGTGGTATGGGATCACATCCGGAATGGATGTCTGCTGAGATCGTGGAAGGGATTCCGCAGGAGTAGAGCCGAGAGGCTCGGAAGGGGTGCAGGGATGGGGTCTTAGATTCCCAGTTTGATTCTGATCAAGGAATTGTGTATGTAGTGGCGATTCATCTTGGGGGATGTTTGGAGGTGTCGTGAGTGTGACGGGTTTTCCTAACCCGAGGGTGTTAGCGCTAGTGCAGCATGTGCATGCGATTGCAAGAGGAGAACTCATGGGAGTTGCTCTGAGGCTGAAGAATGTGTTATTCTGTCAGCATGGGATGGATAGAGTTGGACTCGGATCAAGACCCCGGTGGTTTAGGGTTATATGTAGCTCGTAAGAGCCAAGTGATTGCTGTGATTAGGATCGAGGAAGTGCCATGGAGTGGTACTCGGTTGATAAGTGTGGAGCCTGATAGGTGTGGTTATCAGAGGGTGAAGCCGGTGGCCGGCTTGAGGCGGTAGTCAGGACAGCGCTAGAAAGGAGAAAGTGAGTTTCGGGTTTCGATGGTTGTGTCTTGAGGAACCTGGTTTGGCTAATGCCAGGTGGTGCGTGGCGGGAGAAGTTCTGGAGTAGAGGTGCCGAAGGCTTCGAGGGCGAAGCCTAATTTAAGTGGGGGAGAATTGTAACGCCCTGTTCCTAAGAGTACCTAGTTGTGAGTCCCCGGGATTTAAGAGAAATGATATTTTGGTCATCTTGTGGGAAAAGTGGAAAATGAGGGACAAGTATGAAATTTGGGGACTCGCCGAGTACGCCCAGCGTAAGGCGAAGTGGATGCGGGTGCAAGGTTGAGTACGCCCAGCGTACTAGAGGTACGCCCAACGTACTCTCAGAGTTCTAAAACCCTAAAATTAGGGTCAGCCACTATATAAGGAACATGGTGCATACCCTAGCCTCCATAAGCTCTCCCTTAACCTCAGAAACCCTAGATAGCCGTTCTACCTCCATTGTTGGGTGTGTTTGGCCTTGAAAAGGTTATTTTGGCAAGGAGAGCATAAAGGAAGAAAGGAGAAGTTGTCAAAGAAGGAGAGAAACGGCTGGAGCTTATAGATCTGGGAAGACATCATCCTTTGGAGCCTATTTGATATAAAGCTTCTTGCTTGACATTCATATTGTGTAGATCTATGTGTTGTGAAGCTTTGACACCATTCTTGTCCCAAAAGTCCTCATCTTGATGCATGTTTTGAGTTGGCCGAGATTATCTGTCCTTTCAGACCTTTGGAGAGGTCTTGAGTGAGAAAAATGAGGTCCCAAGGGTTGTGGTTGTTTCTTGGGTGAGATATGTGGGTCTTAATGGATTAAGACCTTGGATTAAGAGCTTTATGGACGTCCCAAGTGATAAAGTTTGAGACTTTATGAACCTTAGGCATGTTTGGCCTAGGGATCTAAAGTTTGGGCTTAAGAGCTTAAGTCATTAAGAAGTTATGGGGACTTAATGAGTAGCGAAGTTACGTCCCGCGTAACAAGTGAGTATGCCCCGCGTAGCGATTCAGTGCCCCGATCCCCTGTTGTGAATTTGCCTGTACGCCCAGCGTACCAAGGAGGGTACGCCCAGTGTACTCCCACTGTTGGGTTTTCATTTTGGGCCTTAGGGTTTGGGCTGTTATTTGGGCTACTGGATTTTGGGCCGTGACTAGACATTATGGTTAGAGTATTGTGGGCCCATTGGTTGTTATGGATCATGAGTTTAGGCCCTTTGGTGAGGTGGGCCCAATTTAGTAAATTGGGCCACTAATGGGCTTTGTTTTGGACTTCTGGACTTTGGGCCATTAGTGGGCTTGGGAGCTTACCTAGTGTTGGGCCGGATTGAGTTAGGAGTAAAATGGTCAATTTACCCTTAGAAGAGTATTGTGCTTGGCCTAATGTTTATTTGTGCTATGTTGGCTAGTTCGGGATTTTCGGTGAGTCGGTGATTCGAGAATCTGCGTCTGCAGTTCAGAGTTTCGGCAGTGCGAGGTGAGTTATCTTCACTATATCAACAGGGTCTAAGGCACCAAGGCCGACCCTTTATCAGATTGAGATCCGGGTATTGTTGTTATGTTATTGCTTTGATATGTTTGCATCCTGGTAGTTAGGATGGTGTATGTTAGAGACCTGGTTGAGGTCGGTATCCTGATATGTAGGGTGATGCTATGCTAGTGACCGGTTAGGTCGGTATCCTGGTTAGGATGGTGATATGCTATGTGATTTGTTTGATCGGCTTGTTGTCTATGAATTGATATACGATTGTATGTTTATGTGCACATGGTTGATTGGACTGGAGTTGGGTTGAGGCGGGTCCTACTTTGTGCTGTAGGCCAAGATACCCAGGGCGGACCGGTTGTCCCGAAGGCCTAGCGAGCGGTCCGGATAGGCTATAGGCCCCAAGAGGACGGACCAGACGTGCCAAGGCTCGGAGAGTGGACCAGGTTGACTGAAGGCCCGGTGCGGGCGTACCAGTCATACTGTAGACTCAGAGAGTGGACCAGGTGGATTGAAGGCCCGGTGCGGGCTGACCAATCACACTGTAGACTCGATGTATATGGCTAGACTCGGAGGGTGGACCAGGTGGACTGTTGGCCGGTGCGGCGGACCAGTCACACAGTAGACCCGAAATGCATGGCTGTTCTGTGATCGGATATGATATGGTATGTTATGCGTGTATGGTATATGTGGTTGGTATTTTGGGGATATCTCACTAAGCTTTCGGGCTTACAGTTGTGGTTTAATGTTTTTCAGGTTCTTCAGGAGACCGTGGCAAGGCGAAGGCGTGATTGTACCGCTCTTCATGTTTATGTTGTGATGTGATTCTGGGAATACTTTAATTTAATTGTATTGAAAACCTTTTTGTGATAATTTAATGAAATCGGGTTGTTTTTGAAAAATTTAAATTGGCTGGAATTTTTTGGTTGTTACAACATGTAATTGTAATTATTATTATTTATTGCAGATTTTAAAAGCTTTGATATAAAACTGTTGCCTATTTTATGGCATGAAGACAACAATGGATGTCGAAGACAAGGCAGTTATAATAGGTATACTTGCATCTTTCTTGCTAATAATTCTTAAATATACAAGGGTATTTTGTTTTTTTTTAATGCATGACATTGCTATAATTATTCAGGCCACAAGTACATATAATTTATTACATTTAGTATATTCAAATACCAACGTATTATATGTAAATATGCTGGATTTTTTTTTTGTTTTTTTTAATGCATGACATTGTTGTAATACCAGCGTATGTATGTTATAATAGGTACACTGGATTGTGGTTCACATATGATTCACATGTAAATCACATATTAATCACAATTGATTCACATCTAAATCACATGTGATTCACATGTAAATCACATATTAATCACATTTGATTCACATGTGATTCATATGTGAATTACATGTGATTTACAAGTAAATCACGTGTAATTCACATATGAATCACATGTATTTCACACTTGTAAATCACATGTAATTCACATATGAATCACATGTATTTCACATGTAAATCGCATATTTACTTGTAAATCAGATGTAATTCACAAGTAAATCACAAGTGATTCACATATGAATTACATATGATTCACATGTAATTCACATGTAAATCACATGTAATTCAAATGTAATTCACATATGAGTTACATATGAATCAAAAATGATTCACATATTAATTACATGTGATTCACATGTGGATCACAAGTGAATCACATAAGAATTACATGTGATTCACATGTAAATAACATGTAATTAACATATGAAGTACATGTGATTCACATGTAATTCACATATGATTCATTTCTGATTCACATGTAAATCACAAGTGAATCACATATGAATTACATGTGATTCACATGTAAATCACAAGTGAATCACATATAAATTACATGTGATTCACATGTAACTAACATGTAATTCACATATGAATTACATGTGATTCATATGTAATTCACATACCAATCACATGTGAATCTTACATGATATATGCATGTGCATTTTTGTGAGTGTTCTTGTATTAATCAATTTTTTCTTAATTTTCTTGTAGATTTTAAAGAATTTGTGGAAAATATTGAAGAGGTGAGTGAAAATTTGAAGAAAATACGGAAATCTTGATATGAAGAAATGATAGCACTATGAATCTTTGTCGTTTTTTTTTTATATTTTATTTTGTGTTGAATAAAATACTTGTAGTATTATATTTATAAATTGATTAATAAAAATGAGATTTTTTATGACTTACTTACGAATATTATAGTGTAGGAAATATGCATATATGCACCTAAGACGTTGATTTTCTTTTGTTATAAAAATTAGAGGGTTTTTTTTTTTTTTTTTTTTTTTTTTTTTTTTTTTAATTTTAAATATTCAACTTTCTTTTTTTTAATTTATTGATTTTAAAAAAATGCAATTTTTTTAAAAAATTGCAGATTTGTTTTTTAAACTACTGTTTTTTAAAAAGATTGTAGTTTTTTTTAAATAATTGCATTTTTTTTAAAATGCTGTCTTAAAAAAAATGCAGATTTTTTAAAAAGAATGCAGTTTTTTTTTCTAAAGAAATTGTAGTTTTATTTTTTTTTGAAAAAATGCAGTTCTTTTGAAAAATTGCAGTTTTTTTGAAAAAAATTGCAGTTTTTTTTGAAAAAAATGCAGTTTTTTTTAACAAAAGTTGCAGTTTTTAATTTTTTTTTCACTTTTATTTAAAAATTCATGTTTTCTGAAAAATAAAAAAATCTTCATTTTTAAAAAAAAATTCCGAAATTTTATTTATTATGTTAATTTTTTAAAACGTTTTATTAATATTTCCAATAACAAAAAAAAAATTAAACATTAAATGAGATCGGTAAGATGACGATCATGCCTGTAATAAGTTAATTTTGATCTAACGCTCCACTTTTAGTTCTCAGGTTTTCGGAAAACTATGAGTTCTCAACGGATCTTACCCTATATATATATATATATATATATATATATATATATATATATATATATATATATATATATTTACAATCATTTTATGCATTAAAAATTACTACCGGTCAATGGCCGAAAAAGTCAAGATAAGAAGCACTGTTCCCTATCCATTTAACAACCTCCTCAACTATGTTCCTTTTCTTCCGCCTAGTGATTATTACTCTTTTTCCCCCATTTATATAACCCTCCTCATTCTCCCATCTCCACTCAAGATCTGAACCAGATTACGCTCTCCTATCTCACCTCTACCCTACATTGACTGCCACAACAATCACGCAACCATATCTACGCTACACCTAGTTGCCGCCACCACTACTTCTACTTTGATGTTAATTACCTAGGGTAAATAACTTCATGTGGTGGTGGTTACAAGAACATTCATGTGTTTTTTCTTTTTATTTCATATTTGATGAACTCTTTACAACTTCAGGTTCACATTTGTTGTTTTTTTACTCTATTTCTGATCCGTATAACACACCCAGGTATTATATGTAAGTATCATCGCATTATTTCCATCGATTTTTTATTCATTTTGATTTCCCTTTGATTTTCTCTTTCTTTTGGTGTTCGTTTGATTTTATATGATTTCCCTGTACTTGCAATTAAAGAAAACGATATGACCAGGTATTATGAAGAAAGGCATCACATGACTAAGTTTTGAGAAGAAACGTTTGGAGCTTTCTACATCAATAAGTTATACAATCATGGATGCTTAGTTTTCCTTTTGGTTTTTCTTCTTCTCTTTTCAATGATTTTTAGTTTTTTCCTTGTTTGACATCTTCTAGCTGTGTTGGTGGTGATAGTTATCAGGTAAAGTTTGAGAATCATGAATCAATGTGTTTTGAATGTCTAATTTAGATATAGATTAGTGGTTAGTGTGCTTTGTTGATCTTCAATCAGACATGAGTTATGAGTTTTATTTTATTTTTCAAATTATTTGTGTGATTAACTGTATTCAAGTACTATCTAATGTGCTTGTGGTTTATTTCAAAATCTTGATACTGTTAATTTGTTTTAAAGGTGAAATTGCTTCTTGTGGTTATATAATGAAATCATTTCTTCCACCTAAATTGATGGTCGATCTGATCAATAAATAGTCAATATATTTGTTAAGTGCTCCACTGTTTGTATTATATTTCTAGGGATGTTGGTTTTCAGCTATCCATAGTTGGGAAATATGTAGCGATCTTCCTTACCCATATGGATAAAAACAACTTTGTATTCAAAGATGTATAGTTTAATCACAAAACTTTATATGGATCCATGTTTAGCAAGAATATTTGCAGTTTGCTAAGTCCTTTGCTCGATCACACTGTTCTCGGTCTCCCTGTTAGGTTCCTGCCCATTTAGCGTCACATATTAAATGTGATTTGCAGGTTAATGAGAAGTTTGGTCTGGTACAAGCTCAATCGGAAGAAATGAAACTGTAAAACAGGAAGAGGTGTCATGAGTTGTGCCTCAGGACTACCCAAAGATAAGAGACCATTTTACTTAGGTCACTTTGAGGTCTATCTCCTGATGTTCTTACACTTTTATTGATAATGAAAATGTTGCTTAAACTTTTACCATTAATAGCAACATAGTTAATTTTCAATTAGGTATTGTTTTCATTCTCCTTTGCTTGGGTTGATCTCACATGGTGAATTGCAATTTGTGGTTCCATTTTTCACTTCAGGTACCTATTTTTGGTTGCTATTGTTCTTCTACTCGATGCTTGATAACTAGACTGAATTAGGTTTGCATCAGTTTTCATGTTTAACAGATTACAATAATTGGTTGTACAATAATTGTATTTTTTTTTTGTTTACTTTAGGTCATAATGTGAAAACTGGAACTTGCTTATTTATGTGTGTAATAATGTTGGCCATTGTTTTGGCAATTAAAAATTGGACCAACTTCTATCTTGCTCAAATTCAAATGATGGAGAAGATATCAAAAGAATAGACTTCTGGTAATTATGATTTTCCATTTTATAGCATTTTATTCTCCTTTTTAGGTTTTTTCATGCCTATTTTGGATTATGTTTATTGATAATGTGTAGTCTTTGAGATGTGCAAAAGTATATTACTTTTATTATATGCTTTGTTTACACCATAACTATATATAAACCCGAAAATGTCAAAAGTGGTTGTATTTTGTTGTTATACATTTCTTGAATGGCATTATGTTTCTGACATATTCCCAGTTTATATGCTTTGTTTGTGAAATTAATTCATGATTCCATAATTGTAAACTGGACATAATATCAAAATTACCCTTTGATGTCTACTCTTTTATGTAGATATTCTGATAGGTGAAATGATGCATATTCCCCTCAACTGCTTCTAAATGGGTTAGTAAAATATTAGCACTGCAATTTTCTAATGGATTTTTAGGCAACTATGATCAACCACTACAAAAAAAATGTTAATTAGTGACGAAAACAAACCGGTCACTAACAATAGAAGTAGTCATCACTAAACGATTTAGTGACCAAAATTCTGGTCATCACTTTTCGTCACTATAGGTCCGTCACAAAACCAATTTAGTGACGAAAATATATAAGTAGTCACTAAATAGTGACTAAAATGACTTGGTCACTAAATCAATGACGACCCATTTGGTCACTAAATGTTGTCACTAATCAATGAAATTCGTCACTATTTTGTTCCATTTGTGACCATAAAAAGTTGTCACTAGGTTATTCTACTAGTGACCATAAAAATTTGTCACTGATTTATACAATTAGTGACCGTAAAAAGTTGTCACTAGGTTATTCTACTAGTGACCATAAAAAGTTGTCACTGATTTATACAATTAGTGACCGTAAAAGGTTGTCACCATGTTAATTTGTGACCATACAAAGTCGTCACTTTGCTATTCAATTAGTGACCATAAAAAGTCGTCACTGGTTTTTGTTACTATTTATTGTATTTAACCCATTTAAGTAAGTAGTCAATGGTAAAATATACTATGATTCATTTATAAAGATAAAACAAAAACTATTCTCAAATTTAAATAAACCTACAATATCTAAAAACAAAAATGATTATTGGAGTTGGCGGTGCTGGACCTGTTGGTGGCCTGCTACTCATTGCTGAGTTCTAATAGAAAAAAAATGAAAGTATGATGTTATAATAAGCAAATAATGAAAGTGCATTGGTATTTATAGGATTTATAATGTTGTAATAGAATTGGAAAATTGAAATAGAAGAAAAAAAATTATTAACTAAAAAGTAAATAAGGATCTCACTAACCCGTGAGACTGAAGCATCTCGTGTAAACTCTCTTAAACTGGCAAAATATTCGACTATCCAACAATCTGCAAGAATGATATTAGAAATGGTTAAATGCAAGAAATAACAATGAACTTTCATACTACGTTAATGAAATATACCAATTTATAACAATGTCATCCAAATACAAAGCAAGTTTATGCGGTAATTTGAAGGTATAAGGTCTTAGTAAGATAAAATTGAAAGTACAATGCTATAATTGTGCATTTTTAAAGTATGATGCCTGTATATGAAACAAAAATGAAAGCACATTGCCATTTCTTACCATGTAGAAAACCTAAGTACCAAAAGTTTTGTTCCTAACATTAAAAATACATTCAGTTATTGTAAACGAAGTTTGTGTTCCTCAAAAAGAGAAATGGTTTGTAAATAAAGTAAAATAACTTGAATTTGTAAAAGACTACCTTTGAGTCCTTTGTTTCCTCCATAAATTTGACATATTAAAATCTTTTTTTCACTTCATACCATGAAAATTGCAGCTCTTGACTTAACACAAATTTAACATGCCTGACTACTTCTCATTAAAATTTCACACCCCTGTTTCCATCACATACCATGTAGCACACACATAGTCGTAAAAAAAATTACAATCAACTCCGAGTGATTTGCTTGAACTAATTGTCTGTTTTGGCCTAGAACAAAATAAGTTCATAAAAGATTTTAGAAAATTGGAGTTTAGATTCCACATTTATAAAAAAGACAAAAAAACAAAAAACTTTTGCAGTTTCACACTTTTACTAACCTGTTAACAGTAGGGAAGAGACTACTTTAATAATGAAGATTGAGCTTTGAATTCTTTTTCAGATCTTTAACCTTCACAATGTTAAAAGCCAATAAATAAACATGGTTATATATTGTTGTAAAATGAAAATTTAGAAGATTTTGGTGACTTCTTTTCTTGTTTTCATTACTAAACCTTTCTTTCCACTTGTTCTAGGTTTCATTGAACCTTTGGATGCTTCATTAGACGCGTGTTTTTGAAACTGATAAATGTTTGCTTAAGTAGTGTTGCCCTTGTAAGTTTCTTTTCTGATGCATGCTTTACCTAAAACCAGTCATAAATCAAGCTTTTGAAGCATGGAAAATATATGAAAAGGACATTCAAGAAAGTAAAGTAGTAAACAATGTTTAGAAAGATTTACCTTGGGAGAAAACGTTTTGATAGGTTCAGTCACTCTAATGCTAGTATTATCATCATCCTTATCAAGTGGTTGACGAGTAAGGGGCAAATAAGTCATTTCTGATGGCACATCCAAAACTATTTCTTCAGTGATTCCCACTATATCCTTAGTTTCACTTTCATGTGTCCCATCAATCTTCACATGCTCATTAGTTTCTTGCACATCTTTAAAAGTGAAATTTAAATTTAAATACAAAATAAAAAACACTTTTTATTCCATAAAAAATATTAATCTTGAAATTGTGTAATACTAAATTTCTACAAAAATACCTCAGAAGCAGTCTCATTCCCTCAAGGCATTACATGAATATGCGTCAAATAATAATTTGATCATTAGTTTCTTCCACATCTTTAAAAATGCCAACTGGACATTCCTGCAAATGTACACATAAATAAAGAATCAGAACCTACTTAAAAGGGTAAACACATGGAGGTAAATCACAATATTACCAAATATATCTTGCCGAATGTACCATAAAATCCTTTAGTTGCTGTACCATCCTCCCTAGGGAGAGCCTCTCCATTCCCTTCACTACTCCTATAGTAAATAGAAATTAGGATTCAGTTAATTATATATATATATATATATATATATATATATATATATATATATGTGCAAGAAATGAAGAAATAGCAACTTACAACATTATTTTTCACTTATTGAGGCTTTGTTCTTCAAAAAGATTACCAAATTATAATATTGGACTTCCATTTTATTTTCTTATCAAGACATGGTACTTCGAAAAAATAATCCTATTGTAGCAATGAAAATTGCTTTTTATTTGAATGATGTTGCTATATATGGCTAGCTTTTTCCAAAGGACCAAATGAAAGTAAGATGTTATTTCTTTCCTTATATAAGTGTAGTATGGTGTGGAGTGTAAACACTTGGTGAATAACTTAGAAGCTACAAATTGATAAGTTGTAGTGTGGAATAAGTAAACAGTTTTAAGAATAGGAAGCCTACCAAGTGTTGTTAGTAGTATTTATCATTGCAAGGGGAACATAGTCATCTGTTGTGCCAATTTTGGACCAGTGGAAATGAACCACCACCAACAAGGACACCATGGCCTCCAGTAATAGATAAAGAGGGAAAGAGCTGGTTTGGCATATGTTGTACTACCTTCACTCAGCCTTCCATGATACAGTTCAGTACCCCCTCTGCCACCATGCACAATACCGCCACTCACTCCATTTGAATAGTTTCCCAAACCACAACATTTCAACAACCTGCGTTAAAACTATGCACATTTTGGTATTTAAAAAAAGAGATTGATAGAATATAATGTCTTACGGAGTTTGAAACCAAAAGTATGCATGCAAATCGGAAACAGAGGTCTTGGCTACTACAAGGGTATTTGGTTCGAACTGGAGTTGTACCATTAACATTTCATTGTGGAATTTCATCGAACACTTGGTGCTCATAAAATTGAAGTTATTAAGATTAGAGAAATTAACCTATAACAGAACCAATAATGATCCAACAATAGCAAAATCCAACTAAACTTAACATCAATTTGATGTTCTATATTAAAAATTAAATATTCAACTGATTGATTATTTCTGGAAGAGTGATCGTCATGCGAAGTAGATGAGCATTGAGAAACATACCTAAAATCGAAGCAAAGATGAAATTGTAAGTATTAGAAGCTTGTGTTGGTATACATACACGGGTTAGAGCAGCGTCGACAGTAGGCCTGGCAATGGAGCGGGTTTTGACCCTGATCCGATCCAAACCCTTAAAAATTATATGGGTTTGGAGCATAGTTTTTGATCCGTTTACCCGTTGACGACCCGTACGTACCCGCTAACCCTTTTATTAAAAGGGTCGGGTATGGATCAGCACCGATCCGCTCCGTTTATAACCCGCCCCATATAAACTTTAGAAATATAAATTTATATTTTATATTGCATAAAGTTTATATTAAATTCCAATCAGAAATCCAAAGATAAAAGGCCAAAGACTAAATTATTTTTACATAGGAGTCAAGGACTCAACTTCTAGACTTCCAGTCTTCTACTCTTCTCCCAAGATTCATGATTTCATTTCATTTATATTTCATCATGTAATCACCAATTTCATTTATAAATCAATAAGGTTATTTATCAACCGGAAGAAAGTTTGTAATTTCTATTCTCTATCAATGCAATCGACGGTCAAAAACCAATAAGAAGTAACTAAAATAATTATTTTAATTCCAATAGAAAGTCCTCGAGTACATAATGTGTTTTCTAAATCAAAACTTAGTTTTATTTAATAAATGTGATTTTATGATTTAAGTAAAATGTGTTTTATTACTCAAAAAACGTACGGGTTACGGGGCGGGTTTGGATATCTGCTGATTCGGTGAATAAGGGTATGAGTTTAATTATTCAAAACCCTGCGGGTTACGGAGCGGGTTTGGATCGGATTTTGAAATTTGTTAAAAGCGTTTGGATCAAGGTCGATTCGCTCCAAACCCGCCCCATTGCCAGGTCTAGTCGACAGACGGAAGTCAAGGTAACGATGGAGTCGGTGGTCGATGCAGATTGTGGATAGAAGAAAGGGAGGCGAGGATTGTGCGTAATGGAGATGAGACTTCTCTTCCGTTCAATATAAGGGCATTGTTGTAATTTAAGTTAATAAATTATCCATTGAAATGTTATTAAATTTATCCCAAATGATAATTTGCGTAACTAACTTCTCTTTGGTTCAATGACCACTGTTTGATGGTCATATTTTTTTTTTACCGAGCGACCACTTTTTTTTGGTCATAAATTTATTCAGTGACCACCTATTAAGTAGTCACAATGTGTCGGTCTAAACAAATAACATTAAATGACCATTATTTTTGGTCAATAAGTCTTTGATGTAGTGACAGCTATTTGTGGTCATTAGGGGTCAAATCAGTGACCACTATTTTTAGTCACTAATATTTATTATGAAATTAAATATATAATTTTTTTTACGGTTAGTGACCACTGAGTGACGACTATTAAAGAATTGGTCACTAAACTTGCAGCATTAACAAATTTCAGTAACGACTTAATATATGGTCACTAAATGATCATATTAGTGACCAAATTTTTGGTGGTCACTAAAAAGAACTTTTCTTGTAGTGAACGCTTATAGCTTGAAAAAAGAGGCTTGGGGGTTAATAAATTCACTTGTGGTGGATTGATTTGTTGTGATAGATTTTGTTGGAATAATAAAGAAAATGTGTGTTGTTTGAAGAAAAGGAGGCTCCGTGATTGCCGAATATGTGGGACGGTCCTTAAAAACTAGTGTTATACCTGCCCGTTGGTCGGGTTGTCGGATTTAAATAAAAAATGGATCGATTTTATTTTTATCAAATGAATGTAGTTTCTAACATATTTACTAAAAATATTTAGATAAGTAACAAAAGGTCTTTTTTACTCAAAAATACATACATTGTCCATGAAGATCATTAAATGGGCTTTTCAGTGCATCTTTTTTGTGCAAATTGCAAAGAATAGCAACTTACTTTACCAAATCTTCCAATATAGGAGATAAACTTCGTTATTACCTGCATGAATTTGGTAAGTAAATTGTTGTTATAGGTAAACAAATGTTATGATTTTATAGTATAGGTAAAAGATTAGCAACAAATAAAACATTGACAATCAGGAGGAATGTGCAAAACTCTACAACAATAAATAAAACATAAGAAATCGTTCATATACATTTGTAAATCACATCAAACCTTCTTACATATTAACATCTTCTATATTTCTATGATACAAACACATTTCAACATTATGAATGAAAAACAGGACATACTCTTCATCAAATTTTATATAAATATAAAATAAAATAAGGAAAATAGGAAAATCAACATTATATGTAAGATAAATAAGTTATAACATTGTGGTGAAAGTGAAACAACTACTAAATTTAAATGCAAAAAAAAAACTTCATACAAAAAAAACCTTCTACATTTCTATCGATACTTCCATTTCGAAATATTTTTTTTTTATAAAAAACTTAATAAACGTAGACCTGAAAATGACATGGAAAATGATATATTCCAAATTACAAAAAATGAATGGACAAATATTATTACGGTTAAATCTATATCAATAATGTATGTATGCACATCATAATTAGATGGATAAAGAGGAAACATATAAATTTTAAGTTTTCTTCCATTTTCCCATGTTTTCTTTGATATTTACCATTCTTTGAACCACTTAAACAAAAATAATAAAGTAAATTTAAAATATTCCATTGCTAATATTAAATTATGTGCAGAGGTGAAAAAAAAATAAAAACTAAACCACTAATATCTGCAAGGTTGATGGTGCTAAAAACAATGCATAAATCATAATCATTCCTTGGAAATACAATGTATTAGCATAAAATTTTCGGATGTGATTATGTTGGCCAATACATTAAAGGCCAAGATTGTTGTTTTTTACTAGAGTATCAAACTTGAAATTTTCTTTAATATCCACAAAACTCTAAAAATCCATATCCACAAAACTCTAAAAGTCCATATGCATTCAAACACATGCCCCCTTATGGTACATTCCTATATAAGATATGTAAGATATGAAAAGTATATAGAAACCTCATTCCTGCCATAAACAATAAGTAACTTTTCAGAGTACAAACTTCTACGCCTTGAAGCCACATTGCCATTAACCATGAAAGGGTGAACCAAGAGCCTATCCATCATATTTGCACAGTAACCTATCAATGAGAGTAACAATGTACTTTAAGATATGATTGGATCTTCATTATGCAAGATCTGGAGTGATCATGTCACAACAACATTAATTGTTAAGGTAGATATTTCAAGAGATGGATTATCAAATTATTACAACTATAAGTATACAATCAACAAAATTACAAAACTCAAAATTCAAAACTTCTTAAGGGCCATTTGAGAATCACGTGTGGGTTCCCTTCAAACAGCTTGCATGTTCAGAGATTAGACCGTTTTACCCTTGGGGACTGTTCCTTACGTGCTATGAGGTTTTCCTCTATATGGATATTATCTTTTGGTGCTGGATTCAGAGTTTTGTAGATTTTCCATGTACTTCCCAGCCTTCCTGTTTCTTTTCAATTTATGACGTTTTTGCCCCTGGCGCTGATACAAAGGTTATATGGGCCTAGCCTTTTCGATGTTGTTATTCCCTTTGGAGCTTTGCTGGTGTGACCATATACAAC
Source organism: Lactuca serriola (assembly GCF_051521515.1). Lineage (NCBI taxonomy): Eukaryota > Viridiplantae > Streptophyta > Magnoliopsida > Asterales > Asteraceae > Lactuca > Lactuca serriola. The sequence goes on along the minus strand of NC_136410.1, from coordinate 228,466,106 downwards.
GAAATTGAAAAGAGACTTATCAACTTTGTATCTTGCAGTTGATAAGTCAGATCTTTGTGATCAGAAGTTACAATAACCAATTTTACAAGAAGCACACCTAACTGATTAAGCTCACAGAATATGCTTCACATAACAGAAAAAATAGCCATACACTTCACATAATAGAAAAAAAAAACATACTTTTGAACATATATTCATAATAGAGAAAAAACAATTAAAAATCGATAAAGTTGAAAAAAATGCCTTCATGAGAATTCATTTTCTGATATCGTTAAGCACAAACTTCACATTGCAGGTGTACTTTGAAGGCCAATGTAAGTCCATAAATCACCAACTATGGGCTAAATGCATTAAAAAGCAAAGCACTTTCATTTTTTCACTAAAATAAATTATCATTCATTATTTATATAATCTCATTGTCTATATAATTTTAAAAACCAATTTATAGTTATATCATTCATATAAAGTTAAAGTTGTTTATTTTAAAACAACAACTTCTAATAAACTCGACAACAACTCTTGATCGATCAAATAGTAGCATTTGATAAGCTTAGACAACTGCTAAGATCTAAACAAATTCAACCCCTACAGCTCCAACTTTATTTTATAACATTACCCTTCCTAGTTGGTTAGTTTTTTATTTTTTATTAAGTTCAAAATGCAATGTTATAACTGGTTAGTTTAAAAAAATGGAAATGCAAGGTAACAACTTGTTAGTTAAAACAAAACTAAATTAGAATGTTATAATTAGTTAGATTTTCAAAAACCCAATTTTGATGTAAAGAAAACTCCAATTTAGTAATTAAAAGACCATGTTTTATGAGAAAATCTCACTTTGGATGTCAAGTAATCCCAAATTTGTTGTAAAAAATCTCACTTTTACTGCAAATAATCCAAACATCAATGTTAAAATATCCATCTTTTATTCAAAAGCCCTATTTTGTTGTCTAATAAGATTATTTTAATCAAATTACATTAGATAAATATTTTCAAAATAATATTAAATTGATTATTGTTTTATTTAGTCAGTCAAATTATATCAATGTAAATTGCTTTGTATTTTGAACATATTACTACTACAAGATAGATTTTTCAATTAAAAATATCTAAGAATAAATAAATACATTTAGTGAATTTACAATTATTGATTCAATTTATCATTATAGCTTAAACCAACTTGAAAACAATATTTAACTTTGTATTTCATTTCAAACCGCAAAACATATAGCCATGAATGATTAGTTAATTTAAAAGAAATAGTAGTCAAAATTTTAACCCTCATAATTTTTCATTTATTCTTTATTATTTAATCTAGTTCAAGTTATCAAAAAAAATCAAAAAAAAGAAAAAAAAAACTTTATAGGTAAGATAAGATTCAACAATTAACTAATTATGTACTTCATAAAAAAAATTTATACAAATGAGAATAAGATAAAATAATATTTTTCTAAGTTAATAAGCATATATTGTTATATACTTATATAGATCTATTGTTGAGAACATATACCAATATAATTAAATAGTATTAGTTCTAGATAAAAAAAATCCACATATTTAATTTATGTTTTGACTTGGTTTTAAGCATATAATCCCTTTTCTTCGTTTTAGTGTTTTAGTGTTTTTCCAAAATCACAGAGTAGTTTGGGCCCATCCATACCTGAAATCTCCATGTAATAAGTCACATATAACTATTAAATTGATTAAGATGATAAATAAATTTTGTTTCTTTTACCAAATCCATGGCCAACATTGTAGATCCCATATTAGTGGTGGCAAAAGATACACAAAAATGATCCATCTTCCTATATGACACCCTCATAGTAGAACCTATCAAAACTCCACATATGCTTTTATCTATGCCATTCATCAAATCTAATCATAATATAAGATTCAAAATTTCAACCAAAATTATCACCACCTTTAATAATCATGGATAAAAATACTTCAAAAGTCAAGTAAACACAAACCATGCTCCTTTGTGTGTTTGCTTTTTTCTTGTTTACTTTACTTTTCTGAAAAGCAAATCAAAATAATATTTTAGCTTATCATTGTCATTGTCATTAAATACATTAATTTCAATTTTCAACCATTTTATAGCTAGGGAACATATAAAAAAAATTCAAATCTCTTCTTTCTCAGGATTTTAATTATGGCTCGTAAAGATTGTAGAAACTCTAACAAATGATTGTATTGATAGTAATTGGCACTTCAAAAAACCAATAATCTCCTAGAGGATGAAATCCTAAATAACAGAAAAATTATAATCTCCCCACCCCCTGCACCACTACTACTTAAGCATCATAACAATAAAAGCAGTAAATTACTTAATTACCCCTGAGTCCTAACATAGTGATCACTCAGATAACCCTTCCTGAAGTAAGTGAATTGTAATGGGGGGTTTAGCATAACTCCAAAGTTTTTTGTCCTTTGCACCACGAACCAAATCAACACACACTGTCAAGAATCCCAAATTCAAAAAGGTTTGTCAAGACTCTTCTAAGCAATAACTAATATAGATATCAATGATTAGATCATGGAAGTTTAGATATGAGCCCTAACCAGAAACTACGCAAACCTATTATTCAAAGATATCCATTTCCCTATATAAAAAAAAATCTCTCAATTCAGGGGTAATTGGGTTAATAAGCTTCTAGTCGTTACCTTATTATTCCAAGATATCCATTTCCCTTTCTACATCTTTTGATCTGCACCAATTCTGCCAAAGAATAATAATAATAATAAGGGTGAAAAGGAACCTATGATCGATTTAGAAGGAGAAGAGAGGGCATACCAATTCGACTTCCTTGAAACTTACCTGTGAACAATGCGAACAAATCAGAAGAAAAGGAAAAGAAAAAAAGTAAACCTGGTGCTTGATGGAAAAAAGTAAACCTGGTGTTTTGTATAATATGTTGCGTCTATTGGGCTCGTTAGCTAGTCCATTTTTGTATCTCCGGTATGGGCCTGTCTATCCGTGAGTTTAGTAGGGTTTAATATAAATATAGGTGCTTGCATGCATCTTAGAAAAATGATAGAATAGAACGATCAGAGCATTATTTAGAAGTTTATTATTATCGTTCTTGTAACCTTAAATCCTCTACAGCGGAAGTTCTTAGTCGAGCTCTGTTGAGGATTGTTTGATCTAATCATTCGACATATTTTGATCCACTCTTGTCTTATTTATTGTTTTGTGTTCATCGCAATACCTGTTACAAAGATCTAATCGATCTTCACGTTTGTTTTATAACTTATCAATTGGTATCAGAGCAGGAGGCTGTGTAATTCATACACATCTTTTCTGTGAAAAAGGTTGCGATTAGGGTTATTCCGCATTAACTAATATTTATTGAGCCGTCATCCCATAATTGACGTAACTCAGCATTTATTCGTTTTGCCCTAATTTAATATATTACAAGTCTGATCTTTTAAACAGGTTATTCGATCAAGCATGGACGAGTCACAATCAAATCCCATTAACATCTCAAACAACATTGGATCAACGACGAAGATTCCCATCCTTTACACCCAGGATTACAAAGTCTGGGCACATCACTTTTAAGATTATGTCATTGGATTTGAGGACAACGGATATCTTATTTGGGAAGCAATCGTGTCTGGACCATTCGCTCATTCAGCAACATCAAGAATCATTGAAACTCAGAAAGAGTATAATGATCTGTTGAAAGACGTAAAAGATATTGCCCAAGACGAAAAAGATAAATTTCAGTGCAATATTAAAGCATTGAGACTAATCAGATTCGCTCTTCAATCTGATACTTTCAGGCTGGTGAGTTCGTGCAGCACTGCTAAAGAAATATGGGATAGGCTGTGAGAGTTATATTCCACAGACGAAGATCTCGAGCATTCCATTCAAACCTTAATTTTGACCGAGTTTGATGAATTCAAGCAGAGTCCTGAAGAAACTATAACTCAGACGTTCGATCGCTTCAATCATCTTCTTAGTAAGATGATTAAACATGATATTGAAAGGAAGTTGATTGAACAAAAGGTTATGTTTTTAAACGGTCTTAGATCTGAGTGGAGAGCAGTTGTGTCACACTGTTAAAGCACATGAGCAATTCAAATCTTACTCATTGGCAAAGCTGGTAGGGATTTTGAAATCCCAAGAAAAGATTGTCTTGCAGGAGAAAAATGTGGTTTCAAGCTTGGGATCATTGACCCTTCTGTCCAAAAGCAAAGGTGTGATGGAAGATGAAGACCTTAACTTAGAGGACTATGACCTTACCTCTAAAGACTATGCAATGATGGTGTCAAACCCGAAGAGATTCATCAAGAAAAGGTTTCCTACCAATAAGAAACGAAATTGGCAGGGAAGTTATAGTTCTGAAAAGGTCAGGGAAGAACCGAAGGCAGAAGAACCAAAGAAGGAACCGAAAGCTGAAGGAGATTCGGGTGTGAACTGCTACTATTGTGGAGGAAAGAACCACTATGCCAAAGATTGTGTCCTCAAGAAAATGGAAGAAAACGATGAGGAGAAAGATGAAGAAGCTATGTTAATGAAAAAGCTGGAAGAGATCAAGAAAAAGAAAGCTGTCACTAACCCTTCAATGAATGCTTTAATTGTGCAGGGTTCGGTAGCAGATGATGAGTTCGGTGGCGTGGAGGTCTGGTCAACCGACTCTGAGGATGATGAAGTAAGGAAGTCATCTCATGGAAAGGCTTATGTTGCGAAAGATGAAGGAAGCGGTGGAAAGTGCTTGATGGTGTCGGATGTATCTCAAATGAGGGGATACAACACAGACGGTGGGAATGAAGACACAAAGGAGCGAGAGGACTTGTGCTTCACAACAAAACCTCTTAGCGTGCAGTTTAACGAGCTTGATGAATTAATCAAGAAGGTACAATCCATTTTTGTTTCATTCAAAGTCCCACAAAGTTCATATGAAAAAGAATTAAAAAATGTAAATTCAAGAATCTCTCATCTAGACAGCAATTTAACTCAAACACGGGTCACCAATTCTAACCTAACTGACCAAATAAGCAGGGTGTCTTCAAAGAGTGAAGAACGGAGGATGCGGATCGAGCTGAAGGAGTCGGAGTTAATCAAATCCAAGGACGAAAACATTTATTTACAAAGAGACAATTTGAAACTTTTAAAACAGAGAAATGTCTTTTGTTTAATTGCTAAGCGTCTTTACACTAATATCACTCAACTTCATTTGAACTGTGAAATAGGGCAGAAAATTCATCGCATGATTTTTCCCTTCCTTGAGTTTAAGGAGGATGAAATCGACGCTGAAGCATATAATTGTGAAAGTGTAGTTTCGTCTGAGGATGTAAATCGGACATATATGTATGGTCTAGACAAAATCGAATCTTTCATAAAGTCCAAGGACCATAAGGACATGCTGAAAAATCTTTTGGATGAAAATGATAAACTAAAACTAAGGACCGAAACCATACAAAAGTTTGACTCATTGAGTGCCAAATTGAGCTCAGAAAATAAATTTGATGTTTAAAATGCATCTGAGCTTAATGAGGACGATGATATGAGTGAAATTTCTGTAGAGGATGAAGTTGACTGTTCTGAGTTTGTCAAGAGCGAACCCGAAAACCACAAAAATCTTATTTCAGAAAATTCTATGGAGTTTGCTCGTCTGTCCCAACAAAAGTCCCCGATCCTTGAAGAAAAGGCTATCGTATACCAAAAGGTAAGAACGACTCCAAATCAGGTGTATAAGGTCACAGGCGTAACCGAACATCAGACAGCCGAACTCACATCCATTGTAAACGAAGATAATGCTGATGGTTGTGATGAGTTCTTCTGGTCTGCCCCTATCGACAATGCTGACGAAACCGTTGGTCTATCAGAAAGGACGTCATGGAAAACCAAAGGCAGATATGTGCCAGAGCCTTTGAACAAGCCTGATAGCTTCGGCATGTCAAGTACTAGTGGTACAAAAGATGTTCCTGAAGAAAAAGCAGTTTCTGCAAAAGAAGTCACTCCTTCAAGCGAAACATCATCAGTTCAAAGTGAACCAGCTGACAGAAAGCAAAAACAAAAAGCGAATATCCATCGTCAGCCGAAGCAGGTGAAAAATCAAAAACAGCAAAGGAATCAAAGATACAAGAAGAATCTCTCTGAAAGAAAACAGTTTTGGCAATCTCAAAACGCCCATTTCTATTATCATGACAGAAATTCAAAGTCAGAGAAAAGTACTGTTAGATCGCAAGAAAGTAATAACAACCGAAGGGGGAGAGGTTCGGTTCTGAGGGTCATAACAACCAAAAGGATACGTTCGGTTCTGAAAATTATGACAACCGAAGGCAAAGGTTCAGTTCAGAAAACACAAGCTACCGAAAGCATAAGTTCGGTTCTGAGAGCAAAAGCAACCAAAGTTCTAAGTTCGGTCCCACTAATGATCAAAAACAAAAGGGTCACTTAGAACCTCAAGTCAAGAAAACATCTCAGTTTAAATTCTCTCGTTCTACTTCTTCTAATTCTTCTAATTCCTCTCAACCACATTCTAAATTCAATTCTGTTCGCACTCAAAAACCTTAATCTTCAATAGATCTGAAAGGAAAATCGAAGGTTTCATCAGTCGAAACAAATCAAAATCATCCCAAAGTCCAAATACCTAAACCAGAATCCAAACCAAAAGCAACAAATCCCAATAAAATTAAGGTTTTCACCATTAAAAAGAAAGATGAAACAACGTTAATAAAAAGAACATATCTTGTTGACATCTCTCTTACTATTCCTGTTCCTGTGAAAGGCTCACGTGGACCCAAGAAACTTTGGGTTCCTAAATCTGCTTAATTTTTGCAGGTTATCAGTGACAAGCAGTTTGACGAAGAATGGTATATTGATGGTGGCTGCTCGCATCACATGACAGGAAGGAAGGAAGAGCTGAGGGAATTTCGGTCTCTTTCAAACGGTGGAAATGTCAAGTTCGGGAACAACTCATTCGACACAATAAAAGGCTATGGAATGATAACAAATGGTGATTTTACGATTAGGAAGGTCGCATACGTTGAAGGACTACAACACAACCTCATCAGTGTATCTCAGCTTGTTGGAGGTACCGGTCTCAAGGTCTCATTCGATGATGAGGGTTCGGAAATAATTGAAAAGAAAACGAAAAGAGTAATTCTCAAATCGGAGCGCAAAGGCGAAATGTTTCCCCTGAACCTCAAACCCATCAATGGGAATCCATCTATCTGCCTGTTATCTAAAGCACAATCTGATGATAGCTGGCTGTGGCACCGAAGGCTCTCTCATCTCAACTTTAAGGATATCAACAAACTTGTCACTGGAGGTCATGTTCGAGGTCTTCCATTGCTCAAGTACAATCGAGAACATTTATGTGCTGCATGTGAAATGGGGAAGCAGAGTCGTCCAAGTCACCCATCAATTGTAAACACTATAGTTGTTGAACCACTAGAGTTAATTCATGTTGATTTGTGTGGTCCATCATCTATCGAAAGCATTGGCGGTAGCAAGTATATTCTTGTCATTGTTGATGACTTTTCGTGTTTTACATGGGTGTTCTTTCTGAAGCACAAATCTGAAGCGACTCTCAAGCTAAATGGTCTGGAGTTCAAAAATAAAGAATTCGAAGAATTCTTGGCCGAAAAAGGAACCAGTCACAACTTCTCAGCTCCCTACACCCCTCAACAAAATGGGATTGTCGAAAGACGAAACCGATCTTTGTGTGAGGCGGCCCGAACCATGCTAAGTTTTGCTTCTTTACCTTTATATTTTTGGGCTGATGCTATTGCTGCAGCATGTTTTACGCAGAACATGTCATATCTCAATAAGCGATTCACTCTTACTCCTTATGAGATCATCAACAGCAGGAAGCCAAATGTCAAAGTTTTCCATGTATTCGGCTCACGGTGCTTCATCTTCAATTCTAAAGAACATCGTAACAAGTTCGATGTCAAAGCCGATGAAGGGATATTTCTGGGCTATTCTCTCACTTCGAAAGCCTACAGGATATTAAACAAGCGCTCGAGGAAAATAGAAGAAACTTATTATGTGACTTTTGATGATAGCTATGTCAAAAAGCTAAAGGCCAACGAAGACACAGTTGGAGAAATCTTTTCTCAAACAGGCCAAGTCACAGCCTCGATCACAAACCTATTTGAGAAGTTTGTCGAGTTATTCGATGAACCAGAGAAGGCTACTTTCTCGGAAGCCAGTGCAGCAGACAACAAAGTAGATCATCAGAAGCAACTCATCGAAGATGCTGCCAAGCAAATGAATGAAGGAGGATCAAGACACACCTGAAAGCTTATCTGTCGAGGGGGGGAATGGCGATATGCTTTATGATGATGACAGTCAATCTGAACTAGAAGAGATGGTAAACGCTGAATTGGATCCATCTTATGATCCAAATTACCCTCCTCTTGTCAAATGGACCAGAGATCATCCTGTTTCCCAGGTTGTAGGTAATGTCTCTGAAAAGGTCCTGACCCGATCACAACTAAAGGCAAAACAAACTTCCTTATTTTCAAAAGTAGAATTCTGTATGTTTAACTCCTTCGTCTCAAAAGTTGAACCAAAGACAGTTAACACTGCTCTTGATCACTCCAATTGGGTTCAAGCTATGCAAGACGAACTGAATGAATTTGAAAGGAATAAAGTTTGGCGCCTCATTCCAACTCCTCAAGATGCCTCAGTTGTTGGTCTCAAATGGGTCTTCAGAAATAAGATGGACAAGGAAGGCAACGTGATACGAAACAAAGCCCGTCTGGTGGTGAAAGGATACTGTCAGGAGGAAGGAATCGACTATGAAGAAACTTTTGCTCCTGTAGCTAGGCTGGAATCCGTTAGAATATTTCTTGCCTATGCTGCACACAAAAACTTTGAGGTCTACCAAATGGATGTCAAGTACACATTTCTAAATGGAGAACTTGAAGAAACGGTGTACGTGGAGCAACCTCCTGGATTCGTCAATGAAAGGTACCCCAATCACTGTTACATTTTGGACAAAGCCGTATATGGACTGAAACAAGCTCCGAGGGCCTGGTATGAAACGCTAACCAAGTTTTTAAAGATGTCCAAATTCAAACAAGGTTCGGTTGACCCAACCTTCTTTCGTAAGAAGGAAGGTAACCACCTTATGATTGTTCAAATTTATGTCGATGATATCATCTTTGGCTCAACGAATCCTAGCTTAACGGCTGAATTCAGAAAGCTGATGGAGACTAAATTTGAAATGAGCTCAATGGGTCCAATTAACTTTTTCCTTGGTTTAAATATTAGAAAGGGACCCGAAGGCATCTTTATTAATCAGGAAGCTTACACGAAGACTCTCCTTGAAAAATTTGGCATGATGGGAGATACAAAGGTTAAAGTTCCAATGGCGTTCGGCACCAAGCTCACTCCATCCTTGGATAAGCCAGCAGTTGATATTACGCTATATCGCCAGATGATCGGCTCTCTGATGTATCTTACTGCTAGCAGGCCTGATATAATGTTCTCTGTTTGTTACTGTGCTAGATTTCAGGCGAATCCACGTGAACCTCATATGCTTGCAGCGAAGAACATACTCCGTTATCTCAAGCGAACTACCTCTTTAGGCCTATGGTATCTATCCAACTCAGGCTTCTTTGTTCAAGCCTACTCAGATGCAGACCTTGGAGGTTGTGGACTAGACAGGAAAAGCACCACGGGAGGCTGCCAATTCCTTGATGGGAAGTTAGTTAGCTGGCAATCAAAGAAACAGACTTGTGTGTCTTTGTCTATAGCTGAAGCTGAATACATTGCAGTTGCCTCCTGTACTTCTCAAGTGATTTGGATCCAAAGTCAACTCCGGGACTATGGACTCAATATGAAAAAGATCCCACTATATTGTGACTCTGAAAGTGCAACTAGGATCTGTCATAACCCTGTGCAACACTCCAAGACTAAGCACATAGCACTGAGGTATCACTTCATTAAGGATCATGTGGAAGATGGGAACGTCGAAATTCATTTTGTTCGAACCACTGATCAACTGGCTGACATCTTCACCAAATCTCTTCCTGAAGCGTCGTTCAACAAAATTCTACAAGGGCTTGGTATGATGGAATCAGAGTCAGTACCAAAAATTACCTCTCAAACTCAAAAGTAAGAAGCAAAATAGACCGAACGTTCGGGTTCGGGTCTTGTACTAATGTACCGAAATGAACCGAACGCTCGGTTTCGGTTGAATAATCTGCTTTTCGCTCATCAATCAAAGGTAGTTTTCTTGGTTGTAGATCTTATGTATAATTGTTCCAAATGCATTTATCTTATTGTCAAAGTTATTCTCTTTTTTAAAACCTATTTTCTTTGGCAACCGAAATATACCGAACGTTCGGGTTCGGTTCCAAAATTTTTCTCACCCGAAATAGACCGAACGCTCGGGTTCGGTTCCAAAGTTTTTCACAACCGAAATAAACCGAACGCTCGGGTTCGGTTCCAATTTTTTTTTTCTCTGTATTTTTTTATGTCTTATTTTTTATTTCATTTTATTTTTTTTATCAATTCAAAAACTCCAAAAATATTTTGTTCTTTATTTTCTTTTTGGCTTTAATTTTATTTGTGTGTTAGTTTATGGGGAAATTGTTGAATTAGCTAAATGTCCCTAGAAGCATGCTGCTGTATGTGTCCAAAGCCTCGCCTGATTCTGAATAATAGCCTTAATGACTTCGTATACACAAACCTTGTCTTCCCAATTAGGCTATCATATTTATTCTAATCATTAGCTACCTAACTCTCTTCTCACATGAGATAAGAGTTTTCTGCTTGGTCCTATTTTTCACAGCAGAGGTACTTTGATTTCTTACACTATCTAAGTTGCATTTCTCCATCACATTCGTTTCACAAACGTAACCCTTGAGACTCTCAGAAATTACCACTGAGGTTTATGGTTACACAATTACTGTGTTCATGATCTTAGTTTCGTGCCACTACGAGCTAAGTGAAACCCAAAATTCAATACCCAATACGAATTGACGGTGAACAATTAATTTGCTCTAGTTTTCACTAATGCATTGACGGACGTACCTCCATGAAATCTCAAAATTTTCTTTTGTGTGATTCCTATGAAATTGTTAAAACCAATAACATTTCTTCCCTTGGGATCCAGTTTTAAAATTTTGTTGAGATTTTATATATATATTTCCTAGCCAAATTAAATTATCTCCAACCTACTTGTTCAATAGACTACACCGGTCTCACAGGTACTTCGTTCACTTTCTATCTTATATCAAGATTAGGAATTTTGAATCGAAGCGAAAGCCACCCTACTAAGCCTAGTTAAAAGAAGCCTTTCAACACTTCTTAATAAGTGTTTGATCGTTATTCAACGGGAAACCACACAAACACTTTAAGGTCTCTCATGACTTTGAAGGAAGAGATTCGTGCCCGAGATTATTTGTTTCTTTATTGACATCACATATTTTCCCAAAAATATTGCTTTATTTCTTTTCTTTTACACCCTAAGCACGAAAATATTTGATTTTGCTAAATTCAGGTTCTATTAATTACAAGGCATTTTACTTGGATTGGCGGTTGATTAAAATCAGGTTCACTACGTTGGAACCTATTGTTCACCAGCTGGCAACGTCAGTCTCCACTGAGTTGAAGTCCTTCGCTTCTTTTCGTCAAACGCTTTCAGACGACAACTCAGCCTTTCGCACAACCATTGATGAGCGTCTCTCGAAGCTACAAGAAGATTTGGCTGCCGAGAACTCTCTTATGGATGTCCTAGCCAGGAAGACCACCGTTCTGAAGGTCAAGAGCGTTCAACTCTCCAACTCTCAACATCAGATTGACTCTCTTCGGTCCGAAAGGGAGGTGATAAAGTCGTGTGTTTCGGATGTCCACTCTGCCATCTCCAACATCCTTGAAGCACATGATCCTATTCTTAACTATACTGTGAGGCGTGACCTTGCAGAGAAGCTGATGAGATTAAAATAACTTTTAATCTATGAAGATCGATTAGATCTTGAACAAGTGTATGAATATAAAAACAGTAAGAACGCAAAAAGAACAAAACAAGATTGAATCAAACGTGTCGAATGATTAAACAAAATCCTCAGAAGAGCTCGATTAAGAACATCAACTGTAGAGGATTAGAAGATTACAAGAACGATTAAAGAAATCTGTTGTACTCTGGATGAATCGCTATATCGATAATCTCTTAACCATTAACCTAATATGCATGCAAGCATTAACTTATATACAATACATAAAAGGCTCACGGTTGGACAGGCCCAAACTGGAGTGTACAAGGCTAAACTATCGAGCCCAAAAGACGCAACATCAAAACAATCTTCAGCCCAACAATCTCCCCCTTTGCGTCAATTTGGAGCGAGACCTTCATTTTTTTACTTGGGCCGGCAGCTGAAGCTGGTACCTTCTTCTTCACGGTGCTAAACAGACACTTGGTTATGAAGAGGATGGTCTGTCTAAACCGGATGTACCAATTGATCATATCATTGAAGTACTTGATGTCATCAGCCGAATTCTCTTTACACCGCTTGATAATAGATAAGACGTGCTCCAAGCAAGCTGTGGTGTAAAGATGCTTGTCAGCTAAAGCGAAGAGACATTTTGTCCTTCGGCTCTAGTGAACATTACTGAGTTTCGCCTCGGATCAATCTTGCCCATTTGCATTTGGTTTAGATCACTGGCCGATCCCACAGGTGCTATCTTTGGTTTCTTCTTAAAAACTGTGGCGATCTCCTGATCCATTAGGGCAACCTCCATGATGTAGCAGGCCAACATCCTTTTGACATGGTCTATGATGGGACCATATTCGGCTTCATCTGTCAGAAGGATATTGTACAGGACAATCCAGTCATGAGGATTCAGATTTGGCAGATCCGCCAGGGAGATAATATGACCAGTTCTTGCTGATCCACGAATGAGCTTGAACTTAACGTTTGTGAATCTTCCCACGGCATAAGGCTTCAGCACCCGAACATTAACAATCTTCTGGGCGCTCCAGGTGAGGTATTGAGGGCGAGCAGCCTCCAGGTAGAAGTCAATGAGCTCCCTGTCAAGCTCATCATTCGGATGCGGGACTTCGAATATGTTAGAGAAGGCGTGGAAGATGAACGCCTTTCGAGTCAGCGGCATATCAAACTGCGAATCGATAGTGTTGTTGCAGTCGAATGATATAATCGGCTCGAGCCATAATATGCTTGGAGTTTCTATGGCCTCTTTTATCATACGATCCCTGGTCCAGGCAGGGAAGAGCATCTTTCGGCTCTCAAGGAGATCGTGGGCTTCTTTTTGCTTGCGTTCGGCTTCTTCAGCCTCACGCGCCACACGACTGGCATCGTCTTCAGCATTGCGACTGTTCTTTCTTTTTAACATGTCGGCAATGGTCTCATTGTCTTCATCTTCATCTTCATCTTCCTCAGCTATGTTTTTGCCCTTGTTCTTCACACCCGAACCCGAAGCATGACCAGTTGAAGGTGGTTCGGTTGTGTGAGTAGCTTTGGAGGAAGGAGGTGGTTTCGATCCTGTTTGCTTATCTCCCCCTTGTTTTGGAATGGGCACGAAACTCGGTAGGCCTTCGATTTTGCTGAGAAGGTCCATGGCTGGAGAGAGCTTTTCAGCGAGGGTTCACCTTACCGAATGGTTTAAGATGGGGTCGTGTGCTTCCAGGATGTTTGATAATGCTGCGTGGACATCCGAAACACACGTTTTGATCACCTCCCTTTCGGATCGAAGAGCTTCCAGTTGTTGTTGGGAGTTGTAAAGTTGTGTGCTCTTGACCTTGAGGGCGGTTGTTTTGTTCGCCAGGACGTCCATCAGAGAATTCTCAGCAGCAAGATCCTCTTGTAGCTTAGCTAGGCGGGCATCGATGGAGGCACGAAGTGCCGAGTTGTCGTCGCTTAGATTTTGGCGTAGGGCAGCGAACGAAGTCAACTCCGTTGAGATGAACTTGGCCAATTGCTGAACAATTGGTTCCAGAGTTGTCTTGGTGGCGTCGGCGCTTTCCTGCAAGGACTTCAGCAGGACGGAAGCGTCGGTGAATAGTTTATCGACTTTTTCGGTCACAGCCTCACAGGCTCGGGTGGAGGCATCGATTGCAGCAGTTGCTGAGGCCACCGAATCATGTTGAGCCCTTGAGAAGGCGTCAACAATCTTCTGAAGGGCAGCTTCAGAAAGAGATGACTGCTGGTTGGTGGAGGAGGCGAGAAGTAGATCAACCTTCTCGTTTAGCTCTCGGAGATGCTTCTTTGTCACTGGAGCATCATCCTCCTCGTCACTTTGAACTTGAAACGGACTATAGTAGACCGAATCGAAGTTCATGTGATCACCACCAAGGTATTGGTCGTCGCCATCGGAGGCGTCTTCTGGAGATGGAGGGGGTGGTGAAGCTGGGGGTGTTGTGGGTTTTGTAGGTTCAGGTTGAGTGAGTGTTGGATTAGTTTTGGGTGGTGGTTGTGTATGGGTAGGTTCGGTTGTATGGGTTTGAGTTTGTGGTTCGGTTACAGGTGGGGTTTCGGTAACTGGGGGTGTTTCGGTTGATGTGGTGAATATGGGTGGAGGAATAGGGAAAGAGGCTGGGGGAATAGTGGGGTTTATGGTGGGAATGGAAATAGGAATAGTTGGTGGAGGTGAAGGAACTGGGGATTGATGAAGTTCCATCTCTGGGGTTGGGGACCGAGGTGGTGTGTTGCCTCGTTGAGGAGATTCGTCTCCTTGAGATCCTTCAGAGTCCGAACTTCCACCCTCAGATTCGCTTGAAGAGGAGGGAATAACTAGCTTTCGCTTCTGTTGGGTCTTCCTCCTCTTCGGCTGTGGGGACTGTGCAGCCTTTGGTTGTTTCCTCTTTTTGGGAGAAGGTCCCTTTGGAGCTTTGGACACTTGCTTCCCTTTCTCTGCCTTTTTTCCCCTGCCCACCGGTTTATCGGCATCATGAATCGACCTTAGCATGTCCGGTGTCAGTTCCCTTGGACCAGTTGGCCTAAACTCCTTGATCGTCCTGATCAGTCTGCTGTTGGAGGGCACATCTGCATACATTGTCTCCGGGATGGAGCCAATGAAGGAAAATTTCGATGCATCGGATACGATGATCTTCTTGGTATGGAACGTACCAATAGAAGACATCGATGCACCATCAGCGGTAGGAACGTTAAACTTGTCCATGGCCCATCTTGTTATCAAGATCCAGAACCGGGCCAACGACACCTCAGAGTGTCTGGATGAGGAAGAGAGGCTCTGAATCAGCTGTTGCCATAGGACAAACCCATAGTCCAGGTTTATCCCGTTGTACACCCCATACATTATCGATAGGAAAAGACGACTTGCACCGTCAGATCCTGAGCTCCTCTCTGACAGGCCCTTGAAAAGAACTGTAAATAGACCATTCCACTGTGGCGGTAGGCAAGACTTTTTGAACTTGGCGACAGAGGTGAGAACCTCTGTGTATCCCATGTTGTAAAACATGCTGAACAGCATCCCAACCGGAATCGTCTCCGGGTTAACTCGCGATGGGTCAGCAGCAAACCCTAGCATAGTGTAGAAACGGGGGCAAGAAATGGAAGTCTTGTGTTCTGCAACTTCAAAGAATACCCGGTCGACAACCTTGTCGTAGTAAGCAGTCGCATAGACCTGCGATAGAGCCACCATAGGCACAGTTTCAATTCTGGACAGTGCAGGTGCAAGCTGGGAGTACTTTAGGCATTCTATGACCGGCGACATGTAGGAATCATACGCCAGTGGGTTAAGATCAATGACTAGACATTGTTGGGGTCGGATGGGAAGAATCTGTGAAGTTGCATGAACAGAAGAAGATTCAGCCATTGTTGCAGGTTTGGAGAAGAAGATAAACGGGAGAGTGTTTGGGAGTATTTGTGCTTTGGGAATTATGGAGGCAGTAAAGAGGTAAAAGATGGTGTAGACGGCTTTTTATAGTAGGTGATAGGAGAGAGAAAAATCGTTTCAAATGTCTTATGGAAATACGAAGCGGGTTTTTTGAGTGACTGATTGGTGACAGTTGGGGCGTGCGATGATCACGTAGGAGAGAGAGTGTCAGTTTCCTAGGATTACGCCGCCCAATAAGCGTCGGTTCAGAGAGAGGAACCGTTTCCATTTCCACACGCGCCTTTAATGCCATATTGATGACGCTTCAATATCGCACACGCGTCCTTAAGTGTCAGGAAAAGCACGGCCGTTTCAAATTCACGCGCGCCTCCTTTTTACCGTCGTTTGAATTTTTATCCATTTAATTCCCGCCGAGTCAGCAACCTTTCGTCTTATCCCTTTTAAACGGCAGTTTTGAATTAATGACCCACGTGGATAGTTTTTGACCACAACTTCATTATTAACCATCCAGTAATAATCCAGCCTGTAAATAATTAGTAACGGAATTTTGGAAAATCTAGGATTTTCGTGCAAAGAGTGTAAAAGAAAAAGAAATAAAGCAACTCTTTTAAGGATATTCTGTGATGTCAATAATGACACGAAACTGATGATCCCAGGCACGAATCTCTTCTTTCAAGGTCAAGAGAGACCTCAAAGTGTTAGTGTGGAATCCCATTGAATTACGATCAAACATTTATTAATAAATGTTGAAAGGCTTATTTTAATTAGGCTAATTAAGGGTGGTTTCGCTTTGATTCATCAATTCTATTCTTGATATAAGAAGGAAAGTGAACAAAGTACTTGTGAGACCGGTGTAGTCTGTTGAACAAGTAGGTAGGAATTGATTTTGTATTGGCTTGGATTAATATAAAATCTCAGATAAAAATTTAAAACTGGATCCCTTGGGAAGAAATATTATGGTGTGTAACAATTTCATGGGAATCACGCAAAAGAAAAATTGAGATTTCATGAAGGTACATTCGTCAATTCATTGGTGAAAACTTGAGCAAATTAATTGGTCACCGTCAATTCGTTGGTGTTGAATTTTGGGTTTCACTCAGCTCGTAGTGGCACGAAACTAAGATCATAAACACAGATGTTGTGTAACCATAAGCCTCAGTGGTAGTTTCTAAGAGTCTCAAGGGTTACGATAATGAAACGAATGTAGTGGAGAAGAGTTATGGAGATGGTGTAAGAAAATATAGTACCTCTGCTGCGAAAATAAGGACCAAGCAGGAAACTCTTAACTCATGTGAGAAGAGAGTGAGGTAGCTCACGATTAGAATAAATTTGTTAGCCTTATTGGAAAGACAAGGTTTGTGTATACCAGGTCATGAAGGCTATTATTCAAAATCTTATGAGGCTTGGGACGCATACAACAGCATGCTTCTAGGGACACTTAAGTAGTTCATCGATGATATCCCCATAATCAGACAAACACACAAGAAGAAGTAAAAAAATATTTTTGGAGTTTTTTGAAATTTATAAAAAAAATAAAAGAAGTTAAAAAAAATAAGTAGAAAAAAAATAAGATGAAAAAAAACTTTTGAAAAAAAATGAAAAACCGAACCCGAACGTTCGGTTGGTCTCGGTTGGGAAAAAGGTGAAAAACCGAACCCGAGCGTTCGGTTGGTCTCGGTTCCAGAGAATTTTGAAAAACCGAACCTGAGCGTTCGGTTGGTTTCGGTTCAGGAAAATTTTGAAAAACCGAACCCGAACCTTCGGTTGGTTTCGGTTCAACAAAATTTTGGAAAACCGAACTCGAACCTTTTGTAGGTTTCGGTTTTGGAAAATTTTAAGAAACCAAGGAGTTTAGACATGCAATTTGGAAAAACTTTTTACACAAAGAAAAACAAATTTTGTACAAAAATATACAACACAGAAAAACTACCTTTGAAGTAATGAGCGAGTCAGATGATTGAACCGAACCTGAACGTTCGGTTGGTTTCGCTTCTTATATTTGAGGTTGAGAGGTAGTGTGAGGTACTGACTCTGATTCCATCATACCTAGCCCTTGCAGTATTTTATTGAATGATGCTTCAGGAAGAGCTTTGGTAAAGACGTCAGCCAGTTGATCAGTGGTTCTTACGAAGTGAACTTCGACATTTCCATCTTCCACATGATCTTTGATGAAGTGATACCTCAGTGCTATGTGTTTGGTTTTGGAGTGTTGCACTGGGTTATGACAGATCCTAATTGCACTTTCAGAGTCACAATATAGTGGGATCTTCTTTATATTGAGTCCATAGTCTCGAAGCTGACTCTGGATCCAAATCACTTGGGATGTGCAGGATGCTGCGGCAATGTATTCCGCTTCGGCAGTAGACAACGACACACACGTTTGTTTCTTGGATTGCCAGCTGACCAACTTCCCGTCAAGGAATTGACAGCCACCAGTTGTGCTTTTTCTATCAAGTCCACATCCTCCAAGGTCAGCATCAGAATAGGCTTGAACGAAGAAGCCTGAGTTGGATGGATACCATAGACCTAAGGAGGTGGTTCGCTTGAGATAGCGTAGGATGTTCTTCACTGCCAGCATGTGAGGTTCGCGTGGGTTAGCCTGAAATCGAGCACAATAACACACAAAAAACATGATATCAGGCCTGCTAGCAGTTAGATACATCAGTGAGCCTATCATTTGACGATAGAGCGTGATATCGACAGCCGGTTTGTCTAGTGAAGGGGTAAGCTTGGTGCCGAATGCCATTGGGACTTTTACTTTTGAGTCTCCCATCATTCCAAACTTCGCTAGGAGAGTCTTCGTGTAAGCTTCCTGATTGATAAAGATGCCTTCGGGTCCCTGTCTTATATTTAAACCAGGGAAAAAGTTAATAGGACCCATTGAGCTCATTTCAAACTTAGTCTCCATCAACTTTCTGAATTCAGCTGTTAAGCTGGGATTCGTGGAGCCAACGATGATGTCATCGACATAAATTTGAACTATCATAAGGTGGTTACCTTCCTTTTTGCGAAAGAAGGTTGGGTCAACCGAACCTTGTTTGAATTTAGACATCTTTAAAAATTTTGTAAGCGTTTCATACCAGGCTCTCGGAGCTTGTTTGAGGCCGTACACAGCTTTATCCAGAATATAGCAATGATTTGGATACTTTGCGTTCACGAACCCAGGAGGTTGCTCCACATACACAGTTTTTTCGAGTTCTCCATTGAGAAATGCACACTTGACGTCCATTTGGAAAACCTCAAAGTTTTTGTGAGCAGCATAGGCCAGAAATATTCTAACAGATTCTAGCCTAGCTACTGGAGCGAACGTCTCTTCGTAATCTATCCCTTCCTCCTGACAGTATCCCTTTACAACCAGACGAGCCTTGTTTCTTATTACATTACCTTCCTTATCCATTTTGTTCCTGAAGACCCACTTGAGACCAACAACTGAAGCATCTGGTGGAGTTGGAATGAGGCGCCATACTTTATTCCTTTCAAATTCGTTCAGTTCGTCTTGCATTGCTTGAACCCAATCAGAGTGATCGAGGGCAGTGTTAACTGTCTTCGGTTCAACTTTTGATACGAATGAGTTAAACATACAAAACTCAACCTTTGAAAATAAGGATGTCTGTTTTGCCTTCAGTTGTGATCGGGTCAATACCTTTTCAGATACATCACCCACTACTTGAGAGATAGGATGATCTCTGGTCCATTTGATAAGAGGAGGGTAATTCGGATCAAAGGTTGGGTCTAGTTCAGCATTAATCATCTCTTCTGGCTCAGATTGGCTATCATAATCAAGAGTCATATCATCATGCTCCCCCTCAATTGATGAGCTTTGAGAAACATGAGGTTCAGGGTTTCTTGAGATGCTGAGCTTTCAGGCGTTGAAGCACCTTCAGTTGGAGAGACATCTTCGGTTGGAGAGGCACCTTCGGTTGGTGAAGGACCTTCGGTTGAAGTTGTAGAGTTTGGCTCCCCCTGGACTGGTGAGCTTGGCTCCCCCTCGACATGAGAACTTGGCTCCCCTTCGACTGAAGCATTGTTGGATGGAGATTCATCAGTGAGCGATTCTCCTTCATGCATTCTTCTTGCAGCATCTTCGACAATCTGCTTCATATGATCAACTTTGTTGTCAGCTGCACCTGCTTCTGAGAGAGAAGCTTTTTCCGGTTCGTCAAAGAGTTCCAGAAATTTCTCATATAAGTTGGCGATAGAGACTGTGACTTGGCCAGTTTGAGGAAAGATTTCCCCAGCAGTGTCTTCGTTGGCCTGCAGCTTCTTGACATAGCTATCGTCAAAGGTCACATAGTATGTCTCTTCAATCCTTCTTGAACGCTTGTTTAGGACCCTGTACGCCTTGGAAGAGAGCGAGTAACCCAGAAAAATTCCCTCGTCGGCTTTGACATCAAACTTGTTACGGTGTTCTTTAGAGTTAAAGATGAAACACCTTGAGCCGAACACATGGAAAAATTTTACATTGGGCTTTCGGTTATTTAGTATCTCATATGGTGTGAGCGTGAATCGCTTGTTGAGATAGGACCTGTTCTGTGTAAAACAAGCAGCAGAGATAGCGTCAGCCCAAAAATAAAGAGGTAAGGATGCGCAACTTAGCATAGTTCGGGCAGCTTCACACAAAGATCGGTTTCGTCTTTCGACTATTCCATTCTGTTGTGGTGTGTAGGGAGCTGAGAAATTGTGACTAATTCCCTTTTCTGCAAGAAACTCTTCAAACTCCCTGTTCTTGAATTCAAGACCGTTGTCGCTCCTGATGTTGCGAACAACCTTCTTGAGTTGTACTTCAATTTGCTTGATAAACACTTTCAGCTTTTGAGTCGCTTCAGATTTGAGCTTTAGAAAGAACACCCATGTAAATCGTGAAAAGTCATCAACAATAACAAGAATATACTTGCTACCACCGATGCTTTCGATAGATGAAGGACCATACAAATCGATATGAAGTAATTCGAGTGGTTCAACAACTTTTGTGTTGATTACAGATGGGTGACTTTGACGACTCTGCTTCCCCATTTCGCATGCAGCACACAAATGCTCTCTGTCGAACTTGAGCAATGGAAGACCCCTAACATGACCTCCAGTGACAAGACGGTTGATATCTTTGAAGTTGAGATGAGAGAGTCTTCGGTGCCACAACCAGCTTTCGTCGGATTGAGCTTTAGATAACAGGCATACGGCTGGGTTTCCTTTGATGGGTTTCATGTTTAGAGGAAACATTTCACCCTTTCGCTTTGACTTGAGAATCACTTTCTTTGTCTTTTTCTCTATGATTTCAGAACCTTCATCATCGAATGAGACTTTGAGACCTGTACCTCCAACAAGCTGAGATACACTGATGAGGTTGTGTTGGAGTCCTTCCACATAATCCACCTTCCTTATAGTGAAGTCTCCATTTGTTATCATTCCATATCCCTTTATGGTGCCGAAAGAGTTATTTCCAAACTTGACGTTGCCACCATTTGCAAGAGATCTGTATTCCCTAAGCTCCTCTTTCCTCCCTGTCATGTGACGCGAGCAGCCACTATCGATGTACCATTCTTCGTCAAACTGCTCGTCACTTATAACCTGCAAAAATTAAGCAGATTTAGGAACCCAAAGATTCTTGGGTCCATGTGAGCTTTTCATGGGAACGGGAATAGTAAGAGAGATGTCAACTAGATATGTTCGTTTTATTAGAGTTGTTTCATCTTTCTTTTTAATGGTAAAGACTTTTATTTTGTTAGGATCGGGTGTGTTCATTTTGGACTCTGGTTTGGATTCATTGACCTTTTGCTTTCCCTTTTGTTCAGCTGATGAATGAGGTTTTTGAGAACAAGCGGAATTAGCTTTAGAGCAAGATGGAGATGAATTGGTGGAAGAAGAAGAATTAGAAGAACGAGAAGAGTTAGAATGAGAGGATTTGGAATGAGAGGACTTCCTGGCTGGTGACTCTAGGTGACCCTTTTGCTTTTGATCATTGGAGGGACTGACCTTAGAGTCTTGTTCTCTTTTGACTTCAGAACCGAACCTCTGCGTTCGGTTGGAGTTGTTCTTGGAACCGAACCTTTGGTTTCGGTTGAAGTCCTTTTCAGAACCGAACCTTTGCCTTCGGTTGGTATTTTCTTATGAACCGAACCTTGGCTTTCGGTTGTTGGAACATTCAGGCTTTCTTACAGGATTGTTTTCATACTTCAGATTCTTGTCTTGGTGTGAGTAGTACGCATTCTGGGAGTGCCAGAATTGTTTCCTTTCAGAAAGGTTTTTCCTGTATCATTGGTTCCTTTCTATCTTCTTATTCCTCATCTGCTTAGGTTGATGATGAACGTTCGCTTTCGTTTTTGTTGTCTCCTTGCCTGGTTCCTTTTGAACTTCAGGAGTTTTACTTTGAGCCGAGGGAGCAGAGGGAATATCCAAAGAAGATCCAGTTTGCACTGAGGGAGTAGAAGGAATGTCTGAAGAAGTTCCACTTTGAGCTGTTGGAGTAGAGGGAATGTCTTCTTTTGCTGAACGATCATCCTCCTGAGGAATATCTTTCGTACCACTGGTACTTGGCTCATTGAAATTATCCGGCTTGTTCAATGGTTCAGGGATGTATCTTCCTTTGCTCATCCAGGAGGTTCTTTCAGACAAGCCAACGGTTTCGTTTGCATTATCAATTGGAGCTTCCCAGAAGTACTCATCACAACCATCAGCATTGTCTTCGTTAACAATAGCTGTGAGTTCAGCTGTTTGATGTTCGGTTACTCCAGTCACCTTGCATACTTGATTCGGAGTGGTCCTGACCTTTTGATACACAACTGCTTTCTCTACTAATTTCGGGGACTTTTGTTGGGACAATCGAGCGAACTCCACAGAATTTTCTAAAATTAGATTTTTGTGGTTTTCAGTTTCGCTTTTAACAAATTCTGAGCAGTCAACCGTGTCCTCTACAGAAATTTCACTCATGTTTTCGTCCTCGTTAAGCTCAGATGAATTTTCAACATCGATTTTGTTTTCTGAGCTTACATTGGCGTTTAAAGAGTCAAATTTTTGCATGGTTTCGGTTCTCAGTTTAAGTCTGTCATTTTCGTCCAAAAGATTTTTGAGCATGTCCTTGTGGTCTTTGGATTTAATGAAGGACTCAATTTTGTCCAGTCCATACATGTAGGTTGGATTGACATCATCAGACGATATCACACTCTCACAATTGTAGGCTTCGGCATCGATTTCATCCTCCTTAAACTCTAGGAAGGGCAAAATCATGCGATGGATCTTTTGGCCTATCTCACAGTCCAAGTGAAGTTGAGTAATATTGGAATATAAGCGTTTAGCAATTAAACAAAAAATATTTCGTTGTTTTAACAATTTTAAATTGTCTCTCTGCAAATAAATGTTTTCGTCTTTAACTTTAACTAATTCCGACTCTTTTAACTCAATCCACATTCGCCGCTCCTCACTCTTCGACGCCACCCTGCTTAATTGATCAGTCAGGTTAGAATTGGTGACTCGAGTTTAAGTTAAGCTACTATCTAAATGAGAAATTCTTGTATTAACATTTTTTAGTTCTTTCTCATATGAGGATGGTGACACTTTAGATGAAATAAAAACAAATTGTACCTTCTTTATCAGTTCATCGAGCTCATTGAACTGCTGGCTGAGTGGTTTGGCCGTAAAGCACATATCCTCCTGTACCTTCGGTCCATCGCTTCCTCCATCGGTGTTGTATCCCCTCATTTGAGATACGTCAGTCACCATGAAGCATTTTCCTCCACTGTTTTCCTCCTTAGCCACATACGCTTTTCCATGGGTAGGCTTCCTCACTTCTTCGTCTTCTGAGTCGGTAGACCAAACTTCTGTGCTACCGAACTCATCGTCATTAACCGAACCCTGCACAATAAGAGCATTAGTAGAAGGGTTAGCAGTAGACTTCTTCTTTCTCAACTCATCCAGTCTCTTCTACAGCACGGCTTCCTCATCATTTCCATCGTCCTTTTCAGCCATCTTCTTAAGAACACAGTCCTTAGCATAGTGGTTCTTGCCACCACAGTAGAAGCAGCTTACTCCGGAATCGCCATCTGCCTTCGGTTCCTTCTTGGGCTCCTCAGCCTTCAGTTCATTGTTCACCTTTTCAGAGCTGTAACTCCCCTGCCAGTTTCGGTTTTTGTTGCTGGGGAATCTCTTCTTTATGAACCTCTTAGGATTGGACACCATCATGGCATAATCCTCAGACGTGAGGTCATATTCCTCCAAGTTGAGCTCTTCATCCTCCATCACAGCTTTACTTTTAGATAGGAGGGCCAACGAACCAAGACTAGAAACAACGTTCTTCTCTTGTACCACAATCTTCTCTTGGGACTTTAGAATACCCACCAGTTTCGCCAAAGTGTATGATTTAAACTACTCATGGGCTTTGACTGTGGAAACCACTGCTCTCCACTCAGACCTCAGTCCGTTCAAGAAAGTAACCTTCTGTTCGATAAGCTTCCTTTCAATGTCGTGTTTGATCATCTTGCTGAGAAGATGATTGAAGCGATCAAATGTCTGGGTCACCGTTTCTTCGGCCCCTTGCCTGAATTCTCCAAACTCAGATAGAAGCAAGGTTTGGATAGAATGTTCAAGATCTTCGTCTGTGGAATACAGTTCGCGAAGTCTATCCCATACTTCCTTCGCCGTAGTACATGAGCTGACCAGTCTGAATGTGTCGGACTGAAGGGCGAATCTGATCAACCTTAACGCCTTAATATTGCACTGGAATTTGTCTTTTTCATCTTGTGCAATATCCTTCACGTCCTTAAGCAGATCGTTGTACTCTTTTTGTGTCTTAATGATTCTGGATGTTGCAGAATGAGAAAACGGTCCATTGATGATGGCTTCCCATATGAGGTAACCATTATCCTCCGATCCAATTACGTAATCTTCAAAATGATGCGCCCATACTTCATAGTCATGGGTGTATAAGATTGGAATCTTTGTCGTCGAACCGATGCTGTTGGAAATATTAATAGGGTTTGATTGCGTCGCGTCCATTATGATCGTAAAAACCTGTTCAAAGATCAGACTTGTAATAAAGCAGATTAGGGCAAAACAATAAATATTAAGATACGTCAATTAAGATGACGGCTCAATAAATATCGATGATTGCGGAAAACCCTAATGGAAATCTTTTTCACAGAAAAGATGTGTATCGATTACATAGCCTCCTGCTCTGATACCAATTGATGAGATTAAAATAACTTTTAATCTATGAAGATCGATTAGATCTTGAACAAGTGTATGAATATAAAAACAGTAAGAACGCAAAAAGAACAAAACAAGATTAAATCAAACGTGTCGAATGATTAAACAAAATCCTCAGAAGAGCTCGATTAAGAACATCAACTGTAGAGGATTAGAAGATTACAAGAACGATTAAAGAAATCTGTTGTACTCTAGATGAATCGCTATATCGATAATCTTTTAACCATTAACCTAATATGCATGCAAGCATTAACTTATATACAATACATAAAAGGCTCACGGTTGGACAGGCCCAAACCGGAGTGTACAAGGCTAAACTATCGAGCCCAAAAGACGCAACATCAAAACAATCTTCAGCCCAATAGAAGCTCGCTCCTGCGCTTGCCCTGCTCAGCAAAATCGAAGGGCTACTTGATTTCGTGTCCATTCCGAAACAAGGGGGAGAGAAGGAATCAATGTCTCAACCACCTCCTACCTCAAAGGCAACTCACACAACCGAACCTCCTCCAATAGGCCGAGCCTCCGGTTCTGGTGTGAAAGACAAAGGCAAAAAGATTGCTGAGGAGGATGAAGATGTAGATAAAGAGACAATCGCTGAATTGTTGAAGCGAAAAAGTCGAAACGATGAGGCTGATATCAGTGCTCGTGTGGCTAGAGAGGCTGAAGAAGCAGAACGAAAACAGAAGGAAGCCCACGACCTTCTTGAGAGTAGGAAAACTCTTTTTCCTGCCTGGACTCTCGAGAGGATGATAAAAGAAGCCATTGACACACCGAGTATCTTGTGGCTGGAACCTGTAATCTCTCTTGATTGTTCCAACACTGTCGACTCATAGTTCGACATGCCACTGACCCGAAAGGCATTCATCTTTCATGCCTTCTCCAACGTTGCAGAGCTCCCTCATCCTCATCCATAGGTTGATCGGGACTTAATCAATTTTTATCTGAAGGCTGCTCAACCTCAGTATCAGACTTGGAGCGCTCAGAAAATTGTGAACGTTCGGGTCTTGAAGCCGTATAGTGAAGGGAACTTCATCAACATTCGGTTCAAGGTACTTCGGGGATTTGCCAAAACCGAACATGCTATTTCCCTTGCAGATCTTCCCAACCTTAATCCCCATGATTGGATTATCTTGCACAACATCCTACTCACCAACGAAGCTGAATACGGTCCGATCATCAACCATTTCAAGAGGATGCTCGTGTGCTACATCATGGAAGTTGCACTGATGGATCAGGAGATTACAAGCGTATTTAAGAAGAAACCAACAAGATCTCCTGTTGGCTCTGCTAGTGATCTCAACCAAATGCAGATGGGTAAAATTGACTCGAGAAGGAATTCGGTCATGTTCACCAGGAACGAAGGACAGAAATGTCTTTTCGCCTTGGCTGACAAACACCTCTACACCACTGCTTGTTTAGAGCATGTTTTGGGGATCATCCACAGATGCAAGCAGAACACAGCGGATGATGTCAAGTACTTCGATGACATGATTCAATGGTACATTCGGTTTAGACAGACTATTCTCGCGCTAATCTCTCGTCTGTTTGATACTACGAAGAAAGTTCCTGCTGCTGGCCCAATCAAGAAGAAGAAGTAGTCTCGCTCCAATTTGACGCAAAGGGGGAGATTGTTGGGTCGTGTTTTGTATAATATGTTGCGTCTATTGGGCTCGTTAGCTAGTCCATTTTTGTATCTCCGGTATGGGCCTGTCCATCCGTGAGTTTAGTAGGGTTTAATATAAATATAGGTGCTTGCATGCATCTTAGAAAAACGATAGAATAGAACGATCAGAGCATTATTCAGAAGTTTATTATTATCGTTCTTGTAACCCTAAATCCTCTACAACGGAAGTTCTTAGTCGAGCTCTGCTGAGGATTGTTTGATCTAATCATTCGACATATTTTGATCCACTCTTGTCTTATTTATTGTTTTGTGTTCATCGCAATACCTGTTACAAAGATCTAATCGATCTTCACGTTTGTTTTATAACTTATCAATGTTTTATAATTAATCAATTAAAATGAAATTTTTCGACTCGAAATTTGGGATGTTACAAGTTGGTATCAGAGCCCTGGTTTGAGGGATTCGGACACACCCTCGGGGGTGTCTGGACTCAAATCGAGGGATTAAAAGACTTTTACAAGAAAATGGTTTTCTAAAAGCTAAGTTAATTTTTTTTTTGAGAAAGAACGAAGTTTGTGATGAGCGCGACCGGCTGAGCTCGAGTAAGTACTCCCAAATTACCCATACAAGTTTATGTTATGATTATCAGTTTCAGATTCCATAGAACAGCATGTTAGAATAGGACTAAGGATCTAGGAGGATGCCTTATGTGCCTGTTATATGTGTTTCAACTTTATGAGAATTGCATGCTAGTATTGAGTAGACAACAGTAGGATAGCCTGTTTAGGTTATGCCTGATAGTATGAGCTTAACATTGTATGCTAGTACAGTTTCTCGTTATGAGGATAGAACTGCTTAAGTAGTTTCCTGTGTCCGAATGTTGCTTGCTTTGTGCTTTGTGGGACTCTGAGTGATGGGAGTTAGCCATTAGGTGAATACGTCACGTCACATGTGATTAGGGTTGAATAATCTCAGAGTGCTAGATTTGGCCCTATTGCACAGCTCTTGTCTGAGTCCAACCGTTGTAGGGACGAGTCTTTTACTCGAAGGATTATCTGAGCCTCGTCACATGTGATGATATTCAGGTGATGACTAATTGGCATTATAATGAGGCCTTCAGCAGCTGAGGACTAGATTTGATTGAGTCAGAGGTACCCTAGGGCAAGCCTAGGATGAGAATAGCAGAGATCAGTGACAGTAGAAGGGACGTGGTGGAGTTGAGGCAATTCTTGAGGAAAGTACGGATAGATTTGGCAGGTAGTATAGGCATGTACTACTTAAAGCAAAGGATCCATACTTGAATCGAGGAGGGCTAAGGCAAGAACAAGGAACTTGTGATAGATGTGATCCCTCTAGATATATCAATATCACTGATGATTATTGTTATGCATTGTAAAATGGTGGTACTACGTCCGAAGCCAACAGTTGGCAGTTTAGGGGAGGGATCGGGTTCGGGTTCAGGTTCCAAGCTAGTGGATGAGAGACTACGCGAGTTCATCGAGTCCGAGATCACTAGAGGCATCCTTGATGTGACCCCAGTCATTTTTGGGTCGATCAAGGAAGAGATTATTGAGTTGATGGAGGATCGCCTCCAGGTATTTAGGAGCGATATGGCGACCAGCCAGTCAGGATCACACATGCTGTCCTTTAAGGACTTTAGGGGCAGTGGTGCGCCGGATTTCCATGGGGCGAAGGACCCCATTGCAGCCAGGCGGTGGATTGCAGACATTGATTCTACACAGTTGACCAGCTTCTACCCCGAGGGGTCGAAGGTGAGATATGTAGCAGGGTGCTTCAGAGACAGGGCCAAAGATTGGTGGGAGTTGGTTGGTGACTCTCTTCGAGCCTCAACTGTTGAGGCTATGACGTGGCCGAACTTTGTGACCCGGTTCAGAGCAGAGTTTGCACCTATAGTGGAGCTCCAGCAGTTGGCTAGGGAGTTCTTAGACATGAGACAGACGATGGAGACAGTGGCGGAGATCACCGCCAAGTTCCAGGAGAGGGCGTTATTGGTTCCCTAGTATGCGGGAGATGAGGACATGAGGAGGACCCGCTTCTATGACATGTTGTGAGCCGACATTCGGGAGCATGTTAGTTTTTCAACTTGCCCTACCCTGGATTCCATGATTTCCAGGGCAAGGGAAAGGGAGATTGATCTGGAGCATATCCGGAAGAGGAAGGTAGAGGAGGGGCAGGTGACTGAGGCTTCGGGGAAGAAGCCCAAGGGATCAGATGGTAGGCCGAAAGGCCAATCAGGACTGGGCCCCTGCAGGAAATGTGGCAGGCCGCACGAGGGAGCATGTAGGTTGGGATCGTCGGGCCGCTACAAGTGCGGCAAGATGGGGCACTTCATAAGGGATTGTACCGCCCGTGCACCCACTATTCAAACATCTGAGTTGCTATGTTTTCACTGCAACCAGAGGGGCCATAAGAAGGCCAATTGCCCCTAGTTGACAACAACAGCGCCAATGAAGGCGCCAGCTCCACTGACCCTGCGGATTACTAATGGCCGACAGGGCAAGGCAGAGGCTCCAGTGGTGAGGAGCCGGTCCTTCTAGTTGACTACCGAGGAGGCACGTGCCGCACCCGATGTGGTGATGGTTATGATTCTTTGTGACAACTGTCAATTTCCGGTCAAGTCAAAGTCAAATAAAGTCAACAAGTCAAACCGGTCGACTCAATTAACCCGTGGGTACTAGGGCTTACGTTAGGTAATTACTATACAACTCGCTATGCTAATGAGAAATCATCAATTGAAAAGTTCGTATATCTAGATTTCATTAATCTAAAACTGCGTTAAGTAATGAACCAAACCGATAAAACAATGTTGCATACTCATCGGGAGTGTTTAAGATCCTTAAACATGGCATAACAAGTTTTAAGGACCTTGCGTTGCGAAGCCGGACACTCACAAATGTCACACACGAAACCTATCTCAATTGTTTTCACTCTATCTCTCTCTATCTAGAATCTCTCCTAAATCTCTCCATGTATGCCAAATCTGATGCGTGTATGGGCTTGATTTAGTGAGTGGGGTAGTGTTTAGGTAAATTAAGAGAGAATAGCAACCACAAATGATATGTGAATGGAAAGAAATAGATAGATTAGTAACAACTCAAGACCTATTAAGTTGTATACCGATGAAAACAATCCAAGACCTATTGGATTGAGTTCGTATCAAGTCAAGAACACGTCCCAACAAGATAATTTGAGAATTATAACAATAATTCAAAGTGAAAATAACGGTTCTTTGATTAAAATTCGTGTAACACTTTTTCCATGCATAATTTGGCTTTATATGAAGCCTTTATTGCAAATTTGGTGGTTACAAGCCAACCAACCAATTATTCATTAAAACTAGTAAATAGAAATTAAGGTAACTCTTGGAAGAACACAAAAAAACGTCCATGAGACTTGTGAATGAAAAAAATGGCTATGCTTCATTAAGGAGCCATAAGAAGCATTAAGGAGTCATCATAAGCATTAAAGTGTAACGCTAATCCACCAAAGAGTGTCAAAAACGTCTAGGAGGCTTTATGAAGCAAATAGTAACGTTTTTAGCACTTATGAAGCCTTAAAAATGTTGCCCTAGTCTTCATGCAACCCTAATTCAATTTGTGGGTTACCATGCACAACCCAACCATTGAGCCTAAACCACCTTCTAGCCCACTAGTAATCGCTAATCCATCACATTTTGGGCTTTCATGATCCATGCATGGATCATCCCCTCCCCCTTTGAAAGGAATTGACCTCAATTCATCAAGTCCATCATCATCAAGATAAGGTGAAAGATCTCCCACATTAAAGGTAGCATGCACTCCATGGTCTCCTCCCAAATCTACCTTATAAGCATTATCATTGACACGTGACACCACTCTGTAAGGACCTTCAGCTCTTGGCATCAACTTGTTTTTCCTTTTGTTAGGAAAACGTTCTTTCCTCATATACACCCACACCAAGTCACCATCTTGAAAGACACGTGGTTTCCTATGCTTGTTGGACTTCTGTTTGTACAACTCATTCACGGCTTCAATCTTCTCACGAACTTGTTGGTGTAGTTTCATCATAGCCTTCAACTTGTCATTAGTATCCTTGTGAACCAATTCATCCTTTGGCAATGGAATCAAATCCAAAGGCATGTAAGGATTCACACCATACACCACCTCAAAAGGAGAGTGACCTGTAGCATAAGTAGGAGAACGATTATAGGCAAATTCAGCATGTGCAAGTTTGATGTCCCAATTTTTTGAGTTTTGCTAACCAACCCTCTCAACAAAGTACCCAAAGTTCTATTAGTCACCTCCGTTTGCCCATCTGTTTGTGGATGATGGGATGTACTAAAAAGTAACTTAGTATCGACTTTCCTCCACAAAGTGTTCCAAAAGTAACTTAGAAACTTGGAATCCCTATCAGAAACAATTGTTTTAGGAATACCATGCAAACGAACCACCTCTTTAAAGTACAAATCAGCCACGTTAGATGCATCATTTGTTTTATGACATGGCACAAAGTGAGCCATTTTTGAAAACCTATCCACCACCACCATAATGGAATCCTTCCCCCTTTGAGTTCTAGGCAAAGACATAATGAAATCCATGGACACATCTTCCCAAGGACGAATAGGAACCGGCAAAGGAGTGTAAACACCATGCTTGAAAGTTGTTTTCGCCATATGACATGTAACACACTTTCCCACTATGTTGGTTACATCCCCCAACATCTTCGGCCAAAAGAAATGTTCTTTAAGCACCTGAAAAGTTTTGGTAATGCCAAAATGACCAGCCAAACCACCGCCATGAGCTTCACGAATCAACAACTCCCGTATTGCATGTTTTGGGACACAAAGGCGATTGCCTTTGAATAGAAAGCCATCTTGAATCACAAATTCACCATTAGGACCACCTGCACATTTCAAAAACATATCTCCAAAGTCCATATCAGATTGATAATGGTCCTTTAGAGTTTCAAATCCCAAGAAACGAACATCCAAAGTCACCAACAATGAGTAACGCCTCGAGAGTGCATCAGCCACCACATTGATTTTGCTATCCTTGTATTTGCATGAGAAATGAAAGGATTGCAAGAACTCCACCCACTTTGCATGTCTTGTGCTCAACGTTTGTTGCCCATTGATGTACTTTAAGGATTCATGATCTGAATGCAAAATAAAATGATTTGCACGCAAATAATGACTCCAATGATCTAAAGCACAGACAATAGCATAAAACTCCTTATCATAAGTGTAATAATTCAAACGAGCACCACCCAACTTTTCAGAAAAATAAGCAATAGGACGTTTGGATTGGATCAAAACAGCCCCAATACCAACTCCACTTGCATCACACTCCACTTCAAATGGTTGAGAAAAATCAGGAAGAGCCAAAATAGGAGCATCACACAACAATGACTTGAGTTTCTCAAACGCCTTTTGAGCTTCTTCTCCCCATGCAAAGACTCCTTTCTTCAAACAACCTGTTATGGGACTTGCAATGGTGCTAAAATCACGAACAAATCTTCTATAGAAAGAAGCAAGACCATGAAATGATCTAACTTCAGAAATATTAGTAGGAATAGGCCATGACTTGATTGCTTCGGTTTTGGATGGGTCCACGGACACACCATTTCTTGACACCACAAAACCCAAAAATGCCACTTCTTCCACCAAAAATGAACATTTTTCTTGCTTCCCATAGAGTTTTTGAGCTCTAAGCGTCTCGAAAACCTGTTTTAAGTGCACCAAATGATCCTCCAAGCTCTTGCTATATACCAAGATATCATCAAGGTACACAACCACAAACCTGCCCAAAAAAGATTTTAGCACTTCATTCATTAGTTGCATGAAAGTGCTAGGTGCGTTAGTTAGACCGAAAGGCATCACGGTCCATTCATACAAGCCATGTTTAGTTTTAAAGGCTGTTTTCCATTCACCCCCTTCACGCATACGAATTTGATGGTAACCACTTCTCAAATCAATTTTTGAGAACACAATATCACCATGCAACTCATCCAGCAAATCATCAACTCTAGGAATAGGAAATCGGTATTTTATGGTGATGTTATTAACAGCCCTACTATCAACACACATCCTCCAAGAACCATCTTTTTTTGGAACCAACAAAACTGGAACAACACAAGGACTTAGGCTTTCACGAACATAACCCATTTTCATGAGTTCATCAATTTGTTTTTGCAACTCTTTTGTCACCTCCGGATTACATCTATAGGCAGCTTTATTAGGCAAAGGAGCACCCGGAATAAGGTCAATTTGGTGTTCGATACCATGGATTGGAGGCAAACCTGGTGGTAATTCGCTTGGAAACACATCTTGAAACTCCAAAAGCAAATCAGCAATAGCGTTTTCTCCATGCACCATCTTCTCCACCTTTGCATGCTCTTTGGCCACAAGCATGTAGATAACATCACCTTTGTCAAGAACTTGCTCCACCTCCCTTTCACTAGCAAACATAGAAAGATTAGGTTTTTTTTTACTTGTTTAGAATTCATGGACCTTATGGCTGTTGGGGACATGGGTTTTAAAACAATTTTTTTATTATTGTGTTTCAACTCATATTCATTGCTCCTCCCTCTATGTAACACGTCCCTATCAAATTGCCAAGGACGCCCCAACAAAATATGACATGCATCCGTAGGAATAACATCACACAACACTTCATCTTCATAAGACCCTATAGTTAGACCAACTCTAACCTGTTTTGTCACCTTTATTTTGCTTCCATCATCCAACCAATGAAGAACATATGGTTTTGGGTGGTTTATAGTAGACAAACCCAATTTGGTCACCACTTCATTAGAAGCAACATTAGTACAACTTCCACCATCAATAATCAAACTACACCACTTGTCACTAACCAAACATTTGGTGTGAAACAATTGGTCTCGTTGATCCATATCAGCCACGGTTTGAACCCCTTGAGTTTTAAGGGTTCTAAGCACCAAAACTGTATCATATACCGGTGCTTCATACTCTACCTCCTCCTCTTCTTCCTCTTCTTGTTATGTATCATAAAAATACTCGCCAACCTCTCTTCTTCCTCCAACTCTTCACTACATTCAATGGCCTCCCTTAAAGTCACCACCCTTTTGTTTGGACAAGCATTTTGGTAATGACCAAAACCTTGACACTTGAAACATCTAATTTTCACCAAACTAGTTTCTTTGGTACCACTAGTATGTTTGGGAGCAACGGGAGCACTACTAGAACGAGAAGGAGTAGAAACAGAATTTTGTCTATTGCTAGACTCGGGCTTGGACCACGACTTTGACTTGGGATTTTTGAGACTTGAACTTGAAGTCCCACCATAATGTGATTTGGCTTGCCCCTCCAACTTCAAACACAAACCACAAAGAGTTCCAAAATCAGCATAAGGATACAACTCCACAACATTGGCAATGTTGTAGTTCAACCCTTTTAGAAAACGAGTCATTTTTTGTTCTTCAATTTCTTCAATATCACCCATCAAGGACAACTTCTCAAATTCATCAATGTATTCTCCAACACTCATTTTTCCTTGCCTCAAATCAGCAATCTTCTTGTATGTGGCAATTCTATGAGTAGAAGGAACATATCTCTTTCTTAGCTTTCATTTTAGAGAAAGCCAAGAACAAATTTTTTCTTTGCCTTCATGGGTTCTCTTGGCCTTAAGCCCTTCAAACCACAATGAAGCACCACCACTTAGCTTGAGAATGGCATACTTGCAGCTTTTTTCGTCATCCACTTTTTTGAACTCGAACATTCTTTCAATCTTCCTTTCCCACTCCACGTAGCGTTCAGGATCAGTTCCACCAACAAATTCAGGCAATTCAGACACCTTTAATTCTTCCACAACCCTATGTTCACCACAACGGGATTGCCTTCGATTTCCACCTTCTTGGATGTTTCTTAATGCTTCATGAAGATTTTGTAGGAACTCCGGATCATCAAAATCCATTATGCTCTCTGATACCACTTATGATGCGTGTATGGGCTTGATTTAGTGAGTGGGGTAGTGTTTAGGTAAATTAAGAGAGAATAGCAACCACAAATGATATGTGAATGGAAAGAAATAGATAGATTAGTAACAACTCAAGACCTATTAAGTTGTATACCGATGAAAACAATCCAAGACTTATTGGATTGAGTTCGTATCAAGTCAAGAACACGTCCCAACAAGATAATTTGAGAATTATAACAATAATTCAAAGTGAAAATAATGGTTCTTTGATTAAAATTCGTGTAACACTTTTTCCATGCATAATTTGGCTTTATATGAAGCCTTTATTGCAAATTTGGTGGTTACAAGCCAACCAACCAATTATTCATTAAAACTAGTAAATAGAAATTAAGGTAACTCTTGGAAGAACACAAAAAAACGTCCATGAGACTTGTGAATGAAAAAAAAAATGGCTATGCTTCATTAAGGAGCCATAAGAAGCATTAAGGAGTCATCATAAGCATTAAAGTGTAACGCTAATCCACCAAAGAGTGTCAAAAACGGCTAGGAGGCTTTATTAAGCAAATAGTAACGTTTTTAGCACTTATGAAGCCTTAAAAATGTTGCCCTAGTCTTCATGCAACCCTAATTCAATTTGTGGGTTACCATGCACAACCCAACCATTGAGCCCAAACCACCTTCTAGCCCACTAGTAATCACTAATCCATCACATTTTGGGCTTTCATCACAAATGTCACACACGAAACCTATCTCAATTCTTTTCACTCTATCTCTCTCTATCTAGAATCTCTCCCAAATCTCTCCATGTATGCCAAATCTCTCCTAAATCTCTCTAAATATGAGAAATCTCACCAAGTATGCGAAATCTCTCCACGTATGCCAAATCTCTCCCAAATCTGTCTAAGTATGAGAAATCTCTCCAAG
Source organism: Lactuca serriola (assembly GCF_051521515.1). Lineage (NCBI taxonomy): Eukaryota > Viridiplantae > Streptophyta > Magnoliopsida > Asterales > Asteraceae > Lactuca > Lactuca serriola. The sequence goes on along the minus strand of NC_136410.1, from coordinate 228,430,630 downwards.
TATGTGAAATCTCTCTCAAAAGTTCCTTAAACCTTTTTGTAGTCTTTCGGGCCATCCCGACCCTTAACCAGGTCAAAAACCGCTTAAAACGGGGTAAGAACGGATAAAATAGACTTAAGGACCCGAAACCCCTCTTAAGGAGCCGAACCCTCTTAAGGACCCGAAACCCCTCTTAGGATCCGAACTTGTCAGAAGCGAAGGTGTCAGAAGCGAACTACCGTATCTCGGACGGAACCCTCTCAAGAACCGAAGGTCCCTTCGGTCCGAACCTCGCATAGGCTGAACCCTACCTTCGCCTTCGCCTCCTACCCCTTTCGCTCCATTTCGCCTTCAGCCCAGCAGCAGAAGGGACCGAACCTCGGCCTAGGACCGAGAGGTCTCGCATGAAGCTCTTTTTCACCCGGTTTTCGACTAGTTTTGCGTTTTAGGTTCGTTGTTAATTATTTTAACGCGAGATTTTCACCCAAAGCTTTATTTTAACATATAAGGCCCCATATTTATTAATTAATCACGTTTTTGGGGATAAATCTTATCCAAGAAGAGTGGGTGAAGTACAAGAGGTGGAGTGTTGACTTTTCTTTAGTTTATGACACAAGCAACCACCCACACCCACTCCATGACCAGCCACACTATTTCTACCATACTTAGGTCATGTCTAAGTACTTTATCATGATTTCCATCCATTTCCCACGTTCTTAGAGATGGAACATCCATCCTCTCTCCTCACACTTCATTCATTATCTCATTTCCACCAAAAGATCAAACACTTTTCTCTCAAACTTTTTCTCTCTATTTCGAGACTCCAAGGCTGATCATCAAGCTTTATTATACTCTTGGTAAGTATAATTCGTCCTCCTTGTGATTATTACACTTCATTCTACTCCAATCATCGATTGCTTACATAAACTCCATCACTTGGATGTTAGATTCTCGAAAATCTTCAAGGCATCTTCAAGTGTTCTTGAGTTGAACACTTCCTTTCTCCAACATTCATCTAATGAAATCACATAAGGTGATTTCATACCCCTATTTTTTTCATGTTTTCTTAAGTTTTAAGGGGGGGGGGGGATACAAGTTAAAACACCAAGAACATAACTAAACTTTTCTAACAGCTTTCATCAGAAAAGTTGGACTCCATTCAGGGACTGTTTTGGACAACTTAAAGATTTTAGTTTTCAAAACTATATTAGGCGCAAATAGTTCAAGTTCTTAGCTTTAAAATGACTACTTGCAAATCTCCATAAGAGTTTTCTACAATTTATGGTGATTTTTACAAAACTGCCTATCAATTCAAACATCAATCCGGACCTGTCTGTGATTATGGACTTTTTCACACAAGTTGGAGGTCATTAAAATTCATAATAAAAATTATGAAAAAACTAGACTCATTTCCCAAACTCCCAGAATTTACGGATTCTGATTTTGACCTTTGATGATTTTTCTATAAATTTTCTAAGAACAGTAAATGAAAATGTTAACAACAGAAAAATGCTACCAATTTCATTTCACCTTGTAACATGTTGAGCAAGGTGTATATCTTTATGTGAAAATATGTTCTTACAAATAGATGACATTTTGTCTTAGTATATAGTCATACATCAGAAAACAAATGGATTTTTACCTACAAAAGTGTGGTAATTAATTAGTTGTTATATTGCATGTTGTTTCACTTTAGTAAAAGGTATATATACATATCGGTAAACAAAAGGGTTTTTACCTTCACAATTACAGTAGTGAACCATAATAAACAAAGTTATAACTATTATATTTAAACGTTTGATAAACTATAATAGGTATGGTTTATGTTTCCATTAACACAACAAACACATTTCGGAAGGTTTTATTCCCACAGAAAAAGGTTTTACACTCACGCACACCACACGTAAACTTGTTAACTTAAATTGTGAGACATTCTTCTCAAGTACTCCTAGAGTACGGGTTAAAATTCCTGGTAGTTATAACCAGAGTCTCTTGTAGGGAGAACGTGATAGTTGTGTATAGATCTATATTGGGTTAGACACCCCACACCTGAGCTGCATGCAACATCTAGACCGGCAGGTCTGTGGTGACAAGTGTCATATCAGTTTTGCGACGCCTGAGAAACGTCATGACAGGTTCATTCAGTCATAGTATGGTTATAGCGACTCACATAGGAAGTTAACAACTCATAAAGTTTACGGGAATTTTTATAAATCAAAAGGGGTTTTATGTTAATTTAAAATCACTTTCTATATCTATAAGTACAGATATTACTGTACACTTTCGGTCTTGGTATTTAAGACTACACGTCATTTATTACGGGATTTTCCCTCAAATCAAAAAGGGGCTTTATGCTGATTTAAAACCACGATTATATCGTTAAGTATGGAAAATACTTGTTTACTCTTGGTCCTGGGAATTAGGACCACATAACTTTTATAAGGAAAATATTGGATTTTTCTTGGTGACACACAACGCAATACAAAGAAAGGTTTCCAAACTCTTTATCTCAAAAACTTATGAACTCACCAACTTAATTGTTGATACTTTTTCAAAACTACTTGTATTTTCAGGAATTCAGTGAAACAGGAAATCAACAGCGTTTTGAGGATGGGACGATAAATCGTCAAACAGTTCATTTTGTCATCATAATGTAATTGATTTGAATCATGTAAACATATACTTTGGTGTAACTTTTTCAATTATATTTATGATGGTTGTACTTACTTTGAGCATTATTATACTCGTTGTTGTGATACTATACATGAAGTCCGCCACCCCCGGACGTTTCCGCCATCCATGGTTTGGGGGTGTGACAGATTGGTATCAGAGCATTGTTTATAGTGAACTAAGTATATCGAACCACATAAGATATACAAACTATAAATGTATTGGGACTAAGGTCTCTGATTTAACATTTTCAAATGACTATACTTTTAGAAATAAATAGTTTCTTGTTAAAAGTATACATGCATGCATACATACTAAGGTCAACATCATTCTAGAACAAAAAAAAGTAATGATTGTTGAATGGCACAAGTAGGCTTGGGGGTGTATGGTCAGTCCTGGGAATGGCATAGCCTGATCAACTATGCTGGTCCGAGGAGTGATTAGCATATGCCCAAGAATGGTTGTGATGTGACAACAAGTTTAAAAACTTACCAACACTACCACAATGAAATATCGTAGGGGTATTTGGTGTTACTATAAGTACTTAGCTGAGAACTAAATAGTTTTTTATCAATAGGTCAATAATTACTTAGTGGATACATTAAAATTATATGTACCCAGGACGTCATAGACTTAGAATCTGTGGATTTTTGCTTTACTTCCTGTTCCTCGTTGGGTTGTGGACTTAGAGTTAGGGTTGCTTATTCGAAGGTCTATCCTATCCCAAATACATATAACTAGTATGCACTAAACAAGTATTGAAGTACCTGATAAAGATCATCTTATAATTATCTAAGTAGTACGTCTACTTAGTTATTTCTTATATTCCCTTTTCTCGCGTGGATGTCATGGCTGGATTTCCATCCCCACGACGACCCGTACTACCCTAACAATGGCAATACTGGATGGCTCGGAGAGGAGCCAGAGAATGATCACCGAATACCTGTGGATGGTCACCAAGCTGAAGGCTTTACTGATGAATCTGACTCCAAACCTGAAGTGGAGAACCTACCCCCGATGGCTCTTGTTCTGAATCCTAACCCTCGTCCGGCTTTTCAAGGCACAACGCCTCCTTGGGTAGAGTGCTTGGAAACATGGAGCGAAGAGCAAGACCAACCTATGCCGTTAAATGGAGACCGAAGCTTCTACAACATAAGTGAAGGAAGTTTAGCAGACAGAATTCTTCCAATTCTGGTCCGTAGATTTGCCCGAAACGAGATTCAGGGTAGAGCAGCTCTCCATCGTATCGCAGAGGTTGATGCAAATGCAAGAATGCATACAATCTGCATCAATCGCCTTGAGCACACTCGTGAAAGATCTGAGAGAGACCATGAAACCCTGCTGCAAGCATTGGCTGAAACATGAGCCGAAGTCATAGAAATCCGAGTACGCCAGAGGGTGTACGAAAGGCACATGCTTGATATGGAGCGGCAACTGGCTGAACTGAGGGTATACTAGAGGGATGACCGCCACTAGTAGTAGATGCCTTACTTTCTTTCCCTGCTAAAAAGAAATTGTTTTCCTATCTATGTCCTATGTGGTATTTTCTATGAAACCATCTTGTACTGTAGGTACTTTTAGTTAGGCCTTTAGGCGGCCAAAACTCTCCTACTCCGGATGTGATGTAAGACCCTCTACAAGGTCAATTTTCCCTAGCCTGTTACATCTTAAACATCAATGACATTGTCAGTCGGCTAAATTCTGTGTCACTCCTTGTTCAAATACTTCCATCATGCTATCATATGAGTCTATCTGAAACCCACTCTAGTTAAGTTGTTGGACTAGGGTAATTTAGCTCCGGGATCATTCCCAATTCTCTTTCAAAGGTTGGATCATGTTATTCACCAACCAATGGAACCCGGTTTGAACGACAAACGTCATGAGACCATTCTACGAACTCACTTCTACTCCGTAATAGGACTGCATCATAGGGATGTAGGTCAAACCTTCGAGAACATACTTCTACTCTATAGGTGAACGATCAAAATACATCTAGGTTCAATGATGGCCTTTACTAGGAATTCTAGTTCATTAAGAGGGATCAGTAAGAATGTTATTATTATGATTTCCTCATTTATACATTCCACAATTATATATAGCTAAGACCTGGTAGATAATAGAATGTGAGATTTCTAACTTAGTTTCTTTTCCTTGTTGGGATGTGAAACTAAAGTAGAATCACACATTTTACTATCCGCTCAGTCTTGGTTATATCATAATGTGTATAAGTAAAGTTTTCATGTATAATAACTCATCTCTTAGTCAGAATCAAAATGATATAGAGTCAACCTTGGTCACTCATGATCTCCTTGTCTTTCATGTTGCAGAATCATGTCATCATCCAGAAATAGTCAGCCGATCAACGAAGCCCCTATCCTTCATATTGACGCCGCTACATTCCAAGCCGCAGTAACAGCTACCGTGATAGCTGTCCTTGCAAACCTTAATGCTGGCAACGCAATCACGACTAGCGAAGGAATTGAAAAATCTGGATCGATGTATCGATCCAGGCAGCCACCAAAGGGCAACAGTCAGGGACGTACAAAGTTGTAAAACCGAGAGGAGGAAATGAAATCACCGAGCTCGAAAGGAGCACCAACGATCCCAAAGACTTGCCATGCAACAGCATTGAGTGGCAACTCCTGCCCCTTCAGCACCAGCAAGACCCATTCCTCAAGTCCCTGGCATCGGGACCAACCCTTCACACAAAGGTGGTGGTAAAGCCGGACCCCATAAAAGGAAATTTTTGAAGTGGATGAACGAGGAGGGCACCCGTGTCCACGTAACTCTGACTAAACACCTCACTTCCACCACCAATGCTAGTACAAACCAGATACGTCACCAACGCGACGAGATAGGACACCTCAAAAAGGACTGTCCAATAATAAAGAACTCCGACGCAGACGGGAAGATACAAAGTATCACTGCCGCAGGAGAAACTACTCCGGACCCTGTTAAAATATCTAAGGCATTCGTTGTAACAGAATCATAAATTGTTTAAAACTAGTGCAACTAGAGTCTTATCTTTTGCAAGACCCCGTCAGTAAAGGGACCCTCGTGCTACGTATACTTGTCTTTTGTAGTATACCTAGTTCACAACAATAGTCTTGTAGTAAATCTATAGTACTGTAACTCTGTTAAAAGTTGCACAGTTGTGTTTTGTTTGTAATGCCTTTATGATCAAATCTAGTGCCTTTATTTCCAAGTGACTCCTATTTTTATCATACGACTGGAGTCCATCCGATCCTCACAATACCAATTTCGTGCGTAAATCTCTTCCTCCGAAGTCATCTTTCTAGCGAAGCCGTCATTCCAGAACTCCGAAGTACTCATGCGTAGAGTACCTCAGGTTTCTTATCCTTTTCCGAAGAAACCTCAACGAACCTCCCCAAAGTACCACTCGGGTAGTACGTCAAGTTCAATCCAAAGACTCGTATGGTTAATCTATCGCTGAAGAATGTATACACAAGGGCGGTATATAACCAAGGTTCTACAGGTTTAGAATTACTGATTCCCCTTTTACTTCTTTTCCTCGTTGGGATGTGAGCTTAAAGAAGAATCATTTATTCAATTACCTTTTCAATCTTAATTCTATACGACTCTAGTACCCAGATCGCCCTACAGCCTAACCCCCTACCGAGCTGCAAGAACTGTCAGGTCAAACCTATCGAACTACCCAACAATGAAATTGAAGAACCAAGCTTCTCACCATGGAGAGCTCCGGTCTTGTTCTTCAAGAAGAAAGGCAAATTGTTCGTAGGTCCATCGACTTCAGAGGCCCCGACAATATCTCCAGTATAAATCATTACTATCTGCCTCGTATAGACGAATAGGCGACCAACCACAAGGAACAAGGTACCCTTCAGGAATGGACCTGAGATCCAAATATCACCAATCGCGACAATCCTCCAAATTCGATGTGGACACTGCGAGTCCGTAGTGATACCCCTCGGATAGGACCAACACGCTTGCAGTATTCATGAACTTAATGAATAGGGTACGCCATTCTTACTGGGATCAGTTCGTCATTATCCTTGTAAATGACTAGCTTATCTACCCTTGTAGTAAGAAGGAAACCAAAAGGAGCAGCTACAACAAACCGTGGGAACAATACGATCAAAGAAGCCTTAACCGAAGTTCCCTAGATACGAGTTTTGGAATCGAAGAGTCAAATTTCTAAGACACACTATTAGTGATGTGGAAATTCTTGAGGACCCTTTCAATTAATCAAAACCGTTGAGAAATTGCACCGTAAGCGTCGACGGGAATTCGCCGAAATTCTAGGTCTCGCCGACCTACCATCTTAGTTGCTCTAGAACTTCTCGTAAATAACGGAAACCCCTTACGACTTTGACCCTGAAGGGAGCAACCTTTGACTGGGAAGAGAAGCAAGAGGGAGAAACCTTTAGAACCCCAGAGTAAGAGACCAAATTCCTCTGGAAGTCTCACTTTGGGAAGGATTAGTACGCTTCGGAAGGCGTGGAAAGCTAAAACCCAAGATAATTAGGCCCTTCGAGATTCTTGTCAGAATCAACCTTGTAACACGCAACTTCAATCTACCCCGCGAGCTTAGTAAAGTACATTCTACCCACCACATCTTGAACTTGCAGAAGTATCTATCCGACAAGACTCTTGTAATCCCGCTCGACGAGATCGAGTTCCACAAGAGCCTCACCTTCGTGGAAGAACCGTGGTGACCATGGACCGAGAGGTCAAGCGGACGAAGCAACGCCGCTTCCATTAGTGAAGGTTCGCTAGAATTCTAACCAAGGGATTCACTTGGGAGCGCGAGAATCAATCGATTAGGAAGTATCTCGACTTCTTGGCTCGATTATTCATGCCTACTCCTTGCATAAATTCTAATTTCAGGACGAAATTCCACTAACGGGGGGATGATGTGACAACTGTCAATTTCTGGTCAAGTCAAAGTCAACTAAAGTCAACATGTCAAACTGGGCAACTCAATTAACCCGTGGGTACTAGGGCTTACATTAGGTAATTACCATACAACTCGCTATGCTAATGAGAAATCATCAATTGAAAAGTTTGTATTTCTAGATTTCATTAATCTAAAACTGCGTTAAGTAATGAACCAAACCGATAAAACAATGTTGCATACTCATCGGGAGTGTGTAAGATCCTTAGACATGGCTTAACGGGGTTTACAGACCTTATGTTGCGAAACCGGATACTCACAAATGTCACACACGAAACCTATCTCAATCGTTTTCACTCTAGCTCTCTCTATCTAGAATCTCTCCCAAATCTCTCCACGTATGCCAAATCTCTCCCAAATCTCTCTCAATATGAGAAATCTCTCAAAGTATGTGAAATCTCTCCACATATGTCAAATCTCTCCCAAATCTCTCCACGTATGCCAAATCTCTCCTAAATCTCTCTAAGTATGAGAAATCTCTCCAAGTATGTGAAATCTCTCCCAAATCTCTCTCAAAAGTTCCTTAAACCTTTTGTAGTCTTTCGGGCCATCTCAACCCTTAACCAGGTCAAAAACCGCTTAAAACAGGGTAAGAACGGATAAAATAGACTTAAGGACCCGAAAGCACTCTTAAGGAGCCAAACCCTCTTAAGGACCCGAAACCCCTCTTAGGAACCGAACTTGTCAGAAGCGAAGGTGTCAGAAGCGAACTACCCTATCTCGGGCCGAACCCTCTCAGGAACCGAAGGTCCCTTCAGACCGAACCTCGCATAGGTGAAACCTTACCTTTGCCTTCGCCTCCTACCCCTTTCGCTCCATTTCGCCTTCGGCCCAGCAGTAGAAGGGACAGAACCTCGGCCTACGACCAAGAGGTCTCGCAGGAAGCTCTTTTTCACCCGGTTTTCGACTAGTTTTGCGTTTTAGGCTCGTTTTTAATTATTTTAACGTTGGATTTTCACCCTGGAAGGGTGTTATCAGGTTCCGGAAGAGGGGCAAGTTGGGCCCCAGGTTCATTGGCCCTTTTAGGGTTTTGGCCTGGGTGGGTCGGGTTGCTTATCGGTTGGATCTTCCAGTAGAGCTTAGCCAGATCCACAACACTTTCAATGTTTCTCAGTTGAGGAAGTGTTTGGTGGACGATTCAGCAGTTGTACCCTAGGAGGATATTCAGGTTGATAGTCGCCTTAATTATATTGAGAGGCCTGTTGCGATCTTGGATCGGAAAACAAAGACCTTGAGAAACAAGGTAGTCCAGCTAGTGAAGGTGCAGTGGCAACACTGGAAGGGTTCAGAATGGACGTGGGAGGCCGAGGAGGAAATGAGGGAGCATTATCTAGAGATATTTATGGGTTCAGCAGCAGCAAACTTCGAGGACGAAGTTTAAGATAAGTGGGGGAGAGTAGTAACGCCCCATTTTTGGTATGTCATTTAAATAAAGTAATTTTTATTTCTTAAAAGGTACTCGATGAGTCAGTAGCCCGACTCGTCGAGTAGAGACGGGATTGCACGTGATTTAAGTTGGCGACTCGACGAGTCCACATTCCCGGACTCGACGAGTCTGCTAGTCTGGATGAATCCCTAATTTCAAGAGTTTGCACCCTATTTAAACATCTTATGTGCCCCAAGACCAGCCTCCCTCACGCACAAAGAGTCCCATACGAAACCCTACCCAATCTTAAGAATTTTTGGAGCATTTTCTCACTTGTGAAGGTTTTTAGTGCATCTTGGGGATTTGAGGAAGAAGAGAGAAGAGAAGTATTCACGGGCAGCAAGTAGATCCAGATTTCTGGTTGCATTTTAGTCCCCTTTGAGGTATCAAGCTCGAATCTTTGCTTATTATCAATTAGATCTCTTGAAAAGCTTGCTCTTGTTAATTTTGATCCCTTTCTAGACTTTAAGGTCAAATTAAGAGTTGATATGATGAATGGACTTCAGATCTAAGCTTTTTAGAGCCTCTTAAGCTCAAGGTTGCCACCTTTATTGAGCCAAGTTTCCATTACAAGCTTAGATCTCTTCTTTTAGCTTATTTTGGGTATTTGAGCTTCATACTAGCATGCATGCACATAAAGTTAGAAACTTTACGTGAAAAACCATCCCTATGAGCCCATATCTATGAATGGAATGCACTGGATTTGAGCAGAATCGACTGTATATGAAAGGCATGCATAGGACTCGGCGATTCTTTCTTTAGACTTGACGAGTCGAGTCGCGAGTTCCCGAGTTTTTCCTCGTTTGAGAGTTTAGGGTGAAATCATTGAGTAGGTAATGGACTCTGTGAGTTAGGGCTCAAATCTAGTAATGGAGGGACTCGACGAGTTGTTCATCCAACTCGGCGAGTCACGGATTGATCACACTCATAGGATGAAGGAGGACTAGACGAGTTGTTCATACAACTCGGCGAGTCATATGAAGATGGACTTGATGTTAGTATCGAATATGGACTCATTGAGACTTTGCTAAACTCGACGAGTAGAAGCGTATAGAGGATTTGAAACAAGGACAAGGACTTGGCGAGTTGGCGGCCAACTCGGTGAGTCAGGTCAACTGAGAGTTGACTTTGGCCAGAGGGTTGACTTTAACTTTGACTGTGACTTGACTTGGTCAGGGGTAAAATAGTCATTTTACCCTAAGTGTGAATATCAGATCCTGACTAAGTGTTTTGTGGGGATTATAGCCGGAGAATTTCCAGAACAACAGCAGATAGAGATTTCCCGCACAAATTATCAGCAGCTACTGGTTTGAGGTGAGTTACCCTCCAGTAGCGGTGGGTCTACGGCCACAATGCCGACCCACCGATAAGAGTTGTATGTTAGATGATTGTCTTTGTGATATCATCTAGGTTTGCTACTACTTGATACGTTATATGCTGGCATGATATGTTATATGTGATGGTAGTATACTTCGGTTGTAAGGACCAAAGGGTAGGTTGGACACCCCATATATGTCTGATAGTATGTTTACGTTATGATATATGTGATAGTAGCAGTAGGGGGTGGAATAGTCCCCAAGGGTCGGTTGTTAGGACCGATGGGTAGGTGAGCACCCAAGAATGGTTTGAAACGGGTAGGTCAGCACCCCAAAATGGCCATACGGGTAGGTGGGCACCCGAGAATGGCCGTATCGGGTAGATCGGGCACCCTAGAGTTGCCCAACAATATGTATGCTATGTGATTGTATGGTATATGGTACGATGGAGGAACTCATTAAGATTCGTGCTTACAGTTTATGATTTTGGTTTCAGGTACCTCTTCAGCGAAGGGGAAGGAGTTGACGCGGTAGCAGCACATCATACATACACGCATTGGTTTTCCGCACTTGAGATATTCTGGGATTGTACTCTGATATGATACTACTTTATGATTTGGGTTTTTCAGACATGATGTATTGATTTACGAAATGGTATATTTTCACGTAGTTTGCTTATGAATGTTTTTATAATTAATTGATTAAAATGAAATTTTTGGACTCAAAATTTGAGATGTTACATGAACATTACCAGATGCAAATTTGTATGTGATGAATACCCAATAACCGACTTCAAAAAATAAGAACCAAAATCCATGTCAATACCCAAAACTCCTTAAACATCCTCATGGGTAAAAATGTCAATCTGATGATAATAAGTATGCACCAGGAGAAAACATGGCGTGACAATTAGGAAAAATTGGAGTGCTGCAACTGGAAAGTTAAGGGGATGCCACTAAGAGTTGAGTTACATCCTCACAAAAATTTGAATATAATTCATAAAGAAAGTTTTGCCATCTTGGGTGACAGGAAAGAGATCTAGCAACCATGTTTTGAAATTTTATTTATACAACTAAACATGCTACAAGAAGGCACACGGGCAAAATATAAAGTTTTTCTTACCTTCCCAAATAACTTTTAATGATGACAACATAGAATAAAAAGAAATTAAGAGCATTTAACCATGAATACAAGTATACTGCAATTTCTTGGATTTATCCCTCTAAAATTAGCCCAAAACTCATAAATTCTTAGAGCCTATTTTCTATCATCGATCTAGTATTACTTTGGTTTTATCAGAAAAATAATAACTCATACCATGTAGTCAACAATATTGCATGAAGTGGACTCAAGCAACTTATCACCATATAATTGGAAAACATGAGAGGCATCCATGATATAAGTCTTGAACAAAAAACTTATTGGAGTCTACATTGATTTCAGTAAAACCATGATAACCTTCTCCCTGTATCCACACATAACCACATATTAGTAAGCCCCATTAAATCATTTTCTGGTGATTCATAAAAGATTTGAACATAATATTCTTGGGTAAAATTTAAGAGAAAATGACAAAAATAGCCAATTACACTAATTGCATTACAAAAATAGCCAAAAAAAATCGGGATTACATATTTAGCCAACCATTTCGCAGATGAGAAGGTCCCATCTGCGAAATGGGCTACTCATCTGCGAAAGTACAAGTGCCTGAAGCACAACTGTGCTTCAGGCACTTGTACTTTCGCAGATGAGAAGCCCATTTGGCAGATGGGACCTTCTCATCTGCGAAATGGGTGTTATTTAGGTATAAAAACGTTTTTTTTTTCATTATCACCATTCTCTACACAAAAACTCTCTCTAACTTTGGGCTTCTCTCGGAATTTTGGCTAGTTTTTGAAGAAAATGGAGGATTATGTCAACAATCCCGCAAATATGGTTAGATTTTAACTCTTTTAATGTTTAAAGTTATTTTTTTTTATCAATTGTTGTATTATTTAGTGTTAAAAAAGGGTAATTCTGTTGTGTTTGATAGTTTTAGTATATTTTTAGTATACTTGAAGTTTAAATGCAAGTAGAGACAAGTAGAGACTGCGTAGATAATGTTTACAATTTGTTATTTTTGTAGTTTTTTTAGTTGTTGTATAACCTGAAATCTTGTAAATTTTTATCCTATAATTGTTTATATAAACTGTATATATATTTGTCGTATAACATTTGTATAAGTTGAAAATTTGTCGTATATATATTGTTAGAAATTATTTTTATTTATTGTATAAGTTGAAAAATTTGTATAAAGTAGTCGTATAACTTGCAAAATTGTTAGTTTGGTTGTCGTTTTATTTTTAAATTTTTTTGTTTATATGGTTATATAATGTTAGTTTTAATTAGAAAGATAAAAATTGTTTATATATTTGTCGTTTAAGTTGAAAATTTGTTTAAGTTGAAAATATGTTTAAGTTGAAAATATTTATATAATTATGTATGATATTGTTTTCTATCGTAAATATATTTGTTGTATAACTTGAAAAATTGTTTATATATGTGTATGTTATTGTTTTTTATCGGAAATATATATATTAGTAATTAAGAAAGTATTTGCAGTTCGTAATCATATATTTAAAAAAAAATATATTTTTTAGTTATCTAATTTGTTTTTGTGTTTTTTTTTGCAGCATGATTTTAGTTTAATGAATACGAAAGCCTTTGCGAACCTAAAAGGCTCTGGCGGTAACACATGGGAAGTCTTTGAAGTTTAGATGATGCCCGACGTGCTATTTTCAGAAATACCGTCTTTGGCTATTTTATTGATGTCCCTCGTTTACAAGGGGACGCTTTATTGTTTCATAAAATGTTCCTTCATCAGATCCGGCCGGACCCTGTTTTATCTCCAGATGGAATAAAACGTTTATATTTTCGAGTAGGCAATACCAAAATGGTTTATGGGCCGGAAGAGTTTTGTTTGATTACCGGCTTCAATTTTGGGGAGTATCCAAAAAACATTAGGAGAAAAGGGTCGGAAAAATTAATAAGCAGTAAAAAAAGATGTTTACTGCGTGAACGGCTATTTCCGGACCATACTAATAGTTCGGTGAAAATCGGCGACCTGAAAAGTTTAATTTTAAATCAAACATTCCTAGCACTTGACGACCTTGATGCAGTTAGAGTATGTTTGATATACATTTTGTGTGAAGGTTTTTTGGGCAAAGAAGTTAACGATCGGGTGCCCCAAGATTGGTTTTTTTTGGTTGAGAATTTGGATGTCTGGAATAGGTATATTTTCTTTACGTTAAAAGTTCTATTTTATTAAAGTTATAATTTATATAATAATCAATTTTGTTTTTTTTTGTTTTGTTAGCTTCGCTTGGGGTAACTATCTATGAGATTTTACTTATGTTGACCTTGAGGATACGTGGAATAAGATACATCATTATTTATCACTTCCTCAGCGTGGTCAAACTTTAAAGTATTCCGTCTCAGGATTTACGGTTCCAATTAGGGTATAAAAATTTTCTTATATTTAAATTGTTTTATTGTTATATTTTTTATTTTAATTTTAACTTTTATTACTGTTATTGTACAAAATTGTAGATATGGATATATGAGATGATTCCGGCTGTTCGTGCATGTGGATTTGCATTGAGAAAAAATAAAGACTTGCCTCGGATGAAAAGATGAAGCGGAACAAAAAAATTGAAATGGGTTGACGTGAACAAGATTTGGTCAAAGATGCAGGTTTAAAAATATTTCGTTTATTATTAATAAAGTTGATTATTATAGTTTTATATGCATTTTTAATATGTTTAATTTTTTAGGAGGGGCTACCATCAAGACAAAACATGTTACTGGGTGATGGTGAGATGACATCTTTTTATTATATGTCATTTCAAGAGTATGTATATGGTGAAGGGAAAGCGGTTCCATCCCCGGTACGGGACCATTTTAGGAGACAAGACGAATCTTCGTCTAGTATGTCGTCCAGTGGTCGCTCTCATGGTAGAGGTCGGGGCAGTGGGAAACACAAGCTAGCCGAGGTGTTGAAACGGCTACACGCACTGGAGCAGCATGTGTTTATGAACCGACAACCTACAGAGGTTTTTGTTGAAGAAGTGAATAATGACCAATTTTGGAACGACATTTTTTTTGATGATACGACAGTGTCACAAAGAAATTATGATGAACGGGTTAGTTACACGCTACATTATTTATTAAATTTTATTAACATATATGAATACCTGTGTTCATATTTTTATATTTGAAAATATAGGTTGTGCAAGATGAAGTGATGAATAAAAACAATACAACTCAAAATGTTTTTGGTGATACTCAAGACGACAAGGTTGTTATAGATGTTACCTTTACGATTTTAATAATTACTTTTTAATAAAGTGTATTTTGTTATTAAGTAAAAAGTTATATTTTTAATGTAGGTGTTGGAGGAGAGTACTCAGTATGCGGGAAACAAATTTGATGATGATGTGTGTGATGTAAACGATTATAGTGAAGTTAAAGAGGTTATTATAGTTACATTAATATTAATATTTTGTTTATTTAGATATTATTGCTTATTAAATTATGTGTATTTCGTTATTAAGTATAAAGTATTATCTTTAATGTAGGAGTGGGAGGAGAGGGATGACAATGCAGGGAACAAATTTGATGATGATGTGCCGGATGAAGACGAACTAATAATAACGGGAAATGTAGATTATTTTCATGATGATGATGATGACAAAGAAGTTACACCCGATAAACCTAGGAGTCGAAAACCATCACAATTTTTATGCACTCCTTACACCGAGGTATTCGTTTTATTTATAAACTGATGATTTTATGTTTATGTGAATTATCTGAAAGATATACATTTAAACATTTGAATATTGTTTTTAGTTGCACACGACACCGAAACAAAAAAGAAGAACAAAAAAGAAGGTTGGTATGAAATCAACATGCCCCGTTCCTCCTCCAGTTTTTGGTGTTGCTCATGACTTCTCCATGTTGTGCCTGCAACCTTACGTAGCAGGCGGTGAGGATGTCATCCAAAATTATGTATTGCATTCATACGATGTGCAGCATCGTTTGTTTAATTTCGTGTTAGATAGATATTTTTGGAGCTCATTGTTTGGGCATACACACGACGGATGGTTGGAGTCAGCGGTAAATAAATTGTTAATTAATTCTTTTAAAAGTTAATTGTTTTTTAGTCAATAACAAAAGTATCATGTGTGCAGCATATAACCATTTGGTACCGACTTTTGATGGAGAGACGGTTTGAGAGCGACCGACATACAATAATGCCTCCAAATTTTTTTGTTTCTCATGCTTTGGAAGAAGGACAGGACTGGAGGGCGTTTATGGCTGGTATTGCTACATACCCCAACTTCATGGTTGCTTGGTGGGATGTTGATACGGTAAACTTAATAGTTTATATTGAAAATAATATCGTTTTTTTGTTATGCTTTTGTATCGTGATGTTTTTGTATTGTGATGTAAATAAACATAATTTTATTTTCTGATCCTTATACAGGTCTTATTGCCGATTCATTCATACCCTAATCATTGGCTATTTGGGGAACTACGATTAGCGTCAATGGAAGTGCATATTTATGACAGTCTTGGTAGAGGTGCTTATGAAAAATTCCAATCCGAAGGAATCTTTTCCAAATTTGAACGTCGGGTGGCAAATTATTTGGACAAGATTAAGTATTGGGCGCGGAGGAACATCCCAAGGATTCCATTGAATATGCAATTCATTTATGAAGAAAACGTTCCCCAACAAAGTAGTCATTTGGGAGATTGCGGTGTTTTTCTTTGTATGTTTATGGAGCAATTGGTTTCAGGTCAACCAATACGTGTTCTTATTGACCCAAAGAACGCAGCTTTAGAGTTCCGTCTCCGGATGACAAAAATTATTTGGGGGTCTGGTCTTGCTCCTCTGTAGTTGGATTATATAAATGTATATACAAATTAATGTTGGATTTCATTATTAGTTTATCTTTAGAGTTTACTCAACGGATGACAAAAAATATAACGTTACGACAATTACAACAATTTAATGACCTACTAATTACTTATCAATAAATTCAACATAAGAACGACCACAACATTTGTTTTAACGTTACAAATACAACAATTTATTGACCTAACAACTTCAAAACCATAAAAACAATATTGAAAAGCTTACAACTTGTAAACAAGAACTGCCAAGAACAACACCCAACTACAAACCAACGCTATCTTTAACTTCTTATTTTCTGATTGAAAGAGCTTATTAGAGTTAGCTACTTTAGCTATTACCATAGAAGATTGGTCCTTCTCTTCATCAACCCAACTGATAAACCCGCATTTTGGTCCCTGTTAAATTTAATATCCACAGTAAGAAAATAAATTTGTGTGATGTAAACACGAGGGTTTAAATTTGAATGACGGTAAGAACATGATACCAAATACGGGCAAGCGTAGAACAATCTTGCTGGGTTTTTAGCTGTACCCGAAATCCTAACGATACGTTCTCCTCCACAATTGTAGTATGCCATTAGCCTTCTTATTCTTTTAAATCGGAGTTACTTTCTCAGTTAAATTTTTTCATAATGAGTGACACCCATTTATAGAATAAATCATATTACGGACAATTCTTTTTGACTATGAAATAAATTGGTTTGACTATGAATTCAAAAAGTTCAACTATGGAATGCAGACAAGTACATTCTGTAGTATTGTCATGTCGGTCAGTGAAATTTGACTATGAAATGAACTGGTTTGACTATGAACTCAAAAAGTTCAACTATGGAATGCAGACAAGTACATTCTATAGTATTGTCATGTCGGTCAGTGAAATTTGACTATGAAATGAACTGGTTTGACTATGAATTCAAAAAGGTCAACTATGAAATGCAGACAAGTACATTCTGTAGTATTGTCATGTCGGTCAGTGAAATTTGACTATGAAATGAACTGGTTTGACTATGAATTCAAAAAGGTCAACTATGAAATGCAGACAAGTACATTCTGTAGTATTTTCAGGTCGGTCAGTGAAATTTGACTATGAAATGAACTGGTTTGACTATGAATTCAAAAAGGTCAACTATGAAATGCAGACAAGTACATTCTGTAGTATTGTCATGTCGGTCAGTGAAATTTGACTATGAAATGAACTGGTTTGACTATGAATTCAAAAAGGTCAACTACGAATTTAAAAGGTTAAACTATGAATTTTGATCAGTAGAGATACAATATCTTCTATTTATAATTCCATTTGTGTGATCATTGTAGAGCACAATTATCGGTATTGAAAATGAGTAGTCACAGCCAAAGAACCTTTTCTCAACTACCAATTTTCTTGCATAACCTTCAAAGAACAAATCCTAATACCTTCACAGCCATTAAGAAAACCGATAGCAACCGCTTTCAATTCTGTTTTGTGGCTTTGGGTTGCGTGGTATAACATTCTTCTTTTATTGAGTTATACAATATTTCATGGTAATGTATGTCGATTAGTTCTTACATAACACTAATATGTGTTCGTTTTTATGTAGATTCGTACCTTCCTTAGGTGCATGATACCGCTGATATATGTGGGTTATTTACCCCTTCTTGGGAGCTTTCTGACAACAATGTACTTCGCAGTGGCTTTAGATGGAAATCATGAGCCACTACTCTTAGCACTTGGTTTGGGAACCTTACAGTGTGAAGAATCATGGAGATGGTCCATGATGAGGTTAAGAGATTGTTTAGGTGAGGACACAGAGGTTGGTTTCATAAGCAACATGTGTGATAACATAGACTTTGGTGTTGACAGTGCCTACCCGGATTCCTATCATGGATATTGTCCTAAAGATATAGCTCGAAAGATACGTGAGTCTATCGGACATAACAATATGGAAGTCGAATCGTTGTTTTGGAAGTCATGCAATGCATATAGCGTTGATGAATTTTACTTGTGTTTCGAAAGGTTGCAAAGTACATGTAGGCAACCACCTTTCTGCACCTTGCTTATGAGTCCAATTTACTGGCTTGACGATATACCGATTTCAAAATGGACAAGAGCATTTTTCCCAAAAATACGTTACAATGTTAAATCGATTGACGTCCCTGAAATTTGCAAATTATATCCTCACGTGAGTTTCCTATAACAACGATAATTGAGTTAACCACAACGTCGATAAAATCAAAGTATGTTGAACGGGCCGAACTGGCTGGTAAGGGAGATTGTTATATTTTGTTTTTTTTTATTGTGCTGCTATTTTTATTAAAATATCAAATTTTACAGGGAGGTTGTCTGGTGGGTTGACCCCTTACGTTGAGAGTAAGGTTCAAAAAAGTCTCAACAAGTCTTACAATTGTAATGCAAAACGTTTGTATGGGGATACATTTGAAGTCCATGACACTTTTGCCACCAGCAACGTACAACTTGAACGAAGGGTATGTAGTTGTGGTAAATGGCAAAAAAGCGGTATACCATGTGGCCACGCTATAGCATGTCTAAGAACTCGTACATCTGAGTCCATTCAGAGAATGGTTGAATACAAGTTCACTAATTATGTGTATCGAGTTGCATATGGATCTGAGTTGGTGAATGGTATACCATCATATGAGCATTGGGAAATACCAAATGAAACGGTGGTCCTGTTACCTCCCTCAATGCAGTAGTTATTCATGTAGCACATTTATGTTTTATGTAGTATTATGTATTAGTTTTTTATGTACTCCGTTTTTATTTTACTGTTGTGTTACGTATTAGTTATCCATGTACCCAGTTTATTTTTTATGTCGTATTATGTGTTAGTTATTTATGTACCCCGGTTTTATTTTATTGCTTTCTAAATATTGGCTATTGAGGGAACAACATACATTAAAAGAAATGGACGTTTATTAAATAGTAACGACTAGACACATACAACAACAAGCAACTTAAATAAAGAAAAACAATTAACTTAACCAACATGTATATTAAAAATAAGGGACATTCTTTAAAACATTCCATGCATCTAAGTGGGTAAACTCGCTACCATCGTATTGAAAGCGGTATAGTTCCAAAGCCACCTGCCGTAGAATGTCTTCATCCGTATTTGCATGTTCGTTATCCAACTCGTTATAAATACGTTGAAATTGTTTCACCTTCATTTTCATATCCAGAAACTTCGCTTTGACATCTCTTCTTCTTCGATATTGAGTGCGGTTCATTAAATGGTGAAACAAATGACAGACACGAGACCAAAATGATCCAGCACGAACTTGTGGGGGACCCGGTGGAAAATCCACCTCTACAGTTGTAATCCAAGCTTGAACCAAAGCGACCTCCTCTGCGTTCCTCCATATACGTGGTGAGTCCATAATTGCAAGGAGGGAAGTAATAGAATACAATTACAACGGATATTGAAATCTATTTATAACGACTCCTTACTTTCCTGGTGCAATGAGTTGTCAACTCAAACATCAATGTATTGTTTTGTCATTCAATCGGGGATGAATTGTCAACTCGAACAGTGATCTGTTGTGTTATAAGTATAGTACACTGCATTCCTCAGTTAATTTTGACTATGAATTGCAGACATATTAGAAGTTTGGACTGCGATTTTGTGTAGAAACTACTATAAATTGACCCTAAGTTACATGCAAAACGTTATTAAATTAACCAATATAGTTGTTCAAATATTGTTTTTTAGATTCTACCCTCTTTGTTTCAATCCAAATGACTTCTATATCATGGAGCAATGAAGAGTTCTTGGTTCTTACACATGCTTATATTCATGTGTACGAGACAAGCAAGTTGAATGATCCAATGTTTTGGAGCCGTCTAACAAATATTTTCAATGCTGAAAACCGAATGGCTACAAGAAACGATCGTGACGAACTAGACATCTTAGCAAGATGGTATGAAATGAAAACCGAAGTTCTATTATTCAACGATCTTTATACCAAAATTGACGACACCCGTTTAAATGCTACTGAGGATGTCATCTTGGAAGCTGCTAAGGAGGAATACAAGTCATTAAGTAACGGGTTGGAATTCCAGTTTGAAGCCCCTTGGAATATTTTGAAATATATCCCGTTTGTTTAAAATGTATTTTAGTTTATTATTTGAGTACTAGGTTATTTTCATGTATTTCTTATGTATTTCGTTTGTTTAAAATCTATTTTAGTTTATTATGTGAGTACTAGGTTATTTTCATGTATTTCGTATGTAATTCGTATGTATTTCATATGTTTAAAATATATTTTAGTTTAGTATGTGAGAAACTCGTATGATTAAGTTGAGTTAATATATTTTAGTTTATTATGTGAGAAACTCGTATGATTAACTTGAGTTAATAAATGGCCATTGCATTAGTTATCAAAATATATTAGAATACATTAGTAACAAGATTCCATGAACCATTCAAACATCACAACAGTTACATGAAAAAAACGACATAATACGAACAAAGCATTAACGTAAAACACAAGTCCATGGCTTATTCTTAACACAAATTAGAGCGGTCTACTTGAAATACTGTTTATCTCAAACAACCTTCCAAACTTCCTCATATTCGAAGTCTCTGCCGTCATGCTCAAAGATGTAAAACTCTGTAACAACTTCCAAGAACTCTTCTTCGTCACGACAACGAACATTGTTACGTTTCGCATAACTACATGCTCGATTGAACCATGTCACTTCCTCCTTTACATCCGTCCACTTAGTAACAACATCTGATTTTTCTCTTTTTTGCCCTTCTCCCATCTCATGGTTAAACAAAGATGTGATGCGACTCCATTCATCACCAATTAGGCAATGCGGGGGAGCAAGTAACGGTTCACCATCCTTAACACTTAGCCAGCACCGTGTTAGAACTAACACCTCGTTTTTCGTCCATGGCCTTTCAGAATTGGAACCAGGTACTTCATTCGAAGAACTTGCTGCATTCGACGACATTTCTAATAATGGGAATTCGTTTCGTTTAGGTGATTTGGGTGTTTGGTTTATAGATCTTAAACATCTATTTATATAAATAAATAGACTATGAAATAATACTTTGACTACGAAATGGTTATATTTGGACTACGAATTTCAGCTTTATGCAGTGTTTTGTCATGTCAAACTGTCATTTATCTCTTGTCACTTAAGGGACCCACTGGGATGTGCAGGTTACTACAGTGACTTGTCATTACTGTCTAGTCATTTCAAAGTTGGACTTCTCATTACTGTCTAGTATGTATAAATACCACTTATTGCTCCAGTTTAATACAATATCGATTTTATTATGAGTTCCTCACACAAATTCGAAATTTGCTCATGCAACGAAGTAGATTGTTACTACTGTGATTCGGTAGACCCTTTTTTTACACCCTCTTCAGCCGGGTCATATATGTCACATGAAAATTTTGAAGAATTAAAGAAGGCTAAAGCACAACAAGAAGAGGACAAAGAGTCATCCCGACTTCTCACTCAACTTGCTAATGATATAGGTTCGGAATGCAAACAAGCTGAAGAATGGATTGACCTCAATAAAAACAAAATCAAATAGCATAAAGATTGGATAAAAAAGAGTAAGAAGGCAATCAAAACGACTGAAAAACGGCTTGCTGAGAAGGATGAGCACTTGATACACATTATGGTAAAAAAGGATCGTTTCGAAGACAAAATGAGAATTAGGGATGACTATATAACAATGGAGAAAGAGAAGTACCCGTTGCAGTTCCCTGAGTTTAAAAATTAGTTATAAAGTTGTTGTAATATTATCATGAAACAGATTAGGTTGCCAAAGGATCGTTTGTTGTTTTTTTTTAAATAACATGTTGTAACTGTTAAAATAAATCTGCAAACTATATTTTATAATATAAAGGCTTCATTCATTGTTATAATCAACAAACTTAACTAAAATATGAAAGCATAGCAATGTCTTGTAAGAGTTAATAAAAATATTACAATACATAATAAGCTAACAACTCGTCATTACTCTTAATTTCAAGGTTGTTTTATATCAAAATCAGCGTTATGGGTTTGTGAGCAACCCGCTGAACCACTAATATTATATGCCATTTCTGCAGTAGAAATTATGTGACCTGCTCTGCTACCAGACGCCCTTCCAGTACAATTATTTCTCGTGTGTCCTAGTTGACCACATGTAGAACACTCTTTAATAATTGGACCCTCGCCTTGGGATGGAATGCGGTCTGTGTTTCTTGGCCTGCCTGGCTGACGTTTATCCATTATAGGTGGCTTAACAATCATCAAATCATCGGGGATCTCCCATTCGGATGGCTTCGGCAGAGGGTTTATTGATTCCTCATATGTTTTCCTCAGTGTTTCGGTAAAGTAAGCATTTAATGCAAACCTCGAGCAGTCTTGATAATTGTTCACTGTTAAACATCTTATGACATGACCGCAAGGTATCCCATCAAGTTGCCAATGCCTACATGTACATGTCATATGTTGAAAGTCAACAATCACATTTTGTGCCCCCTTTTTGACCTCGCATTTCGTATTTGAGATCATGCGAACATCCCATTTGGTAAAATTTTTCTTGTTTTCTTTTACAACTTCATCCGCCCAAGGGGTAAGTGTTGTTGTTGCTTCCGCTAAAAAAACAGCCAAAATGAAGAAGTTAAAATCAATAACATCGAAACTAATAAAACATTAATATTACAAATTTACGTAATACCTGCAAAGTTACGTCTTTGAAACCACCATTGTTGCATTGTAGCACGAAAAAAATCAATCAACATAAGTATTGGCACCTTACGTGCGTGTCTAGATAATGCATTTATAGACTCCGCACTGTTGGACGACATAAGATTGTATCGGTTCCCTTTAAAATGTGCCCTTGACCAGGTTTCTGGATTTATACTTTTTAAGTACTCCCATACTGGTTCTTTTGTCTTTTTCATAACATCCATGGCAGCATCAAAAGCATCAACTGTGTACGCCCTACACGCCTCCCAAAAAATTCCTTTAACCATCTTACTCTTGCCGAATCTAGATACTATGTTGAAATACAAATGGACACCACATATTCCATGATGAGCGTGAGGAAAAATGTTGGCAACAGATGTTGCTATAGATGGAGACCTATCAGATATAATTGTAAGCTCCTGCATATTTCCTATGCAATCACGTAGTTTTTGAAAAAACCATGTCCAAGAATCAGTACACTCATTTTTTCATATACCATATGCAACCGGTAATATTTGATTTTGTCCGTGCTTAGTAACTGCAAGTAGCATGGTACCTTTGAACTCGCCCTTTAGGTGAGCTCCATCTACTACTAGGGTCGGCTTACAAAAATTGACAAAAGCTCGTACCTACAATACATTGTATATCTATTCAAATACACCAAAATAAATATTAAAAAAAAATTAGGACATGATAATACTAACCGAGCAACCGAGTGCGACGTACAAAAACTCAAACCGATCATCAGCATCTGTTTTAATATGTGTGACAGTACCCGGATTATGTTTGGCCAAGTTGTGACAATACGCCGGAAGTTTGGTAAAAGAATCCTCTTTCGTACCCCTTAACGACAACAATGCATATTGCTTCGCACGCCATGCCTGATGGTATGAGATATTGATATTCAATTGAGCATTCATATCATTAACAATTTCTTTTCCCCGATAAACTCTACTATAGTCTTTAGCCAAAACATCAGCAACATATTCACCCAAAACATATTTGTTTGCTTGTCGATGATTAGGTTGCAACAATGTTGAAGAACATGTGTGTACATCAACAAATTTATTCACTTGGAAAAGTCCATCAGCATTTTTAATTGCTTTTGCTCTTAGTAACCAAGAACAATTTTTCGAAACACACACAGCTTCATACCTTGATTTGGTGGATCTACTTGTCCTCGTCTGGAAACCTTCTCGAAGACATTTTTTACCAATACACCGCTTTAAAAGTTCTTTGTTTTTAAATATACTCTCACATTGAATCTTTTGAAGATTAATGTCTACCATCTGTGTTGGGATATCTTCATTATTATCAACTGGCCATGCTGGTACATGGGGCATACCGTGAAAAAGGTTATCGGGATACTTAGCTTTAACTTTATCACCCAACTCATCTTCGGAATTACTTTGTAGCTCGGTTATATCTAAACATACATCACCAACATCAACATAATGCCCGTAAACATGATTTTTTTCATTTTTTTGAGTTGAATTTTTTTTTCTTTTTAGTTTTATCTACCACACGCCTATTCATAAGTTTAACTTCTTGTTCGGCAACATCATCACAACGACCACCAACATGATTAAGATATGTACCAACATCATCATCACCAACATACTTGTAATTCTCGGGATCCACATAGTGAATAGGTGAATAACTAACATTAACATTTTCAGCAACACTGTGAAACTGAGGTACACTAGGAGTATTGAAAGTACCTATCGGATCGTTGCTTCCTTTAAAACTGCATAAATTACCAACAACTTCGTTTCCAATTTCACCGCCCCCATTAACCTCCTCAACTTCATCAACCACCACAAACACTTTCACAGCCCTTCCTCCACTACATTTGATTACGTTTATCAACATTCTAACATCCACGTCTTCAACTATAGCTATATAATAATTTAATTCAGGATGGTGGAAACGAAGACTAATTCTATATTTGTCTAACAAACCAATTTTGCTTCTTACCAAAGATACAAAATCACTATAACTAATATACTCAGAAAATATCAAAGCAAGTTCAGAAATACCTCCCTGTGGACATATGTATTCCAGATTAGTTTCATTAACTTGCCATCTCCCACCGGTTACAAGACAAACCAAATATTCAATCATTTTTTGAGTAAATTGTAGAGATAGAGAGTATTTCACAAACAAATAACAACCAAAATGATATTTTTTCTACAAAAGTTTTTATATAGCAAAGCCCATTTCGTAGTCAAACCAATTCATTCCATAGTCAAACTTAAAAAAAAAAAAATTTGCATCATTTCGCAGATAGGATCAGAGGATTTCGCAGATAGGACCTTCTCCATCTGCGAAATGGGACCTATTTATACCGAAAAAATTTAAAAAAAAAAAAAAAAAAAAATTCTCATCTGCGAAAGTACAAGTGCCTGAAGCACAACTGTGCTTCAAGCACTTGTACTTTCGCAGATGAGAAGCCCATTTCGCAGATGGGACCTTCTCATCTGCGAAATGGGTGGCTAAATATGTAATCCCGATTTTTTTTGGCTATTTTTGTAATGCAATTAGTGTAATTGGCTATTTTTGTCATTTTCTCAAAATTTAAAGATTTAACCAACTAAACTACAACTAATTATATATATATAACAATTAAATTTAGATAATAAGACTTAATTTAATATTATTTTTTTACTTTCCTGGAATTGCAACTCGATTACAGAACCATCACTAGAAAGAAACATTAACTTCACCATTCATAGTAGGACTTAATAATAACCAATCATTAAGATTAAATATTATCAATATGTGACAATTTAACTAAAAGACATAAAGAATGCTAATTAAAGTTAAATGGAGGAAGACAATATGCTAATGGTAAAGAGAGTGGTAGCACTAGAGTGGGAAGGAATCAAAAGCAAGTCTAAATATTTTACTAGACATCAAGTTTTTTAAAAGACTAGAGACTCATAGTTGAACGACTCAAATCCATTTTTGATTTTCAATCAGTTTTAGATTGTGAGAGCAAGAGAGATAGAGATAGAGACGGTAGGTTACCTTTAATGTCGATAGCCGGTGAGTTAGGGCTTAGAAGAACTGATACGAAGATAACAGCACGCTAGGAGATGAATTGCAACCCTGCAAAAGAGATGATTGGCGACTCTGAAAGAGATGAATGGCGCCTTGTAATGGGCTATGCCCAATAGATAACGACGACTTAGGGTTGAGGAATTGGTCTCGGTGTGTAGCAATTTTAGGGATGAGCATATGGACCGGGGAACCGGCCGGAACCGGTACCGGAACCGGAACCTGAACCGGCACCAGAACCGGAACCCGATGGAACCGGTCGGGCCGGGACTGGGACGTTATTTTTATGGATTTTTGGAACCGGGAACCGGTAGGAACCATAACCGATATAACCGGAACCGGTAGAACCAGCAAAAACTAGAACCGTATGATGCTATTTTTTGAAGACCGGTTCCAACATTTGAAGACACGACAAGAACCGGTAGGAACCGGGAACTGGTAGAACCGCCGGGCCGGTTTGGTTCTTGATTTTGGCCGAAGCCGGTTCCCGGTTCCGGTCCGGTTCGGGCTGGTTCCGGCCGGTTTGGTCCTTTTGCTCATCCCCAAGCAATTTAGTTAGCAATTGAAACGTTGAATGAGCATATGTAATTGGGTAGGGTACGCACAATAGTTTGAAAAGTTAAAATTGGGAAATATATCATTTAATTAGATGGAAAAAAATCAAGTTTATAGAGGGAAGCCGAATCATATTGAGAGGCAATTGAAATTAATAAAATAACTAACAATGATTTAAAAAAAAAAAAAAACAAAAGGGAATAAATATTAGTAGAAAATATAAATTTTAAATATTCATAATAATAATAATAATAATAATAATAATAATAATAATAATAATAATAATAATAATAATAATAATAATAATCTTTGAATTGGGCATCTATTTAAATTTTAATTTATTCCATTTTGTAATTAACATTTCACAATGACATATAATCTAGTTATGCAACTTTTTATATTAAGGGTTGCTATTCAAGTTTTGACAATGCAACCTTTCTAAAATAAGTTGCAATTTTTAATCAGATTTGTAACTTGTTAAAAGAAAAGTTGCATTAGATCTTTTAATGCAACCTTTTTTGTTTAATGAGGGTTCGTTATGATAAATGCAACTATTGTTTAAATGTTGCGTCTAAAAGGTTGCCTTAGACTCATTTTGTATTAGTGAGGGGTGTTACAGATAGACATAATCAGTCCCCAGATGTACCTTTCTATCTTCTTGCTCTCGGGAGCAATCATATCTGGACAAAGGATTGCCAGTTCGCAGAATCTGTTGGTATAAGTAGCGATGTCGGTACCCACCATTCCGAGAGTCCATAGCTCGTGTTCAAGCTTTTGAATTTCTCCCCGTGGGCAGTATTCTCTCATCATCATGGCCTTCAAGCTCTCCCAGCTTATGGAGTTTGCCACGATTAGGGTAAGTACTTTAACGTGGCCATTCCACCAAGTTAAAGCTTTATCGAGAAGGGTGAAAGTTGCAAATTTGACCTTGCTGTGCTCGGGGTAGGAGCAGATTTCAAAGACTGCCTCCGTCCTTTCAATCCACTGCCTCAGGGCCATCACACCACCAGTACCATAAAACATCCGGGGCTTGGCATTAGTGAAGTCCTTATAGGTGCATTCTCAAGGTGGTCCATGACTCTCGCCATGGTTGGATGGGTGTGTGCCAGATCCCGAGCCATTAGCACTTGAGTTATTGATCTGTGACATGGCAGCTGCCACCGCTGCGGTGACTGCTGCTTGAAACATTACAGCATCAAATTGGGGTGGTGGAGGTGGTATAGGTGCTTCCTCACCGTTGTTTCGCCTTGGATTCCTACGCGGAGGCATCCTTCAACTATAGATTGAAAAGACAAGGATAAGATTTTCATAGAATGGAAAATGTATGTGTCTCATGAACTAAATCGCTATAGTTCAACAACAGATCATAGTATGAGTCTTTAAAATAGAAGAATGAAAGTTATTTGTAAGACTGAAGGTATGAAACAAGTATTTGGGT
Source organism: Lactuca serriola (assembly GCF_051521515.1). Classification (NCBI taxonomy): domain Eukaryota; kingdom Viridiplantae; phylum Streptophyta; class Magnoliopsida; order Asterales; family Asteraceae; genus Lactuca; species Lactuca serriola. Next base: position 228,402,601 of record NC_136410.1, on the reverse strand, counting down.
TCACAACAACCATTCAAGGTTCGAACGAAATACTCAACATAGTAGTAATAGTCCCACTTATATTAATATAAAAGTTGTTACAACGATCATGAAAATTTGACCCCTATAAAGGTCTCCGATTACAAAGTTCGAGAAATTTAAAGACTTTTAGCCGAGGTCCTAAGCTATAACAAAATTTGAGTCCTAGACAAGTACTACTTGCGTCGAAGGTTGCGCTTGGAGCTTGACTCCGTATCAGATTGCTTTGACTCCATTAGACGCCTATCGAAAGCGGCTTGTTGTTCCCTTAGTTCGGCGAGGGCTGCAATCATTTGCGCTTGGAACGCTTCGGCTTGGAATTGGGCGTTGTCTTGCATCTTGTCCAGCCTACGGATGTCAGAAGTGTGAACCTGCACTTCCACGTTGATATCCCGGAGTCGACTAGCTTGTACTCCAGACTGATAGGACTGATTGGCTAACTTACCCACCATTACCGGGAGTGCTCGATCAGCCGATCCTCCGCCGCGGACATCATAGAAGTCCCGGCACATGCCGTAGGGAGGGCGTAGGTTTTGCTGTTGGCTCCAATGGTGGAGGTGACTTCCCCAGACGAGAGTCGGTCCTTGAAAGTTCCTTACGAAGACGGGAGGCTGAATGGGTGGTGGATCGATAACTTTCGGCTCTGAGTCGGTACCGGAGTCATCACCCACTTCTATGGGTTCCTCGTCCTCTTCGGGATCATCTTCGATCCATCCTCCGTTGCCTTGGTTGGGAAGGTAGGGGTCGCCAGGGTGGTGAATTCCAGCCATTTGACTGTACGAGAAATAAGGTTATAAGAATTGAGTAAAGTCGGAACATGTAAAACATGTAAGTTTAACTAGTTTAGATAGCAAATACTCCTATAGTATTTAAGTTCTTGTGTTTGATTCCCGTACTGGTTTGGTAAGTTTTGACTTGTTGCTTACTACGATCATTCCTCGATATACGTTGGTCCAATCTTGGGCAAATATAGTTGATCACGCTATATTTGTCCAAAATCTGATTACATATATCGAGTCTCAATCGTAGTGTCAACTTGTCTAAATACTTGTATAGCTATATAACATGAAAATAATTTGTGGTATGCATGTAAGTGTACTTAAATGAATTATCAATTTAAGTTGAACGAAATGCTGCTTAAGTGTAAAAAGAAAATTTGTTTTGTCAGAGAGTATTAGTCCCTTAAGCATTTATAGTTTGTATATCTTATGTGGTTCGATATACTTAGTTCACTATAAACATTGCTCTGATACCAATCTGTCACACCCCCAAACCTGAACGGCGGAAACGTTCGGGGGCGGATGACTTCATGTGGTAGCGTAACAAATGAATACATAGTAATGAAAGCAATACAACCATCATATATATAAGTGAAAGTTTACATTTGTCAAAAGTTACATGTTCAAAACTCAATTACAATATGATGTCAAAATACGAGATTAAACTGGCGCCGCAGCATCTCTTCATCAAAAGCAAAATGAATACCTGAAATTACTGATTTCCTGGGACATACAAGTAATTTTGAAAGAGTAGATCAGCATTTAAGCTGGTGAATTTCATAAGTATTTAAGTGACAATGTTTAACTGAGATGAAATGTTTTATCTTTGTTCGTTTGTGTTTAGAAAATCCTATATTTTCTACTAGTATAAAAGTAGCCTTCACTCAAGACCAATGTTTGTTTCCAAAATGTATGTAAATGTAAAATAACCAATGAGTTTGAAAATCTTGTAAATCAATGCATTTTTAATACCCCTTGTGAGTTTTATAACCATACTATTGACTCTGAATGCCTATACACAACGTTCTTCAGGCGTTGGAATGTTATGACGTTTGTCACCCCAAACGGTGGACTGCAGCTAACAGTCAGGGCGCGGGTTTGTCAAACCCGTATAGATCTATACACAAACACCACGCTCCCCCTCCAAGGGATTCTGGTATATAATACAGGACTTGAAATGTGTACTCGAACGTACATGAAGTTAGTGCCTCACAAATCCGTGGTATAAAAACAGATCTACTTGATAAAATGTTACGTTTGTTCTTGTATACGAAAGTAAACTTCTTGAAATATGCATTTTCTAGTACATAAGAGTTAGAAATCTGTTTGTAAAACTATACCTATTATAGTTTCCAAAAAGCGTGTCTTGTTTGTTTAGAAATATTGAGAAAAGGAATCACTTGTTTATGAAAGTATAGATTTTTGGTGTAGAGTCTAGGATAGACAAGAAAATCTAAGAACAGTTTAGTTTATACATGCATTACAACAACATTATATTTTAAAAGGTAAAATGCTATTGTGACATATGTTATATATATATAAAAGTTCCTTTAAATGTTTATAAATCACATGTGATTTGAATATATAACAGTATATAAAAGAGTTTCTTTATGTAACACACGATAATACTCGTGTGTTTTACTTGCAATCCCCCCCTTGAAAGCATATAAAAGTATTTAGAATAATTAAAAAGGTTGATTAAGGGGTATGAAACTCACTTGAAAGTTTTGGAGATAGCGAGATGGAAAAACCGGGCAGAGTTTCGTCTCGGGAAACGGACTTTCCTCGGGATTCTCGGGAATCTCGGGAGCAAAATCGACCTTCGGGACTTGAGCCAAAAAGACCAGAGCTTCGGGTTTGAACGGACACGGAAAACGAGGAAATGTTGAGAGAGAGAGAAGAGAATTGAACCCTTTCTTTGGAAACCCTCGCATCCTATTTATAGTAAGGCTGGTCTGCCTCGGTACGCGGGGCGTACGCCCGTACGCAGCGCGTACGCGTACGTCATGCATGACCGAAGCCTCGACTGCCTCGGTTCGGATGGGACGGGTTGCTGGGTACGCGGGTTGGATGGGACGCCGGGTCGGATGGGACGTCGGGTCGGACGGGTCGAGGCTTCGAACGGGTCGGATGGGTCGGTTTCTTCGGATAGCGCGACGTGGACGATCAGAGGCCAATCCTCTCGGTTACGCGGGGCGTATAGGGGTACGCAGCGCGTACATCGGCCGAGAACGCTGAGTCCCCTTCGGATAATATCCGAATTTTGATTTAAATAAATAATTAATTTATTTAATAAACTTCAAAAATTCATATCTTCTTCATACGAACTCCGTTTTCGATGGTCTTTATATCCTCGCGTAGGTGAGACTACGCTCTACAACTTTCGTTTAGACTCCGTCGGCAAATTCAATAATTATTCTATTATTATTTATTAAAAATCCATCGTGTTTAAGGAATTTCTTAGAAAATTCATAACTTCTTTATGTGATGTCGGTTTTTGCCAGACTTTTTACCGTTGGAATACCATTGTCGAGACCTTCGATTCTCGTTTAGGTCATTCCGGCCAAAAGTCGCTCAATCTCCGATTCGAGTTTTTAGCTGTCTGTTGCTAAGCCGAACTTGGAAAAATCATAACTTCGCTATATGAAGTCGGATTTGGGCGTTCTTTTCACGTACGATCATGGTTCAAAGACATTTAATCATAGAAGGAAATTAAGTAGAACTTATTTGTACATTTTATTATGAAAGTAACTTTTTATTATTCAGAAGTGGTTACAATACTTGACCCATTTTGGTCGTTACAAAGAGTTGAAATATCGGGTTGTCACATCATCCCCCCGTTAGAGAGAATTTCGTCCCGAAATTTAAAGTAGTAAAGATACTAGTGAATATGAAAGAGATGAGGGTACTTTTGTTTCATCTGATCTTCGCGTTCCCATGTGAATTCGGGTCCCCGCTTGGCGTTCCAGCGAACCTTCACGATGGGTATGCGACTTTGTTTTGTTTGTTTGACCTCTCGGTCCATGATTTTTATTGGTTCTTCCACAAAGCTGAGGCTCTCGTTGATCTTGATCTCGTCGAGTGGAATAACAAGAGTCTCGTCGGACAGGCACTTTTTCAAGTTTGAGACGTGGAAGGTTGGATGGATGTTACTAAGTTCGCGCGGTAGGTTAAGCTTGTAAGCCACAGGGCCGATTCTGGCAAGAATCTCGAAAGGCCCTATGTATCTTGGATTTAGTTTCCCACGCTTTCCAAATCGTATTAAACCCTTCCACGGTGAGACCTTTAATAAGACGTGGTCTCCTACCTGGAATTCCAAAGGTTTCCTCCTTTGGTCAGCGTAGCTTTTCTGTCGGTCTCTTGAGGCTTTCAATCGTTCACGAATCTGAACGATCTTCTCTGTTGTTTCACGTATGATCTCCGGACCGGTGAGAGTGCTTTCGGGAACTCTTCCTCTAGCTAACTGGGTATCGCCAACTTCAGTCCAGCACAGAGGGGATCTGCACTTCCGACCATAGAGGGCTTCAAACGGAGCAGCCTTTATGCTTGTATGATAACTATTGTTGTATGAAAATTCGACAAGGGGTAAGTGAATATCCCATGCCTTTCCAAAGTCAATCACGTAGGCTCTCAGCATGTCTTCTAAAGTTTGTATTGTTCTCTCACTTTGTCCGTCTGTCTGTGGGTGGTAGGCTGTACTCATGTCTAGCCTAGTTCCCAGGGAACTTTGTAGTGACTGCCAGAATCTTGAAGTGAATCTACTATCTCGATCAGAGATAATGGATATCGGAACACCATGCAGTCGCACTACTTCCCTTAAGTAAGTTCTTGTAAGCTTCTCCATTTTGTCAGTCTCCTTGATGGGTAGGAAATGCGCGGATTTGGTCAGTCTGTCGACAATGACCCATATGGTATCGAGTCCACTTGTCGTCTTGGGTAACTTGGTTATGAAATCCATAGTAATCCGCTCCCATTTCCATTCCGGTATCTCTGGTTGTTGTAGTAGTCCTGAGGGTTTCTGATACTCGACCTTAACCTTAGCGCAAGTAAGGCATTTACTCACGAAGGTAGCAATTTCTGCTTTCATGTTAGGCCACCAGTACAGTTTCTTAAGATCCAGATACATTTTATCTGAACCCGGGTGAACGGAATATCTTGAGTTGTGAGCCTCGGTCATGACTACGTTTCTGAAACCACCATGATTTGGGGTCCAGATTCGGTCCATGAGATAGTAGGCTCCGCCACCCTTGACTTCTAAATTCTTCTCCATTCCTCGCAGGGATTCACCCGCCACATTTTCAGGTTGCAAAGCTTCCATTTGTGCTTCCTTAATTTGTGTGGATAAGTGGGAATGGATAGTCATGGTCAGAGATTTGACCCTCCGACCAGTGTATTCCTTTCGACTGAGGGCGTCGGCCACTACGTTGGCCTTGCCAGGGTGATAACGAATTTCGCATTCGTAGTCATTCAGTAACTCGACCCATCGTCGTTGTCGCATGTTGAGTTCCTTCTGATCGAAAATGTGTTGAAGGCTCTTGTGATCGGTGAAAATAGTACTCTTTGTTCCGTATAAGTAGTGCCTCCAGATCTTCAGAGCAAATACCACTGCTCCTAATTCGAGATCGTGTGTCGTATAGTTCACTTCGTCTGTCTTAAGCTGTCAGGAGGCATAAGCGATAACCTTCCCTCTCTGCATAAGAACACATCCAAGTCCTTGGTTTGAAGCATCGCAATACACTACGAAGTCTTCTATCCCTTCGGGGAGGGATAGTATCGGTGCGGTGCACAAGGCCTGCTTTAGTGTCTGGAATGCCTTCTCTTGTTTCGCTTCCCAGTCAAAGGCCACACCTTTCTGGGTTAATGAAGTAAGAGGTTTCGCAATGCTCGAAAAGTTCTTTATGAATCTGCGATAGTAGCCAGCTAGACCTAGAAATTGACGAATTTCTGTAGGTGTCTTTGGTGCCGACCAATTCTCAATAGCCTTAATTTTGGAGGGGTCTACGTGTATACCTTCCTCGCAAACAACTTGACCTAAAAATCCGACTCTTCGAATCCAAAATTCGCATTTAGAGAACTTCGCATAGAGTTTCTCCGTTCGCAGTGTTTCTAGGACTTTTCGTAGGTGTTGACTATGCTCTTCCTTACTTCGAGAGTAGATAAGTATATCATCGATAAAGACGATGATGAACTGATCCAAGTAAGGGCAGCATACCCGATTCATTAGGTCCATAAATACTGCTGGTGCATTGGTTAATCCGAACGGCATCACCACGAATTCATAGTGTCCATAACGAGTTCGGAAGGCTGTCTTTGGACTGTCCCCCTCTAGAACTCGTAATTGGTGATATCCGGATCGCAGGTCTATTTTGGAGAAGTAGTTCGCCCCTTGAAGTTGATCGAATAGGTCGTCGATACGGGGTAGAGGATAGCGGTTCTTGACAGTAAGTTTGTTCAGCTCTCTGTAGTTGATGCACATACGGAACGATCCGTCTTTCTTCTTTACAAACAAGACCGGTGCTCCCCAAGGTGAGAAACTTGGTCTTATGAATCCTTTGTGAAGGAGTTCATTAAGTTGACTGGAAAGTTCCTACATCTCTGCTGGTGCAAGACGATAAGGCGACTTCGCTACTGGGGTAGCTCCTGGAATTAAGTCGATTCTGAACTCGACTTGGCGTTGCGGTGGTAATCCTGGCAGTTCTTCTGGAAAGATATCGGGAAAGTCGCGTACTACCGAGATGCTCTTGATGTCCTTCAGTTCTTGACTTGTATCGACAATGTGCGCTAGGAATGCTCGACAATCCTTCCGCAAGCACTTTCGGGCTTGGATGCACGAAATGATGCGAAGGTTTGCACTAGATTTGTCGCCGTAGATAACTAATGTTTCGTTGTTTGGGAGGTTAAGACGGACTGCTTTCTCAAAGCACATGATGTCGGCGCGAAGAAGACTCAACCAATCTATGCCGACTATGACGTCGAAACTTTTAATTTGAACCGGCATGAGATTGATTGGGAAAGAATGGCCGTCTAATGTTAATTTGTGTTCTCGGTTTTTCCATTGGCCATCTCTACAGTGAATGAATTTTCTAACTTGCTAGGTTTAGGTTTAAGTAAATGAATAAAGTTTTGACTCACGAAGCTTCTCTCCGCTCCACTATCGAATAATATGCATGCGTATGAATTATCGAGAAGAAACGTACCAGCAACTATAGTTGGGTCAGCTACAGCTTCATCGTGGCCTATTGCCAAAACTCGTCTCACACCTCCGGTGCCTGCTGCCTTAGGACAGTTTCTCTGGTAGTGGCCCACCTTGCCACAACCGTAGCAAGCCTGCCCTACACCCGCACCGGGAACTTGAGTGATCGGCTTTGCGGGTTCCTTGCAGAAACGGGCTGTGTGCCCTTTCGCGCTGCAGTTGGCGCACTGCATATTTTGACAAGGTGCATGGTGGTGGTAATTGCATTTGGTGCATTTTGGGAGGTTGCCTATATAAGGCTTTGTTGGGTAGGTATTTATAGGGGCTGTAGTAGGTACAATGGCAGCATTTACTGACACTAGTTGTTTCTTTGCGGATTCTTGGGAAGACCCACCCTTCCCTTTAATCCATGCTCTCTTCCTGCCATTGTTGTTGTTGTTGTTGTTGTTGTTGTTGTAGTTGTTGTTTGCTTTCTGTGGTGCCGGTGCAGAAGTGGTTGAGTTCTGATGACCTCCGTAGTCGATCAGAGATTGTGCCAGTTCCTTAGCACTTTCAAAGGTGTCAGGTTTAGAAGCTAACACGCTTGATCGCATTTGGGGCATCAGTCCCCAGATGTACCTTTCTATCTTCTTGCTCTCGGGAGCAATCATATCTGGACAAAGGATTGCCAGTTCGCAGAATCTGTTGGTATAAGTAGCGATGTCGGTACCCACCATTCCAAGAGTCCATAGCTCGTGTTCAAGCTTTTGAATTTCTCCCCGTGGGCAGTATTCTCTCATCATCATGGCCTTCAAGCTCTCCCAGCTTATGGAGTTTGCCACGATTAGGGTAAGTACTTTAACGTGGCCATTCCACCAAGTTAAAGCTTTATCGAGAAGGGTGAAAGTTGCAAATTTGACCTTGCTGTGCTCGGGGCAGGAGCATATTTCAAAGACTGCCTCCGTCCTTTCAATCCACTGCCTCAGGGCCATCACACCACCAGTACCATAAAACATCCGGGGCTTGGCATTAGTGAAGTCCTTATAGGTGCATTCTCGAGGTGGTCCATGACTCTCGCCATGGTTGGATGGGTGTGTGCCAGATCCCGAGCCATTAGCACTTGAGTTATTGATCTGTGACATGGCAGCTGCCACCACTGCGGTGACTGTTGCTTGAAACATTACATCATCAAATTGGGGTGGTGGAGGTGGTATAGGTGCTTCCTCACCGTTGTTTCGCCTTGGATTCCTACGCGGAGGCATCCTTTAACTATAGATTGAAAAGACAAGGATAAGAATTTCATAGAATGGAAAATGTATGTGTCTCATGAACTAAATCGCTATAGTTCAACAACAGATCATAGTATGAGTCTTTAAAATAGAAGAATGAAAGTTATTTGTAAGACTGAAGGTATGAAACAAGTATTTGGGTTCACAACAACCATTCAAGGTTCGAACGAAATACTCAACATAGTAGTAATAGTCCCACTTATATTAATATAAAAGTTGTTACAACGATCATGAAAATTTGACCCCTATAAAGGTCTCCGATTACAAAGTTCGAGAAATTTAAAGACTTTTAGCCGAGGTCCTAAGCTATAACAAAATTTGAGTCCTAGACAAGTACTACTTGCGTCGAAGGTTGCGCTTGGAGCTTGACTCCGTATCAGATTGCTTTGACTCCATTAGACGCCTATCGAAAGCGGCTTGTTGTTCCCTTAGTTCGGCGAGGGCTGCAATCATTTGCGCTTGGAACGCTTCGGCTTGGAATTGGGCGTTGTCTTGCATCTTGTCCAGCCTACGGATGTCAGAAGTGTGAACCTGCACTTCCACGTTGATATCCCGAAGTCGACTAGCTTGTACTCCAGACTGATAGGACTGATTGGCTAATTTACCCACCATTACCGGGAGTGCTCGATCAGCCGATCCTCCGCCGCGGACATCATAGAAGTCCCAGAACATGCCGTAGGGAGGGCGTAGGTTTTGCTGTTGGCTCCAATGGTGGAGGTGACTTCCCCAGACGAGAGTCGGTCCTTGAAAGTTCCTTACGAAGACGAGAGGCTGAATGGGTGGTGGATCGATAACTTCCGGCTCTGAGTTGGTACCGGAGTCATCACCCACTTCTATGGGTTCCTCGTCCTCTTCGGGATCATCTTCGATCCATCCTCCGTTGCCTTGGTTGGGAAAGTAGGGGTCGCCAGGGTGGTGAAATCCAGCCATTTGACTGTACGAGAAATAAGGTTATAAGAATTGAGTAAAGTCGGAACATGTAAAACATGTAAGTTTAACTAGTTTAGATAGCAAATACTCCTATAGTATTTAAGTTCTTGTGTTTGATTCCCGTACTGGTTTGGTAAGTTTTGACTTGTTGCTTACTACGATCATTCCTCGATATACGTTGGTCCAATCTTGGGCAAATATAGTTGATCACGCTATATTTGTCCAAAATCTGATTACATATATCGAGTCTCAATCGTAGTGTCAACTTGTCTAAATACTTGTATAGTTATATAACATGAAAATAATTTGTGGTATGCATGTAAGTGTACTTAAATGAATTATCAATTTAAGTTGAACGAAATGCTGCTTAAGTGTAAAAAGAAAATTTGTTTTGTCAGAGAGTATTAGTCCCTTAAGCATTTATAGTTTGTATATCTTATGTGGTTCGATATACTTAGTTCACTATAAACATTGCTCTGATACCAATCTGTCACACCCCCAAACCTGAACGGCGGAAACGTTCGGGGGCGGATGACTTCATGTGGTAGCGTAACAAATGAATACATAGTAAAGAAAGCAATACAACCATCATATATATAATTGAAAGTTTACATTTGTCAAAAGTTACATGTTCAAAACTCAATTACAATATGATGTCAAAATACGAGATTAAACTGGCGCCGCAGCATCTCTTCATCAAAAGCGAAATGAATACCTGAAATTACTGATTTCCTGGGACATACAAGTAATTTTGAAAGAGTAGATCAGCATTTAAGCTGGTGAATTTCATAAGTATTTAAGTGACAATGTTTAACTGAGATGAAATGTTTTATCTTTGTTCGTTTGTGTTTAGAAAATCCTATATTTTCTACTAGTATAAAAGTAGCCTTCACTCAAGACCAATGTTTGTTTCCAAAATGTATGTAAATGTAAAATTACCAATGAGTTTGAAAATCTTGTAAATCAATGCATTTTTAATACCCTTTGTGAGTTTTATAACCATACTATTGACTCTGAATGCCTATACACAACGTTCTTCAGGCGTTGGAATGTTATGATGTTTGTCACCCCAAACGGTGGACTGCAGCTAACAGTCAGGGCGCGGGTTTGTCAAGCCCGTATAGATCTATACACAAACACCACGCTCCCCCTCCAAGGGATTCTGGTATATAATACAGGACTTGAAATGTGTACTCGAACGTACATGAAGTTAGTGCCTCACAAATCCGTGGTATAAAAACAGATCTACTTGATAAAATGTTACGTTTGTTCTTGTATACGAAAGTAAACTTCTTGAAATATGCGTTTTCTAGTACATAAGAGTTAGAAATCTGTTCGTAAAACTATACCTATTATAGTTTCCAAAAAGCGTGTCTTGTTTGTTTAGAAATATTGAGAAAAGGAATCACTTGTTTATGAAAGTATAGATTTTTGGTGTAGAGTCTAGGATAGACAAGAAAATCTAAGAACAGTTTAGTTTATACATGCATTACAACAACATTATATTTTAAAAGGTAAAATGCTATTGTGACATATGTTATATATATATATATATATATATATATATATATAAAAGTTCCTTTAAATGTTTATAAATCGCATGTGATTTGAATATATAACAGTATATAAAAGAGTTTCTTTATGTAACACACGATAATACTCGTGTGTTTTACTTGCAATCCCCCCCTTGAAAGCATATAAAAATATTTAGAATAATTAAAAAGGTTGATTAAGGGGTATGAAACTCACTTGAAAGTTTTGGAGATAGCGAGATGGAAAAACCGGGCAGAGTTTCGTCTCGGGAAACGGATTTTCCTCGGGATTCTCGGGAATCTCGGGAGCAAAATCGACCTTCGGGACTTGAGCCAAAAAGACCAGAGCTTCGGGTTTGAACGGACACGGAAAACGAGGAAATGTTGAGAGAGAGAGAGAAGAGAATTGAACCCTTTCTTTGGAAACCCTCGCATCCTATTTATAGTAAGGCTGGTCTGCCTCGGTACGCGGGGCGTACGCCCGTACGCAGCGCGTACGCGTACGTCATGCATGACCGAAGCCTCGACTGCCTCGGTTCGGATGGGACGGGTTGCCGGGTACGCGGGTCGGATGGGATGGGTTGCTGGGTACGCGGGTCGGATGGGACGTCGGGTCGGACGGGTCGGGGCTTCGGACGGGTCGGATGGGTCGGTTTCTTCGGATAGCGCGACGTGGACGATCAGAGGCCAATCCTCTCGGTTACGCGGGGCGTATAGGGGTACGCAGCGCGTACATCGGCCGAGAACGCTGAGTCCCCTTCGGATAATATCCGAATTTTGATTTAAATAAATAATTAATTTATTTAATAAACTTCAAAAATTCATATCTTCTTCATACGAACTCCGTTTTCGATGGTCTTTATATCCTCGCGTAGGTGAGACCACGCTCTACAAGTTTCGTTTAGACTCCGTCGGCAAATTGAATAATTATTTTATTATTATTTATTAAAAATCCATCGTGTTTAAGGAATTTCTTAGAAAATTCATAACTTCTTTATCTGATGTCGGTTTTTGCCAGACTTTTTACCGTTGGAATACCATTGTCGAGACCTTCGATTCTCGTTTAGGTCATTCCGGCCAAAAGTCGCTCGATCTCCGATTCGAGTTTTTAGCTGTCTGTTGCTAAGCCGAACTTGGAAAAATCATGACTTCGCTATATGAAGTCGGATTTGGGCGTTCTTTTCACGTACGATCATGGTTCAAAGACATTTAATCATAGAAGGAAATTAAGTAGAACTTATTTGTACATTTTATTATGAAAGTAACTTTTTATTATTCAGAAGTGGTTACAATACTTGACCCATTTTGGTCGTTACAAAGAGTTGAAATATCGGGTTGTCACATCATCCCCCCGTTAGAGAGAATTTCGTCCCGAAATTTAAAGTAGTAAAGATACTAGTGAATATGAAAGAGATGAGGGTACTTTTTTTTCATCTGATCTTCGCGTTCCCATGTGAATTCGGGTCCCCGCTTGGCGTTCCAGCGAACCTTCACGATGGGTATGCGACTTTGTTTTGTTTGTTTGACCTCTCGGTCCATGATTTCTATTGGTTCTTCCACAAAGCTGAGGCTCTCGTTGATCTCGATCTCGTCGAGTGGAATAACAAGAGTCTCGTCGGACAGGCACTTTTTCAAGTTTGAGACGTGGAAGGTTGGATGGATGTTACTAAGTTCGCGCGGTAGGTTAAGCTTGTAAGCCACAGGGCCGATTCTGGCAAGAATCTCGAAAGGCCCTATGTATCTTGGATTTAGTTTCCCACGCTTTCCAAATCGTATTAAACCCTTCCACGGTGAGACCTTTAATAAGATGTGGTCTCCTACCTGGAATTCCAAAGGTTTCCTCCTTTGGTCAGCGTAGCTTTTCTGTCGGTCTCTTGAGGCTTTCAATCGTTCACGAATCTGAACGATCTTCTCTGTTGTTTCACGTATGATCTCTGGACCGGTGAGAGTGCTTTCGGGAACTCTTCCTCTAGCTAACTGGGTATCGCCAACTTCAGTCCAGCACAGAGGGGATCTGCACTTCCGACCATAGAGGGCTTCAAACGGAGCAGCCTTTATGCTTGTATGATAACTATTGTTGTATGAAAATTCGACAAGGGGTAAGTGAATATCCCATGCCTTTCCAAAGTCAATCACGCAGGCTCTCAGCATGTCTTCTAAAGTTTGTATTGTTCTCTCACTTTGTCCGTCTGTCTGTGGGTGGTAGGCTGTACTCATGTCTAGCCTAGTTCCCAGGGAACTTTGTAGTGACTGCCAGAATCTTGAAGTGAATCTACTATCTCGATCAGAGATAATGGATATCGGAACACCATGCAGTCGCACTACTTCCCTTAAGTAAGTTCTTGTAAGCTTCTCCATTTTGTCAGTCTCCTTGATGGGTAGGAAATGCGCGGATTTGGTCAGTCTGTCGACAATGACCCATATGGTATCGAGTCCACTTGTCGTCTTGTGTAACTTGGTTATGAAATCCATAGTAATCCGCTCCCATTTCCATTCCGGTATCTCTGGTTGTTGTAGTAGTCCTGAGGGTTTCTGATACTCGACCTTAACCTTAGCGCAAGTAAGGCATTTACTCACGAAGGTAGCAATTTCTGCTTTCATGTTAGGCCACCAGTACAGTTTCTTAAGATCCAGATACATTTTATCTGAACCCGGGTGAACGGAATATCTTGAGTTGTGAGCCTCGGTCATGACTACGTTTCTGAAACCACCATGATTTGGGGTCCAGATTCGGTCCATGAGATAGTAGGCTCCGCCACCCTTGACTTCTAAATTCTTCTCCATTCCTCGCAGGGATTCACCCGCCACATTTTCAGGTTGCAAAGCTTCCATTTGTGCTTCCTTAATTTGTGTGGATAAGTGGGAATGGATAGTCATGGTCAGAGATTTAACCCTCCGACCAGTGTATTCCTTTCGACTGAGGGCGTCGGCTACTACGTTGGCCTTGCCAGGGTGATAACGAATTTCGCATTCGTAGTCATTCAGTAACTCGACCCATCGTCGTTGTCGCATGTTGAGTTCCTTCTGATCGAAAATGTGTTGAAGGCTCTTGTGATCGGTGAAAATAGTACTCTTTGTTCCGTATAAGTAGTGCCTCCAGATCTTCAGAGCAAATACCACTGCTCCTAATTCGAGATCGTGTGTCGTATAGTTTACTTCGTGTGTCTTAAGCTGTCGGGAGGCATAAGCGATAACCTTCCCTCTCTGCATAAGAACACATCCAAGTCCTTGGTTTGAAGCATCGCAATACACTACGAAGTCTTATATCCCTTCGGGGAGGGATAGTATCGGTGCGGTGCACAAGGCCTGCTTTAGTGTCTGGAATGCCTTCTCTTGTTTCGCTTCCCAGTCAAAGGCCACACCTTTCTGGGTTAATGAAGTAAGAGGTTTCGCAATGCTCGAAAAGTTCTTTATGAATCTGCGATAGTAGCCAGCTAGACCTAGAAATTGACGAATTTCTGTAGGTGTCTTTGGTGCCGACCAGTTCTCAATAGCCTTAATTTTGGAGGGGTCTACGTGTATACCTTCCTCGCTAACAACTTGACCTAAAAATCCGACTCTTCGAATCCAAAATTCGCATTTAGAGAACTTCGCATAGAGTTTCTCCGTTCGCAGTGTTTCTAGGACTTTTCGTAGGTGTTGACCATGCTCTTCCTTACTTCGAGAGTAGATAAGTATATCATCGATAAAGACGATGACGAACTGATCCAAGTAAGGGCGGCATACCCTATTCATTAGGTCCATAAATACTGCTGGTGCATTGGTTAATCCGAACAGCATCACCACGAATTCATAGTGTCCATAACGAGTTCGGAAGGCTGTCTTTGGACTGTCCCCCTCTAGAACTCGTAATTGGTGATATCTGGATCGCAGGTCTATTTTGGAGAAGTAGTTCGCCCCTTGAAGTTGATCGAATAGGTCGTCGATACGGGGTAGAGGATAGCGGTTCTTGACAGTAAGTTTGTTTAGCTCTCTGTAGTCGATGCACATAGGGAACGATCCGTCTTTCTTCTTTACAAACAAGACCGGTGCTCCCCAAGGTGAGAAACTTGGTCTTATGAATCCTTTGTGAAGGAGTTCATTAAGTTGACCGGAAAGTTCCTGCATCTCTGCTGGTGCAAGACGATAAGGCGACTTCTCTACTGGGGTAGCTCCTGGAATTAAGTCGATTCTGAACTCGACTTGGCGTTGCGGTGGTAATCCTGGCAGTTCTTGTGGAAAGATATCGGGAAAGTCGCGTACTACCGAGATGCTCTTGATGTCCTTCAGTTCTTGACTTGTATCGACGATGTGCGCTAGGAATGCTCGACAATCCTTCCGCAAGCACTTTCGGGCTTGGATGCACGAAATGATGCGAAGGTTTGCACTAGATTTGTCGCTGTAGATAACTAATGTTTCGTTGTTTGGGAGGTTAAGACGGACTGCTTTCTCAAAGCACATGATGTCGGCGCGAAGAAGACTCAACCAATCCATGCCGACTATGACGTCGAAACTTTTAATTTGAACCGGCATGAGATTGATTGGGAAAGAATGGCCATCTAATGTTAACGTACATCCCATGTATATGCAATTTGTGTTCTCGGTTTTTCCATTGGCCATCTCTACAGTGAATGAATTTTCTAACTTGCTAGGTTTAGGTTTAAGTAAATGAATAAAGTTTTGACTCACGAAGCTTCTCTCCGCTCCACTATTGAATAATATGCATGCGTATGAATTATCGAGAAGAAACGTACCAGCAACAATAGTTGGGTCAGCTACAGCTTCGTCGTGGCCTATTGCCAAAACTCGTCTCACACCTCCGGTGCCTGCTGCCTTAGGACAGTTTCTCTGGTAGTGGCCTACCTCGCCACAACCGTAGCAAGCCTGCCCTACACCCGCACCGGGAACTTGAGTGATCGGCTTTGCGGGTTCCTTGTAGAAACGGGCTGTGTGCCCTTTCGCGCTGCAGTTGGCGCACTGCATATTTCGACAAGGTCCATGGTGGTGGTAATTGCATTTGGTGCATTTTGGGAGGTTGCATATATAAGGCTTTGTTGGGTAGGTATTTATAAGGGCTGTAGTAGGTACAATGGCAGCATTTACTAACACCAGTTGTTTCTTTGCGGATTCTTGGGAAGACCCACCCTTCCCTTTAATCCATGCTCTCTTCCTGCCATTGTTGTTGTTGTTGTTGCTGTAGTTGTTGTTTGCTTTCTGTGGTGCCGGTGCAGAAGTGGTTGAGTTCTGATGACCTCCGTAGTCGATCAGAGATTGTGCCAGTTCCTTAGCACTTTCAAAGGTGTCAGGTTTAGAAGCTAACACGCTTGATCGCATTTGGGGCATCAGTCCCCAGATGTACCTTTCTATCTTCTTACTCTCGGGAGCAATCATATCTGGACAAAGGATTGCCAGTTCGCAGAATCTGTTGGTATAAGTAGCGATGTCGGTACCCACCATTCCGAGAGTCCATAGCTCGTGTTCAAGCTTTTGAATTTCTCCCCGTGGGCAGTATTCTCTCATCATCATGGCCTTCAAGCTCTCCCAGCTTATGGAGTTTGCCACGATTAGGGTAAGTACTTTAACGTGGCCATTCCACCAAGTTAAAGCTTTATCGAGAAGGGTGAAAGTTGCAAATTTGACCTTGCTGTGCTCGGGGCAGGAGCAGATTTCAAAGACTGCCTCCGTCCTTTCAATCCACTGCCTCATGGCCATCACACACTAGTACCATAAAACATCCGGGGCTTGGCATTAGTGAAGTCCTTATAGGTGCATTCTCGAGGTGGTCCATGACTCTCGCCATTGTTGAATGGGTGTGTGCCAGATCCCGAGCCATTAGCACTTGAGTTATTGATCTGTGACATGGCAGCTGCCACCGCTGCGGTGACTGCTGCTTGAAACATTACAGCATCAAATTGGGGTGGTGGAGGTGGTATAGGTGCTTCCTCACCGTTGTTTCGCCTTGGATTCCTACGCGGAGGCATCCTTCAACTATAGATTGAAAAGACAAGGATAAGAATTTCATAGAATGGAAAATGTATGTGTCTCATGAACTAAATCGCTATAGTTCAACAACCGATCATAGTATGAGTCTTTAAAATAGAAGAATGAAAGTTATTTGTAAGACTGAAGGTATGAAACAAGTATTTGGGTTCACAAAGACCATTCAAGGTTCGAACGAAATACTCAACATAGTAGTAATAGTCCCACTTATATTAATATAAAAGTTGTTACAACGATCATGAAAATTTGACCCCTATAAAGGTCTCCGATTACAAAGTTCGAGAAATTTAAAGACTTTTAGCCGAGGTCCTAAGCTATAACAAAATTTGAGTCCTAGACAAGTACTACTTGCGTCGAAGGTTGCGCTTGGAGCTTGACTCCGTATCAGATTGCTTTGACTCCATTAGACGCCGATCGAAAGCGGCTTGTTGTTCCCTTAGTTCGGCGAGGGCTGCAATCATTTGCGTTTGGAACGCTTCGGCTTGGAATTGGGCGTTGTCTTGCATCTTGTCCAGCCTACGGATGTCAGAAGTGTGAACCTGCACTTCCACGTTGATATCCCGGAGTCGACTAGCTTGTACTCCAGACTGATAGGACTGATTGGCTAACTTACCCACCATTACCGGGAGTGCTCGATCAGCCGATCCTCCGCCGCGGACATCATAGAAGTCCCGGCACATGCCGTAGGGAGGGCGTAGGTTTTGCTGTTGGCTCCAATGGTGGAGGTGACTTCCCCAGACGGGAGTCGGTCCTTGAAAGTTCCTTACGAAGACGGGAGGCTGAATGGGTGGTGGATCGATAACTTCCGGCTCTGAGTCGGTACCGGAGTCATCACCCACTTCTATGGGTTCCTCGTCCTCTTCGGGATCATCTTCGATCCATCCTCCGTTGCCTTGGTTGGGAAAGTAGGGGTCGCCAGGGTGGTGAAATCCAGCCATTTGACTGTACGAGAAATAAGGTTATAAGAATTGAGTAAAGTCGGAACATGTAAAACATGTAAGTTTAACTAGTTTAGATAGCAAATACTCCTATAGTATTTAAGTTCTTGTGTTTGATTCCCGTACTGGTTTGGTAAGTTTTGACTTGTTGCTTACTACGCTCATTCCTCGATATACGTTGGTCCAATCTTGGGCAAATATAGTTGATCACGCTATATTTGTCCAAAATCTGATTACATATATCGAGTCTCAATCGTAGTGTCAACTTATCTAAATACTTGTATAGTTATATAACATGAAAATAATTTGTGGTATGCATGTAAGTGTACTTAAATGAATTATCAATTTAAGTTGAACGAAATGCTGCTTAAGTGTAAAACGAAAATTTGTTTTGTCAGAGAGTATTAGTCCCTTAAGCATTTATAGTTTGTATATCTTATGTGGTTCGATATACTTAGTTAACTATAAACATTGCTCTGATACCAAACTGTCACACCCCCAAACCTGAACGGCGGAAACGTTCGGGGGCGGATGACTTCATGTGGTAGCGTAACAAATGAATACATAGTAAAGAAAGCAATACAACCATCATATATATAATTGAAAGTTTACATTTGTCAAAAGTTACATGTTCAAAACTCAATTACAATATGATGTCAAAATACGAGATTAAACTGGCACCGCAGCATCTCTTCATCAAAAGCGAAATGAATACCTGAAATTACTGATTTCCTGGGACATACAAGTAATTTTGAAAGAGTAGATCACCATTTAAGCTGGTGAATTTCATAAGTATTTAAGTGACAATGTTTAACTGAGATGAAATGTTTTATCTTTGTTCGTTTGTGTTTAGAAAATCCTATATTTTCTACTAGTATAAAAGTAACCTTCACTCAAGACCAATGTTTGTTTCCAAAATGTATGTAAATGTAAAATAACCAATGAGTTTGAAAATCTTGTAAATCAATGCATTTTTAATACCCCTTGTGAGTTTTATAACCATACTATTGACTCTGAATGCCTATACACAACGTTCTTTAGGCGTTGGAATGTTATGACGTTTGTCACCCCAAACGGTGGACTGCAGCTAACAGTCAGGGCGCGGGTTTGTCAAGCCCATATAGATCTATACACAAACACCACGCTCCCCCTCCAAGGGATTCTGGTATATAATACAGGACTTGAAATGTGTACTCGAACGTACATGAAGTTAGTGCCTCACAAATCCGTGGTATAAAAACAGATCTACTTGATAAAATGTTACGTTTGTTCTTGTATACGAAAGTAAACTTCTTGAAATATGCGTTTTCTAGTACATAAGAGTTAGAAATCTGTTCGTAAAACTATACCTATTATATTTTCCAAAAAGCGTGTCTTGTTTGTTTAGAAATATTGAGAAAAGGAATCACTTGTTTATGAAAGTATAGATTTTTGGTGTAGAGTCTAGGATAGACAAGAAAATCTAAGAACAGTTTAGTTTATACATGCATTACAACAACATTATATTTTAAAAGGTAAAATGCTATTGTGACATATGTTATATATATATAAAAGTTCCTTTAAATGTTTATAAATCGCATGTGATTTGAATATATAACAGTATATAAAAGAGTTTCTTTATGTAACACACGATAATACTCGTGTGTTTTACTTGCAATCCCCCCCTTGAAAGCATATAAAAGTATTTAGAATAATTAAAAAGGTTGATTAAGGGGTATGAAACTCACTTGAAAGTTTTGGAGATAGCGAGATGGAAAAACCGGGCAGAGTTTCGTCTCGGGAAACGGATTTTCCTCGGGATTCTCGGGAATCTCGGGAGCAAAATCGACCTTCGGGACTTGAGCCAAAAAGACCAGAGCTTCGGGTTTGAACGGACACGGAAAACGAGGAAATGTTGAGAGAGAGAGAAGAGAATTGAACCCTTTCTTTGGAAACCCTCGCATCCTATTTATAGTAAGGCTGGTCTGCCTCGGTACGCGGGGCGTACGCCCGTACGCAGCGCGTACGCGTACGTCATGCATGACCGAAGCCTCGACTGCCTCGGTTCGGATGGGACGGGTTGCTGGGTACGCGGGTCGGATGGGACGGGTTGCTGGGTACGCGGGTCGGATGGGACGCCGGGTCGGATGGGACGTCGGGTCGGACGGGTCGAGGCTTCGGACGGGTCGGATGGGTCGGTTTCTTCGGATAGCGCGACGTGGACGATCAGAGGCCAATCCTCTCGGTTACACGGGGCGTATAGGGGTACGCAGCGCGTACATCGGCCGTGAATGCTGAGTCCCCTTCGGATAATATCCGAATTTTGATTTAAATAAATAATTAATTTATTTAATAAACTTCAAAAATTCATATCTTCTTCATACGAACTCCGTTTTCGATGGTCTTTATATCCTCGCGTAGGTGAGACTACGCTCTACAACTTTCGTTTAGACTCTGTCGGCAAATTCAATAATTATTCTATAATTATTTATTAAAAATCCATCGTGTTTAAGGAATTTCTTAGAAAATTCATAACTTCTTTATCTGATGTCGGTTTTTGCCAGACTTTTTACCGTTGGAATACCATTGTCGAGACCTTCGGTTCTCGTTTAGGTCATTCCGGCCAAAAGTCGCTCGATCTCCGATTCGAGTTTTTAGCTGTCTGTTGCTAAGCCGAACTTGGAAAAATCATAACTTCGCTATATGAAGTCGGATTTGGGCGTTCTTTTCATGTACGATCATGGTTCAAAGACATTTAATCATAGAAGGAAATTAAGTAGAACTTATTTGTACATTTTATTATGAAAGTAACTTTTTATTATTCATAAGTGGTTACAATACTTGACCCATTTTGGTCGTTACAAAGAGTTGAAATATCGGGTTGTCACATTTACCATATTACCCCTAACATTTAGTAAAGTAAACTTGAATAATTACAAACGCACATTTACCATTGGTTTTAGGAAAGGGCAAGAGGGTCATTTGACTCAAAAAGACAAAACTAATGATTGATTTTCTTAATCTATGTGTTTTTTGTCTGTGGACAATAATTTTGGGACGGAATGAGTAATCATTAGGAGGAAGAAAGGGACCATAATTGAGGAGGTTGTTAAATGGATAGGGAACAGGGACTGGGTCAATGTATCCCGCCTTTTTATCTTGAATTTTTCAGCCATTAATCGGTCATATTTTTTAATGTATAAAATGATTGTAAATATGCATTAAAGACTTGCATGACTTAAAATTCAACATTTGACTAAATATGTTTATATATATATATATATATATATATATATATGTGTGTGTGTGTGTGTGTGTGTATATATATATATATATATATATATATATATATATGGGTGAGATCCGTTGAGAAGTCATAGTTTACCGACAACCTGAGAACTAAAAGTGGAGCGTTAGAACAAAATTAACTCATTAAGAGTATGATCGCCATCTTATCGATCTCATTTAATGTTTAATATTTTTTTTGTTATTGGAAATATTAATAAAACGTTTTAAAATCGTGCATTTAAAATCAACACATGTTCATACCATTTGCATTTGATACGTTTGGTTTCCTCGCATCGGATACGGTAGAGCTTCTCAAAAGAGTACAATGAATCATGCATAGTAATGTTATATCCCCTAGATCTTTGGATGTAGTCTTTAAAAGAATTAACTTTACCATACAAAAAGGTTTAGCGGCGCAGCTTGTTGCCTGTTTCACTCATTGTACGATGACAATTAAAATATTATGGCTTACATGTTAAAAAAAAATTGATTAAAAATTAACATAATAAATAAAATTTTAGATTTTTTTAAAAAATGGAGATTTTTATTTATTGTTTAGAAAACATGAATTTTTAAATAAAAATGAAAAAAATATTTTTTTTTAAAAAACAACTTTTTTTTAAAAAAAAAGCTGCATTTTCTAAAAAAAATTGTTTTATTTCAAAAAAATTGAATTTTTTAAACAAAAAAAACTGCATTTTTTTAAAAAAACTGCAACTATTTAAAAAAAAGAAATATTTTTCAAAAAAAAAACTACAATCTTTTAAAAAAAACTATATAAAAAAAAAATTGCAAATTTTTTAAAAAATTGCATTTTTTTAAAAAGTAAATTTTTAAAAATTAATAAAATTAAAAAAGAAGAAGTTAGAATTAAAAAAAAAAAACTCTCATTTTTTAACAAAAGAAAATCAACGTTTTAGGTGTATATATGCATATTTTTTGAAATGTATATATGCATATTTCTTATACTATAATATTTGTAAGTAAGTCATAAAAAATATCATTTTTATTAATCAATCTATAAACATAATACTAAAAGTATTTTATTCGACACAAAATAAAATATAAAAAAACTACAAAGATTCATAGTGCTATCATTTCTTCATATCAAGATTTCCA
Source organism: Lactuca serriola (assembly GCF_051521515.1). Taxonomy (NCBI): domain Eukaryota; kingdom Viridiplantae; phylum Streptophyta; class Magnoliopsida; order Asterales; family Asteraceae; genus Lactuca; species Lactuca serriola. The sequence continues at coordinate 228,380,578 of NC_136410.1, read as the reverse complement.
TATTTTCTTCAAATTTTCACATTTCACGTCTTCAATATTTTCCACAAATTCTTTAAAATCTACAAGAAAATTAACAATATGATTAATACAAGAACACTCACAAAAATGCACATGTATATATCATTTACGATTCACATGTGATTCATACGAGAATTACATGTGAATCACATGTAATTCATATGTGAATTACATGTGAATCACATGTAATTTATATGTGATTCACTTGTGATTTACATGTGAATCACATGTAGTTCATATGTTAATTACATGTTATTTACATGTGAATCACATGTAATTCTTATGTGATTCACTTGTGATCTTTATGTGAATCACATGTAATTAATATGTGAATCATTTGTGATTCATATGTAATTCATATGTGAATTACATTTGAATTACATGTGAATCATATGAAATTCATATGTGAATCACTTGTGATTACTTGTGAATTACATCTGATTTACAAGTAAATATGCGAATCATATGATATAATATTATAATACTTTCATTAAATATATAGACAAAAAGGTGAAAAACACACCTTCTTTGGCTTGGCTACACCTTTTGAAGGTTCTGGAATATGTTTATGAGGTGTTGGATTTATATACGCCACATTTCTGCAAAACGATTACTAAGTTAAAAAAAATATTGTTTTTAAGGAAACTTATATGACAAGATTATTCATAATATCCCCTAAGCCATTATTTGGGGAAGGAAGCACCATCCTGAAACCATTTCTCTCACACAACCACAAGTAACCATTCATTCCATGACTGAATAAATCCAACATAAAAACTTAAAATTATATTTTATATATATAAAAAGGATAAGTAGTTAATTGCATTGCTTAAACAAAAACAACAAACCTAGCATACACATCAATTGACCACATGCATCTTTGAGTTGGGTGTGTTGGGTTATGAGCATAACATTATTCCTATGGTGTTCATGCAACCCTAATTTCTTTGATCTTGGTTTTTCTAAGTAAACATACAACATTGAATACCAAAGCAATAAACCCTAATTGACAAGCATATAAATATGAAAATCACATATGATTAGGGTTAGAAAGTTTACCTTGATTGTTATCTAGCAATAACAAACACAATCCTCCTTGATCTTGACTTCTGAAAGCTTAGTTCCCCAAGTGTTGCACCTCTAATGGAGTCACAAACACTCTATGGAAAGGATGAAGTAGGAGAGAGGAGAATTTCGAACACTCTAGGGTTTCTTAAGCCTTGGATGAAATTTCCCTTATAATGGGTTCTATTTATAGTTGTGTGGGTTGCTGGGGTTTCATATAGAAACCCTAATTCTCTGCTTAGGCCTTAAGCAATCCATGGAGCCCACCTAGAAAGCCCTTGGACGAAATCTTCTTGGACTCTCCATATATTTAATCCAATCCGTCTCTATTAGGAATCCATGGCCCAACTAGCAACTATCAGATAATTATATTATCAGTTCCCTTTATTTAATCAATCTCTTTTGATCACAAATTAATACCAAATTAATTTCTGATTAATACTAATTAAATAATATGATTTCCAAATAATATATTAAACTTGTAAAATATTAATAAACCATTTTCAAGCAACAATTTATTATTCATATAACAAATTCTACTCTCTCTTCTCTTGTCATCCTATCAAGTTGCATGAGTGAAGGCAACCCAAAAGGACCATGCTCATAATCAGCTCATGTACATGTTGGATTAATGTCTAAGTCCATAACTATAATTAGTAAGACTTGACCCGACCCGACATGGTCCATTTGGGTTGCATGGCATCATGCACTTGGATAGACTAAAATGAGAGAAATAACACTTAAGGTTTATTAATATATTATAAGTTCTAATATATTAATAAGATTATTTAATTAGTATTGATCAATAATTAATTTAGAATTAATTATGTGATCAAAAGAAGACTAATTAAATATATGGGTTGATTGTGTAAATCATCCATACTTATATAGTGGGCTAATGCTCCATGGATTATCAAGTTGGGCTAAAACCCATTGGATGCTCCATGGTGTATTTGAACCCATGGATCCATGGAAATGGATAGCCATGACAATTAGGGTTTACTCTAATTGTAAAACACTATATGATGATCTCTTTCTTGGGAAAATTGGCGACTATGATATGCATGGAGGGCAAGCCGATTCTTGAAGTGTTCTAATTTCTCTCTAAGTTATTCCAAGTGCTTATGGTGTTGTGTGAACCATTTGAGGTGTCACACTTGGAGCACTAGGCACTCAAGCTTCATAAAGACAAGCACCAACAAAAGGTATGTTATTCTAACTTGTGTTATTCAAAGTTTTGTATGTTAGAATAGAACAATACCTTGGAAAGTTGATATTTGCATGTATAATAGAGAAAACATAGATCCAAGGTATTTAGGGTTGCATGTACACTTAGGAGTGTTAGATTGCTCAAAACCCAACAATGGTATTAGAGACTAGGCTTGTTTTCTTGTTATACTTGCTTAAACTGCTTAAAAATCGACTTTTGGTGCTGTCTGCCCAGCAGACTTGCCGAGTCCATGAAGGGACTCGACGAGTCCAAGGCAAAATGCATCCAACTCGCCGAGTTTTTTCATGCACTCGACGAGTTGGACCCCCAGACAGCATATTTTCGAGTTTTGGTGCTAGAATTGGTCTAGAATCATTACCATTGACTGTTTTGGTCTTATAAAACTTGTTTTGAATGTGGTAATGATTATGTTAAACCAATTTCAATGCTATAATAAAAGTTTCAAGTTTATATGTGTTCATGTTATTCTTGAAAATTGTTGATTATGAATGATCATGCTTATGAGTTTTGCTAGATCATAGGAATTGTGTGCAAATTGTTTGTTGATATAATTCATGATCTTGTTGAAAATTGTATGGAGTTTATAACTTGTCCTCAAGTTATGAATTTTCAAGAATTTTATGTTTCCTTGATTTATGATTTAGTTTAGATTGATAATGAAAAAAATTATGTTTTAGTTGTTTTCAATCCATATTAGTCTAAAAGAAGTTCATAAAATATGTTTTTGTAACTTGTCTTCAAGTTATGTGAAAATTCATATTTATGAATCTTAAAACTCATAAAAGTTTTGTAGGTTACATAAAATGTAAGAGTTTTTTTCCATTAAATAGTTTAATGACTCCATAACTTGTCCTCAAGTTATGGATGTTCAAGAGACACTTCTTTAAAGTGTTTTTAAAAATAAGGGGTTACATTAAAATGAAGAGTCTTCATTTTAATGAACCATTAAACTCATAAGTTATGATTTAAAGAGTCTTGAAATAGTTTCAAAACTTGCCCTCAAGTTTTGGAATTTGAAAAGTTACTCCTCATGCATACTTTAATTCCAAATTGAACATTGAAATTTTAAAAAGTTTAAAATTCAACCCTTATACTATTATTATAATTTTAATTATATAGATATGTATAAGAGGAAGTCAATCTTACCGTTAGTAGGCCTCCTTCACGAAGCCGGTCTATAAGGGGGTATAAGGTTACTGCCTATAAAATGGCAGTTTAATGGGTGTCCACTCTCATCCACCGCTTCCTTGACTGGTGGAGGGTCGTTAGCCGAACAGGTAGGAATGGACTATAATTCTCCCTTCATTAAAAGTATAATGAAAAATACTAAGTAACTAAACACTTATAAATTCCCAATCTTAGTTACTTAGGAAAATGTGAAAAGGTGCTAGCCCATAAAATTACACTTTGTACCTTACCAAGTCGTTACTGGAGCGTGTGTGGTTAACCGGCACACTAACATGGAGTAGTAAGAGTGGCAAAGGGTAACTTGGCTTTATTATAGATCGGTGGAGCGTGTGTGGTTAACCGGCACATCGATTAGGTAATATTGTTGAGGTTACCAAGTCAATTTGTATGGTTATTCACACCTTGTTTGTGATCCTCGGCATCCCAGTTACAAACTTGAGAGGGCACAACCGAGATTCAAACATGCCATTGAAGGTTCAATATATCTCAAAAGATCTAGGAGTTTCTAAACCAATAAAACCTAATAATAAAATATTTCGTTCTCATTGTGGAAATTGGTAAATCATCATTTACCTACCTTCAACTATTTTATAATTTGGATTACGACATCCCTCTTCCAGTTATAAATAGGTTGTTGGGTCCTAGCCTTAATATTTCATATTGGGTGTTATATTAAGGATTTTAAATCAACTAACTTGAATTTCTCCCATTATAGATGTCTAGTTTAGACAGCTATGGACTTCCAAAATCTTTAGGAACAATCTTCCAAATGAAGATGATATCCCAAATGGCAATCAAGCTGAAAGATCAATCCCTTTGTTGGGCATTTGTGGGACTAGAAATCATACTTCACTTCATCCACCTCCTCCAATAAATCTCCCTATCCCATAAGTTTTAAGACTTGATAAGTTCTAAGTCACTCAATCTCTACTGGCAAACAAAGTCCATATGTGCTTAGATCTTGGGGATTAAGCCACATATTGACAAGTCGGGAGAGTCGGGTGTCGAAGTCTCGAGGTAGCTGGCTGTTGACTTGGTTCTTCAGTCACTCCCTGATGACAGGTCGCGACAAGACCCTTAATGATCTTACCTGTTTGCTTGATGATGCTAAATCAACAACAATTTGGAGCATTAGTAAAGCAAATTGGATTGTAAGATCTACTTTCCAAACCTATTTGGACATTGAAAATGGTGACATTGGAGGTCCAGGAAAAACTTTCTCTTCCCAATGGAAAGGGATCGGCCATAGTCAACTCGGTTGACCAAATGGTAAAGAGAAAGGTTAAGTCTGTGATAGTCCCATGTACCGTTTCCAAAGAGTCCATATGATTCTGTTGCCAAAGGAAAGACATTGGTTGCGAAGCTGCTAAATTTACCTGAAACATCTTAAGGATGGTAAAGTCAATAGGTTTGACTCTACTTCAGGTAAAGTCCATTGTCTAACTCTATTAAGTTTCTATTCTGAGATTCTTATTGCATAATGTGATGAGGTCACATGTTGATGTTTTAAGAATCAAAGAAAAAGTGAAGAAACTTAAAGGAAGTATATGCTGATTCTGATCGCGAAGATGGATTTCGATCGCATGGTTCGGTGATCGAAATTTTGAGTTGTTAGTTAACAGTTATGACATATTGCTTAGGAATAGATAACAACAAGTTTTCCATATGGATTGTAAGGATAAATTCTTCCGCAAAGTGTTAAAATAAAAAGAAAAATGGTTTTGATTTTATTTATTTTAAGTATCCTTACAATGGCATTTGTGAAAAATTGTTGATAATATAAAACGTGCCTTTGTGTATGATTCAACAAGTAGTCAGTACAAGCATATGAGTCGATGTTTATCCATTCCTTTTACCCTCAAAGGGATAAAAGTGATATCTATGGGCCCCTCGATGATTTAGTGATGACAAAAGTAAGTGCTCGGCCGGGCCTGGACTGATTTGATTTGTTCAATTAGTCAGTTGTCATAAATCAGAAATCGGGAAACAACAAATGGACAGAGAGAATGATTATAATCCATGTCTCAGTCCATATGATAACTAGAATGGAGGAATTTATGATCCCTTATCTAATGGACAAGTCATTGACAAAGGTCAGAGTTCATCTACAAGGTCAGAGTTCGACAGAAGCTTTTGAGAGGTACGATTGGCAGTCAGTTGTTGAAGTCATACGCAATAATAGTTTGAGACTTATCCAAGTGGGAGACTATTGGATTAATGTCTAAGTCCATAACTATAATTGGTAAGACTTGACCCGACCCGGCATGGTCCATTTGGGTTGCATGGCATCATGCACTTGGATAGACTAAAATGAGAGAAATAACACTTAAGGTTTATTAATATATTATAAGTTCTAATATATTAATAATATTATTTAATTAGTAGTGATAAATAATTAATTTAGAATTAATTATGTGATCAAAAGAAGACTAATTAAATATATGGGTTGATTGTGTAGATCATCCATACTTATATAGTGGGCTAATGCTCCATGGATTATCAAGTTGGGCTAAAACCCATTGGATGCTCCATGGTGTATTTGAACCCATGGATCCATGGAAATGGATAGCCATGAAAATTAGGGTTTACCCTAATTGTAACACACTATATAATGATCTCTTTCTTGGGAAAATTGGCGACTATGATATGCATGGAGGGCAAGCCGATTCTTGAAGTGTTCTAATTTCTCTCTAAGTTATTCCAAGTGCTTATGGTGTTGTGTGAACCATTTTAGGTGTCACACTTGGGGCACTAGGCACTCAAGCTTTATAAAGACAAGCACCAACAAAAGGTATGTTATTCTAACTTGTGTTATTCAAAGTTTTGTATGCTAGAATAGAACAATACCTTGGAAAGTTGATATTTGCATGTATAATAGAGAAAACATAGATCCAAGGTATTTAGGGTTGCATGTACACTTAGGAGTGTTAGATTGCTCAAAACCCAACAGTACATACCAAAATATTTATGGGATTAGACACCTAATCCAACAGTCTCCCACTTGGATAAGTCTAATAACTATTTTGCAAGTACGACTTCATAACCTGATCAACAATAGTAGCTTTCAAACGCTGCTGTCAACTCTGATCTTATCAGAAACGAGTCATTTAGATAAGAGATCATATATTCCTCCATTCTAGATATCGTATGAACCGGGACATGGATTTTAATCGTACTCTCTATTCATGTGTTGTTTCCCGATTTCTGATTTACGACGACTGACAACAAACTACAATTCAACACATCAACTTAGTCCAGGCTTGGCCAAGCGCTTAGGGTGTCATCACTAAATCATCAAGGGGCCCACAGATATCTCTTTTATCCCTCTTAGGGTAAAAGGAACGGATAAACTTCGACTCAAATGCTCGCTTGTACTCACTCATCAAATCATACACAACAATATGTTTTATAACACCAAGTTACTAGTGCGTTTACATTTTATTAATGTGCAATCGATTTGTAAATTACAACTCAAACGTCACAATTTCAAGAATATAAGATATTATCTTCTCACTAATCACCCGTGATAAAATCCATGAAGTGATTCAAGTGAGCGTGGCTGTAATCCAATACTGAAATCTTATTTCAGGAGCACTCATGAACACTGCAACAAACTTTTGCTATGTCTAATATGCTTTAGACAATCTACTGACAGATTTGTGCCAGTCTAGCTTCAATACCTACTTCCGAAGTATTTATCAACTGTGGATGGTTTGAATAATCTTATTATTCGGGAAGTCAAAACATGAAAAGTGAAACACAATAGTAATACTAATCCTATATGGCCCCAAACTTTTGAGTATAAATAAAACACCTTATTTAATCACCATATTGATTACTCATTATTCATTGTATAATGTTTCGGATAATCAACTTATTACTTGAACTATAACAATAGTTGTCCCATGATCAAATCATGCACAATCTGTTTACCTATGGTCCATACATTGTAAAATAGATCAATTGAACACATTTCTAATGATACTCATTTCACAACTCCTAATCCTTGTCATAAGTGTAAGAATACCAAATTCTTGCCACTATTAGAATATGTTAGATTCTAACATTTTATGCACCGATCCTTTCGTAATGTCAAAGCACCAAAGTCACCAATACTTTGCCAATGAAATTACAAAGTACTCTATGAAGTCTTACATTAAAAGTACATCCCTTTGAACATCCTTCTTGAATTAAAGTTTCTAATCTAGAAATAGATTCTTGATATCCAACTCCCATTTATGGAAACATTTCCATATTTTCCATATGACAAATCATTCTAAATGGAGTCCTATCTATTCATAATAAAGTCAATATGGTCCATTACTATACTTCCAACATCCCACAAGGACCAACCCTTAACGAACCTTAGATTGTCCTCGATAGTTGTTTAATTATTTTAGTCATTTCCGGTTCTAGTCCTTTTTCCCTCTTAATATGCTAGGCATTTGGAAAGTTTAGAACACGGTCAAATATTACAGTAGATTCAGTTGATCCAATACCAGCAGCGTATGGGACACGATTCATGAAAAACTTGATACTTTACCAGTTTCTTGCTATAATATTGTCATATATAGAATTCCCTTATGTTGAATCTTTTCAACATAACATCCATATATATTTTGACGAAATTTGATTAAAATTTCTCGATCTAAACATTTAGATTTGAAATGAAGTATAATATCCTCTCCCTTAGTTATAGCAAAACAACCGTTCAACCCCCGCAACTTAGCAAAGTGAAACTCTTGTTTTCTATAATTAATATTGCTAACTTGCAACACTTAAAATAATAATCATGCTCCCACTAACATGATAATTATATCCATACCAACATAACATTTATGCTCCCACTAGCTTTGACACATATTCAGAAAATAGTTGGGCTTCTAGAAATCAATACTTATTGACTTCCAAAGTTCATTTTCTAATATGATATGCGTCGATAAGCCTTTATATAAGCTTCTCAAATTCATACACCTTTCCTTAGATAGCTCATATGTACGTCTAAACTAATTCAAAACTTATAGAAATAAATCCTAAATGTTTAGACTAATTGCCAAATCTCAAAATTCGAACTATGAAGAGGGATGCCGTAATCATAATCGAATTTGAGAATGCAAATATCACAATTGATATCTCATTAAAATCTCTCTTAGTGAAAGTGTTTACTCACAATCATTTTCATGAAACGGAGAGAAAACCTTACGACACTTAGATTTTATGGTGTATGTGCTCTTATCCATGTGATTTTTTCATAACCGTAATCATAAGATAATATTTGTGACAAATCCAAACTCTTATGGACAAAACTTGTTCATTCTTAATTTCTTGCCATCAAGGGTCCCACCATTGATTCCAAGTTATTGAGTAGCTTACCCCTACCTATCAATGTACTTTCCATTGATCAGTGTGCCTTGCCTCTATGCAATCAATTGAGAACTCATAGAGCTCACATGCATAGTTGACCAAACTGGAATGGCACAAAAACAAGAATATGTCAACACAATAGGTTACAAACCTTAAGTTGTGTGCTAGTGTTTAATAATAATTTTACTCTTGATTAGTTCTTGAAACTTTTCAAAATCATTTAGACTCCCACTGACCTCTTGACATATAAGATTCTTTTGTCAAGAAATATTTCTTGAAAAACAAATATTCTTGAGTTAGTGCTGATTCTCATCAAGACAAACACTACACAGAATTGGTCTTAGTTGGCTTTTGTCTTATTCAAGACAACACACTTTACCAAATTCAAACGTGCAAGAGTAAGAAAACCATTTTTCTACTCCACATTTGATGAGTGTGTTAGAACTTCTTAAGACATGTCACTCAAGTCACAATCATGGAGTATGACTCTAAGACTTGATTTTGGAAAGAAGTATGATTCACCTTTTGATTTAACCACTTCAACAATTCCTGATTCCCCTTCTTTGCCATACTAGTGCACTAAGGTGTCCTTAGAGGATCAATTGTAATATGGTTTCATAATCAATGAGACGATCATAAAACATGATACTAAAGTACTTTCCCATCTTTTCAGATTAGAGAAACTTTTATTTTTCTGCCTTATTGATTCCTCTTGTTCGTTCTGCCATACATTGAAACTTTTCAATGATTCAGAATTACACTTAATCTTGTAAGTATAACCATATTTGCTAAACTTTTAGCAAACTATGCTAAATACTCTTATCGTTCTTTGTGGTGGACTTGACCTAGTGCACAACAATTCGTACTAGATCCTTTATTCCTTCACTTGACTCACATACTTATGTGAACAAGAAATTAGTCTTAATTTCTCTACTAAAGGTAATACTGACATTTTACTTATACATATATAATATTAAACTTTTAATTCTATATAGTATAAGGGTGTATTTTACACTTTTAAAATACTATGTGGTTTAATCTATTAACAAATTAAACTTTTAATTTAATTAATTTAAACCATACTATTATGGATTTATTAATTATCTCATTTAATTAAACACTTAATTAATTTAATAAAACCATAAGAGTATAATTTGAACCTTTTAAAATACTAGGGTCTTAGAATTTAATATTTCAAAATTAATACCTTTTAATTAAATTTTAAAGCCAAGAGTTGAGGACAAGCTTTGAAACCTTTCAAAACATTAGGGTTTAACTATTTAAATTTCAAAAACTAAAACTTTTAAGTTCAAATTTAAACTATCAAACCTAAATGGAGTAAATTGAAACTTTTCAATCTTATTAGGTAAAATATTTGACTAATAATAATCCTATATTATCCATATTTAACCAAATTCATCAATTTTGATAAGGATAACCATTCCAAACTTAAAAAATCAGATTTTGGAAAGAAAAACGAGTTTCGACAATTATCCTCAACAAAATCTGGCTAGAAAATCGAAATTCCCGACACCAGAACCTTAGACTCATCGAGTAGGACCTATTCGTCAAGTCCATACAGGGACTCGGCGAGTCGGTCGGTCAGAAGACCAAAATTTTGATTTTCTTGAACTTTGGTGGTTCACTTTTACATCTATTCACTAGAAAAACAACCTAGGCTTAAATACCACTGTTGGGTTATGAGCATAACATCATTCATATGGTGTTCATTCAACCTTAATTGCTTTGATCTAGGTTTTTCTAAGTAAACATACAACATTGAATACCAAAGGAATTAACCCTAATTGACTAGCATACAAATATGAAAATCACATATGATTAGGTTTAGAAAGTTTACCTTGATTTTTATGTAGCAATAAAAATCACAATCCTCCTTGATTTTGACTTCTGAAAGCTTAGTGCCCCAAGTGTTGCACCTCTAATGGAGTCACAAACGCTCTATGCTAAGGATGAAGTAGGACATAGGAGAATTTCGATCACTCTAGGGCTTCTCAAGCCTTGGACGAAATTTCCCTTGTAATGGGGTCTACGTATAGTTGTGTGGGTTGGTAGGGTTTCATATAGAAACCCTAATTCACTGCTTAGGCTTAAGCAATCCATGGATCCCACATAGAAAGCCCTTGGACAAAATCTTCTTGGACTCTCTGTAACTCCCTGTTTATTTAATAAATAAATGATTGTATGATAGCCCTAAAATTAATAATTATATAGCAAGGTGCTGGTCTCGAAGAGCTAAATGTCACAATTTAAGAGATTGGGGGTTAAAAGTGTAAGTTCTGGATTGGTTTTGTAAGTATTTATGAAGGCAGGGACTAAATGGGAATTTATGGGACTTCATTTGAAAAGATTTTGGGACGCTAGTGGCCAAATGGTGACTTTAGGAACTAATATGAAAAGGATTTGTTGAGGAGGGGCTGTTAGGTAACAGTTGGAATTAATTTAAAAAGGATTTTCGTGGTCAGGACTTAAAGGGTAAATATGGGGGTTTATTTCGAAATAATTTCTGTAGGGAGGGGCTGAACTTGCCATAATGGAAACAAGTTTGGGAGATCGGGGTATATAAACCCGTCACCCCTAGTTCTAACCTAAACCCTAAAGAGAGCGGCAGTCGCCACCCTCCTTCTTCCCCACTGTCGCCGCTACCGTTGTAGATGTCGGAAACCACCAAGGAGTTGTCGTGCCATTTAGCTGCTGGAGAAGTCGCCCGTGTTACTATTTCATTGCCAGCCGACCACCTTACCCTCCGCCGTAACCATTATCATTGAAGATGAAGGGCTGCCATGGAGCTCCATGGCAGTAGATGACCGGAGGAGACCCTTGACCGGTGGTTTTGTGTGTGTGTGTTACTTTTGGTTTTTCCATTGTAAATTGTAACAAAAAAACGGAATAATGAGAAAGAAACCCTAACCACCACCGTGAGGTGGTGGCTGCCGCCACCGGTTGCCGTGTCGGGTAGCAGTATGCCTTGTTTGGATGTTTAGACAAAGTAACTAAAACTCTAATAAGCCTAATAAACTCTAGTGGGCCGAATGAAACCCTAATAGTCCCAATAAAGCCCCAAATGGCCTAAAAGCCCAAACATGTGACTAATGGGCTTAGTGAAATCATAAGGGGCCTAATGAACCCTAATTGGTCAAAGGACCTAGCTATTGGGCCTATTGGGCTTGGATGGGGTTGGAAACCTAATTAGGGTTTAGAAAACCCTAATATTGGATTTATGGGCTTGGACTTATTGGGACCCACATTTGGGACATTGGAATGGAAGTGTGTATTAAGCCCAATCACACCATATGAGTTATTTAAAGGAGTAATGGACTTAATGGATTAAGTCATTAATGGGTTAAGTGAGAAAAACATAACCGTAATTGTCATTTTATGTTGTTGGGCCTTTCTATTGGGCCTTGATGATTGGGTTATTAATTGACCATCCAAGATCAAGCAAATGGACTAGAATAATTAACGGGCTTTGAGGTAAGGCCAATGTAAAGGGTGTGGGCCCAATTTGGAAAATTGGGCCATAGATGGGCCATAGTTTGGGTCTTTATGATTATGTGATATTGGGCCATTAGAATGTTGAATGTTGGATTTGACTAAATGGTTGGGCCTTATGGTAAGACCATGTAAAGGTTTAGGCCCAATTTGGAAAAGTGGGCCATATGTTGGGCTCTGGCCCATTAATCGGCTTTTGGGCCTTTAGAGTGTGATTTGGACCTTGGGCTTTGTACCCAATTATTAATTGGGTATTGTTTGATATTGACAGTTCGGAATCTGTCAACCAACAGGTGGGGTTTTATTCGCACGACTTCAGCAGTGTCAGGTGAGTCTCCTCACCATACCAAAGGGTCTAAGGCACCAATGCCGACCCATTTTATGATATGTGATACACCAGTTGAAGTTGTATTATGTTGCATGTTAGTTGGTTATGTGATAGGGAGTATGCTAGTGATTATGTAGTATGCTAATTGATTTTGTAGTACATGATATGTTAGTGGCCTTTGTGATACTTGCATGGAAGACCTGAGGGGGAGGGGGGGGGTTCCTGGGGAATTTTCGTGTAAGACCTTGGAGGGTTTCCTTCGCATCCTAGGTCAAGACCTCGGGGGGTTACCGAGGCACTTAGGTGTAAGACCTTGGAGGGTTTCCTTGGCATCCTAGGTCAAAGACCTAGGGGGGTTCCCGAGGCATTGGGCTAAGACCATGTGGGGGTTCCCATGGCACCCGGTGTAAGACCCTGGAGGGTTTCCAAGGCTTCCCTATATGTTTATATGCATGGCTGGTGTAGTATATATAATTTACGTGAGTATGTGAATAAGACCTTGGAGGGTTTCCATGGCATCTTTATATGTGTATATGCATGATTATGTGATTGTTACGGTTTATGTAGCTGTTATAGCTGATATGGATTATGTGGTTATTTGGATTGTGTGGGGTATGCTCTGGGGAACTCACTAAGCTTCGAGCTTACGGTTTTTAGTTTTGGGTTTAGGTTCTTTGTTTTCAAAGGAAAGGAGTTGGATCGATCGTAGCGCATCACACCATGTTTTCCACACTTGAAATCTTTGGGATTACACTCTGATATGATTTCATGAAAACATGTTTCGATTACTAACACTTTAGTTTTGACATGAGATGTTATTATATATGTTTTTATACTTATGGTTTTATAATAACTTAAGTAAAAATGAAATTTTTGGCCTTGAATTTTGGGTCGTTACAAGTTTGTATCAGAGCCTTGGTTTGAGGGATTCGGACATACTTTTGAATGAGTCTGAAATCAAACTTAGGATATGTAAAGTTTTCAAAAGAAAAATGTTTTAAGTAAAGAATTTCTAACACAAGAAAGGGTGTGGCGCATGCAATCAACTGAGCTCAAGTAAGTTTCCATAGAATACCCATATATGTTATATGTTATGAATTGATTTATGAATCTGAGGATCGCATGCTAGTTAGGGATAAGGGAGATGCCTTTATATAATGTATGAGCTGGTAGACTTGCATGCTAGTGCTGAGTAGTCAGCAAAAGATTAGCCTGATATGTGATGCTTGTAGCCTTGGGAATATTTGATGCCATGCTAGAATGAGAATGATTATTGGTATTAGTAAGTAGTAACTGCTACGTATATGCTTTTAAAATTGTACATGGTTAGGATTTATAGCCTTAGAATAATAGATTTGGCCTTATTTTATGTTCCTTGTTTGGTTGTGGTCCTAGGGTAGAGTCTATTAGATCTTGTTCTGTGTATAATTTGCATGCATAAGGCAGCCGACAACGAGGATTGATGGAGGTGGATGGCATGAGTTGTGGTATGTGGGCTGAATGTCCTATGATAGTTCCTTGGATCGGAGTGGTACTATACGAATGATGCTTGCTTTGTGATTTATGGAACTCTTGAGTGATGGGAGTCAGCTACTAAGTTGATTTGACGATATCCAGAAGGTGGATGGCTGGCGTCATGGAGAGTTCTTCAGCAGCTGATGGCAGGGCGAGGTTGGGAACCTAGGAAAGCCTAGGATATGCTTCAGCAGGTTATTAGTGTGGATTAGTGAGACTTGGGTGCATCAGTTTGAGGAAGTGAATTGGAGGATTTGGAAGGATTGCCGAGGAAAGTATGGATAGGTGTGGAAGGTAGTATTGGGCCCGTACTACTGAAAGCACAAGATCCATACTCGAATCGGTGAGAGTTTTAGAGAATATGAGAAGCTTCGGGAAGAAGTTTGTGACCCGGTTTGGAGACAGAGGATGTTCCAGTGGTTGCAGCTTAGCCATTGGCAATTGAGCTAGTGAGCATGGTAGGATATGATTTCCAAGAGGCTGTAGATGCAAGATCGATTTGGAGCACTTTGAGAAGAGAGGTTTGTGCTAGGTGCATATAGTAGAGGGTCCTGGGAAGAGACCCATGACTTCTGATCATCAGGTGAAAGGCCAGCAGGGCCGGAGTCAGTGCAGCACGTACGAGGAAGTACGCAAGGGAGTTTGACACTCCAAGGGTTTAGGCTGCTACAAGAGTAGCGGGGTCGGTCATGTCAGCAGAAGGTGATCAGGATTCCTCCAGATGTTGTGGGTATTTCATCTTCTAGCGCTACTAGGTGGATGTTGGGAACCTGTATTGCTTTGGAATTGTGAGTGAGTTTGGATAAGATAGATCTCGGGTCAGATTTCTGCTCGTGTTTGGGTTATCAAGGATCATATATGCCATTCAGCATGCCAAAAAGTCCTTGATGAATCTACAGAGGGGTGCATCTTATGGAGTGGGTTCTGCGTGTATCGTTACCAGTCCGGATCTTCGTCAGGATCTGTGCGGGGTATTATTTAGAGGATATTCGGTCAGGGTTTGAACGATAGTTCTCCAGTGAAGTCAGCGTTCAGTGGTTCTATCATGGTTCAGGTATGGTCGGTAATTGTCTATGGATGAACTTTGGAGTTCAAGGCACTACCGTTGTTAGGGAAGGACTGGTAGCATGAAGATAATGGAGTCCGTTGCGATTATTAAATGTATAAGTGGTTTTTCATCGGATGTTCAAGAGAATTGCATTTCTCGCATGGTTTGTGTTCGGTTAGAGTTCATTGATACTGCAAGAATGAAAGTGGGAATAAAGATTTTTCACCCAGAGTGAAGATTAAGGCCTTCAGTTGACAGCATGGGAGATGGACTGAGGTGTCAGACTGTACCAAATTTCATGAGCACTCTTCAAGATATTAGAGGATTGACGATCTTAAGGATTGACTGGTAATTGATCGTTACCATTAGTAAGCTCAGATTGTCGGCAATGGACTATTAGGAAGTAAGAAGGATTGGGAATCCTTCAATTCTCGCGTACCGTGAAGATCTAGTCGAATCTAAGTGGGGGAGAGACTTTTTGAGAAGTTCACAAAATGTGAGTTCTGGTTGTGCGAGGTGCAATCTCTTGGGCACCTTGTCAACCAGAAGGGATATTCTGGGTGATCCGGCCAAGATAGAGGTCGTGATGCAGTGGGAGATTCCGAGGTCTCCATCTGAGATTTGGAGTTTCCTAGGTCTAGCGGGTTATTACCGGAGATTTATGCGGGACTTCTCTGAGATTGCAATTCTTTTCACTTGACTGAGCAAGAAGTTGGTAGCCTTTCGCTGGGGACCTGAGCAGCAGGCAGCCTTCAAGACTCTCAGACAGTAGGTTTCGGGAACTAAGTTAGAGCTCCAGTGAGGACTAAAGTTCAGTTGTGTGTTAGGTCGAGTGCATGTTCGACCGGTATGGAAAGTGTTGTAAGACTACGGGGGTAGCCGTAGCATTCAATAGCAACCAGGTAGTATGGAAAGTGTTGTAAAACTACAGGGGTAGCCGTAGCATTCACTGGTGATCAAATAGTATGGGAAGTGTTGTAAGTCCGCAAGTGTAGCCGTAACATTCACAATGGTTGGCAGTTAGTGCTAGAGTGTTGTAAGTCTGCGGGTGTAGCCGTAACATTCACTTGGTTGGTAGATAGCATGAGTGCGTTGTTAGGTCACGAAAGGAACAAGAGTACCCACCAGTTTGGGTGCAACAGTGAGGATATGGAAATCTACGGATTGGATTTCGGAATTCCCCAGAGGGATTAGATCTTGTTAAGCCAGTGATACGACCGTTGGAACGTCACTACAGTTATGAAATCAGGGAAGCAATGGACTGCTTAAGGACGTGTAAGATAAGGCTACCATTGGTCAGGTAGCAAACAATTTTAGCCTTGGTTTGTGTAACGTCGGGGGTCGACACATGAAATCGAACGGTTATATCAGAAAGTTGTTAGAGTCACAGTGGCATGATAACTAGTGGAAAGTAGTTCCTGAGAAGGATTTCGTTCAGAGTCGTGTGAGGCGACTAAGTGGGGAGTTCTTAGGCTCTGCATCCGGGCCAGAATCCGGTATTTCAGATGGTTGGTAAGTGAGACAAGACTAGGCAGGTCTCGGTAGATTATGGAAAGTAGTCATGTGGCATCATACTGCTTCAGGTAGATCAGTGGTCGGGCAATTTCAACATTTGGGCAACATTAGTATTTGTGTTTTGGGTTGCAGAATAAACGGACTAGATTCAACGATAATGGTTCAGTATGAGTGCTCTATCAGGGATTCAGACAATCTCAGGACAACAGATTTCAGATGGAGTAGATGTGAACTTATTGCAAGGAATTTGTGCACCTATGGATTTTAGGGCTATACAAAGATTGGTCGCGGCTACCCTGGGAAGGCTGGGGTGTGCCCAGGATGGTGACCATGTTACTTTAGTGGTTTGACGCATAAGAAATGGTAAGGAATGATTTCGATGACAAAATCTAATTTAAGTGGGGGAAAGATGTAACACCCCTTTTATTTAATTAATAAATAAATGATTGTATGATAGCCCTAAAATTAATAATTATATAGCAAGGTGCTGGTCTCGAGGAGCTAAATGTCACAATTTAAGAGATTAGGGTTAAAAGTGTAAGTTCCGGATTGGTTTTATAAGTATTTATGAAGGCAGGGACTAAATGGGAATTTATGGGACTTCATTTGAAAAGATTTTGAGCGGCTAGGGGCAGAATGGTAACTTTGGGAACTAATATGAAAAGGATTTGTCGAGGAGGGGCTGTTAGGTAACTGTTGGACTTAATTTGAAGGGGATTTTCGTGGTCAGGACTTAAATGGTAAATATGGGGGTTTATTTCGAAATAATTTCTAGAGGGATGGGCTGAACTTGCCATTATGGAAACGAGTTTGGGGGATTGGGGAATATAAACCCATCACCCCCGCTTCTAACCCTAACCCTAAAGAGATTGGCAGCCGCATCTTCCTTCTTCCCCACCGGCGCCGCTACCGTTGTAGATGCCGGAAACCACCAAGGAGTTGTTGTGCCATTTAGCTGCCGGCGAAGTCGCTCGTGTTACTATTTCTTTGCCTGCCGACCACTATACCCTCCGTCGCAACCATCACCGTTGAAGATTAAGAGCCGCCATGGAGCGTCATGGTAGTAGATGACTGGAGGAGACCCTTGGGTGGTCGCCGTCGATGGTTTGCTGTTGCCAACATGAATCAGCCGCCTCCTCCGACTGTCGTACGCTGCCACACGAAGATTGTGCTCGTGTGTTGCTGTCCTTTTTGGCATTTGCTTGGCCTGAAAACTGAGAACAACCACCATGGGAGCAGACCATGGTGGCTTCCACAAGTGTACAACCATTCTGCCACCACCCACCGCCATGTGGTGGTGGCTGTGTGTGATAATTAGTGTTTGTGTGTGTGTGTGTTTCACTTGTAAGAGGGGCTATAAGAGAGTTTTTTTTGGCCGGAGTTCACGGAAAAGCCACCACCACCACCGTAAGGGGTGGCTGCCGCCACCGCTAGCCACTACAAGGTGGTTTTGTGTGTGTGTGTGTGATAGTTAGTGTGTGTGTGTGTGACAACCCGAAATTTCTATCTTGTACAACCATTCACTTCAATCAAAGTCAGACTTGTTTCTTCTAACTTTTAGCACTGTTTAGAGTCTGTTTGAGCATTCTGAGCCTACTGCATCAAAGGAATCAGTGTTTGGATTTATCAGTTAAGGTGCCAAACCATCTAGCAAACTATAAACCTCCTCAAAAGGAGTTTACGGTCAGGAAGCTTAGAGCTTACGGTCAAGGTGACCGTAAGCTCCCTGTATATGTATACTGCATGATCATTTTTGATAATTTCTTTCCTTTACAAGCCTAGAATCACGAATTCTCTCTCAAGTATCATAAGATCTTCATCTTGATCTTCCAAAAATGTAAGAATTCTTTCCTTTGATTTGTTGTTACATCTCTTTGTCTAGTGATTATACATGATTTCATCCATGAAATCTCTTCATTTTGATAGATCTTGAAGTGTTCTTCATTTCATGAAGAACACACACTAGTGTTTTTGGATCCTAATCACCCTTACAAGCTTCTAAGAAGTAAGTACACTACCCCTAGCTTGATACATGCTTGAATCAGTAGTTAATCACCTTGAAAGCATCATTTTTAGCCAAGAACAAGGTGTTTACGGTCTAAGTGTATCTCCTTAGACCGTAAACTCTAATGAAAGGTGCATTAGAGACCCTAAACCCTTCCTAAGGCTAAGCATGGTCCCTAGAATCTGATGCCTTTGAATGAAGCCCTCAAAAACCTTCATTTATGATTGATTTGATGAGTTTACGGTTGTATCTCCTCAGACCGTGAACTCCATGACCGTAAGGTCATTAGACAGTGAACTCCATGACCAGAAGGTCATTAGACCGTGAACACATAGGACCGTGAACCATCTTGACCGTAAACACTTATGGTCATGCCATTTGGACCGTAAACACTTTAGGGTGGCCATACACCCTAGTTATGCAATCATATGTGATTGTATCCCTTCAATCTAAGAGTTTCCTAGTCTATTACGGTGTTATCCCTTGTAATTAGTTGTTTATACACTAATTAAATGCACATACATGTCATTATATGTTTATTACGATCTTTGTGTGCTTAGGGTTTCACCTGACACTCTACATCCTATTTCCAAACATACTTCCGTATCACTCACTACAGGTGAGTTCATACCCCTTAATCTATCTTTTAGATGATTTTAAATGCTTTTATGGGGGGGGGGATACAAGTTGAAACATTATAGTTATTATATCAATCACATGTTATTAATAACTATCAAACAATGGATTTGCTATACTTTTAGCTATTTTATCAATCAAACTACTTCAAAATGTTTATCAAACTCTTTTATAGGTTGAACTCTTTATCAAACTTATTCTTACATGACAAACCTTCTCCTTTAACTCTTTTAAACTTATATACATTGTCAAAACCATGTCTAATGCATTTATAGTTATATAAGTAAGGTTGGAAGGACTTAGGACCGATAACACACTTTATTTCTTGTTCCTTGTTTGGTTTTGGACTTAGAGTACCCTGTTGTTTGTTCGAGTGTCGTTTGATCCTTAGTTATATATTATGTATATATGTGTAGACATAAAATCTTTTATCTCAGTTCAATACACTCAGTTATACAAAAAACTCTACTAGTAAAATATAATAGGTATAGTTTTGGAAGACACTACTCATTACTACTAGTACAATGACACATGCAAAGAGTTAGTTCATACATGAGTCAATACATACTATTAAGAGAAACTATGAGAACATAATATTATGAGAAACTAAGAGAACATACTATTATGAGAAACAATACATACTATACACTATACAAGAGAGATGCGAAACAAAGAGAACATACTACATACTAGACAGAGAGAACATACATTTCACTAGTACATACAATACATATACAAGAATACTATAACATAAATGTGAACCATTATTTCGGGACATAGCATCACTGCCATGGCTCGTTTTGTATCCAGAGTCTCCTGGAGGGAGAGTGTGAATTTGTGTATAGATCTATACTGGATTGACTATCCTACACCTTGTTGTTCGCTACAGTAGGACTTGCAAGTCTACGGGTGCCAAATGTCTTTTCTTCCGATGTTTTTCATCATCGTGTTATTAGTCGATAGTATGGTGCAATCATATCACATTATACCTTAAATAGCAATTGGTTTATGGTAGTTAGTACAACAATAGTTACTATAATCAAGGTTGCAAAAAACGCTCGACGTTAGCTAGTCGGTGGACTGGGGTCAAGGAATTAATCGGCTAGGCGGAGATTCATCGGAGGATTAATCGGGTACCATTAATTGCTAATTTTTTGAATTTTAAGAAATTAAATATGACTAATATCATATCAAAGTTCGTAAATACCACTAATATGATAACAAAATAGGTTAATATGATTAATACAACATTAATCATGCCTCAAATAGCTTCCATTGAGATAAAAATTCTTCAAAATGTTAAAATTTTATCGTTTTATAATGTTTCACTCATTATGTATGAAAGGATTAATCGTTAGGCGCCCTTTAATCGGTCGAGTAGTGCCTAGGGATTAATCGGAGATTAATCGGGACCTAGTCGGGATTTTTACAACAGTGACTATAATACAACACTACAGTACTATTACTATTTCCCCATTACATTCACTTTGTGATCTTCTCACATAAACGGCAATGTAAAATTATATTTTTGGTTAATGATAGTCACACTTGGGAAAATACACACTCTTGCAAGAAACAAACATACTGAACATTTGATGCCTTGGTAGAAGGCTACGTTTTGTAGAAAATATAGGTTTTTCTAGGAAATACAAACATTTACTACAAACATTTACAAACTTATATATCAAACACTTACAAACATTTTCCTACAAACAATGACAATAAAATGCTTATGAATTCACCATCTTTAAAGCTGATCAACTCTTTCAAAATAACTTGTATTCTCAAGTCATCAGTAGATAGGTACCGATGCCAGGTTTGGAGAAGATGGAGCTCGTTCAAGACACATCTCTTATTTTGATTTACACTTTTGGTGTCTTACAAACTTCACAAAACACACTTGTATTAAATTATGTTATTAATGCAATGGATGATGTTGTTGCTTGTTTACTACTATGCTTTGTTGTGATACTGTACATGACGTCCTCCGCCCCCGAACATTTCCGCCGTTCCGGTTTTGGGGTATGACAGTGTGTTACTTTTGGTTTTTCCAATGTAAATTGTAACAAAAAAAATGGAATAATGAGAAAGAAACCCTAACCATCACCGTGAGGTGGTGGCTGCCGCCACCTGCTGCCATGGCGGGTGGCAGTGTGCCTTGTTTGGATTGTGACTCGTTCGAATGTTTTGACAAATAGACTAAAACCCTAATAGGCCAAATAAACTCTAGTGAGCCCAATGAAACCCTAATGGGCCCAATAAATCCCTAAATGGACTAAAAGACCAAACATGTAACTAATGGGCTTAGTGAAATCATAAGGGGCCTAATGAACCCTAATTGGTCAAAGGACCTAGCCATTGGGCCAATTGGGCTAAGATGGGGTTGGAAACCTAATTAGGGTTTAGAAAACCCTAATATTGGATTTATGGGCTTGGACTTATCGGGGCCCACATATGGGCCATTGGAATGGAAGTGTATATTAAGTCCAATCACACCATATGAGTTATTTAGAGGAGTGATGGACTTAATGGATTAAGTTCTTAAATGGTTAAGTGAGAAACACTTAACCCTAATCATCATTTTATGTTGTTGGTTATTTCTATTGGGCCTTGATGATTGGGTTATTAATGGGCCATCCAAGATCAAGCAAATGGACTAGAATAATTAATGGGCTTTGAAATAATACCCATGTAAGGGGTTTAGGCCCAATTTGGAAAATTGGGCCATATATAGGCTATAGTTTAGGCCACTATGATTATGTGATATTGGGCCATTAGAATGTTGAATGTTGGACTGGACTAAATGGTTGGGTCTTATGGTAAGACCATGTAAACGTTTGGGCCCACTTTGGAAAATTAGGCCATATGTTGCGCTTTGGCCCATTACTCGGCTTTTGTACCCTTGGAGTGTGATTTGGACCTTGGGCTTCATACCTAATTATTAATTGGGTATTGTTTGATATTGACAGTTCGGGAATTTGTCAACCAGCAGCTGGAGTTTCATTCGCGGGACTTTAGCAGTGTCAGGTGAGTCTCCTCACCATACCGATGAGTCTAAGGCACCACTGCCGGCACATTTTATGATATGTGATACACTAGTTGAAGTTGTATTATGTTGCATGATAGCTGGTTATGTGATAAGGAGTATGCTAGTGATTATGTAGTATGCTAATTGATTTTGTGGTGCGTGATATGTTAGTAGCCTTTGTGATACTTGCATGGAAGACCTCGGGGGGGTTCCCGAGGCACTTAGGTGTAAGACCTTGGAGGGTTTCCTTGGCATCCTAGGTCAAAGACCTCGTGGGGTTCTAGAGGCATTGGGCTAAGACCATGTAGGGGTTCCCATGGCACCTGGTGTAAATCCCTGAAGGGTTTCTAAGGATTCCCTATATGTTTATATGCATGGATGGTGTAGTTGATATGATTTATGTAAGTATGTGAATAAGACTTTGGAGGGTTTCCATGGCATCTTTATATGTGTATATGCATGCTTATGCGATTGTTACAGTTTATATAGCTGTTATAGCTGATATGGATTATGTGGTTATTTGTATTGTGTGGGGTATGCTCTCGGGAACTCACTAAGCTTCATGCTTATGATTTTTAGTTTTGGTCTCACGTACTTTGTTTTCAAAGGAAATGAGTTGGCTCGATCGCAGCGCATCACACCATGTTTTCCGCACATGAGATCTTTGGGATTACACTCTAATATAATTTCATGATAACATGTTTCGATTACTGACACTTTAGTTTTAACGTGAGATGTTATTACATATATTTTTATACTTATGGTTTTACTTATTTAAAAATGAAATTTTTGGGCTTGAATTTTAGGTCATTACACTCTCCATAGATTTCGTCCAATCCCTCTCTATTAGGAATCCATGGCCCAACTAGCAACTATCAGATAATTACATTATCAGTCCTCTTTATTTAATCAGTCTCTTTTGATCATAAAATTAATACCAAATTAATTTCTGGTCAATACTAGTTAAATAACATGATTTCCAAATAATACATTAAACTTGTAATATATTAATAAAACCATTTTCGAGCACCAATTTATTATTCATACAATAAATTCTACTCTCTCTCCTCTTGTCGTCCTATCAAGTTGCATGGGTGAAGGCAACCCAAAAGGACCATGTTCATAATCGGATCAAGTACATACCAAAATCATTATGGACTTAGACACCTAATTCAACAGGGTGCACTTGACTGAAAAAATTATAGTATGTAATAATTTGTGGGGCCAAGGGATTACGTGGACATACATATAATAAATCAGAACAACTAAAAAATTTCATTTTTTATACCCCTATTAACACACATATCTTGATGCAATTCTCTAATGAAGCTCCTTCAAGCGAAGACCTAGATTTTCCAGGTGGAAAAGTCAATTTTACCCCCAAACTAACTTTCACATCTAAAACTATAGAGGAAAGGGCTCATTGTTATCGAGTGCTTAATGAAAATGGACATATAATCATGAATAGTGATTCAGTTCAGGTAAATACTAAAACATGACTTATTTAATTAACAAGATCAATTCTTTTTATATTTCTTAAAGGTATAAAGGATCTTTTTGTCTTTAGATGCGTTCAAATTTTTGATGATTTTAATGTATGAAAGTAATTATAAAAGATCATAAAAAGTAAAACCTGAGGAAAGACAAAGTCATTGTTGTTAAAAAAGATAAAATGATATTCTTCCTAGTCTTTATGCCTCATAGAAAATAGTATCCATAACTTGCAGTGTTTCCATGTCAGCATACATTTTCTCAACAAGTTCTTAGTTGATCTGTATGTTGAAAAGACATAAAAAAGATATCAGAATTTCAAACTTTAATTAATTAAAAACGATATAATATTGATGATTTTAATCTATGAAAGTAATTAAAAAGGATCATAAAAAGTAAAACCTGAGGAAAGACAAAGTCATTGATGTTAAAAGTTGCAGCTGATGCAATATTAATTGCCTCTTCACCAATTGTAGTCAGATAAAATGATATTCTTCCTTGTCATTGTGCCTCATAGAAAATAATATCCATAACTTGCAGTGTTACCATGGCAGCATACATTTTCATAGCAAGTTCTTTGCTGATATATATGTTGAAAAGACAAAGAGATCCTTTATGGCTTTAAGAAATATAAAAAGAATTGATATTTTTAATTAAATAATTCATGTTTTAGTATTTACCTGAACTAAATCATTATTCATGATTATATGTCCATTTTCATTAAGCACTCGATAACATTGAGCCCTTTCATCTACACTTTTAGATGTGAAAGTTAGTTTGGGGGTAAATTTGACTTTTCCACCTGGAAAATCTAGTTCTTCCCTTGAAGCAGCTTCATTAGAGAACTGCATCAAGATAACCTGAGGTGTTACAACTGTCACGATGCAGGTCATTTTTCTCGTGTGTGCACCAAGCCAAGAGTGGAGAATAGTGCTGAGAGGGTTTTGGTTCCAGCTGCAAACAACAGAGAAGCGCCTCTGAATAATGAGAATGCTATGCTAGCACATCAGTTTTCGTGGGAAGAGCAGATGTAGGCTCTTAATCTCACTGAAGATGGAAGAGCTAATCTTGTCCAAAATGAAGATGGTGAAGACGCATATTTGGATGAGGAGAAGATGATGGAGTTCGAGTTCACTTTCATGGTCTCCACCACTCCTACCACTAAAGAGGTTAGTGAAGTTTCATGCTCTAAATCTTGAGTAGATAAAGTTAATAAATATCATGAACAAAATGAGTTATTAGTTAGAGAAGTTTTTGATCTTAAAAATGAAATCTATGAAGTTAAGAAAGTAAACAATCCTCTTAAAGGAAAACTAGATGCTCAAAATAAAGATCTAAGCAGGGTTAAAGAAGAATATAGCACCAAATGTGTTCACTATTGTTTTGCTAATGAGAAAATTGCAAATATGACTGTCAAACTTGATGCATTAAAGGCTAAATTTAAGGATGCTGACTTGAATTTTAAGAAATTGGATGTGTTAAGTGAGATAATTGAGTCTATGATAGGAAAACAGTTAAAGTGGAAGGGTAACCAGTATGAAGGTCTGGGGTATCACAGTGTACCACCTCTTTTCAATGATAACTATACTCCGACTTTGAAAACCATAGAGATAGAAAAATTTGTTCAATATGGCCAGCCCCCTCTATCAATTTCAGTTAAGATTGAACAATATGGCCCAACTAAAAGTGTTGAGGTGAACGATATTGATGTCTCTACCTCAGGTTTAGATCAAGTATTTGTGGAAGATGAGGATAAGGAGGACATTAATAATGCTAGCTCTGTTGAAAACCTTTCAAAGACTGACACTTCATTTTCTCTTGTTTCGAATAAATGTTTTAACAAATATATTAATTATTCTTCTCTGCGGGAAAGGAATAGGAAAGATCACAAATGGGGATTACATCAATTGCTGGATTACGGTTTGAATTTTCTAACTCTTCTATTCTTCTATGATAATGATGATGTTATTCAAATTGTTAAAAATCCAGTTATGCATTCTAAAACCAAGCACATAGATATTAAAGTTCATTTTATATGAGATTGTTTTGAGCGTAAACTTTTTCATAATAATAATGTGGTCGATTTGTTTACAAAACCTTTTGGAAAAGCTTGTTTTGATGTGCTTGTGAGTTTTCTTAAAATGATTCGTTTTGAAGACTGACAAAAAAAAAGTTGTACATTTTGTATTTTATTTTTGTTTTCGTTAAATATGTTCATATTTTTTTCTTTCTTCTCTATGCACCAATTTAGGAGGAAAATTAAAACCAAACAAAAATCATAAAATTCAAAATTTCCAAAAACGTGTTTATTTCTGTTGTTATTTGTTTTTCAAAAAAATTAAAAATCCAAAAATATTGTATTGTTTTTTAGCATATTTTTTTATTCTTAGTTATTTTTATTTTTATTTCTAAAATTTATTTGTCATGAAACGTGGAGGATCAAGGAGAAGAGACCTAGAAAGAAATTGACGGCTTGCGGATCTAAACTGTTTAAGTTTCTTGATCTCGTTGTTACAAATTGCTCTGGATGTCTGAGCTTAATTGCCTTGGTTAATCCAACACAGCCGAAAGGCACACACTAACTCTCAATAAGAGAGAGAAGATGGGAACTTTTTATGTTCAAGTTGGTTATGGCAGTATCTGTTGGATTAGTGTCTAAGTCCATAAGTATTTTGGCATGTACTTGACCCGATTATGAGCATGGTCCTTTTGGGTTTCCTTCACCATAGCAATATGTAGGATGAATTAAGGAGAGAAAGGATTAATTATGATTTATTAATATATTATAGGAATAATATATTAAAGGAGAAATCATAATGTTTAATTAATATTAGTCAAGAATTAATTTTGAGGCAAAAAGAGATTAATTAAACTTAGGGGACTGGAATTGTAATTATAAGATAATTGCAATTGGGCTATGGATCACCTTGGAATAATAGGTTGGACGAATTCTATGGGGAAGGCCATTAGAAATCGTCCAAGGCATGGTCCAGAAGGGGTCCATGGGCTGCTTAGGGCTTAAGCAGTCAAATTAGGGTTTCCTTGTTTGATAACCCTAATTGCCTAAGTATATAAGGAACCCTTGGGCACCAAAAACATGGCTAACACTTCCTTTAGGGTTTCCAGCCGTTTTTGGTGCCTCCTCCCTCCCCCCTCTTCATCCAAGTTGCTTAGTGGTGTTTGTGACTCCATTAGAGGTGCAACACTTGAGGAACTAAGCTTTCTAAAGCTAAGGATTGATTTTTATTGATATATAACAATCTAAGGTAAGATCTAAACTCTATTGTAACGCCCGTAGATCCGGGCTAGTCAATTTAGAGACGATAAGCGTCAAAAATGACTTTTAGATGGAATATTATTTAGAAGGAGTAATCTTAACTAAGTTTTAGTATATGTTACAAGGATTCCGTGCTTATAAAGAACGCCGGAATCCGAGTTATAACGAAGAAGTTATGACCGGTCGAAGTTTCGCGACAGAACCGGCATGACGCTGAATGATGTAAAAAGTGAATTTACGTTAGAGCAATATTTAGCCTTAGCAATCTAAACAAAAGTCATAGAATACGTTAAACCGAAAGCGTGCATAAAAAGAACGCCCAAATCTGACTTCGTATGAGGAAGTTACGATTTTTCCAAAGTTTCGACTTAGCAGTATGCAGCCCGAATCCTCGATTTGAGATCGAGTGATTTTTAGCCGAAACAATCTAAATGAGAATCGAAGATCTGATCGATATTAGTGAAACGATAAAAAGATAGGCAGAAACGGACGTCAGGTGAAGAACTTATGAATTTATAACGGAATTTTCCTGTCCCGGCCTACTAAAAATAATATAAAAGTAATATATTTATAATATATTAAAAATCAAGTCAAAATTAGCCGACAGAGTCCAAACAGAAGTTGTAGATGTTGTTTTTACCTACACATCGATATAAAGAACGTCGAAAACGGAGTTCGTATGCGAAAGTTATGAATTTTTGAAGTTTAGGGCGCGAAACCCAAAGTTGTGTCAGATACCACGACGTGGCAAGCAGTGCCACGATGTGACAAGTATTCTGACACCTCATGGAGTCCCCCAAACGCAACTTGCGATGACGCATGCAGTGACGACCAAGCCCACGACGTGGAAAATGTGCCACGACGTGGCTAGGGCAAATTTGCCCTATAAATAGATTTGAAGGGCCAGACGAGTTTGGTTACTCATTCTCTCATCTCTCACCTGTATTGCATCGATTTACGTGCAAAGAAATACCCCTGAAGCCTTGGTATCAATCCCGAGACCCAAAGTAAGTCTCGAAGCCTGAAGATCCCGAGAAGAAAAGAGTTTCCGAGTCGAAGCTCTGCCTGTGAGAAGCCCGGTGTGTGAAGATCTTCCAGATCTACCGAAGAATACTACTTTTACAAGTCGTAGTGCTGTCCGATCATCTTTTGATCAAGTGAGTGTGTGGTTACTTTCTTCTAACACATAAATATTAAGTATTTGCTATGAAATAAGTGTTATGTGTTTATATATATTGTTGTTTATTTGGAGTGAGTGTATAGTCCGTTTCGTAAACACAATTTTAATACAAGTATTGTCTGAATGTATTAAGTATATGTTTTGGGTGAGTGTGTAGTCACTCTCTTCTAACACATAAATATGAAGTATTTGCTTGAAATACATGTTATGTGCTTATGTACTGTTGTTTATTTGAGATATGTGTGGAATGGATGTTTTATATGGTTTTTAAATGAGTTAAACTGTATATGTATTTTATATCTACTAATATGTTGGGTAGAACATGGGTAGATGAGATAGTTGGTATGTGATAAAATGATGAGGTAAATGATGAGGTATGTAAGATGATGAAAGAATAATATTGGTAGATGCACCAATTAGAGAATATCATAACACTAGTAGATGCGCTTAAGAATAATATTGGTAGATGCACCAAATGGAGAATATCATAATACTAGCAAATGTGCTTATGGGATAATCCTGGAAGATGCACTTATAGGATAATGTCGGTAGATGCGCCTAAAAGAGAATGTCATAAACCTGGCAGTCGCACCTCATAGTGTATGACGTAATCCTGGCAGAGCCACTTAAAGGATGATGTTTGTAGATGCACCTTATGTAGCAATAGATTTTGTGCCAATTGCTTAGGTCAATCCTTAGGAATGAATGGATGACAGGTAGTTGAATTCTTAGGGCAAAATCCTAAGAAATAAAGAAGATAATGGGGATGGGTAATTAGGTTGATTGTTTGATGGTTGAATATAATAATTATATTATTGTGGGTCGAAAACCCTATATGCTCACCAGGCTCCCAAGTCTGACCCACTCAATTTTCTTTGTATCACAGGTATCAATACGAAGACATATTTCACTGAGAGATTAAAAGAGATGTAAATCATTAGTGTAAATAAATGTAAGTTCTGTTTATGCTTATGTGTCTGTATCGGAACATGACATCCCGAGGTTTTGTTATATAATGAAAATACAATTCTTTAAAGGAATGCTTTGATAAATTCTTATCATATTTTGTTTTGGGAACAAATTCCGCAACTGTTTTCTTTAAAATATCACTCTAATTTTAAAAACAAATCATAAACAAATCAGTCTTTTCTGGCCGTGAAATTGGGGATGTCACATCTATGTTAATATGATTAATTGTATGCTAGATCTAGGGTTTATAGCTTTGGATATTCAATGGCATGTTCATTAGACAAACTAGATCCAAAAGCTATTAGGGTTTGCATGTACACCATAGGAATGATGTTTTTCTTAAAACCCATCAGTGGTATCAAAGCCTAGGGCTGTTTGTTAGTGAATTTGATGCTTGATTGATCGTTTTTTGCTTGGAAAACGATGTTTTTTGGCTTCTGCTTGTCCGACTCGGTGAGTCAATAGATGAACTCGGCGAGTCTGGCTGACTCAGCGAGTCCTGTCTCTGACTCGGCGAGTCTGAGGATCTGGCAGCGTTTTTTTGGCGATTTCCTTGCTGTTTTGGCTTGGGATACTTACCATAAACATTTTTAATTAATAAAATCCGTTTTTATTGATTTTGGGTGAATATCCTTACCAAAATAGTAGATAATTACCATTCAATCAAATATTTGTTACCTTATAAGATAATGTTAAATTATTTGAGTTATTCGATGAATTATCCTGCAAGTTTTTTTGACTAGGTCAAAATTAGATAATTTCCTTGTTTGAATAGTTTCAAATTACCCCTTTAGGTTTTATAGTTTAAATTTGAACTTAGAATTTTTGGTTTTGAAATTTAAATAAGTTAAACCCTAATGTTTTAAAAAGTTTCAAAACTTTCCCTTAAGTTTTGAATTTAAATTTTTGACTAAAAGTTTAATTTTGAAATATTTAAATTCTAAACCCTAATGTTTTGAAATGTTTCAAAACTTGCCCTCAAGTTTTGGAATTTAAAAGTTGATTAAAAGTTTAATTTTGAAATGTTAAATTCTAAAACCCTAGTAATTTGAATAGTTCAAATCCCACCCTTATGGTTTGATTAATTAATTAAAGTGTATAATTAAAGGTGATTTAATAAACCCATAAAGTTTTTGTTTACATTTAATTAAATTAAAAGTATAATTTACTAAATTGAACCACCTAGTATTTTAAAAGTGTAAAATACACCCTATACTATATATAACATTAAAAGTCTAATATTATATATATCTATGAGTAAACAGTCAGTCTTACCGTTAGTGGGCTTCATTCACGAAGCTGGTCTATAAAGGGTGTTTAAGGAAATTGCATATAAAATGGCGATTGAATGGGTATCCACTCTTACCCACCGCACTCTTGACTAGTTGAGGGTCGTTAGCCGAACGGGTAGGATAGGACAGAAACCTTCCATTATAAGTATAATGAAGTACAAAGTAACTAAATGCTTATACAAATTCCCAAATCATAGTTACTTTAGGCAAAATGTGAAATTGTATGCTAACCCACGGAATTACACTTTGTACCCTTGTCAAACGTTAGTGGAGCATGTGTGGTTAACCGGCACACTAATTTGGGGATGACATTGGTAGCAAAGGGTGGATCGATGTTTATCATAGATCAATGGAGCGTGTGTGGCTAACCGGCACATTGATTAGGTGATAGTAGCATTGGGTGCACCATGTGATTCTTATCGTTATTCACACCTTGTTTGTGATCCTCGGCATCCCAGTCACAAATATTAGGGCATAATCGAGATTAAACATGCCATTGAAAAGTTCAATGAATCTCAAAAGATCTAGGAGTTTCAATTCATTTAAAACTTAAACTTCTTTTTCTTTTTTCATGGTGGAAATTGGTAAATCGTCATTTACCTACCTTTAAATATTCTGCAACGAGATTACGACATCCCACTTCTAGGTTGTAGAATATTGTTTTAGATCCTAGCCTTAATAACTCATTTGGGTGTTTTATTAAGGACTCAATCAACTTAACTTGAATTTTCTCCCGTTTTGTAGATGTCTGAATCTTACAATGGTCTTCCCAAATCCTTTGGAACAAGCTTTCCAAATGAAGATGACGTTCTGAGATACGATCAAGGAAATTGGAGTCATGCTTCACTTCCTCCACCTCCTCTAATTGTTCTCCCTAACCCACAAGTTCAATTGCTTGAAAAGTTCAAGCTCACTCAAGCCCTTTTGGCAAGTAAACTCGAAGATGGGAAACCTATGTGTGCTCACGTCTTAGAGATGAAGTCACACATTGATAGGTTAAGCATGTTGGGTGTCTAGATTTCAAGTGAGTTGGTTGTTGACTGGGTTCTTCAGTCACTTACTGAATCATATAGTGAGTTCGTTAGAGAGTACTATAAGATGGATCATGACGTGACCCTCATTGATCTCACCTATTTGCTTATAGTTGCTGAATCAACAATGATTTGGCGTGCTGGTCTAGCAAATTTGTCTGGTGAATCAAACTCCCAAACTTTATTGGACACTAGCAACATTGGAAGTCCAGAAAGAACTAAGTCTGTGATTGTCCGATGTGTTGTGCCAAAGGAGTCCATTTGCTTTTATTGCCAAGAGAACCGAATTAGAGACGAAGCTTCCCTGTTTACCTGAGAGATCTAAGAGATGGGAGAGTCAAGACATATGGCTCTGCTTCAGGTAAAATCCATTAACTAACTCTTTTAATTTCCTATTCTAGATTCTTAATACATGATGTGATAAGATTACATTTTGATGTTTTGTAGGATCGAAAAAAAGAGAGGAAGCTTAAGGGAAGAAGTGAGCTGAATCTAATCCTGAAGAAATGGATTTCGATCGCATTGCTTGAAGATTGGATTCTTGAGCTACTACTTGGAGTTAGAATAGATTGTTAAGAAATATGTAATTGTTGGATTAGTGTCTAAGTCCATAACTATTTTGGTATGTACTTGACCCGATGGTGCATGATCCTTTTAGGTTGCCTTCACCAAAGCAACTTGATTGGAGAAATAAATAAAGAGATAGAGGTTATTATGATTTATTAATATGTTATAAGAATAATATATTAAAGGAGAAATCATATTTGTTTAATTAATATTGGTCAATAATAAATTAAAAATTAATTTTGTGATCAAGTGTAATTAATTAAACTAGAGGGACTGAATTGTAATTATGTGATAGTTACAAAATAAGGTAAGGATTATCTTATATATATGGTGAACGAATTTGAGGTGTAAAACTCTTAGAATTCGACTAGGATAAGGGTTTCTAGGACTTATCTTATGGTTGCTTGGTGGACAAGCAACTAGATAAGGATAAGGACTAAAACCTTAATCTTTACACCTATATAAACCCCCTAGGGCTTAGGAATTCGTCCAACCCTTCCCAAGAGGTCCTAAGGACGAATTCTAAGCTCCCTCCTCTCTCTTTATACCTTCTCCACTTGCTTATGGTGTTTGTAAGCCATTAGAGGAGTGACACTTGTGACTCTAAGCCTTCCAAGGTCAATTCAAGGAGGAATTGGATTGTTATTGCTATATAACAATCAAGGTATGTTCTTAAACCTAATTACATGTGAATTCTGATTTCCATATGCTAGAATTAGGGTTCAAAGTCTTCGATTCAAAGTATGTACAATAGAGAAACCTAGATCCAAGCTTTAGGGTTTGTATGAGCACATAGGATGTCTTATGACCAAAACCCATCAATGGTATCAGAGCCATGATTGATTTCTATTGTATTGATGCTTGATGTAACTGAAAATCGTGTTTTGGCCTCACTGTTCGACCTGAATCGGCGAGTCAGCCCTACTCGGCGAGTTCCAGAGGGTGACTCGGCGAGTCGGTGCGTCAGACAGTGCTTATCTCGGGATTTCTTGCTGTTTTTGCATTGAGATAATTACCTTATCATGTTAGATTAATATTAATCCGATTATATGATATATTTGACTATATTTTTAATCTAATTGAAGATATTTATCAATTAATAAGATAATTGTTTCCTTATAAGATAATTGATTAATTATTTTAAGTAAATTGATAAATTATTTTGCAAGAAATCATCAAATATGGATAATTATGTGATTAAATGTTAATTTGAATTATTTGTTATTTGATCCTTGTTGTTGTGAAAAGTTTCATATTTGGCCCTTTAGGTTTTATGGTTTAAATTTGAACCCCAAAAGTTTTGTTGTTTTGAAATTTAAATAGTTGAAACCCTAATGTTTTGAAAAAGGTTTCAAAACTTGCCCTCAAGTTTTGGAATTTAAAAGTTGATTAAAAGTTTAATTAGGAATGTTAAATTCTAAAACCCTAGTATAGTTTTGAAAAAGTTCAAATCACACCCTTATGGTTTTATTAATTAATTAAGGTGTATAATTAAAAGAGGTTTAATAAATCCATAAAAGTTTAGGTTTACAATTTAATTGAATTAAAAGTATAATTGTTAAATTAGACCACCTAATATTTTAAAAGTATAAAATACACCCTATACTATATATATAACATTTAAAGTCTAACATTATATATATATATATATATGTATGAGTAAAAGTCAATCTTACCGTTAGTAGGCCTCATTCACGAAGCTAGTCTATAAGGGGTGTTTAAGGAAATTGCCTATAAAATGGCGATTGAATGGGTATCCACTCTTACCCACCGCACTCTTGACTAGTGGAGGGTCGTTAGCCGAACGGGTAGGATAGGACGAAACCTTTCATTATAAGTATAATGAATTATCAAAGTAACTAAATGTTTTCATAAAATTCCCAATCTTAGTTACTTAGGCAAAAGTGAATTGATGCAATTCCATGAAATTACACTTTGTGCCCGTGCGAAGACGTTAGTGGAGCGTGTGTGGTTTACCGGCACACTAATTGGTTCTAAGCAAAGGTAGCAAAGGGTGACTCAATGTTTTTCATAGTTTGTTGGAGCGTGTGTGGTTTACCGGCACATCGAATAGGTGATTGTAACATGTGAGGGCACCATGTAAGTTTGCATGGTTATTCACACCCGCTTTGTGATCCTCGGCATCCTAGTCACAAACAAGAGGGGCATATCGAGAATTAAGCATGCCATTGAAAGTTCAATGAATCTCAAAGGATCTAGGAGTTTTCATAGATTTAAAACTTAAATTTCTTTTTCGTTTTTCGTGGTGGAAATTAGTGAATCGTCATTCACTTACCTTCAAATGTTCTGCAATTAGGGTTACGACATCCCTCTCCCGAGTTGTAGAATATTATGTTGGGTCCTAGCCTTAGTATCTCATTTGGGTGATTTACTAAGGACTCAATCTATCAACTAACTTGAATTCGTTTTCTCCCGTTTTATAGATGTCAAAGTTCGACAACTATGGTCTTCTCAAATCCCGTGGAACAAGCATTCCACATGAAGATGGTATTCCACGATTCGATCGAGGAACAAGAAATCATGCTTCACTTCCTCCACCTCCTCCAATTGTTCTCCCTAACCCACAAGATCGAAATATTGAAAGGTTCAACATCACTAAAGCCCTTTTGGCAAGTAAACATAAAGAAGGAAAGTCTGTGTGTGCACACGTCCTAGGGATGAAGTCACACATTGATAAGTTAAGAATGTTGGGATCCGTTGTCTGTGAGGAAATGGCTGTTTATTGGGTTCTTCAGTCACTTCCCAACTCATATAGTGAGTTCGTAAGAGAGTACTATATGATGAACTACGACATGACCCTTATAGACTCACCTATATGCTTATTGTTGCTGAATCTGCAATGATTTGGCGCAATAGAAAAGCAAAGTTGATTGGTGAATCTGCCTTCGAGACCTCTATGGATACAGACAATGGCAACGAAAGACATGCTATGATCGAAAAGTTTGATCATAAGAGAAAGGCGATGTCTGAAGTAGTTCCATGTCCTGTTCCAAAAGAGTCGATTTGCTTTTATTGCCAAGAGAAGGGGCATTGGAGACGAAGCTGCCCCATTTACCTAATAGATCTAAGAGATGGGAGAGTCGAAACGTATGGCTCCAATATAGGTAAAATCCATTTACTAACTCTTTTAAGCTTCTATTCTAGATTCTTAATACATAATGTAATAAGATTGCAATTGATGTTTTGTAGGATCGAAGAAAAGAAAGGGGGCTTAAGGGAAGAAGTGAGCAAAATCTAACCGTAAAGGAATGGATTTCGATCGCATTTCTCGAAGATTAGATTCTTGAGCTACTACTTAGAGTTAGAATTAGATTGCTAAGAAAGATGTATTAGCATAAGTTTTCAAATGAGTTGCATTGTAAGGACAAATTTCTTTCCGCAATAAAATAAATTTTGATTTTAAATTTTATTTATTTATCCTTACAATGGCGTGTATGAAAAATTGATGTTAAAATGGTTCTATTATTAGCAATAATGGATTTGGTTCTTATTATGTTATTTATGGAAAGTCGAGAATTCACCAAATAGGGAGAGTTTCTCATCACCCAAGTTTCAATTGGACAGAAACTTGGAATCATGCAACGTGGATGCACGATGAATGAGAAATTTCGTATTTGGAAATTAGACTAATTCATTGACAAAGTGTCAAGTGAAGGACTAGGAGATCGAATACACAAAGTTGTGTGATCAAAGTCCACCATAAGAGTAACGAGATATTCGGCATGATTTACTAAAGGTTTAGTAAATATGATTATACTTATAAGATTAAGTGTAATTCTGAATTGATTGAAAAATTTTAGATCAATAGCAGAACGAATAAGAAGAATCAAGTAGGCAGAAAGATAAAAGTTTCTCCATTCTATGAAGATGGGAGAGTACCTTTTATGCTTTATGATAGGTCTTAATGATTAAGAACCATGTCTCAATTGATCCTCTAAGTGAGTCTTAGTACAATTGTATGTCTAAGAAGAGGAATCAAGAATTGAAGAAATGGTTAAATCAATAAGTCAATCATACTTCGTTCCAATAACAAGTCTTAAAGTTAAGATTGTGACATTGAATGAAAGGTATTAAGAAGGTTTGTAACTTTCATTAAATGTGGAAAGTTGTGAGGTCTTGGATAAGACAAAGACCAACTAGGACCAATTTATGACGTGTTTTGATAAAAGCTACACTAACTCTTGAATATTTGTTTGTCAAGAAATGGTTTTTGACAAGAGAATCTTATATGTCAAGGAGTCAGTGGGAGTCTTAATGGACTTGAAAGGTTTCAAGAACAAATCAAATAAACCTTATCGATCATCACTAGCACACGATTTGAGGTTTACAACCTATCGTGTTGACATTATTTTGATTCTGTGCCAATCCAATCGAGTTAATTATGCATGTGAGTTGTATGAGTTCTCATTTTGAACGCATAAAAGGCAAAGCACCTTAATTAATGAAAGGTACATTGATAGGAAAGGGTGAACTGCTTAACTACTTGGAAGACATGGTGGGCAGCTGTGTTACCATAAAGGCAAGAAACCGAGATCAAGAAAGTTCGATCAATAAGAGTTTGAATTTGTCATAAACTTTGGTTTTGACACATTCACATGGATAGGAACAAATACACAGCTCAAATCTAAGTGTCATAAGATTTCCTCCTTCATGAAAATGATCGTGAGGAAATTCTTTCACTAAGAAAGATTTAAGAAGATAGTGATTGTAAAATTGCATTCTCGAATTCGATTATGGTTACGGTATCCCTTTACATAATTTGAATTGTGAGGTTTGGCAATTAGTCTTAATGGTTTAGACACACATATGAACTATCGAAGGCAAAGGTGTATAAGTTCAAGAAGCCTTGATAAAAGATTATCAAAGCACTAAGTATTAGAAACATTAACTTAAGAAATTCAATTAGCATTGTTTTTCTGAAAGTTAAGATGTTTATGAATACATGTCGAAGCTAGTGGGAGCATAAGTGTTATGTTTTATAATAATCATCATGATAGTGGGAGCATAAATGTTATGATTGTATGATTATTAAGGCACGTATTGCAAGTTGGCAATAATAATTATAGAAAACAAGAGTTATACCTTGCAAAGTCGTAAGGGTTGTAAAGTTGTTTTGCTATAATTAAGGGAGAGAATAATATTATGCTTCATTTCAAATCTAAAGGATTAGGTTGAGAAATGTTAATAAAATTTAGTCAAAGGTACAAAGTGTGTTCTTAAAATTTCGATTATGATTACGGCATCCCTCTTCACAATTCGAATTTTGAGAACATAGCAAATAAAACATTATGCGTCGTGTCCCATACGCTTCGGGTATAGGATCGATTGCGAATGCTTTAATGTTTGACCATTCTAAAATTTTCCAAATGTCGAGCGCATTTAGAGGGAAAAGGGACTAGAATTGGTTTTGACTAAAATAATTAAACAACTATCAAAGGAGAATCCAAGTTCGACAAGGATTGGTCGCTTGTGAGTAGTTGGAAGTATAGTATTGGAAAATATGGAAATGTTTCCATTTTGGATGGACCATATCGACATCATTACGAATAGATAAGATTCTATTGAGAATGAGTTGTCATATGGAACATATGGAAGTGTGTCCATATTGGGAATTGAATATTGAGAAATCTATGATTAGATTAGAAACTTCTATGCAAAAGGATGTTCAAAGAATGTACTTTGAGTGAGAGACATCACGTCTATGGAATTGTCTTGTAACAATCTCCGATAGAGGACTTTGTAATATCATTGGCAATAGTCTTTGTGACTTTGGTGCAGTGACATTACGAAAGGATAAGTTGCATAGAATGTTAGAATCTAGCATATTCTATAAGTAGCACGAATTTGATATTCTTTAACTTATGAAAAACGGATTTGGAGTTGTGAAATGAGAAGGATTGGAAATGTGTTCAATGTGATCTATTTCACAAATTAAGAACCATAGGTAAACATTGTGTGCATGCTAGGAGCATGGGACAAGTGTTGTAATTCAAGTAAGAAGTTGATTACCCGGAACTACAAATAATGAGTAATCAATATGGTGATAAATAAAACGTGTTTTATTTATGCTCAAAGGGTTGAGGCCATATGGGATTAGTATTATTCTTGTGTTTCACATTTGCATGTTTTGACTTCCAGAATAATTGAGTTTATTAAGAATAATCGAATTATTCAAACGGGCCACAGTCATTCATACGTTGGAAGTAGGTATGAATAAAGACTGTCGTGAATTGGTGTGTGGATTGTCTAGAAGAGTATTAGACATAAGAAAATGTTTGCTGCAACGTTCATGAGTGCTTATGAATATGATTTGAGCATTGGATTAAACCCACACTCACTTGGATCACTCCATGGATTGTATCACGAGTGATTGGTGAGACGATAACATCTTATATTCTTGAAACCGAGATGTGTGAGTTGTATCTTGCAAATCGGTTGCACATTGATAATATGTAAACGCACCAGTAACTTGGTGTTATAAAACATATTGTTGTGTGTAATTCGGTGCATGAGTGCAAGCAAGCATTGTATCAAAGTTTATCCGTTCCTTTTATTCAAAGTAGGATAAAAGCGATATCTTTGGGCCCCTCGATGGTTTAGTGATGACAAACGTAAATGCTTGGCCGGGCTAGGGCTAATTTGATTTGTTCAATTAGTCAGTCGTCATAAATCGGAAATCGAGATATAGTACAAAGAGAATGATTTGAAATCATATCTCATATGATATCTAGAATGGAGGAATATATGATCCCTTATCTAAGGACACGCGTATTTGATATGATCAGAGTTGACAGCGGCTTTGGAAAGCTACGATTGCAGATCGGGATCCGAAGTCATACGCAGAATAGTTATTAGACTTATCCAAGTGGGAGACTGTTGGATTAGTGTCTAAGTCCATAACTATTTTGGTATGTACTTGACCCGATGGTGCATGGTCCTTTTGGGTTGCCTTCACCAAAGCAACTTGATTGGAGAAATAAATAAAGAGATAGAGGTTATTATGATTTATTAATATGTTATAAGAATAATATATTAAAGGAGAAATCATATTTGTTTAATTAATATTGGTCAATAATTAATTAAGAATTAATTTTGTGAGCAAGTGTAATTAATTAAACTAGAGGGGCTGAATTGTAATTATGTGATAGTTACAAAATAAGGTAAGGATTATCTTATATATATGGTGAACGAATTTGAGGTGTAAATCCCTTAGAATTCGACTAGGATAAGGGTTTCTAGGACTTATCTTATGGTTGCT
The DNA here is from genome assembly GCF_051521515.1 of Lactuca serriola. Lineage (NCBI taxonomy): Eukaryota > Viridiplantae > Streptophyta > Magnoliopsida > Asterales > Asteraceae > Lactuca > Lactuca serriola. The sequence continues at coordinate 228,341,041 of NC_136410.1, read as the reverse complement.
TGGTGGACAAGCAACTAGATAAGGATAAGGACTAAAACCTTAATCTTTACACCTATATAAACCCCCTAGGGCTTAGGAATTCGTCCAACCCTTCACAAGAGGTCCTAAGGACGAATTCTAACCTCCCTCCTCTCTCTTTATACCTTCTCCACTTGCTTATGGTGTTTGTAAGCCATTAGAGGAGTGACACTTGTGACTCTAAGCCTTCAAAGGTCAATTCAAGGAGGAATTGGATTGTTATTGCTATGTAACAATCAAGGTATGTTCTTAAACCTAATTAGATGTGAATTCTGATTTCCATATGCTAGAATTAGGGTTCAAAGTCTTGGATTCAAAGTATGTACAATAGAGAAACCTAGATCCAAGCTTTAGGGTTTGTATGAGCACATAGGATGTCTTATGACCAAAACCCATCAGTAATAACATAGTTTTTCAGTTGAGTTGCATTGTAAGGAAAAGTTTTTCCGCAATAAAATAAATTTTGATTTTGTCTTATTTATTTATCCTTATAATGGCGTGTATGAAAAATTGATGTTTGAAGGTTTCTATTATTAGCAATAATGGATTTGATACTTAATTATGTTATTTGTGGAAATGTCGAGAATTTACCAAATAGAGAGAGTTTCTCATCGCCCAAGTTTCAATTGGACAGAAACTTGGAATCATAAAACTTGGTTGCATGATGAATGAGAAATTTCATATTTGGAAATTACACTGATTCTTTGACAAAGTGTCAAGTGAAGGACTAGGAAATCAAGTACACTAGGTTGTGCGTTGATTTAAATCACCACAAGAGCGATAAAAATTATTCGACATGATTTACTAAATTTTAGTATATATGATTATACTTATAAGAATAAGTGTAATTCTGAGTTAATTGAAAGAGTTTCAATGAATAGAAGAACGAATAAAGAAGAATCAAGTAGGCAGAAAGATAAAAGTTTCTCTATTCTAAGAAGAATGGAGAGTACCTTTTGTTGTGTTTTATGATAGGTCTTAATGATTAAGAACCATGTCTCAATTGATCCTCTAAGTGAGTCTTAGTGTAATTGCGTGTCTAAGAAAAGGAATCAAGAATTGTAGAAATGGTTAAAATCAAAAAAGTCAATCATACTTCGTTCCAATATCAAGTCTTAGAGTCAAGATTGTGACTTGAGTGAAAAAGTCTTAAGTAGGTTTGTAATACTTAACAAATGTAGAATGAGAAAAGTTCTTGTTCTTGTACACTTGAGATTGGAAAGTTGTGATGTCTTGGATAAGACAAAGACCAACTATGACCAATTTGTGAAGTGTTTTTTGTCTTGATAATAACTGCACTAACTCTTGAATATTTGATTGTCAAGAAATGTTTCTTGACAAACAGAATCATATATGTCAAGAGGTCAGTGGGAGTCTTAATGTTTTTGAAAAGGTTTTGAGAACAAATCAAGAATAAACCTTATCGATAATCACTAGCACACGACTTGAGGTTTACAACCTATCGTGTTGACATTATTTTGTTTCTATGTCATTCCAGTTGAGTTAATTATGCATGTGAGTTCTATGAGTTCTCATTTGAATGCATAAAGACAAAGCACCTTGATTAATGGAAAGATAAACTACTTGGAAGACATGGTCGGCAATCGTGTCACCATAAGGCAAGAAATCAAGATTAAGAAAGTTCAGTCCATATGAGTTTGGATTTGTCGTAAATTTTGGTTTTGGCAAATTCACATGGATAGGAACTCATACACCATAAAATCTAAGTGTCATAAGATTCCCTCCTCATGAAATGATTGGACGAATTTTGTAACATCCCGAAATATCAAGAGTAGAGTTGAAGGGCTAAAAGAGTAATTAGAGAAAGAGTGACTCGGCGAGTCCATGGTCAGACTCGCCGAGTAGGGTCGCGATTCTGGACGCGGGTTCGCGCTTGGACTCGGCGAGTCCAAGGTATGGACTCGGCGAGTCCGCGCTGTTTAATGAAACCCTAATTTCTCGGGTTTGGGACCTATTTAAAGGGCCTTATGGCTGTCATTTGTGCTCACCAGTCCCTTGAGTGAAACCCTAATCGAGTGTGAGCGTTTGGAGCAAAGTAGGAGGCCATTATTGATCTTTGAGGTGTCATCTTGCAAGGGAAAGGGAGGATCAGCTAAGGGGAAAGCAAGAGGAGCCACTTCTGAGAGTTTGGAGTCCAGAGCCTCGTTATTGTGGTAATATCTTCGAGCTATCCTCTTCTATGTTGATGTTTACATCGATTTAGGGTTTATTGAGCCCTTTTATGGCCAGATCTAGTGCTCCCTTGGTCCCTTAAGCGATTTAGACCATAGATTTGGACCCTTGGAGGTCCAGAGTGTCCCTTTGCCCAAGCTTTTTGTGAATCAATGGAGGTTTTGGATTGGAATCCTTATGCCTTAGGTCAAAACACCATTTATGAGCCATGGGGTGTGTTATGAACACCAAGATAAGGACTTTACGTGATGAATCAGTCTAGGAAGGCCAAATCTATGAATTGTGGGAGCTGATCTGACCTTAGAGGCAAGTTTGAGTGGTTGCATGGCATGGACTCGCCGAGTCTGATGAACAGACTCGGCGAGTAGCTTGAAGATTGCCTTAGAATGGTTCTGCCAGGTTATGGGTTGACTCGGTGAGTCAGGGCGAGTTAGAGAGAGTTGTCAGGAGGACTGAGTCGAATTGGGACTCGCCGAGTTGTTCTTGAGACTCGGCGAGTTGAGTCGGGGTGGCCCCGCGATTCTTCCAGGTGGAACTCATTGAGTCAGGGGGTGTACTCGACGTGTAGCAAGGGAATCTTAGAGAGTTGGTGAAAACGTCTAGACTCGCCGAGTCGCCTAGTGCACTCGCCGAGTCCGGTCAAAGTTGACCGTTGACCGTTGACCAAAGTTGACCAGTGTTGACTTGATAGGGGTAGTCAACCCTAGTTGAGAAAGTGTTAATTAGAGGTATATTGTGTTATAGGAGGATTATAGCTCGGAGGATCGAGCACGAGTGATTTCCGGGATTTTGCTAGTTATCGAGATACGCGAGGTGAGTCTTCTCACTATACTTTACCTTGAGTAGGTAACCAGAGTTATGTGACAGAGTATTTGTATGCTATGTATGTTATGTGTTGTACTGCATTATTTCTATGTGATTTATGTTGTGCATGTTTACAGAGTTGGAATCGGAGGGTTCCTAGAGTTAGAACCGGAAGGTTCACAGAGTTAGAACCAGAGGGTTCACAGAGCAGGGTCCACGGACCCACAGAGTTATAGCCTCGAGTGGCTAATATGTGTTATGTGTGGTATTTTGGGGAACTCACTAAGCTTCATGCTTACAGTGTTTTGTGTTATGTGTTTCAGGTTTCTCAGGTTCACGGGACGGCACCGGCTTGATTGTACACACCAGAGAAGAGTCATGTTTTGGAGGATCCTGGTTTTCTATACAAGTGAAAATGGAGTTATGTTTTGTAATTCGATTATAAATGAGATTTTAAACAAGTGTTCCTAAGAAATAAACGATTATTTTAAATGAAAAATTGTTTTGAAATTTACGGTGTTACAAGTTGGTATCAGAGCCTTGGTTTGAGGGATTCGGATGCGCCTTCGGGTAAGTCTGGACTCAAATTGAGGAAGTAAGAAAAGTTTTCAAAGAAATAATTTTCTAAAAGTGAATAAGAATTCAAAAAAGAAAGCAAGAAACAGCAGTGTGTACAATCAGCCAGAGCCCGAACGGTGATTTCCCAAAATATCCTTACTTTTGTGTTATGAGATATTTATGATGCACTTTATGAGATATTATTGCATGCTAGAGGCAGGCTAGGTATTTCACATCTTAGGACTAGAGTGGCCTGATCTGTGATGCCTTAGCCTAGGACTTGTTGTTATATGTGTTATGCTTTTGAGTATGTGATGAGTGAGAGTATCCAGTTAGAACCCATGAGGGGTAGAGTTGCAGAGTCCGGTGGTACTTTCAAGGATGAGCCGAGAAAGTGGAGTTATCACCGCGAGTGAGTTCTATGTATTCTTCAATGCTCGAATGCTGCTTGCTTTGTGCTTTGTGGAACTCTCGATGATGGGAGTTAGCTACCAAGTGAATATGACGATATTCAGGAGGTAGATGGCTGGCATCATTAGGAGCTCTTCAGCAGCTGATAGCAAAGAAGTGGGAGGACCAAGGAAGAGCCTAGGGAGTAACCCTAGCCAGATGAGTGCGCTGGTAGAGTAGAGAATTTCGCTGGGGAGCGAGCACGCGCGATAGGATTGGTGAAAGATCAGTTCGAGCAGCTACTTAGGAGCTCTGGGATGGTCCGTGTGGAAAGTATGGGTAGATGGGGCAGGTAGTATGGGCCCGTACTACTGAAAGCAGAGGACCCATACTTGATACAGGGAGCATTCTGAAGGTTCTAAGGAGCGGATTGAGGAGAGATGTTATGGTTCGAGTACCATACATCGGAGCGGATTGAGGAGTGATGTTATGGTTCGAGTACCATACATCGGAGCGGATTGAGGAGTGATGTTATGGTTCGAATACCATACATCGGAGCGGATTGAGGAGTGATGTTATGGTTCGAGTACCATACATCGGAGCGGATGGAGGAGTGATGTTATGGTTCGAGTACCATACATCAGAGCGGATTGAGGAGAGATGTTATGGTTCGAGTACCATACATCGGAGCGGATTGAGGGGAGATGTTATGGTTCGAGTACCATACATCGGAGCGGATTGAGGAGTGATGTTATGGTTAGAGTAACATACATCGGAGCGGATGGAGGAGTAATGTTATGGTTCGAGTACCAAACACCGGAGCATATTGAGAAGAGATGTCATGGAATAAATACCATGGTTCGTAGGGAATGACGCTGGTGGTTCTCCGGCTATCCGGTTATGATTGAGTTCGGAGAGGCGTCCCTTGAGAGGGAGATCGAGAGCCTCTCAGAGTATTTTAGTAAGGAGTCAGTGATAAGGGAGAATTTTGATCTGAGTTGAGCGATCAGTCGATAAAGGAGATGTCACCTTCTATGATCTGGGTGGTCCTGATTATGTTCATGTGCAAATATGAGAAGTATGATGTTTGCGTTTTGGGTTTGTGGGTAAACCCTACAGGTCGTCATTAATGATGATTTTCCCCCAGTGTATCAGGTAGCATGTGTGCCGCGAGGCAGTGACTTATCATGAGCAGACAGTCAGTTGGGACTGAGGTAGTCGAGGACCACACTACACCTATTTGAGTATAGTAGGATGTGTTGTAGTGGTATCAGTGGGGAGTTCAGTCGAGTTTAGTAGTGCAGAGAGTTTTCTATCTATGTTGGCTGTTGAATTGTTGGATTAATGTCTAAGTCCATAACTATAATTGGTAAGACTTGACCCGACCCGGCATGGTCCATTTGGGTTGCATACCATCATGCACTTGGATAGACTATAATGAGAGAAATAAGACACTTATGGTTATTAATATATTATAAGTTCTAGTATATTAATAATAAGAATAATAAGATTATTTAATTAGTATTGATCAAGAATTAATCTAGGATTAATTAAGTGATCAAAAGAAGACTAATTAAATATATGGGTTGATTGTGTAAATCATCCATACTTGTATAGTGGGCTAATGCTCCATGGATAATCAAGTTGGGCTAAAACCCATAGGATGGTCCATGGATGCTCCATGGTGTATTTGTACCCATGGATCCAAGGAAATGGAAAGTCATGACAATTAGGGTTTACCCTAATTGTAACACTATATAAAGGTCTTATTCTTGACAAAATTGGCGACTAGTATTATTCTAGAGAGGGCTAGCCGATTTCATGAGTTGTAGAATTCTCTCAAGTCATTCTAAGTGTTTTGATGATTGTGATTCCATTTGAGGTGTCACACTTGGGGCACTAGGCACTCAAGCTTCATGAAGACTTTCTACACCAAAGAGGTATGTATTCTATCTTGCTATAGTCATTGTTTTGTATGCTAGATTAGGATAATACCTTGGATATTCTTATTTGCATGTATAATACAGAAAACATAGATCCAAGGTATTTAGGGTTGCATGTACACTTAGGAGTGTTAGAATGCTCAAAACCCAACATTGGTATCAGAGCCTAGGCTTGCTTTCTCTTATACTTGATGCAAATTGCTGAAAAATGCTAAAAAACTCGATTTTCTGGCTTTCTGGGCACTGGACTCGCCGAGTCCACTGATGAACTCGCCGAGTCCATGAGTAAAATCATCCTACTCGCCGAGTTGGTTCATGCCACTCGCCGAGTAGGAGCCCCAGACAGCATATTTTCGAGTTTTTGGCTAGAAATGGACTAGGAACATTACCCTAAGTTGTTTTTGAACTTATAAACTTATTTTTGATGTGATAATGTTCATGCTAATCCATTTTCAAAGATAATTGTCAATAGATTCATGTTTTGTATTAGTTTAAGGTTTAGATTAATTACATGAAAAAGTTTGATTTGAATTATCTTGTTCTTATGAATTGCTTAGATTAATAGAAAAGTTAATTGAAAGAGTTGATTTCAATCCATTTTAATCTAAGAATTGATTATAAAATGTGTTTGTGTAACTTGTCCTCAAGTTACATGAAGAGTCACATTAAAGACTCATAAAATTCATAAGAGTTGGCAATGGTTACAAAATGAAGAGTCTTGTGTCATTGAATAATTTTTTTTATGACTCCATAACTTGTCCTCAAGTTATGGAAGTTCAAGAGTCACTTCATTAAAAGGAAAATATGTAACCATAATTAAATCCATAAGTTATAAAATAAAGAAAAAGTTAGTTCTTTTATTAGTTTAAAGTCTTCCATAACTTGTCCTCAAGTTATGGAACTTGAAGAGTTTTTGGATTAAAACTACTTTAAACACATAAGTTATGGAATTAATTAGTTTTGAATAGTTTCAAAACTTGCCCTCAAGTTTTGGAATTTGAAAATTTTTCACTTTTGAATACTTTAATTCCAACTTAGCCCTTAGAATTTTAAAAGTTAAAATTCAACCCTTATACTTTATAATATTATAAGTTAATAATATATATATGTATAAGAGTAGAGTCAGTCTTACCGCTAGTACGACTCATTCACGAAGCCGGTCTATAAGGTGGGTATAAGGTTGTTGCCTATAAAATGGCAACTTAATGGGTGTCCACTCTCACCCACCGCTTGCTTGACTGGTGGAGGGTCGTTAGCCGAACGGGTTTGACAGGAAAAATGTGAATAAGGTGCTAATCCATGAAATTACACTTTACACTTTGTCTAAGTCGTTAGTGGAGCGTGTGTGGTTAACCGGCACACTAACTTGGACTTAACAAGGTAGGTAAAGGGTGACTTAATGTTTATCATAGTATTGATGGAGCGTGTGTGGTTAACCGGCACATCGATTGAGGGGTAAACACTTAAGGGTACCAAGTAATTTGCATGGTTACTTCACACCTTGTTTTGTGATCCTCGGCATCCCAGTCACAAAACCTGAAGGGCACACTCGAGATTGAAGCATGCCTTTGAACAGTTCAATGAATCTCAAAGATCTAGGAGTTTCAAAACCAATTAAAACCTAATAATAAATTTCGTTTATCTTGGTGGAAATTGGTGAGTCGTCATTCACCTACCTTCAAAGATTTTATAGCTTGGATTACGGCATACCTCTTCTAAGTTATAAAATAGTTTGTTGGGTCCTAGCCTTAATATTTCATATTGGGTGTCATATTAAGGACTTTAAATCAACTATCTTGAATATCTCCCAAAAGATGTCTGGTTTAGACATTTATGATCTTCCCAAATCTCTTGAAACAAGCTTTCCTAATGAAGATGATGTCCCATGGATATCATACTTCTTCACCTCTTCAAATTATTCTCCCTAACCCACAAGTTCTTGAAAAGTTTAAGATCACTCAAGCCCTATTGGCAAGGCAAGGTCTAGGTGTGATCACATCTTGGAGATGTAGTCACATATTGACAAGCCGAGAGAGTTGGGTGTCAAAGTCTTGAGAAAGTTGGTGGTTCAACTACTTTCTAAGTCACATAGTGAGTTCTTTTGGAACACCTATGAAACAGACTATGAAAAGACCCTTAATGATCTTATCTATTTGCTAAGATCAACCTTCTTAAAACTTGATGGACATTGACAATAGTGACACAGGAAATCCCGGAAAGCATTCTCTTCCCAATGGAAAGGGATCGGCCATAGTCAACTCGGTTAACCAAATGGTAAAGAGAAAAACTAAGTCTGTGATAGTCCTGTGCACCTTTATCAAAGGGTCCATATGTTTATATTGCCAAAGAAAGGGGCATTGGTTGCGAAGCTGCCAAATTTACCTAAGGATGTTAAAGTCAATAAGTTTGACTCTACTTCAGGTAAAGTCCACTATCTAACTCTATTAAGTTTCTATTCTGAGATTCTTGATACATGATGTGACTGGGTCACATGGTGATGTTTTAAGAATCAAAGAAAAAGTGAAGAAACTTAAAGAAAGAATATGTTGAATCTGATGGCGTAGATGGATTTCTATCGCATAGTTTGAAGATCGGATTCTTGAGCTACTTCTTAGGAGTTATGAGATATTGCTTAGGAATAGATAACAACAAGTTTTCATATGGATTGTAAGGATAAGTTTTTCCGCAAAGTTTTAAAATAAAAGAAAAATTTTTGATTTTATTTATTTTAAAATATCCTTACAATGGCATTTGAGGAAAACTTGTTGCTTATATGATTCCATTAATAGCAAGAGTGGAAGTATGAAATTGATTCTTTCATTTGTGGTAATGTCTAAATTTACCAAATAAAGAAAGATTCTCATCACCCAAGTTTCAATTGGACCGAAACTTGGAATCATGCAAGTTGTATAGCATGATGAATGAGAACTTTCAAGTATTGGAAAATTAAGACTAATTACTTGTTCACATGGATGTGTGAGTCAAGTGAAGGACTAAAGGATCGAGAACACATTCTTGTGCACTGATTAAGTCCACCACAAAAGTTTGATAAGACTATTCGTCATGATTTACTTAAGTTCAGTAAATATGATTATACTTACAAGCTTAAGTGTAACTCTGAGACATTGGAAAAAAGGTTTCAATGTATGGCAGAGCGAATAAGAAGAATCAAATAAGGCAGAAGGACAAAAGTTTCTCAAATCTGAAAAGATGGGAGAGTACTTTAGTATCAGTTTTGTGATCATCTTAATGATTAAGAAACCATAGCACAATTAGTTCTCTAAGGAAGTCTTAGTGCATTCGTATGACTAAGAAGAGGGATCTTGAATTGTTGAAATGGTTAAATCAAGAAGATGAGTCATACTTCGTTTCAATACAAGTCTTAGAGTCATACTCCAAGATTGTAACTTGAGTGACATATCTTAAAGAAGGTTTAAAACACTTGTCAAATGTAAGAGTAAAAGTTTTCTACTCTTGTACATTTGAAATTGGTAAGTTGTGATGTTTTGGATAAAACAAAGATCAACTTAGGCCAAATGGGTGAAGTGTTTGTCTTGATTAGAATCCACACTATCTCTTGGATATTTGACAAGGGAGTCTTATAGGTCAAGAGGACAGTGGGAGTCTTAAAGGTCTTGAAAGTCTCAAGAACTAATCAAGAATAGAACCTGAAGTTCTTCACTAGCACACGACTTGAGGTTTATAACCTATCGTGTTGACATATTCTGTGCCCATTCCAGTTAAAGTTGGCTTTGCATATGAGTTCTTAGAGTTCTCAATTGGTTGCACAACAACTTGGAAGCAATGGAAGGCCCTTGAGCTGCCAGGTGGCAAGAAATTAAGATTGAGTTCAATCCATATGAGTTTGGGTTTGTCATTATCCTTGTCTTGTGACTATGATTTTGACCATTCACATGGATAGGAACTCATACACCATATAAATCTAAGTGTCATAAGGTTTCTCTCCGATTCATGAAAATGATGGTGAGGAAACACTTTCACTAAGTAGATTTTGTCTCGATAGCAATTGTGATATTTGCATTCTCAAAGTCGTTAGTGGAGCGCGTGTGGTTAACCGGCACACTAATATGGACTTGTGAGAAGTGGCAAAAAGGTCTAACCATTTTGATTACGGCATACCTCTTCATAATTGTTTAGACACACAAGTGTGCTATCTAAGGGAAGGTGTATGATTTTGATAAAGTCTTATCAAAACAATCTAGTATCAGAAATTTGAACTTTGGTAAGAAAGTCAATGAAGTATTGATTTCTAGAAGTCCAGCTGATTTCTGAATACATGTCAGAGCTAGTGGGAGCATAAGTGTTATGCTAATAATCATCATGTTAGTGGGAGCATGATAATTATGATAAGTATTGCAAGCTAGCAATGTTAATTATAGAAAACAAAAGGTTTCAATTGGGAAAAGGTTGTTTTGCTATAATTAAGGGAGAGGAAATTATACTTCATCTCAAATCTATAAGCTTAGATCGTGAGGTTTTAATCATTTAGTCAAGGATATATATGAATTTCATGTTGGAATGGCTCAACATAAGGAAATTCTGTATATGGGTCCATTATTTGCGTTCTAAAATTCGATTATGATTACGGCATCCCTTTTCATAATCTGAATTATGAGAACTTGGCAAATTGAAATGGAAATATTATAGCAAAAGACTGCTTTAGTCTTTATGTAAGACATCATGAATCGTGTCCCATATGCTTCGGATATAGGATCGATTACATGTGCTATATTTATCCGTTCTAAAATTTTCCAAATGCCTAGGGCATTAAGAAGGGAAAAGGTTTAGAACTGGATATGACTAAAAGGATTAAACAATTGTCGAGGAAAATCTAAGGTTTACCAAAGATTGGTTGCTCAAGGACAATTGGAAGTATAGTGATAATTCTGGAAGGACCATATTGACATAATCTGTAAGGAGGCAACTCTTGTTCAGAAGTGATAGTCAAAATGGAATCTGGAAATGCTTTCAAAGTTAAGATTTTTCAATCTGTTTAAGATTAAGGAAACTTAATGCAAGAAGGATGTTTCCAAGGAGCTGATCTCCTTTGGAATGCTTTGTAATGATTGTTGTCAAGTCTTTCTGATTTTGTACATAATCATTACAAGTAGATCAATGCATATAAGTTTAGAATCTAACAGATTTTAGTAAATGGCATGAATTTGGAATTCTTGCATTTGCAGTAAGGATTTGGGAGTGTGAAAAGAGAATCATTGAAGTTATGTTCAATTGATCTAGTTCACAAAGTAAAAGATCATAGACAATCATAGTATGCATACTTGGTGTGTGGCATGACTAGTGTTTGAGAAAAACATAGTGTACATGCTTGGAGCATGGGACAACTATTGTGTTAAATTCAAGAATAAGTTGATAGCTGAAACAGTATACAATGAATAATGTGTAATCATATGGTGATAAATAAAAGGTGTTTTATTTATATTCATAAGTTCTGAGACCATATTGGATTCGATTATTATTGTGTTTCATTTTTGCATGTTTTGACTTCCCGAATAAACTAGGTTATTCTTTCGGAATAACTAAGTTATTCAAACCATCCACAGTCGGTCATATGTTGGAAGTAGATATGAATTAAGACTGTCATGATGGGTTGTAGAGGTCTAAGGTGTTGGACAAGGCTACAACAATCATGAGTGCTCATAAGTTCTGAGTATTGGATTCAACCCGCGCTCATTGGAATTGCTTCATGGATTTTATCACGAGTGATCATGAGACGATAATATCTTATATTCTTCAAACCTAGAGATATGAGTTGTTACTATGAGTTGATAGTACATTAATTGCACGAAACCGCATTTGGTAACTCGGTGCTATAAAACATGCCTTTGTGTATGATTCAACAAGTAGTAGAACAAGCCATATGAGTCGAAGTTTATCCGTTCCTTTTACCTTCGGGATAAAAGCGATATTTGTGGGCCCCTCGATGATTTGATGATGACAAATGGAAGTGCTCGGCCGGGCCAGGACTGATTTGATTTGTTCAATTAGTCAGTCGTCATAAATCGGAAAATCGGGAAACAACAAATGGACAGAGAGAATGATTATAATCCATGTCTCAGTCCATATGATATCTAGAATGGAGGAATATATGATCCCTTATCTAATGGACAAGTCATTGACAAAGGTCAGAGTTCATCTACAAGGTCAGAGTTCGACAGAAGCTTTTGAGAGCTACGATTGCCAGTTGGTTCCTGAAGTCATACGCAATAATAGTTTTAGACTTATCCAAGTGGGAGACTGTTGGATTAATGTCTAAGTCCATAACTATAATTGGTAAGACTTGACCCGACCCGGCATGGTCCATTTGGGTTGCATACCATCATGCACTTAGATAGACTATAATGAGAGAAATAAGACACTTATGGTTATTAATATATTATAAGTTCTAGTATATTAATAATAAGAATAATAAGATTATTTAATTAGTATTGATCAAGAATTAATCTAGGATTAATTAAGTGATCAAAAGAAGACTAATTAAATATATGGGTTGATTGTGTAAATCATCCATACTTGTATAGTGGGCTAATGCTCCATGGATAATCAAGTTGGGCTAAAACCCATAGGATGGTCCATGGATGCTCCATGGTGTATTTGTACCCATGGATCCAAGGAAATGGAAAGTCATGACAATTAGGGTTTACCCTAATTGTAACACTATATAAAGGTCTTATTCTTGACAAAATTGGCGACTAGTATTATTCTAGAGAGGGCTAGCCGATTTCATGAGTTGTAGAATTCTCTCAAGTCATTCTAAGTGTTTTGATGATTGTGATTCCATTTGAGGTGTCACACTTGGGGCACTAGGCACTCAAGCTTCATGAAGACTTTCTACACCAAAGAGGTATGTATTCTATCTTGCTATAGTCATTGTTTTGTATGCTAGATTAGGATAATACCTTGGATATTCTTATTTGCATGTATAACAGAGAAAACATAGATCCAAGGTATTTAGGGTTGCATGTACACTTAGGAGTGTTAGAATGCTCAAAACCCAACATGAATATGGGAGTGGGTCCCTGTTCTTGGGAGGATCCCGGTGTTGGAGCGTTGGTTGATGAGTTGAGGTGAGAGGTACGATGATTTTGCGGTTCAGTCTATGAGCCAGGGATGTTATTGAGCAGTTGAGTTGCTTAGTGCTAGATTGGTACGAGATTTGGAATGACTAGAAGCATTCGTGATGAGAAGTTCTTGAGGAGTTCATCAGAGGTTCAGAGTATATGAGGTCGATTGATTTCCTTAAGGGGGAGATTATCGGGCGTCGTGTAGCACTTTCCTGGGGCAGGTGCGATTTCGCTGGTGAAAAATTGTTGTGGGTTGGTTGCGTGCTAATTGGTGATGGTTCGAACCCTAAGTGGGGGAGAACCGGGTACAGTATGTAAGAAAGCAGAGATTTGTCAAGAGCAGTTATAAGTGGAGTATAGAGATCTGCTGTAAGAAATCATGAAACCAGAGATGTCGGTGATCGAGGAAAGGGGTCAGAGCGAGTTAATGCGGGAAGTACTTGTTGAGAAGGATGAATGTCTCCACGGCAGGTGTTTGGTGGTCAGTGTTGTTGCAAGTAGATAGAGAATGATTGGGCAGCCAACTCCCGGGTCGGTATGTGTATCCTTGCTTGGATTTTGAGCGGTGGAAAAAGGGTTTCGGAGAATTATCAGTGTATTTCGTAGCGTCAGCGTTTTCTCGTATTCCAACCGAGAAATTGGATGCACCGAAGTTGCAATTTGGAAAAATACAGATCTAATTATGGGGTTCAGAGGAAATGTATTATTGTGTCTATATGATGCTTGGGGCAGGAGACCAATGGTTGTGGCAGGATCTTGTGATGTTCTGTTGGGGTATTCCGAGGTATCCGGGTATGATATCTTTATTTCGGAGTTACTCGTGAATCTTGAATTGAATCGACTTGTGGTATATCAGGTATCTATGGATCTAGTGGGAGCCCTTCGAGTATGGGCATCCAGGGAGATTATTTGAGAGAGTGGATCTTCGCAAGGGTGGTCATTTGTTATGTCGATGACCTCCAGAGTCTGTGATGCATATTCGAGTCGAGTATGGGTAGCTGCCTATGATAGTCTGCGGAGCATGAGCTAGTGGGGTCAGAGGGTGTTGTGATACTGCGGGGAGCCGTAGTACTCACTAGTCAGAGGGTGTTGTGATACTGCGGGGAGGTGTAGTACTCACTAGTCAGAGGGTGTTGTGATACTGTAGGGAGCCGTAGTACTCACTAGTCAGAGGGTGTTGTGATATTGCGGGGAGCCGTAGTACTCACTAGATGGCAAGAGAATGTGATGATGGAATGTTCTCCAATCAGTGTATGATGTGGAAGAGTTTTGGGCTTGAGTAGCCCGAGTATTGAGTTTTTGGAGCCTGGGTGTTGAACCGGGGGCAAGACTGGGGTCTCCGTCTCGGTCGGGAAATGCGGTGAGATGCGCCAGGGATATGCGCAGCAGAAACCAGAGATCAGAGTTGAGACGATCCTCGGTTGGATTGTACCTTTTTTTCCCGCATGAGGAAAGGAAAATTTCGTGACTTGCGTGTCACTGAGCAGGGATAGTGGTCACGGGGAAAAGTTAGTGAGATATTTGGATCATGTTATGGGTGACCTTTGGAGGCTCAACTGTGGAGTCAAAAGCTGACCTGGTGCTCAGTCTCGAAGAGGGATATGAGAAATGAGCTAGAGCTTATCATGAGGTTGTCTGAGGACACTTCAGAGCGAGTGAGCGATTCAGACGCTCGAAGTCATGCTTCGGGCATGTGTATTAGATTTCGGAGGGAGTTGCGGCACGTAATTATCCTTGGTTGAGTTGTCCTATATCAACAGCCATCATTAGTGCATTGGTATGCCGCCCTTTGAGCTGTTGTATGGGAGGAGGTGTCAGACCTTCATTTGCTGAGGAGAGGTAGCGCATGGACCCGAGAGTCCTTGCGAGCAGATCCAGAGCATGTGCGATACATGGAGTAGTGGCAAGGTTGTCAAGTGGATTTCCCTAGGTAAGGGAAGAGAAAGGTATGTAACCCCAGGGGGGAAGTGTTTGTTCACGGAAGTGAAGGTAGTAGTGCGAATGGATGATTTGGAGTATGGGGGTTGAACGCAGTGTCTGTGACAGTGGTATGGAATGACATCATGATGGGATGTCTGCTGAGGACACGGAAGGGATTCCGCGGGTGTAGAGCCAGGAGGCTCGGAAGGGATACAGGGAGAGAATCCTGGACTCTCAGTGTGATTCTGATCAGGGTATTGGGTATGTATCAGTGGTTCATGCTAGGGGGATGTTTGAGGATATCATCAGTGTATCGGGTTTTCCAACTTGAGGGTGTTGGAGCTAGTTCAGCATGTGTATGTGATTGCAAGAGGAGAACTCGTGGGAGTTGCTCTGAGATTGAGGATGGGCCCTTCCATCGTCACGGAATGGGTAGAGTGGGATTCGGATCGGGGATCCGATGGTTCTTGTTTTTCTAGCCCTTATGGGTCGAGTGATTGTTGAGATATGGGGGCAGTGATGCATCATGGGTAATCCTCGGTTGTTGAGTGTGATTATCAGAGGGTACAGTCGGTGCCCGGCTCGAGACAGTGGTCAGGACACCGTAAGGAAAGAGAAAGTGTGTTCGAGTTTCGATGGGTATGCCTCGAGGGACCTGGTCTGGTTGAGGCCAGGTGGCGCGTTGTGGGAGTAGCTTCGGAGTTGAATTGCTGTAGGCTTCGAGGACGAAGCCTAATTTAAGTGGGGGAGAATTGTAACATCCTGAAATATCAAGAGTAGAGTTGAAGGGCTAAAAGAGTAATTTGAGAAAGAGTGACTCGGCGAGTCCATGGTCAGACTCGCCGAGTAGGGTCGCGATTCTGGACGCGGGTTCGCGCCTGGACTCGGCGAGTCCAAGGTATGGACTCGGCGAGTCCGCGCTGTTTAATGAAACCCTAATTTCTCGGGTTTGGGACCTATTTAAAGGGCCTTATGGCCGTCATTTGTGCTCACCAGTCCCTTGAGTGAAACCCTAATTGAGTGTGAGCGTTTGGAGCAAAGTAGGAGGCCATTATTGATCTTTGAGGTGTCATCTTGCAAGGGAAAGGGAGGATCAGCTAAGGGGAAAGCAAGAGGAGCCACTTCTGAGAGTTTGGAGTCCAGAGCATCGTTATTGAGGTAATATCTTCGAGCTATCCTCTTCTATGTTGATGTTTACATTGATTTAGGGTTTATTGAGCCCTTTTGTGGCTAGATCTAGTGCTCCCTTGGTCCCTTAAGCGATTTAGACCATAGATCTGGACCCTTGGAGGTCCAGAGTGTCCCTTTGCCCAAGCTTTTTGTGAATCAATGGAGGTTTTGGATTGGAATCCTTATGCCTTAGGTCAAAACACCATTTATGAGCCATGGGGTGTGTTATGAACACCAAGATAAGGACTTTACGTGATGAATCAGTCTAGGAAGGCCAGATCTATGAATTGTCGGAGCAGATCTGACCTTAGAGGCAAGTTTGAGTGGTTGCATGGCATGGACTCGGTGAGTCAGGGCGAGTTAGAGAGAGTTGTCAGGAGGACTGAGTCGAACTGGGACTCGCCGAGTTGTTCTTGAGACTCGGCGAGTTGAGTCGGGGTGGCCCCGCGATTCTTCCAGGTGGAACTCGTCGGGTCAGGGGGAGTACTCGACGTGTAGCAAGGGAATCTTAGAGAGTTGGTGAAAACGTCTAGACTCGCCGAGTCGCCTAGTGCACTCACCGAGTCCGGTCAAAGTTGATCGTTGACCGTTGATCGGAGTTGACCAGTGTTGACTTGATAGGGGTAGTCAACCCTAGTTGAGAAAGTGTTAATTAGAGGTATATTGTGTAATAGGAGGATTATAGCTCGGAGGATCGAGCACGAGTGATTTCCGGGATTTTGCTAGTTATCGAGATACGCGAGGTGAGTCTTCTCACTATACTTTACCTTGAGTAGGTAACCAGAGTTATGTGACAGAGTAGTTGTATGCTATGTATGTTATGTGTTGTACTGCATTATTTCTATGTATGTTATGAGTTGGAACCGGAGGGTTCCCAGAGTTAGAACCGGAAGGTTCACAGAGTTAGAACCAGAGGGTTCACAGAGCCGGGTCCACGGACCCACAGAGTTATGGCCTCGAGTGGCTAATATGTGTTATGTGTGGTATTTTGGGGAACTCACTAAGCTTCGTGCTTACAGTGTTTTGTGTTATGTGTTTCAGGTTTCTCAGGTTCACGGGACGGCACCGGCTTGATTGTACACACCAGAGAAGAGTCATGTTTTGGAGGATCCTGGTTTTCTATACAAGTGAAAATGGAGTTATGTTTTGTAATTCGATTATAAATGAGATTTTAAACAAGTGTTCCTAAGAATTAAACGATTATTTTAAATGAAAAATTGTTTTGAAATTTACGGTGTTACAAATTCTATGGGGAAGCCCATTAGAAATCGTCCAAGGCATGTTCCAGAAGGGGTCTATGGGCTGCTTAGTGATGAGTTTGATACAAATAATCCTATGTGTGCATGCAACCCTAGAGTTGGATCTATGTTTTCACTATTAGTTATACAACTATATGAACACAAAAAGAACCTGGCATGCTACTATTATTTTTGAAATTCATATATAAAATAGAATACACACATTTTGTTGTTATATTGCAATAACAACTAGTTCCTTGAATTTCCTTAGCTCTTGAAAGCAAGTACCATAAGTGTAATGCCTCTAATGGCACACAAACACACTAGGTGAAAGGATGAATATGGGAGAGAGGAGATAAGGGTATCTTGCCCTAGATTTCGTCCCTTTTAGGTTTTCCCAAGGCTTGGACAAAATCTTAGTGCCTTAGGGTGCTATTTATAGTTAAGGCTAACTAGGGTTTCAAGGTGTAAACCCTAATCCCTTAGCTTAGGGCCTAAGCAAGTCCATGGACTCCTTTCCTTAATCCCTTGGACAAAAACTCCTAGATCCTTCTAGGATTTTCCTTCAAGCCTTAATAAAGGTGATCTAATGGCCCAAATCCTCAACTATTGAATAATTACAAAATAGCCCCTGCACTTTCAATCAGTTCCTTTAATCCCAAAATTAATTCTAAATTAATTTCTGATTAAATACTAATTAATAATATGATTCCCAATTAATATATTATTCATATAATATATTAACAAATCATATTTATACCCTAATTTATTATTCTTAACAATAAACCAGCCTCTCTCCTCAACAATCATCCTATCTAGTCACCAGTGTGAAGGCAATCCAAAAGGACCATGCACAATAGGGTCAAGTACATACCAAAATAGTTATGGACTTAGACTCTAATCCAACAGTCTCCCACTTGGATAAGTCTAATAACTATTCTATGTATAACCTCAGATCCTGATTAGCAATCGTAGCTTTTAAAAGCCGTTGTCAACTCTGATCTTATCAGAAGCCTGTCCTTTAGATAAGGGATCATATATTCCTCCATTCTTGATATCGTATATGTGAAAACCCGAAATTTATCCCGTCATTTTTAACCACATCTTTCGTTAATAAAACCGCTTTATTAATTGTCTGTTAACCTTTTAGACTAGGTTAATTAAATTGGGACTTATTATGACTTCGTAAGGGTTTAAAAAATTTAGAAACACCCTCAATAATTCCTTGAAAAGTTTTAGTTACAACCAAGTAAAAATACGACCATTTAATCGGGTGCGACCAAAAGCCCCGTTTAACGTCAGTATCGGCTAGATTTTCACCGAGTCACAAACTCAAACCCCTATATATGGGTGAGTGGACTCCATTTGAGACTTTTCACCCTCTCTCTACACTCTTTCTCTACAAGTTGCTTTCGATCCAAAAACCGCCCATTTCGAGCCCCAAGCTAGTAAGTGATCTACCCTAACTTGTTGTTTAGCTCATTTAACATGCAAATTCGTGTTTAAGACATCCAATAGGGGCCAAATCATGTGTTTACGGCCCAAGAACACTCTTGGACTGTAAACACCCATAAGTGGGGTTTTGAAGCGCCAAAACCCTTCCAAATCACTCCTAAGGCTTAGATATGACTAGTAGACTTGCATGTACGAGCTTAGAACACCAAAACCTTATTATATGGAGAGTAAACATGAGTTTATGGCCCAAGAGCATTCTTGGACCATAAACCCCTCTTCAAGGGCCGTGAACACTTTTTAAGGTGTTAGAATTGCCCTCAAACACCTCCTACGGCTTGGGTAAATGTCTAAAAGCAACCACCATTGAAGTTAGGGCATTTAATATTAAATAAACTATGGACATAGGAGTTTATGGCCATAAACCCCCCCCCCCCCAAGGATTGGTCCATGGGCCGTAAACTCCCTTAAAGAGGCCAAATGATGCGCTAACTCCCCTATATGGCTTGGAAAAATGCATAGAACTTTATACCCTTCCATTTAAGACCTTAATACACATAAGGAAAGGGCATGTAAGATTTGACTGCCGTAAACTCCTAGTTTACTGCCGTAAACTCCTCAAATGTTCCTTATGTTGTTCAAATTCCATTCCAATGCCTTAAAACTAAGTCTAGCATCACCCCTCAAGAGTTTAAGACCATTAAGCATCCTAGAACACCCCCACCATGAGTTTACGGCCGTAAACTCATGGGGAGTTGGTCATTTGGGCCGAAAACTCCATAAGGAGTTTACTCTCGAAGAGAAAACTCTATATACAAGTCATACACACCCTTAGATACCACCCGGGGCACTCCTAGCACTTGACCAAAGTGTTTTCTACATATTAGCATGAATTTACGTGTTTAATTAGCATTCTAATCACTAATTGTATGTAAACATATGTCACCATATGTTAATAGGTCACTAAGTGTGTTCAAGTCTTCACTTGACACTGAGCACCCAACCGATACCTCCATCCGATCCACTTATAACAGGTGAGTTCATACCCCTGAATTAACCTTTCAAATGTTTTTACATGCTTTTATGGGGGGGGGGGAATACAAGTTAAAACATGCTAGTTATCATATCAATCATATGTGATTAATAACCCACATGCACAAGGATTTATCACACATTCAGCTGTTTTACCAAGTATAATACTATAGATGGTTTTCCAAAACGTCTTTACTTGTTTAAATCTTTTCTCAAATTATCTCTCATGCTGTATGTTTTACTTTTAAACCAGTTACAGCAGTGTTTTAAACAAATGTTTTCTTTACTTATATTGTGTTATCAAATTATATTCAAAACGTGTTTATGAACGATTTTCAAAGCTTGTTTTATATAACGATATCAAGTCGTAAATTCTTATTTTGAAAGGTTTTCCAATGGTTTTACCAAAGTTTTCTTCTATACTTCTAGGCTTCTACTTCGTTAAATGCATGCCTGTACTTGTACAGTTATATAAATAATGTTTAAAAGACTTAGGAAGGCTAGCTCGCCCTATTTCCTTTTCCTCGTTGGGATGTGGTCTGGTGGGTATCGGATATCCGTCAAAAGGTCGTTTAAACATTAGTTATATATCATGTATACACGTATAGACATAAAGGTTTACATCGACCAGTTCATTTCCCTTGGGTAGCAAGGGCATCCTTCCATTCATCATTCATAGATCAGAGACACAGATTTCCCTGTTGTCAAGTTAGTAACCAGAGTCTCCTGGAGGGAGAGTGGGCATTGTGCGTATAGATCTATACGGGACTGACACTCCCGCACCCTGACTGCTAGCTACAGTCCTCGGCCTACCAAGCCAAGGGGTGACAAATGTCACATTTATTTTGACGCTTGTAGGGCGTCAAGTACTCTAGTGTCAATCAGTATGGTTACGAGTATCTCCATGTTTACCTTATAATTCATGGCCTTAAGGTAACGAGAATCAACACTGTATTTCGAGACATTCCACTTAGGATTACCGGACGTTTTAGACTTTACTAGATGTTTAGTTCATTCGATACTGTCTGGAGTCTGTATTTATTTGTTTTAAGACCTTTCTAGTTGTATCGTTCATTTGATACTGTCTGGGGTCTGTGTTTCTTTGTTTTAGACCTTGCTAGCTGTATCGTTCATTTGATACTGTCTGGGGTCTGTGTTTCTTTGTTGTAGACCTTGCTAGCCGTATCGTTCATTTGATACCATCTGGGGTCTGTGTTCCTTTTGTTAGACTGAGCCAGGTGTATCATTCATTCGATATTCCCCTGGAGTCTATGATTTCTTTTGCCTTAATTAGCAGTATTACACCTGAGGCATATGTTATTTTTTCCCTGGTATTTTTACTTGTGATTTTCTCATTATTCCTTTAAAGTAAATATTGTTTTCCGATAATGATAGTATTTCGGGGAAAATTACTCTTTAAAACATAACTCTGTCGGGTCTTGGTAGAAGACTGTTTTTAGTTAGAAAATACAGGATTTTCTGGAAAGCACGCTATTACACCGTAGATTCTAAACTACTACTTTTCGTAAAGTTATTTTGAAATAAAATGCTTACTTACACAAATGACACTAAATACTTATGAACTCACCAACATTATAAAAATGCTGATACTCGCTGTCAAAATAACTTGTATTCTCAGGTCAGCGATAGACAGGTACATCCCAGGAGCTTTTGTGAAGACATTCTAGTACCGAGCTGCATCTATGCTAGTTTCTGTATTACTTTAATGTCTCTATGAAATGTAACTTATGTAAAACTATTACTATTAATGCAATGGTTGTTGTACTTTTATTAATATACTACATATGTTGTGATACTTGACATGACGTCATCCACCCCAGAACGTTTCCGCCGTTCTGGTTTTGGGGTGTGACAGTATAGACTTGAGACATGGATTTAAATCATTCTCTCTGTCTATGTCTTGTTTCCCGATTTCCAATTTACGATGGCTGACAACAGACTACAATTTGAACACATCAAATTAGTCCCGGCTTGGCCAAGCGCTTAGGGTATCATCACTAAATCACCGAGGGGCCCACAGATATCGCTTTCATCCTACTCTGGATAAAAGGAACGGATAAACTTTGATTCAATGTTTGCTTGCACTCACTCACCGAATCACACACAACAATATGTTTTATGACACCAAGTTACTGGTGCGTTTACATATTATCAATGTCTAACCGACTAGCAAGATACATCTCACTTTCAAGAATATAAGATATTATCGTCTCACCAATCACTCGTGATAAAATCCATGAAGTGATCCAAGTGAGTGTGGGTTTAATCCAATGCTCAAAATCATATTCATAAGCACTCATGAACATTGCAGCAAACCTTTGCTATGTCTAATACACTTTAGACAATCTACAAACCAATTCATGACAATCTTCATTCATACCTACTTCCAACATATGAACGACTGTGGCCCGTTCGAATAATTTGATTGTTCTGAACCAATTTAATTATTCAGGAAATCAAAACATGCAAAGTGAAATACAAGAACAATACTAATCCCATATGGCCCCAAACTCTAGGTATAAATAAAACACCTTTTATTCATCACCATATCGATTACTCATTATTTGTTGTTTCTATTAATTAACTTATTACGTGAATTATTACTACACTTGTCCCATGCTCTCAGCATGCACACAATGTTTACCTACGGTCCTTACTTTGTGAAATAGATCAAATGAACATATTTCCATTCATACTCATTTCACAACTCCCAATAAGTATAAGAATCTCAAATTCTTGTTACTTATGCTAGATTCTAACATTTTATACAATGATTCTTTCGTAAAGTCATAGCTCAAAATCATCAAGACTTGGCCAATCTCTATCAGAAACAATTCTATAGATATGATGTCTCTCACTCAAAGTACATTCCTTTGAACATCTTTCTTGCATAAAAGTTTCTAATCTAGACATACATTCTCAATATCCAACTCCCAATATGGAAACATTTCCATATTTTCCATATGACAATCCATAGAATCTTATCTATTCATAACAATGTCATCCAATATCATACTTCCTACTACTCACAAGCGACCAATCCTCAACGAGCTTTGGATCGTCCTTTGATAGTTGTTTAATTATTTTAGTGAAAACCGATTCTAGTCCTTTTTCCCTCTAAATGCGCTAGACATTTGGAAAATTTTAGAATGGTCAAATATAATAGCACTGGTAATCAATCCTATACCCGAAGCATATAGGACATGATGCATAATGTCTAACATAAAGATATGATACTTTATCAATCTTTTGCCATAATATTTTATGTGTCTCGTTCTTACAATTCGAACTATGAAGAGGGATACCGTAATCATAATCGAAATTTAAGAACACACTATGTATCCTTTGACTAAATTTATTTAAATTTCTCAATCTAAGCTTTAGATTTTGAAACGAATTACAATATTCTCTCTCTTAATTATAGCAAAGCAACTTTTCAACCCTTACGACTTTGAAAAGTATAACTCTTGTTTTCTGTAATTAATATTGCTAACTTGCAATACTTGCCTTAATAATCATACAAGCACAACATTTATGCTCCAACTATCATGATGATTATTATCATATAAGCATAACACTTATGCTCCCACTAGCTTTGACATGTTTTAGAAAACAACTGAACTTCCAAAAAAATAATACTTATTGAATTTCTGAAGTTCATATTTCTAATACCTAATGCTTTGATAATCCTTTATCTAAGCTTCTTAAACTTTTACAACTTTGCCTTAGATAGCTCATATGTGTGTCTAAACAATTCAAACTAATTACCAAATCTCACAATTCGAATCATGGAAAGGGATACTGTGACAACCCGAAAAACTTCTCGCGTGCACTCTTCAATTCTTTCCAATATTAGACTTATTTCACTATATGGTAATATCCTTTAAAGTCTAATGAAGTGTTATAAACCTGATATAATCAAGGTAGGAGTGCTAAAAAGGGTTAACTCAAAGTGTAGGGATCAAAACCGGGCCAAACATTCCAATACATGGAGTGTGCGGCCATACACTTGAGTGTGCGGCCACACACTCTTGTTTCCGGCCTCACACCTCCCCAACCGTACACTCCCCTCATATATACCATCCTTGAATCATTTTTACACACTTCCTTCATTTCCTCAAACATAGAACACGAAAATCCTCTCAAGTATCATCCATTCTCCTTGAAGATCTTCATAAAAGGTACCAAGAACACCAAGAACACCAAGATCTTCATCTGGCAGCACACACCACCTGGCAGCACACATGGCCGCTCACAGGGCCGCACACATGTGCTGGCAGCACACTAGGCCACACACCTGGCCGCACACACACATATAGTGTGTATCTTGGCCATACACCCTCTTGTATAGCCTTATAAACCCATATATGACTTTAACATTTCATTATAAGTGTTTACTAGTCCCTAAGGTGGTCCCAAAATCATCAATTAGTTGTTCATAACTCTAATTAAATCCATATATGTGCCTATATATGCTAAATAGGATTCGCGCGTGTACTCAAGTCACCACTTGACACCTAGCACCAAATCCAACATTGTCATCAGAACCACTCACTACAGGTGAGTTCATACCCCTTTAATTAACCTTTGAAATGCTTTTAAATGTTTTAAATACTTTTATGGGGGGGATACAAGTTGAATACTTATAGTTATTACATCAATCACATGTGATTAATAACTAGAAAACCAATGATTTTATCATTGTTCAAACTGTTTACCAAACTGCTTTACTTCAAAATGTTTTACAAACTCTTTTACTTATCAAATACTTTTATTTAAACTTTATTATACTTCTTATAAATTACATGTCCATGTATGCATAGATATATAAGAAATGTTTAAAAGGCTTAGGAAGGCCATCCGCCCTATTTCCTTTTCCTCGATTTGGATGTGGTCTGGTGGGATGTCGGGTAGCCATCCGAGGGTCGTTTCAATATTAATTATATATCATGTGTGCATATATAGACATAAAAGTACTTCCATATTCATGCGTATCAGTTACATCATTAGTAAGTTACCATCGGGGTAATGCAGGATTACTCTTACACTATTGCTAGATCAATGAGTCAGTTTATTCATGGGTCAATACTTATTACTATGAGAACATATACATTATACTACTACGAGAACATATACATTACATTACTATGAGAACATATACATTACATTACTATGAGTACATATACAACTATACTAGAAAGAGAACATATACGACTATATTAGGAAGAGAACTCATACAACGATACTAGAACAAGTAACAATAGATATACATATACATACATATACTTTCATAAATGTGATCCACTGTATCAGAGCATGCCTTAAATGTCATAACCCGAGTTGTAACCAGAATCTCTTGGAGGGAGAGCGTGAGTTTGCGTATAGATCTATACTGGATTGACTATCCTACACCTTGTTGCTAGCTACAGCCGGACCTGCAGGTCTGCGGGTGCCAAACGTCATACCTTTTTACGACCTACATTTGTCGTTGATACTCAGTCGATAGTATGGTACAATTAAATCACATGATACCTTAATATAAATCCGGTTTAAGGTAGTTAGTACAGCAGCAGTTCCTATAATACAACACTACAATACTACAATGATTTACCCATTACATATATTTAGTGATTATCTCACTTAAACATTAATGTACAAACTATATTTTGTTAAATGATAGTTACACTTGGGAAATTACACACTTTTACAACAAACGAGCATACAAAACAGTTACGCCTTGGGAGAAGGCTACTTTTAATAGAAAATATAGGTTTTTCTGAGAGATTCAAACTTTTACAAACACTTGCAAACATTTACATACATTTTACAAACTTACACTTGAGATATGTTCAATCGTTTTGATAAAAAATACCGACACTAAAATACTTATGAACTCACCAACATTAATGCTGATAAACTCTTTCAAAATAACTTGTATTCTCAGGTCATCAGTAGACAGGTACCGAGACCGGCTTTTGAGAAGATGGAGCGCATTCAGGACTCATTTCTTTATTTTGACTTACATTATTTTTGGTGTCCATACTGCACAGAACACACTTGTATTAAAATTATATATTTAATGCAATGGATGATGTTGTTTGCTTGTTTACTATTGTTGTGTTGTGATACATTACATGACGTCCTTCGCCCCAGAACGTTTCCGCCGTTCTCGGTTTTGGGGTGTGACAGATACCGTAACCATAATCGAATTCGAGAATACAATTTTCACAATCACTATCTTCTTAAAATCTCTCTTAGTGAAAGCATTTCCTCACAGTCATTTTCATGAAGGAGGGAATCTTATGACACTTAGATTTTAATGGTGTGTGTGTTCCTATCCATGCGAATTTGTTAAAACCAAAGTTTGCGACAAATCCAAACTCATATGGACCGAACTTTCTCAATCTTGATTTCTTGCCTGATGGTAACACGAGTGCCCACCATGTCTTCCAAGTAGTTAAGCAGCTCAGCCTTTCATATCAATATATTTTTCATTGATCAAGGTGCTTGCCTTTTATGCGTTCAAATGGGAACTCATAGAACTCACATGCATAATTAACTCAATTGGAATAGCACAGAAACAAAATAATGTCAACACGATAGGTTGTAAACCTCAAGTCGTGTGCTAGTGATGATCGATAAGGTTTATTCTTGATTTGTTCTTGAAACCTTTCAAGACATTGATACTCCCACTAATTCCTTGACATATAAGATTGTCTTGTCAATACACATTTCTTGACAAACAAATATTCAAGAGTTAGTGTAGCTTTTATCAAAACAAAACACTTCACAAAATTGGTCCTAGTTGGTCTTTGTCTTATCCAAGACATCACAACTTTCCACATTTGATGAATGTTATAAACCTTCTTAAGACTTGTCACTCAATGTCACAAGCTTAACTCTAAGACTTGTTTTTGGAACGCAATATGATTGACTTCTTGATTTAACCATTTCTTCAATTCTTGATTCCTCTTCTCAGACATACAATTGTACAAAGACTCATTTAGAGGATGAATTGAGATATGGTTCTTAATCATTAAGACCTATAATAAAAGGTACTCTCCCTTCTTCTTAGAATAGAGAAACTTTTATGTTTCTGCCTACTTGATTCTTCTTATTCATTCTGCTATTGATTTAAACTCTTTCAATCAACTCGGAATTACAGTTAATCTCATAAGTATAATCATATTTACTTAACCTTAGTAAATCATGACGAATATCTCTGTTACTCTTGTGGTGGACTTGATCAACACACAACGTTCTGTACTCGATCTCCTAGTCCTTCACTTGAACACTTTTTCAACGAATTAGTCTAATTTCCAAATATGAAATTTCTCATTCATCATGCAACCAAGTTGTATGATTCCAAGTTTCTATCCAATTGAAACTTGGGAGATGAGAAACTTTCCTTATATGGTAAATTCTTGACCTTTCCACAAATAACATAATTAAGAATCAAATCCATTATTGCTAATAATAGAAACTTACAAACATCAATTTTTCATACACGCCATTGGAAGGATAAATAAATAATATAAAATCAAAATTTATTTTATTGCGGAAAAATTTGTCCTTACAATGCAATTCAACTGAAAAACTATGTTGTTACATATTCCTAAGCAATCTATTCTAACTCCAAGTAGTAGCTTAAGAATCTAATCTTCAAGCAATGCGATCGAAATCCATTTCTTCACGATTAGATTCAGCTCACTTCTTCCCTTAAGCTTTCTTTCTTTTCTTCGATTCTACAAAACATCAAAATGTAATGTTATTACATTATGTATCAAGAATCTAGAATAGGAACTTAAAGTAGTTAGTTAATGGATTTTACCTAAAGTAGAGCCATACGTTTTGACTCTCCCATCTCTTAGATCTCTTAGGTAAATAGGGTAGCTTTGTCTCCAATGCCCCTTCTATTGGCAATAAAAGCAAATTGACTCTTTTGGAACAGCACACGGAACTACTTCTGACTTTGCCTTTCTCTTATGATCAAATTTTTCGATCATGGCATGCCTTTTGTTGCCATTGCCTATATCCATAGAGGTCTGGAAGGCAAATCCACCAATCAACTTTGCTTTTCCAGTGCGCCAAATCATTGCTGATTCAGCAACAATAAGCATATAGGTGAGATCGATGAGGGTTACGTTGTGGTTCATCATATAGTACTCTCTTACGAACTCACAATATGAGTTAGGAAGTGACTGAAGAACCCAGTCAACAGCCAGCTCCTCACAGACAACAGATCCCAACATCCTTAACCTATCAATGTGTGACTTCATCTCTAGGACATGTGCACACACTGGCTTTCCTTCTTCATGTTTACTTGCCAAAAGGGATTGAGTGAGTTTGAATTTTTCAATTTTTTGAACTTGTGGGTTAGGGAGAACAATAGGAGGAGGTGGAGGAAGTGAAGCACGATCTAGTGTTCCTCAATCGAATCGTGGAATATCATCTTCATGTGAAAATCTTGTTCCATGGGATTTGGGAAGACCATAGTTGTCATACTTTGACATTTACAAAACGAGAGAAAATTCAAGTTAAGTTGATTAGAATCCTTGATGTGACACCCAAATGAAACATCGAGGCTAGGATCTAACACAATACTCTACAACCTAGAAGAGGGATGTCGTAATCTAGTTGCAGAATATTTGAAGGTAGGTAAATGACGATTTACCAATTTCCACCATGAAAAACGAAAAAAAAATTTAGTTTTAAATCTATTGAAAATTCCTAGATCTTTTGAGATTCATTGAACATTTCAATGGCATGTTTAAATCTCGATATGCCCCTCGATTTGTGACTAGGACGTCGAGGATCACAAAACAGGGTGTGAATAACCATGCAAACTTACATGGTGCCCCCAATGTTACAGTCACCTATTCGATGTGCCAGTTAACTACACACGCTCCATCGAACTATGACAAACATTGAGTCACCATTTGCTACCTTTGATTAGAACCATTTAGTGTGTCGGTTAACCACACACGCTCCACTAACGTCTTCGCAAGGGCACAAAGTGTAATTTCATGGAATTGCATCAATTCACTTTTGCCTAAAGTAACTAAGATTGGGAATTTTCTAAAAACATTTAGTTACTTTATACTTCATTATACTTTTAATGGAAAGTGTAACACCTAAGATTTTGAAAGCCAAGAAAGTAAAGGAAACCCTAAATTTAGGAGGGACTCGGCGAGTCCAAGGAGGAACTCGACGAGTCCGAGCGGGAACCGAGTCGAGGAGTAAGTGACCAACTCGGTGAGTCGGCCAAGGCGACTCGGCAAGTAGGGTCTGTGCAAGGAAAACCCTAAATCCGGGGCTTGGAGCCTATTTAATCGCTTCACTCTTCTTCCTAGTGCTCCTTTACTGTCTCTCGCACCCAGAACGCCGCACCCTAAGACCCCATTGTGCTCATTCATGCTTTTGGCCATATTTGAGTGATTGAAAGGAAGAAGAAGAAGTGGGAATCTTTGAAGCATCAAGGAGTGGCCTTGGATCCGAAGCTTGGGGATCATTTCAGAGCATTTGAAGGTATTAAGTAGTTTCTCTCCTCCAGATCTTCCTTGGTTATGAGTTTTGGGGCTTTTAAGCCATGTTTAAGATCAATCTGGAGCTTGAGGTCCAGATCTGAGGTTGCTACCTCGGATCCATGCTTGTTTTGGTTTAGAATCCCGTAAAGTATCAGTCATTGAGTGGATTATGGAGCCTCTTGGTCTTAAACCTTAGTTTATGGTGCATTTTGCCTAGATCTCCTTCTCTACACGTAAAGTTTGCAACTTTACGTGAGGAGTAGGCTTGGGAAGGGTAGATCTACGGTTTGGAGTCCCTGCATGACTCGAAAGTCCTCCGCATGTATGTGGAAGCGAATGGACTCGACGAGTCCTTCGAGTGGACTCGGCGAGTAGCTTGAAGATGAGGAGGAACTCGACGAGTGGGATGAACAGCTCGTCGAGTCGGATGAAGATGGGCATGAACTCGGCGAGTTGGATGAACAACTCGGCGAGTTGGTTGGAGATTGCCTTGTGCTCGGTGAGTTTGTTCTTGGACTCGACGAGTCAGGTCGCGTGGTCCCAAACCCTTCGAGTTAAGACTCGAGTCAGCGAGTCGAGCCAGGACTCAATAAGTTGATCAGGTCAGGATTCGGGAATCAGTAGACTCGGCGAGTTAGGGGCTGACTCGGCGAGTCAAGTCGCGATTAGAAGGACTTTAAGCATAAGAACTCGGCGAGTCAGTAGGTGGACTCGGCGAGTAGGGTTGACCTGGAAGGTTGACTTTGACCAGGACTTTGACTTGGACTAGAGTTGACTTGGTTAACTGTCGGGGGTCAGTTATACTAAGTGTTGCATTGATATTGATAGCTCGGGGAGCAAGTAGAGCAAGAGTTCAGTGAGTGGTCGGGCAGCAGCTAGTGGGATCATCAGCAAGTTCAGCCAGTGTAGGTGAGTTTCCCTTTGTATGAATGGGTCTACGGCCACAATGCCGACCCATGTAGTTATGAGTAGAAGACTCGGGGGTTAGCCCTAGGCACAGTATGCTAGTATGATATTCGGACGAGGTCCAATGATAGAGAGCGGATGCCCAAGGAATGGTTTATGTGATAGTTTATACTTGTTTTCTGTGTGATACTTGTATGTGCCTGGTAGGGAGGTGGGTGTGGGCGAGGTCCCGTAACTCACCAATAGCAGAGTGTGGATGGTGTTCCACATCTCAGTAGCAGCAGTCCAGGGGCGAGGCCCAAGATAGGAAAGGAGTGAGGGTGGGTTGGGCCCGTATCTCACTATCAGCAGGAGTATGGACGAGGTTCCATGACTCATCAGTAGCAGGACGCGGGCGGGGCCCAGAGATAGGCGAGGCCTTAGAGCAAGAGCTGTTAGTATATGTTTAGCTTATGCGATCTTATGTGAAATGTGTATATGCTATTATATGTTAGTGGGAGGGGCCCTGTAACAGGCGAGGCCTAAGTGAAACAGATATGTATCCGAGCGGGGCTCGAAGCCAGGCGGGGCCTGGAGCGGCGGGGCCGTTGTAGCAGGCGAGGCCCAAAGTAGGGGGTGAGGCCCCGGATAGCGGGTGTGGCCCAGTATGTGGTTATGCATGGTATGTGGTAAGGTGGGGAACTCACTAAGCTTCGTGCTTACGGTTTTCAGTTTTGTTTTCAGGTACTTCCGGTAGCGGAGGGAGGAGCTCGGGGTGATCGCATGGCACACACCATAGATTAGTCAGCCTGGGAATGTTTACTCTGATAATGATCATGTGTTTTGAAAACTAATACTTAATTTATGTTTCGAATCGATGATTTTACTTTAAGTAATATTCTATTAAAAGAATTTTTTTTTGTCTTGAATTTTGGGGTGTTACAAGTTGGTATCAGAGCCTTCGTTTGAGGGATTCGGGCATACTCTCGGGTATGCCTGAACTAAAATTGAGGGGTCGGATAAACAGTTTTCAAAAAATGAAAAGACAGTTTTGTAAAAAGAATTTTTAGAACGAAAAACAGTTTTAGAAAAGCAAAAAAGAATTCAGAAAGAAAAGAACTTTGAAAAGAGAAAAGAGGTGTGGTGCATGCAATCAACCGAGCTCAAATAAGTTCCCCATAATACCCATACAAGTTTATGTTATGATTATCAGTTGTTAGAACAACATGCTAGAATAGGACTAAGCATCTAGGGATGATGCCTTATGTGCCTGTTATTTGTGCTTTTGAGCTGCATAGTAGTGCTGATTAGATAGTAGTAGGATAGCCTGTTAGGGTTATGCCTGAGTTATGAGTTTGTGTTGCATGCTAGTTCACATTCTTGCTATGTGGATATGATTGCTTGAGTATGTTATGGTTAGATTTTCCCTTGTTCGAATGTTGCTTGCTTCGTGCATTGTGGGATTCTGAGTGATGGGAGTTAGCCATTAGGTGGATATGACACGTCACATGCGATCAGGATTGAATAATCTCAGAGTGCTGGATTTGGTCCTATTGTGCAGCTCTTGTTTGATTCCAACCGTTGTAGGGACGAGTCTTTTACTTGAAGGATTATCTGAGCCTCGTCGCATGTGATGGTACCCAGGTGATGGCTAATTGGCATCACAAGGAGACCTTCAGCAGCTGAGAACTGGTTTGAGTTGAGTCAGAGGTTTCCCTAGGGTAAGCCTAGGATGAGATAGTGCTGGGAGCAGTATTAGTGGATAAGGGACCTGGTGGAGTCAAAGCAATTCCTGAGGAAAGTACGGATAGATGTGGAAGGTAGTATGGGCCCGTACTACTAAAAGCAGAGGATCCGTACTCGATTCAGGAAAGGTCGAGACAAGACCGGGAACCTGGTAGGGCATGTTTGGTCTCGCATCAGTGATGAGTATTCTGATAGTGGTTGTGGTATATTTTCAGCATGGTGACATTGCGAGAGAGACCAGCGGGCGGATCAGGCGCCGGAGAGGGATCGGGCTCGGGTTCAGGGGCCGAGCAGCTCGAGGAGCGGATGAGAGAGTTGATATCAGCTGAGGTTACGCGCAGTATTCTAGCTCAGACTCCTGTGATCTTTGGCACGGTCAAGGAGGGTATATTGGAGATCTTGGATGAGAGGCTGGGAGCCTTCCGTACTGAGATGATGGCATTGATGGGAGCACGTACTCTGACATTTCGAGAGTTCAGAGCCTACGGGGCACCAGATTATCATGGGGCTAGGGACCCCATTGCTAGCAGCAGATGGTTGGCTGATGTAGCCAACGCTTTTCGTACAAGCAAGTGTCCCGAGGGGGACAAGGTCAAACTCGCTTCCTGTCTTCTGAAGGACAGAGCGAGGGATTGGTGGGAGGAGATTGGTCATGCTTTGGGAAATGACGCCGCGTTGGACGCGATGACTTGGAGCGATTTCTCAGCCAGGTTCAGGGCGGAGTTTTCGCCAATGATTGAGGTATAGCAGCTGGTGCGAGAGTTTTAGGATTTAACGCAGACTACTGAGACTGTGGCGGAGATCACCGCTAAGTTCAGGGAGAGGGCTCTTCTTGTACCGCAGTATGTTGCGGATGAGGAGATGAAGAAGGCTCGGTACCATGAGATGTTGAGGGATGACATCAGGGAATTCGTGAGCAGATCCAACTGTAAGACGCTGGAAGATATGATTTCTCAGGCTAGAGAAAGGGAAATTGATTTGGAGCAAATCCGGAAGAGGAAGCCGGATGAGGTTCAGGTAGCTGCGGGTTCGGGCAAAAGGCCCAAGGGATCGGATTCGAGATCGAGGGATCATCAGGACCGCAGTCGGTGCGGAAAGTGTGGCAGGGCGCACGGGGGCGCGTGCAGGAGTGGTAGCGGTGGTGAGTCTGGCTGCTTCAAGTGCGGTCGGACTGGTCATTTCAGCAGGGATTGTACTGTTACCGCCGCGCAGGGATCAGACTTGATATGTTTTCATTGCAACCAGCAAGGCCACAAGAAGGCCCAGTGCCCCAGTTTGTCTTCGGCAGGACGGGTGATGGCACCCGCCTCTGCAACCTTGAGGATCACGGATGGCCGTCAGGGCCGGGTGGAGGCACCTGCAGCAGGGAGCAGGGTTTTTCAGATGACGACCTTGGAGATGCGAGCGACGCCGGACGTTGCAAGCATGCAATTTCCATTTTCAGTTCTTTTCATTGTGCATGATTATGTTGTTATGGTCCTACATCATTATCGGTATGAGAATTTTGTTTTGAGTGGTTGATTGTGATCGAGTTATATGCCATCTGCATACCTTGGTCATTTGTATGGTAGTTAGGGGATGTGCTCTATAGAAGAAGGTTGCAAAGGATGCAGTAACTGTAGCATGCTTGGAAGGGATTTGGTGCGTCTTGCTAGTTCGGAGTGGTACAGTGATAGAGCTGGATTGGTGAAATCCCTAGCTATGGCTCGCTTGGGTTCCTCAGTAGATGGATTATGGAATGGTAGCAAAGATCAGGATCTCTTTTGAGTATTGAGAAGAAAGGGGTAAGCAGGATCGAAGTGGGGGAGAATCCTCCGAGTGTGCCCAGGGAGGAGCACGCAGACCCAAATTTAGTGCATGACCTCCGAGGAGGAAAAGGAGTAGTTCAGCGATTGATGGATTGAGGATTCAGGATTGGGAGTTTGAGAAACTCTTCGGCAGCTGGCGCGTGCGATGGTGATGGTTAGTTCGTGGTTGGGAATTCAGGTTGTGAATCGCCCGTAGGACTCGAGGGAGTCGGAATGAGGATCTTGAGAGCTAATGGCACATGGGTGCCTTCGTATTAGCAGTCAGTGGTGGAAGTGTTGTAAGACTACGGGGCAGCCGTAGCATTCACTACCAGTCAGCAATGGATGGTGATGTAACGCTATGCGTAAGCCGTAGCATTCCTTAGTCTCTTCGTTAGCAGAGTTGGGGCGAGGCCCTTATTTCCTAGTGATCAGATAGGGATCAGGATGGGTAGTGGATGAGAATGATAGGGAGTTTCCTGTATAGCCCTAGCGAGATGAGACCTGGGAGCAGAGTTGCTTAGTAGTATGGTTGGGTGAGACCCGTGGGCGAGGCCCGAGCGAGAGTGAATAGACTAGTGGGACTAGAAGGATAGAGGCGGGTGGGACCCGTGGGCGAGGCCCGTGAGTTTTAGCAGCGCAGGTGGGACCTGGTAGGGACCTTAGTGTCAAGTTAGGGGATCAGGGATCCCAAGCTTGTAGTGCTTGAATGGCAGAATTGATTGAGCAATTATAGGTGGTCGAGGTTTCTTTGGAAGTCGCTGAGAGCGACTAGTGATGGTGATGGGACTAGCTACCGGTGGGAGCCGGTAATCCAGATATTGATAGGTTGGTAGGGACCAGAGTGGTCTCAGTTCGTCCGGAAGGCAGATGAGGAATGGCAGAAATATCCATTCAGTAGTAGTGCGGGTAAGCGGTTTATGGTGGAATTCAGTTAGTTGAGTCGAGGGGTGCTCGAGACCAAGTTATGACAAGAGAAGAGTGTCAATGGTTACTGGCGGTGACGACCCGTACTGTATTTAGCAGGAATAATGGAATGGTGAAGATAGGATCTTCAAAGTGACAGAGAAAATAGTTGTTTTTGGAGCATCGCCTTGGGAAGGCAAGGGAATCGCGCGAGGAAAGAAGGGGGTGAACCCCTATGGGTTCAGTGCAGTACTCGGAGAGTACCAGAAGGATTGACGGTTGGGTAAGTTGTGTCTCCAGAATGTTCAGGGTCAGGATTGATCCGAGATGATTATCCGCAGGGAGTGATGCTAGTCAGAATGACCAGGTGGAAGACCAGCGAAGGTAGGCAGCTGGTGTTGGAATAATTGGTGGGGTATTGGAGGCTGATCGCAGGCGGTGGGCCATGGTAAAATTTGAGGACGAAGTTTAGTTGAAGTAGGGGAGAGTTGTAACACCGAATATTTTGAAAGCCAAGAAAGTAAAGGAAACCCTAAATTTAGGAGGGACTCGGTGAGTCCAAGGAGGAACTCGACGAGTCCGAGCGGGAACCGAGTCGAGGAGTAAGTGACCAATTCGGCGAGTCGGCCAAGGCGAGTCGGCGAGTAGGGTCTGTGCGAGGAAAACCCTAAATCCGGGACTTGGAGCCTATTTAATCGCTTCACTCTTCTTCCTAGTGCTCCTTTACTGTCTCTCACACCCAGAACGCCGCACCCTAAGCCCCCATTGTGCTCATTCATGCTTTTGGCCATTTTTGAGTGATTGAAAGGAAGAAGAAGAAGTGGGAATCTTTGAAGCATCAAGGAGTGGCCTTGGATCCGAAGCTTGGGGATCATTTCAGAGCATTTGAAGGTATTAAGTCGTTTCTCTCCTCCAGATCTTCCTTGGTTATGAGTTTTGGGGCTTTTAAGCCATGTTTAAGATCAATCTCGAGCTTGAGGTCCAGATCTGAGGTTGCTACCTCGGATCCATGCTTGTTTTGGTTTAGAATCCCGTAAAGTATCAGTCATTGAGTGGCTTATGGAGCCTCTTGGTCTTAAACCTTAGTTTATGGTGCATTTTGCCTAGATCTCCTTCTCTACACGTAAAGTTTGCAACTTTACGTGAGGAGTAGGCTTGGGAAGGGTAAATCTACGGTTTGGAGTCCCTGCATGACTCGAAAGTCCTCCGCATGTATGTGGAAGCGAATGGACTCGACGAGTCCTTCGAGTGGACTCGGCGAGTAGCTTGAAGATGAGGAGGAACTCGACGAGTGGGATGAACAGCTCGTCGAGTCGGATGAAGATAGGCATGAACTCGGCGAGTTGGATGAACAACTCGGCGAGTTGGTTGGAGATTGCCTTGTGCTCGGCGAGTTTGTTCTTGGACTCGACGAGTCAGGTCGCGTGGTTCCAAACCCTTCGAGTTAAGACTCGAGTCAGCGAGTCGAGCCAAGACTCAATAAGTTGATCAGGTCAGGGTTCGGGAATCAGTAGACTCGGCGAGTTAGGGGCTGACTCGACGAGTCAAGTCGCGATTAGAAGGACTTTAAGCATAAGAACTCGGCGAGTCAGTAGGTGGACTCGGCGAGTAGGGTTGACCTGGAAGGTTGACTTTGACCAGGACTTTGACTTGGACTAGAGTTGACTTGGTTAACTGTTGGGGGTCAGTTATACTAAGTGTTGCATTGATATTGATAGCTCGAGGAGCAAGTAGAGCAAGAGTTCAGTGAGTGGTCGGGCAGCAGCTAGTGGGATCATCAGCAAGTTCAGCCAGTGTAGGTGAGTTTCCCTTTGTATGAATGGGTCTACGGCCACAATGCCGACCCATGTAGTTATGAGTAGAAGACCCGGGGGTTAGCCCTAGGCACAGTATGCTAGTATGATATTCGGACGAGGTCCAATGATAGAGAGCGGATGCCCAAGGAATTTTTTATGTGATAGTTTATACTTGTTGTTTGTGTGATACTTGTATGTGCCTGGTAGGGAGGTGGGTGTGGGCGAGGTCCCGTAACTCACCAATAGCAGAAGTGTGGATGGTGTTCCACATCTCAGTAGCAGCAGTCCAGGGGCGAGGCCCAAGATAGGAAAGGAGTGAGGGTGGGTTGGGCCCGTATCTCACTATCAGCAGGAGTATGGACGCGGTTCCATGACTCATCAGTAGCAGGACGCGGGCGGGGCCCAGAGATAGGCGAGGCCTTAGAGCAAGAGCTGTTAGTATATGTTTAGCTTATGCGATCTTATGTGAAATGTGTATGTGCTATTATATGTTAGTGGGCGGGGCCCTGTAACAGGCGAGGCCTAAGTGAAACAGATCTGTATCCGAGCAGGGCTCGAAGCCAGGCGGGGCCTGGAGCGGCGGGGCCATTGTAGCGGGCGAGGCCCAAAGTAGGGGGTGAGGCCCCGGATAGCGGGCGTGGCCCAGTATGTGGTTATGCATGGTATGTGGTAAGGTGGGGAACTTACTAAGCTTCGTGCTTACGGTTTTCAGTTTTGTTTTCAGGTACTTCCGGTAGCGGAGGGAGGAGCTCGGGGTGATCGCATGGCACACACCATAGATTAGTCAGCCTGGGAATGTTTACTCTGATAATGATCATGTGTTTTGAAAACTAATACTTAATTTATGTTTCGAATCGATGATTTTACTTTAAGTAATATTGTATTAAAAGAATTTTTTTTTGTCTTGAATTTTGGGATGTTATAGAAAGGGTTTGCCCTATCCTACCCGTTCGGCTAACGACCCTCCACCAATCAAGGAAGCGGTGGGTGAGAGTGGATACACATTAAACGGCCATTTTATAGGCAATAACCTTATACCCCCCTTATAGACCGGCTTCGTCAATGAGGCCTACTAACGGTAAGACTAGCATTTAAGTTATACATATATAATATTAGACTTTTAATGTTATACATAGTATAAGGGTGTATTTTACACTTTTAAAATACTAGGTGGTTTGATTTTATAAATTACACTTTTAATTTAATTAAATATAAACTGTATCATTATGGATTTATTGACTCTCTTTTAACTATACACTTAATTAATTTAATAAACCATAAGGGTGTAATTTGAACTTTTCGAAATTTGGGTTTTAGAATTTAGACTTTTTCAAAATTAAACCTTTTATTCAAACAATTTAAATTCCAAAACTTGAGGGTAAGTTTTGAAACTTTTCAAAACATAAGCAAGAACATTCTAGATCAATTTACAAATAATAATAATTAACCAATTAATTAGTAATTATCTAAATGTGACCTAATTCAATTTCTTGCAAGATAATCTATCAAATAATTCAAATAAATCAAGTTTATCACATAAGGAAATGATTATCTAATTAATTTGACAATTATCTTTTACTTTGGTAAGGATATCTTTTAAATTAAACAATTAATTTAACCTAATCCCTTAAATCCCTTAGAATTCAAAATTATGGTATGTGATATTCAAAATCTTTAATTACCAAATTTAAACATTTAAAGGATAATTACAAGATATGGCAATATCCAAATCCCTAAAATTTAGGATCTAATCACGGGGAAAGAGGCAATTTCGAAATTCTAGGGTTAGACAACCCTAAAATCAAAATCTTGGGGCCAAAGAAAAAGGTTTAGGAAATCTTACCGAAAATTTCGAAATCTAGG
Organism: Lactuca serriola; assembly: GCF_051521515.1. Classification (NCBI taxonomy): domain Eukaryota; kingdom Viridiplantae; phylum Streptophyta; class Magnoliopsida; order Asterales; family Asteraceae; genus Lactuca; species Lactuca serriola. The sequence continues at coordinate 228,302,689 of NC_136410.1, read as the reverse complement.
GTTTAGAAACCCTAATTTTGAAAAATCAAGCCTCCAGGGTTTATTAGCCATAAACCCTAATATGTCAAGTTCATACATTTGAATAAAGCTAATTGAAAACAAAAACCAATGGCTCTGATACCACTGATGGGTTTTATACAAACAATCCTATGTGTGCATGCAACCCTAGAGTTGGATCTATGTTTTCACTATTATTTATACAACTTTATGAACACAAAAAGAACCTGACATGCTACTATTATTTTCGAAATTCATATATAAAATATAATACATACCTTTTGTTGGTATATAACAATAACAACTAGTTCCTTGAATTTCCTTAGCTCTTGAAAGCAAGTACTACAAGTGTAGTGCCTCTAATGGCTCACAAACACACTAGGTGAAAGGATGAATATGGGAGAGAGGAGAGAAGGGTATCTTGCCCTAGATTTCGTCCCTTTTACGTTTTCCCAAGGCTTGGACAAAATCTTAGTGCTTTAGGGTGCTATTTACACTTAAGGCTAACTAGGGTTTCAAGGTGTAAACCCTAATCCCTTAGCTTAGGGCCTAAGCAAGTCCATGGACACCTTTCCTTAATCCCTTGGACGAAAACTACTATATCCTTCTAGGATTTTCATTCAAGCCTTAATAAAGGCGATCCAATGGCCCAAATCCTCAACTATTGAATAATTACAAAATAGCCCCTACACTTTCAGTCAGTTCGTTTAATCCCAAAATTAATTCTAAAGTAATTTTTGATTAAATACTAATTAATAATATGATTCCAAATTAATATACTATTCATATAATATATTAACAAATCATATTTATACCCTAATTTATTATTCTTAACAATAAACCAGCCTCTCTCCTCAACAATCATCCTGTCTAGTCACCTGTGTAAAGGCAACCCAAAAGGACCATGCACAATCGGGTCAAGTACATACCAAAATAGTTATGGACTTAGACACTAATCCAACACTTAGGACTTAAGAAGTGAAATTAGAGTTTCCTTGTTGGATAACCCTAATTGCCTAAGTATATACGGAACCCTTGGGCACCGAAAACGTGGCTAACACTTCCTTTAGGGTTTCTAGCCGTTTTTGGTGCCTCCTCCCTCCTCCCTCTTCATCCAAGTTGGTTAGTGGTGTTTGTGACTCCATTAGAGGTGCAACACTTGAGGCACTAAGCTTTCTAAAGCTAAGGATTGGTTGTTATTGCTATATAACAATCTAAGGTCAGATCTAAACTCTATTTTATGTTAATATGATTAATTGTATGCTAGATCTAGGGTTTATAGCTTTGGATATTCAATTTCATGTTCATTAGACAAACTAGATCCAAAAGATATTAGGGTTTGCATGTACACCATAGGAATAATGTTTTGCTCAAAACCCATCAGTATCTTCTTAAAAACTATTATATTTAAGGAATTAATAGCATGAAACTGTACAAAATGTCATGTCAAACCCTGTTAAGATAGGTGTCGCCCTTTATAGGTTGACCATGTTCATTCAATGAGCAATGGCTGGTAGTCACGTTTCCATTTCGGTCTTGTCAGTTCATGTAACCTAAGAACTATCATGGCACCAGGGCGATACACCCCACCGGGAAACAGATATCATTGAACATCCTGCCCAGGGTCAGGACATTCTCATTGTCATGCAAAACTGCGGAGACTCAAATGTATTCTCATATATATTCTTCACAGGTAAGGAATTAACGGTGTTGGCACAAAGGCAATGCACCTCGCAAGGCACGATTATCATAGAATGTCCTGCCAAAGGGCCTTGACCTCTTGTCATGATAAACTGTGGAAATGTGTCCTTGCATACTTTTGTCACAGGATGGTTTTGAGTTATTCTTAATTAAATTTCACTGGTACTAGAATGGTACACTCAGGTGAGATTCAGAAACCATTGAACGTCTCGCCAAGGGCCAGGTTAACTTGTTAACTTGAAAAACTGTATTGAGATCTTTGATTGAGGATATGCAGGGGCTAACATAAAAAATAGCCACGACTAGTTCTCTGATACTCAATAAATCGCAGTGCGTTCCTCCATGTTCACAGAGATACTGCGAGTAGTCTCCATCTGAACCAAGGCAGGGTCCATGAACAACTGTGGTGAGAAGGGTCTTTATGACTCTGTGATCCACAAGGACTTTTAGTCATGGTTACTTTTCAAAACACATATGTAATCGATGAAGAATATTTATTCGAAGGAACAGTAAGTGAAGATTATTTTTCAACACACAACCTTTCAACCCCAGAAGGAAGGTGAAGTTTTATTTGAAGTTATGTGACGAATTGCATTGAAGCCTCTTCAATCAATTTGCTACTATCTATGAACCTGCTGAAGTGGTCAAGAAGCATCGAACTCTATGTAATTATCAAGGAAGAAATTTAAAGCTGAATGTGCTGATCTCGAAGAACCAATACAAGAAGCCTCTACGCCCGGTGTGTATTAATATTCAAATTTTGAAGGAAGTCCAACTACTAAATATGAAGTTATTCATGTAGAAGATTCATATGTACATCTTGTAGTCAAGTCGTGAAGAGATCGAGGAAAGAGCAGAAAGTCAAGATCAAGGAAGACTAAAAAGAAAAGAAACCTATAAACCAATGGGGAGATTGTTAGGATATAAATTTGTGGTTTATACGTTTCTTCTCAAGGCTTTTAGAGTTCTCGTTATAGGACCAAAATCTCTATGATATCGGTGGTACTTGGAACGAAATCACCATGTGCTTTCGGCGGGCTTAATGATGTTTTCGGTTGGGCCGGGCTTTAGTAATTAGGTGTTAGTATATAATGTGTTATTTTTGATGGGTTTTACATAAAATAGCATCCTATGTGCTCATGCAAACCCTAAGCTTGGATCTAGGCTTCTCTATTGTACATGTAATTCATCCAAGTCTTGCAAACCCTATATCTAGTGTATATAATTCAAAATTAGCATACGAAAACAGATCCAAATAATTACCTTGATTGTTGATTGTAGATCTTGAAGCCTTGAGAACTTTAGCACCTCAAATGTTGTGCCTCTAATGAATCACAAGCACCAAAAGCAATTGGATGAAACAAGAGAGAGAGGGGAGAGGATAAATTTGGCTCTAAGACTTCTAGGGTTAGGTCTAGCCGAAATCGCATGCCCAAGGGGTTCTTATATAGGTTTAGGAATTAAGGTTTCAGTCATTATCATTATCTGGTTACTTAGTCACCAAGCAGCCCATAAGATAATTCTAGAGTCGTCATTATGGACGAATTGTTAAGGCCTTATCCTTAGAATTCGTCCACCCTATCATTTAGGGTTTCCTTGCCCAACCTTGTAACTATCACATAACTACAATTCAGTCCCCCTAGTTCATTTAACTTCTTTTGGTCACATAATTAATTATCAATTAATTCTTGACCAATGTTAATTAAAAAAAAAATATGATTTATCTTTTATATATTTTTCTTATAATATATTAATAAACCATAATAACCTCTTTCTCTAATATTCCTCCAGTCAAGTTACTTTGGTGAAGGCAACCCAAAAAGACCATGGACAACTGGGTCAAGTACATATGAAATATAGTTATGGACTTAAACTCTAATCCAAAAGTCTCCCACTTGGATCAGTCTAATAACTATATATGCAAATGCAACTTCTAGATTTGATTAGCAATCGTAGTTGTCAAAACTCTTGATCTTATCAATAACCTGTCCTTAAGATAAGGGATCGTATAATCCTCTGTTATACATGTCGTGTGGACAATTACATGGAACATAGTCATACTTATTGTCCAATAGTTTATTTCTCGATCTTTGATTCTCCTGACATAGATTTCAATTGAACACATCAATTCAGTTTGATCGGGCCCGACACATAAGTCAAATCAAATCATCGAGGGGCCCTGATATCGCTTTTACCCTCTTAGGATAAAAGGAATAGATAAACTTCGACTTATATGAATTTACTATCCACTAATCAAATCAGACACAATAATGCGTTTTATAATATCAAATTACTGATAGGTTTACTCATTATCAATGCACAACCAATTAGCAAACAACAAACCATATATCTAGGTTTTAAGACCATATGATATTATCATCTTGCGACCACGTGTGATAAATTCCATGAAGTGATTCCAGCAAGCGCGAGTCTAATCCAATGCTCAAATCATACTCATAAGCACTCATGACCGTTGTAGCAAACCTTTGCTATGTCTAATACACTTTATACAATCTACACACTAATTCATGACAATCTTCTTTCATACCTACTCGTACGACTGTGGAACGTTCGACTAATCTTATTATCCAAGAAGTCAAAACATGAAAAATGAAACAATAGGTAAATAATTAACATAAGACAATAACTTTACTTATAAATAACACTCTTTTATTTAATCATCAAATGTCAATTACGTTTATCTATTACACGTTTCTAAACTATCTAATCTAAACTAATATCGTCCTTCAGCCTGATGCTCCCAGCATGCTGCAAGTGCTTAACCCTTCTTAGTCCCTTCGTAAGGGGATCTGCCAGGTTATCTTCTAACGATACCCTCTTCACTACGAGGAGCCCTTCCACCCTATGTCGAATAAAGTGATATTTTCTGTCGATATGTCGATATCTGCCATGATCCCTTGGTTCCTTGGTCGAGGCAACCGCTGCTTTATTATCACAGAAAATTTCCATTGGCTCCTTTATGGCTGGCTGGCACAACTCTAAGGTTTCCAATGAAGTTATTCAACCATATTGCCTCCTTTGACGCTTTGCTCGCCGCTATATACTCTAATTTGCGCATTGAATCATCTACAGTCTCTTGCTTGGAACTTTTCCAAGTCACTGCTCCTCCATTCAAGGTAAAGACCCAACCCGACTGCGAATGGTAGTTGTCCCTGTCGGTTTGAAAACTGGCGTCACTATACCCTCGTACCCTTAAGTCATCACTCCCACTGATGACTAGAAACCATTCCTTGGTCCTCCGAAAGTACTTAAGAATATTCTTGACTGCGGTCCAATGTGCTTTGCCAGTGTTCCCCTGATATCTGCTGGCCATGCTCAAGGCGAAGGCCCCATCAGGGCGAGTACAATTCATAGCATACATAATCGAGCCAACTGTGGAAGCATACGGTACTCGGGTCATTTCTACTATCTCGACTTCGGTACTCGGGCTTTGAGTCTTACTCAACTTGGCATTACTCTGGATTGGTAACTCCCCTTTCTTTGAGTTCTCCATACAAAAATGTTTTAGTACATTGTCCAAGTAAGTATTCTAACTAAGTCCTATCAGTCTCTTACTTTTGTTTCTCACTATCCTTATTCGCAAAATATAGGCAGCCTCTCCGAGTTCCTTCATAGCGAAGCACTTCCCAAGCCAGATTTTAACTTCCTTCAGGGTTGGGATGTCGTTTCCTATGATTAGTATGTCATCGACATACAATACGAGGAAGCTTACTATACTCCCACTAGCTTTGACATATACACATGATTCATCCTCGCTTCGCAGAAAACCAAACTCTTTGACTTTCTCATTGAAACAAAGATTCCACCTGTGAGATGCTTGTTTTAGTCCATAAATAGACTTCTCAAGCTTACACACTCTATTGGGATGCTTCACATTGAAAAAACCCTTTGGCTGAGCCATGTAAACACCCTCAGCCAACTTCCTGTTAAGGAAGGTGGTTTTAACATCTATTTTCCATATTTCATAGTCATGAAATGCACCAATGGTCAGCATTACCTTGATAGACTTTATCTTCGCAAGTGGTGAGAAGGTCTCATCATAGTCAACTCCAGGAGTTTGAGTGAAACCCTTCGCAACCAATCACGCCTTATGGGTGTGTAAATTCCCTTCCATGTCTGTAACAACCCGATATTTCAACTCTTTGTAATGACCTAAAAGGTCAAGTATTGTAACCACTTTTGAGTTAATAAAATTAACTTTGATAATAAAATGACCAAAAAGTTTCTATTTAAATTCTTCTATGATTTAATGTCATTAAACCATGATCGTACGTAAAAAGAACGCCCAAATCCGACTTCGTATACTGAAGTTATGATTTATCCAAGTTCGGCTTAGCAATAGACAACCCAAAAACTCGAATCGGAGATCGAGCGACTTTTGGCCGGAATGACCTAAACGAGAATCGAAGGTCTCGACAATGGTATTTCAGCGGTAAAAAGTCTGGCAAAAACTGACGTCAGATAAAGAAGTTATGAATTTTTAAAGAAATTCCTTAATCACGTCATTTTAATAAATAAATAATAAAAATAATTTCGGAATTTGCCAACGGAACCTAAACGAAAGTTGTAGATCGTAGTCTCACCTACGCGTGGATATAAAGACCATCGAAACGGAGATCGTATAAAGAAGATATGATTTTTTGAAGTTTATTAAATAAATTATATATAAATTTAATTCAAAATTCGGTAATATCCGAAGGAGGAGTCAGCGTCCTCATCCGAGGTACGCGCCGCGTAACCCCGTATGCCCCGCGTACCCGAAGGCCGCGGTCTCGGTCCGTCCACGTCGCCCCTATGCGAAGCTACCGACCCGACCCGTCCGACCCGCTGTCCCATCCGACCCGTCGTCCCATCCGACCCGCCGCCCCATCCGATCCGTCCCATCCGAAGCCGAGGCAGTCGAGGACTCGCTCATGCGTGACGTACACGTACGCGCTGCGTACGAGCGTATGCCCCACATACCGAGGTGGTTCAGCCTCCCTATAAATAGAATGCGAGGGCTTCCGAAAAACTTGCTCATTTCTCTCCTTCCTCTCACGATCTTGCCTCGTTTTCCGTGCCCGCACTACCCCGAAGCTCTGGTCTTTTTGCTCAAGTCCCGAGGGTCGATTATACTCCCGAGAATCCCGAGAAAGTCCGTTTCCCGAGACGAAACTCTGCCCGGTTTTCCATCTCGCTATCTTCAAACTTTCAGGTGAGTTCATACCCCTTCAAACACACTTTAAATACATTTTAAATGCTTTTATACTCTTTTAGGGGGGGAATACAAGTAAATATACGGTTATTATCGTGCATTTTATAAAGTTTCACTTCACTTGTTTTATCGAATAAATCACTTGGAACTCATTACTACTATGGAAAACTCTTGTCATACTTTGCGTGCATTAGACTTATACGAAGTATATAATGATTTCAAAGTACCTTTCATTGTTAAGTCGTTTTATACATTCTAAAAACTTATGATTTTGCTTTGTCAAACATTGTGAAAAAGGATAAACTTTGCATACAAAATTATCACTTTAATATAGACTTAGTTGAGAAACCATGAGACGTGTACATCTTCAAACGTTACTTTTCTTTATTAGAAAGTAGTGCTGCAAGTCCTGTCTATAACCAGAGTCTCCCGTTCGGAGAACGTGTCAAATGTGTATAGATCTATACGGGAAGTCATGATCCCGCGCCCTAACTGTTAGCTACAGTCCGTCTTTTGGGGTGACAGTTGTCATAACGCTGCGACGCCTGAAGAACGTCGTTACAAGCATATTATGTTTAGTATGGTTATAAAACTCATCGGATATACAATTATTATGGTATTATGCTTTTATGAACGAGTGGCTATTAAAACTATTCTTCATCTAACAAATGCGATCTTCGTATAGCTTTATTATATAAAACTATGACACAACTTTCAAGAACGGCGGTTTCTTGCGATTTTCGGTCTTAGAGACTGCCAGTTATGTTAGGAAAACAAGGGTTTTTCCTCTATACAAACCAAACAACTAATAGGAAAATAAGGGATTTTTCTGGTACAATTATTTACAACTTATAACACAAACATTCATATGCATTTCATACTTTTATAAGAAAATAAGGGTTTTTCTTGGAAAACATACACTCATTAGGAATGGCATTCGACTTTTCTAAACCACTTATGAACTCACCAACTTAATTGTTGATACTCTCTTTTCAAATAACTTGTATTCTTAGGGAACCGCTAAGCAGGTTGGAAAATCTACTTTTGGGGATTAACGCGCTGGCGTTAATTACTTCTTTGGAAAGATGTTTATGCATTTATCTTTTGAGCATGTAATGAATACAATGATGTAAACATATTTAAAACCTTTATATATGTATGGTGGTGTGTACTTTCCTTTCTATGAACTGTTATGATATTGAATATGACGTCCTCCGCCCCCGAACGTTTCCGCCGTTCTGGTTTGGGGGTGTGACAGATTGGTATCAGAGCTTTGTTTATAGGGAATTAAGTATATCAAAACCATTTCTTTTTGGTATACAACTATAAACTCAACTGGGCAAAAACACTCTGAGGAGAGTCATACTTTTGAAATTAAATTTAATTAGTTTTTAAAGTAGGCATGCACTCGTTTCATACTAATAATAGTTTCATATCGAGTAATTTTAGAAGTATTATGAATAAGTTGTGCAGTGCAAGTACGCCTTGGGACATGTAATCGGAACTGGGAAGAATATAGCCTGATCAACTATATTTGTCCGAGAGTCGACTAACATGTGCCAAGGAGTGTCTGCAGTGGACAACAATTTTAAAATTTACCAAAAAGCACATCATTACATAATACTAAAGGAGTTTTTGTGTTGTCATCAGCCATTAAACTTAAGGGTAAATTTCATGTACTCTAGCTTATAGTAAATTCTTAACCCTATTCTCGTACAGACTCAATGGCTGGATTTCATCACCCCAATGACCCCAACCAAGGTAATGGAGGATGGATCGAAGAAGATCCCGAAGAAGATGAAGAGCCAATAGAATTGGATGAGGGAGATGAATCTGGTACAGATTCAGAGCCAAAAGTTATCAATCCACCGATCCCACAATCTCCCATCCACGTGAGGAACTTCCAAGAACCCACTCCTGTGTGGGGAAGTCACCTCCACCAATGGATCCAACAACAAAGCCTACGCCCTCCCTACGGCATGTGCCAAGACTTCTATGATGTCAGAGGCGGGGGATCAGCAGACCGAGCACTTCCAGTCATGGTTGGCAAACTAGCGAACCAGTGCTACCAATCCGGAGTTCAAGCCAACCGGATCCACGAGGTCAATGTGGAAGTGCAAGTGCACAATTCCGACATCCGCCGTTTCGACAAGTTGCAAGGGTATGGCCTAGACCGCACTAATTCCCTCCAAGAACAAATAAATGCATCGATCGCAGCAACAGCGGAGATAAGGGAACAACAAGCCGCGTTTGATAGGCGCCTCATGGAGTCAAAGCAGTCCGACACGGAGTCAAGCTCCAAGCGCAAACCACGCCGCAAGTAGTACTTGCCCGACTCTCAAATTTTGCTATAAATTAGGACTTCGGATAAAAATATTATTTCCTTTAAAATCTTCTGTAATCGGAGACCTTTAGAAGGGTCGAAAACTTTTGCCTAAGACTTAGATGTAACACCTCTATGTGTTTAATATATATAGGGCATATCTCTTGCTTGCTTTCATTATGTGTAGCCCGTGCAATTCATTAGTACATCTATTCAAACGTTATTTATGAATCAAGTTCAAAGCCCTGTGTTGGCCAAACCAAATTCTTAAACTATTAAAGGAATTTAACTCAATATCATTCAACTCGCAACCACTGAAACTTATAATCTCTCATTCTCTTCTTTTGGCAGTGCGATGCCTCCTCGTAGATCAGCACGTACAAACGTAACCCCACCACCACCTCCACCACTAACTTATGATCCGGCCATGGTCCAGGTTGCTATCACGGTAGCAGTAATAGCAGTTCTCTCTCAAATAAACTCCAATGCAAATGGAGGTACAAGAAGCAGCACCAATCGTTCCAATCATGGCACCGGCCAGGGTTATGTAAAGGAATGTACTTACAAGGAGTTCTCCAATGCAAAGCCAAAGACTTTTAATGGCATTGGGGGAGTCATTGCACTAATGCAATGGTTCGAAAAGACCAAAACAGTCTTCGAGATCTGCTCATGCCAAGAAACAAACAAGGTTAAGTTCGCTGCTTTCACTTTTATAGACCGAGCTCTCACTCGGTGGAAAAGCCATGTGAATTCAGTGACGCTCACTGTCGCTAACACCATGAGTTGGGAAGATCTAAAGGTTCTACTACTAGAAGAATACTGCCCAAGAGGCGAAGTGCAAAAGCTTGAGCAGGAGCTCTGGAATCTGAAAATGACTGGGTCTGATCTAGTTGCCTACACGGCTAGGTTCAACGACCTCGCTGCGTTGTGCCCTACCATGGTCAACCCAGAATGAAAGAAGGTTGAAAGGTACATTTGGGGGTTGTCACCCTAGATTCAAGGGCATGTCCTAGCTTCCAACCCTATTACCTACAACAGCGCTAAACGCCTGGCTCAGCAACTCATCGACCACGGAGTAAAACAGGGTACCATTGCAGCATCCGCAAATCCACCTAAGGAGGTTCAGGGCCAGAGTAGGCCTTGGAACAAGAGGAGAGGACAAACCCTCCATGAGAACCCCAAGAAACAACAAGTAATAGCGACTCACGCAATTACTGTACCTACCAACTCTACCCCCACAAGCTCATACAATGGGAAACTTCCAAAGTGCAACCAATGCAGCTTCCACCACCACGGTCCTTGCCGTGATCTTCAATGCACTAGGTGCAATAAGAAGGGACATACAGCCCGCTACTGCAAAGAGCCAACCCAACAATCCACCCCCACTACTAATACCGGAGTAAGTCGTGCCTGCTTTGAGTGCGGACACACGGGGCACTACCGCAGGGACTGTCCGAAGGCAAACAACAGGAATACCGGTGGAAGGGGCCGAGTTTTCACAATGGGACAAGATGAAGCCGTTGCGGACCCTACTATTGTTACGGGTACGTTTCTTCTCGATAACTCGTATGCATGCATTTTGTTTGATAGTGGAGCGGAGAGAAGTTTTGTGAGTCACGATTTTAAAGGCCTGCTAAAGCCATTACCACAATCATTAAGTGAACCGTTTATAGTAGAAATGGCCAATGGTAAAACCGAAGACACTAAGGAGATATACTTAAACTGTACCCTAACTCTAAACGATAATCCCTTTCCAATCAACCTCATGCCAGTCTCGATTAAGAGTTTCGATGTCATCATTGGCATGGATTGGCTGAGTTCTCATCATGCTGACATTTTGTGTTATGATAAGGCCGTTCGCCTTAATCTGCCAACCGGCGAAACTTTCCTTGTCTTGGGCGACAAACCCAGTACCACTCTTCGTATCATCTCAAGTATCCAAGCTCGAAAGTGCCTACGCAAGGAGTACCACGCATTTTTGGCACATGTCGTGGATGTAAAACGCGAAGTCCAGGACGTCAAGAACGTGCCTAATGTACGCGTTTTTCCCTACGTTTTTCCCGAGGACCTTCCAGGAATACCACCTGCGAGACAAATCGAGTTTAGAATCGACCTGGTTCCCGGAGCTACCCCAGTAGCCAAAGCGCCTTATCGGTTAGCCCCGGCAGAGATGCAAGAGCTATCATCCCAACTAAATGAGCTACTCGGAAAAGGATTCATTAGGCCGAGCTTCTCGCCTTGGGGAGCACCTGTGTTATTCGTGAAAAAGAAGGATGGATCATTCAGGATGTGCATCGACTACCGGGAACTCAACAAACTTACCATCAAGAACCGATACCCTCTCCCCCGAATCGACGACTTATTCGACCAACTCCAAGGAGCCAACTACTTCTCCAAGATCGATTTGAGATCGGGATATCACCATCTGCGAGTCCTGGAGAGTGACGTTCCCAAGACGGCCTTCCGAACGAGATACGGGCATTACGAGTTCGTAGTGATGCCGTTCGGACTAACCAATGCGTCGGCCGTATTCATGGATCTAATGAATCGGGTGTGTCGTCCATTCTTGGATAAATTTGTAATAGTATTCATAGACGACATACTCATTTATTCGAGGAATAAAGAAGAACATAGCCAGCATCTGAGACAAGTCTTAGAGACGTTACGGACTGAGAGACTTTATGCAAAATTCTCGAAATGTGAGTTTTGGATTAGAAAGGTGGACTTCCTCGGTCACGTGGTCAGCAAGGAAGGAATCCACGTGGACCCCTCAAAAATCAAGGCTATCAAAAACTGGTCTGCACCAACTACACCAACCGAAATTCGCCAATTTCTAGGTCTTGTTGGTTATTATCGAAGGTTCATCCAGAATTTCTCCAGCATCGCAAAGCCTCTTACCGCTTTAACCCAGAAAGGTGTGACCTACAACTAGGGAGAAAAGCAAGATGCTGCATTTCAGACTTTGAAACAAGCCCTTTGCAGTGCACCTATCCTTTCTCTACCGGAGGGGATCGGAGATTTTATGGTGTATTGCGACGCCTCGAAGCAAGGGCTAGGTTGTGTACTAATGTAGAGAGGAAAGGTTATTGCATATGCCTCACGACAACTGAAAACGCATGAAGTCAACTACACCACTCATGACCTAGAACTTGGAGCGGTGGTCTTCGCTCTGAAAATTTGGAGGCACTACCTATACGGGACCAAGTGCACCATCTTTAGAGACCACAAGAGCCTTCAACACATCTTCGACCAGAAGGAGTTAAACATGAGACAACGACGTTGGGTCGAATTGCTCAACGACTACGAATGTGAGATTCACTATCATCCAGGGAAGGCAAACGTCGTTGCCGATGCCCTTAGTCAGAAGGAGTACTCTGGTCGAAGAGTGAAGTCATTAACCATGTCGATCCATTCGCACCTGTCATCACAAGTCAAGGAAGCTCAGATAGAGGCCTTGAAACCCGAAAACGTGACAGGTGAGACCCTTAGGGGGATGGACAAGAACCTAGAAATCAAGAGTGACGGAGTACGCTACCTCATGAACCGAATCTGGACACCCAAGTTTGGTGGGTTCAGAAATGTAGTTATGAATGAAGCACACAAGACTCCATACTCCGTGCACCCAGGGTCAGATAAGATGTATCTAGATCTCAAGCAACTCTACTGGTGGCCAAACATAAAAGCAGAGATTGCTACCTATGTGAGCAAGTGCTTGACTTGCGCCAAGATAAAGATAGAACACCAAAAACCCTCAGGTCTACTCCATCAACCTGAAATACCTGAGTGGAAATGGGAACAGATTTCCATGGACTTCATAACGAAACTGCCCAAAACTCAGGGTGGCCAAGATACTATTTGGGTGATCGTCGACAGGCTAACCAAGTCCGCTCATTTCTTACCGATCAAGGAAACTGATAAGATGGAAAAACTATCTAGAATATACATCCGAGAGATTGTACGACTTCATGGAGTGCCTATGTCTATCATCTCGGACAGAGACAGCAGATTCACTTCCAGATTCTGGCAATCATTGAAAAAATCCATGGGAACAAGGTTGGATATGAGTACAGCCTATCACCCACAGACTGACGGACAGAGTGAGAGAACGATCCAAACCTTGGAAGACATGTTGCGAGCATGTGTGATCGACTTTGGTAAAGCATGGGATGTTCACTTACCTTTAGTCGAGTTCTCTTATAACAATAGTTATCATACTAGTATCAAGACTGCTCCATTTGAGGCCCTTTACGGCCGTAAGTGCAGATCACCTCTGTGTTGGACGGAAGTAGGCGACACGCAGTTGGCAAAAGGTCTAGTCACTGATAGCACCCTCACTGGTTCGGAGATCATCAGAGAAACGACTGAAAAGATCGTGCAAATACAAGAACGACTGAAAGCCTCGAGGGATAGGCAAAAGAGCTATGCCGACAAAAGACGAAAACCCTTGGAATTTCAAATTGGTGACCATGTACTGCTAAAGGTCTCACCCTGGAAGGGCATGATACGCTTTGGAAAGCGTGGGAAACTAAATCCTCGGTACACTGGACCCTTCGAAATCATTTCAAGAATTGGTCCAGTGGCTTACAAACTCCAACTTCCGATCGAGCTTAATAAAGTACATCCAGTATTCCACGTATCGAACCTGAAAAAGTGTTTGTCCGACGAAACACTTGTGATTCCACTCGACGAAATCGAGCTTAACGAAAATCTTAACTTTGTGGAAGAACCCGTCGAGATCATGGATAGGGAAGTTAAACGAACTAAACAGATTCGCATACCAATAGTAAAGGTCCGTTGGAATGCTAAGAGGGGACCTGAGTTCACGTCGGAACGAGAAGATCAGATGCAACAGAAGTATCCGCATCTTTTCCTCAGCCCCTAAAACTTTTCTCTTATATCGAATTTCGAGACGAAATTCCCTCTAACGGGGGGATGATGTAACAACCCGATATTTCAACTCTTTGTAATGACCTAAAAGTTCAAGTATTGTAACCACTTTTGAGTTAATAAAATTAACTTTGATAATAAAATGTCCAAAAAGTTTCTATTTAAATTCTTCTATGATTTAATGTCATTAAACCATGATCGTACGTAAAAAGAACGCCCAAATCCAACTTCGTATACTGAAGTTATGATTTATCCAAGTTCGGCTTAGCAACAGACAACCCAAAAACTCGAATCGGAGATCGAGCGACTTTTGGCCGGAATGACCTAAACGAGAATCGAAGGTCTCGACAATGGTATTTCAGTGGTAAAAAGTCTGGCAAAAACCGACGTTAGATAAAGAAGTTATGAATTTTTAAAGAAATTCCTTAATCACATCATTTTAATAAATAAATAATAAAAATAATTTCGGAATTTGCCAACGGAACCTAAACGAAAGTTGTAGATCGTAGTCTCACCTACGCGTAGATATAAAGACCATCGAGAACGGAGATCGTATGAAGAAGATATGATTTTTTGAAGTTTATTAAATAAATTATATATAAATTTAATTCAAAATTCGGTAATATCCGAAGGAGGAGTCAGCGTCCTCATCCGAGGTACGCGCCGCGTAACCCCGTACCCCCCGCGTACCCGAAGGCCGCGGTCTCGGTCCGTCCACGTCGCCCTTATGCGAAGCTACCGACCCGACCCGTCCGACCCGCTGTCTCATCCAACCCGCCGTCCCATCCGACCCGCCGCCCCATCCAATCCATCCCATCCGAAGCCGAGACAGTCGAGGACTCGCTCATGCCTGACGTACGCATACGCGCTGTGTACGAGCGTACGCCATGCGTACCGAGGCGGTTCAGCCTCCCTATAAATAGAATGCGAGGGCTTCCGAAAAACTTGCTCATTTCTCTCCTTCCTCTCACGATCTTGCCTCGTTTTCCGTGCCCGCACTACCCCGAAGCTCTGGTCTTTTTGCTCAAGTCCCGAGGGTCGATTATATTCCCGAGAATCCCGAGAAAATCCGTTTCCCGAGACGAAACTCTGCCCGGTTTTCCATCTCGCTATCTTCAAACTTTCAGGTGAGTTCATACCTCTTCAAACACACTTTAAATACATTTTAAATGCTTTTATACTCTTTTAGGGGGAATACAAGTAAATATACGGTTATTATCATGCATTTTATAAAGTTTCACTTCACTTGTTTTATCGAATAAATCACTTGGAACTCATTACTACTATGGAAAACTCTTGTCATACTTTGCGTGCATTAGACTTATACGAAGTATATAATGATTTCAAAGTACCTTTCATTGTTAAGTCGTTTTATACATTCTAAAAACTTATGATTTTGCTTTGTCAAACATTGTGAAAAAGGATAAACTTTGCATACAAAATTATCACTTTAATATAGACTTAGTTGAGAATCCATGAGACGTGTACATCTTCAAACGTTACTTTTCTTTATTAGAAAGTAGTGCTGCAAGTCCTGTCTATAACCAGAGTCTCCCGTTCGGAGAACGTGTCAAATGTGTATAGATCTATACGGGAAGTCATGATCCCGCGCCCTGACTGTTAGCTACAGTCCGTCTTTTGGGGTGACAGTTGTCATAACGCTGCGACACCTGAAGAACGTCGTTACAGGCATATTATGTTTAGTATGGTTATAAAACTCATCGGATATACAATTATTATGGTATTATGCTTTTATGAACGAGTGGCTATTAAAACCCTTCTTCATCTAACAAATGCGATCTTCGTATAGCTTTATTATATAAAACTATGACACAACTTTCAAGAACATCGGTTTCTTGCGATTTTCGGTCTTAGTGACTGCCAGTTATGTTAGGAAAATAAGGGTTTTTCCTATATACAAACCAAACAACTAATAGGAAAATAAGGGATTTTCCTGGTACAATTATTTACAACTTATAACACAAACATTCATATGCATTTCATACTTTTATAAGAAAATAAGGGTTTTTCTTGGAAAACATACACTCATTAGGAATGGTATTCGACTTTTCTAAACCACTTATGAACTCACCAACTCAATTGTTGATACTCTCTTTTCAAATAACTTGTATTCTCAGGGAACCGCTAAGCAGGTTGGAAAATCTACTTTTGGGGATTAACGCGCTGGCGTTAATTACTTCTTTGGAAAGATGTTTATGCATTTATCTTTTAAGCATGTAATGAATACAACGATGTAAACATATTTAAAACCTTTATATATGTATGGTGGTGTGTACTTTCCTTTCTATGAACTGTTATGATACTGAATATGACGTCCTCCGCCCCCGAACGTTTTCGCCGTTCTGGTTTGGGGGTGTGACAATGTCGGTCTTCTTCTTGAAGATCCACTTGCACCCGACTGTCTTACGTCCTAGCACATTCTCAACCAAATTCCAAACTTTGTTGTCATATATGGACTGAATCTCACTGTCTATAGCCTCTTTCCATTTCGCAAAATCTGGACCTGCCATGGCTTCCTTATAGCTGTTAGGTTCGTCCAGATTCACTAGTGTACAATCACCAATGAACGTATCCCCTTCGGTAGTAATATGAAAACCATAAAACTAGGGTTGAACACTAACTCTTTCGGAACGTCTAAGAGGTAAGGACTCGTCAATTGGTTCAATCGGAGTTTCTTCCTCGGGTTGAGCGCCAGTGTTAGAGGTTCCTTCATCGCTCGACTCTTGAAGCTCTTTAAGATCGATTTGCCTCCCACTGTCCCCTTGGCTTATGAGTGCTTGCTCTCGGAAAACCCCTCTCCTCGCAACGAAGATAACATTGTCACTCGGTCTATAGAAGAGATATCCAAAGGACTTCTGTAGGTAGCCGATGAAAATACATCGCTCACTACGAGGTTCAAACTTGTCGTGAGTCTCTCGTCTTACAAAAGCCTCGCAACCCCAAACCCTGGTGTGGGCCAACAAGGCAACTTTCCCCGTCCACATCTCGTGAGGTGTTTTGGCAACCTTCTTTGTAGGGACTAATTTAAGGATATGGGCGGCAGTCTCTAAGTCATACCCCCAGAATGAGATAGGTAGCGAAGCACAACTAATCATGGAATGAACCATGTCTAGCAAGGTTCGATTATGCCTCTTAGCCACACCATTCAACTGTGGTATCCTAGGTGGCGTCAATTGTGAAATGATTCCGCATTCCTTGAGGTAGTCATGGAATTCAAGACTTAGGTACTCTCCACCTCGATCGGATCGAAGCATCTTGATTTTCCTGCCCAACTGATTCTCCACTTTTTGTTTAAACTCTTTGAACTTTACAAAGGTTTCTGACTTGTGCTTGATTAAGTAGATATACCCATATCTGCTATAACCATCAGTGAAAGTCACATAGAAGTGACTCGCATTCCTTGTGGTGGATCTAAAGGGTCCACATACATCTGTATGTAAGAGATCCAATAAACCCTCACCCCTCGCACAAGTGCCAGTGAAGGGTGACTTGGTCATATTTCCAAGTAAACAAGACTCGCACACGTCATCGTCCCTAAGGTCGAATGACTCCAATACTCCATCCTTTTGGAGTTGGGCTATGCGTTTCTTGTTGACATGTCCAAGACGACACTGCCACAAGCATGATTTATCCAAGTCATTGGAAGAATCAATACACAACACATCGTTTCCTAAATTGTCTACAACCATCATAGTTTCAAATATTCCATTAAGATAAGCATTAATAGAACCCTTTTCATTATCAAATGAATATCTAAAACCATCTCTATAGAAACCATGAAATGACGTGGCGCTTACGTAGACCGTGACAAATGTGACACCACTCCCCTCAACTTGACAGACAAAAACTGATAAGAAATTTGGCACAAAAAGATTGTAACTAAAAGATTCTGTCTATATTTCATCATAAACCGTCAAAAGTGACATCCTTGCATCAAACTCATCACAATATGCGAAATGAAATGAAACAAAGGCAAACAAATGAAGTTATGTAAATGCAAAAAAGGCAAAAATCAATTTGTAATTAATTTGTATTTCACCATTTTAATTTATTAAACATATTGTACTGTATTATTTATTAGTTTTTTTGTTGAAACTGAATATTATTATTACATATTTTAGGAAAAACATCATAAATGGACCCTATGATTTTTTCAGATTTGAAGTTTAGTCATCATGACTTAAAAACATTATATATGGTCCATGTACTTTCAAAACTTTTGACGATTGGTCCTTAACCTTCACAACGTTAGAAGCAAACTGATTTTTTCAGATTTAACTATGCGTTGTTTCAGATGTTTTGATTCCTTTAGAAGAACCACCCATCAAGGTTTAAGAATCGTCGACCCCTATCTATTTTTTTGACAATCTCAAAATATTCCAAATGTGTATAAATTTGAAATTGACCACTTTATGATTCCCGTAAAATTCACAAGCTTTTTGAAGAATGGTTTCGTTGTTTGCACCACTTTGCAATTGTCGTTTGACACACATAAACACCCTATTAAAATCCGTCGCCACTTTGTTGGCATTTCTCCACTTGGAATGAATTTGGTCTTTTTTTTCTCGTAGTCTCAAAGATTCATCTTGTTGAGAAAATGCCATGTCATTTTTTGTAAAAAAATGTGGACAATCTTGGTTGTTTCCGATCATCGAATTTTCAGAAACATCCACCCACACACGAGTTAACACCTTTTCTTCGTTCGGTATCCATTGCTTTGGAGCCGCCCTTCCACTTTTCTTTGGGTTGTGGTGGATTCTCTTTCGGCTCGGACTCCATTTCAGGGATGACTTCGGGTTTCCCTTTACTTTGGAATTGGGTTTGGAAATTCATTGGGGAGTCGAAAAGATCATCGAATGGATTGAATTCATTTTCCATTTGGGATGACAAGTTCATTTGTGGTTGGTTTGGAATTGGAGCTGTCTTTGAAATTGTGGTTGGTTTTGGAATTGAGGTTAGTTTTGGTATTGTGCTTGATTTTGGTAGTAAGGTTGGTTTTGGGATTGAAATGGATAATAAACACCACCAAAGTGTAATTTTGGTGGAGAATAAATTGGTCGATTGCTTTTATTTTGAACGATATTTGTTGAAGAAGGTGAGATTTTTGAGTTTTGAGTGCTTCTTTTGGACTTTTTTTGAGTCTTTTGGTTGGAACGGAAAGTCATGTTTTCACAAGAATTGCATTGTTTGAGTGAAAATATGAAGATGGTATAGTGGGATATTATAGGTGAAATAGTTGTGTTTATATAGGGTAAAAATGGGGGGTTTTCTGAATTAAAAAAAAAAACGGTAAGAAAGGGGCTCCCAATGGTTAGTGCATTCAAACCCAGGGCCGGCCCAAGCGCAGGGTGCGCTTGGGCATGGCCAGGGCAGCAAATCCTAATAGGGCATCAATTTTTCATGGACTGTTATAGGTATTATACTTGGGCCGCATAGTAGCAGGTCCACTCCATGTCAAAGAGGGGCAGCGTGAAGAAGTTATTGTCAACGTCATTAGGCGCCGACTGAAAAATCGATTTAGCACGCTTCTAGTTTCTCGATCTGAGCAACAGCCACACCTAATAATTGAAGGTGTAGAAGACGAAGCGTTTGGTTCTGGAAAAAGACGATGGATGATTAAAATGAAAAATCTTGATCTAATCTGAGCTAAACTAACAGTTCTCTTCTCTCACCCCCGCTCAGTCGTTCCTCTTATATTCCTGCGTTCTCGTTCTGAATAGTTTCATCTAGTATCCTATTATTCTCCTGAACAGTTTCCTCTAATTTGTTTATCTCCTATTAATATATTCAAATTATAAGAATTTTGTGAATTGCTAAAGTTTCATATGGTCCTCCACTACTCTAAATCTAGAACTAGGCATGTTAAAGTGAAAATTTAAAGGGGTCATTCAATGAATTAGTCTTCCAAAAGTCTTAATCCAGTAAGTTTTTCTAGTGTTTGAAATTTCTTTCATAACCTACTTGAAGTTGATATGATAATGATTATTGTTGAAATTTTTTAAAATTTCAATTTTGCTTATATAGCTTGCAGGTGAAGTGAAGTTATCAATTAAAGTTGTAGTCTTGTTGATGCAAAACTATTATAGGCTTCATTAATTTTTGAGGTAATTTTTTCCTTCGACTTCTTTAGACTTTTATAAGGTTTTTTCTAATGAGATTTTCTTAAATTTCTGATGTAACTGTTTTTTCTAAATAGTATGATGTGTTTTTGATATTGAAATTTTGATATATATATATATATATATATATATATATATATATATATATATATGAAAAATATGATATAGTTTTTTGTGAATAATTTGATGTATATGAAGATCTGATGTATCTCAAAATTTGATAAGTTATTTTAATTTCTTTAAAATACGATGTATCAGATTTTTAAAAATCTGTTATGTAAATTCTGATGTCATATGTGAAATCTGTTTTTGAACAACTAATTAGTTTTTTTTTTATATCTGAATAATGTGATATGAGTTTTCTAAATAATCAGATGTATATGAAATTCAGATATGTCTCAACATCTGATAAGTTATTTGAATTTTTAAAACTTTGATGTATCAGATTTTAGAAAATCTGATGTTGATTTTCAATTTCTGGAAGACCATTTTATGTTTTTTGTATAGGTTGTGGTTCTGGATAGCTAACTTCGGCGAAAAAAAATATTGAAAGTCAATGTCTATGAAGTCTTGCTTATCATCAAATAACATATGTTTTTCTTCAAAAAATGTAAAATGGCACTTTGTATGCTTTTGTTTGTACAACTATCATTTAGTTTGACTATAAAATTTATTTCGCTTTTCCTATATAATTTTTGTTTAGAAATGTTATGGCAATATTTTTTTCTTGCCCCGGGCATTGAAATTCAATGGACCGGCCTGTTCAAACCCAAATAATCTCCTCTCTCATCGGTAAGTTCTAGCAGAGTTGCCGATATGCGTTCGGCATGCCGAGGGCTCGCCCGGTATTTGCCGAGCTGGTCGATGTCATTGCTGAAACCACACAGATCAGCCTAATAATGTAGTTTAAAAACATAAAAATTACCAAAAGGCCTAGATTTTTTCTACCCAATATAAAAAAAGTCAATACAATCTGCATATTCTATTTTATAAGTTAAACCAAAAAGTGAATAAAAGAAATCTATAAACTATCAAACAAAACATACGTTTTATTAAACATAAAAACCACAAATATAATAATGATGAGTGTTCAACTATTGCCTAAAACAAAAAATATAAAAACGTAAACTTAATTTGGTGTATTGCCAAGATTGTTACTAGATCATCTCATATTTGTGCTTGCATATCTTTCCGTTCTTTTGGTTCCATTTCTATTTCCTTTGCAAGTTGGTCTTGCATATCTTGTCGTTCTTTTTGTTCACTTTCCAATTCCCATACCTAAAAATTTCAAAACACATATATAGTTAGTGGACAAACAATATATAATTAGAAACATATTATTTATATTAACTTTGTTTTATCCGTTACAACAATATACATTATAATTATAATTGTACATAATATCAAAACACTTCACTAGTTTATAATTGTGAAACTCATCCTACTCGTCCTTCATATGCCATTTGACGTAATTTCTGCCTCATGTTAAATGTTTACTTTTAACTAGTTTAACAATCTAATATGCAAACTTTTATTAGTAATTCCATATTCTTGAGTTCCTCATGATATTTGTCTTATAGAGCATATATATCATTTTAACTTATATTCCAGCTACTTTGTTATAAACTTTAATGAACTTTCCGTTTATATATACAATTTTGGCAAATTTTGTATAATTTACCTTGTAAGTGTACTCCTCAAGTATTCTCGACCTAGCTAGGTCAAGTACTTACTACTCCTCGGTCGACCGAACGAGTACCGATTAGCGAAATAATGTACTTGCATTTTATATCTATAAAAGGTAACATATTTTACATTTTATCTATAATAGCAATGCACTTTACATTTTATCTATAATAGAGGCGTATTTGATTATTTATCCATAATAACAAAAATACTTAATTTTTTAGTAACATAGACAACCTAATTCCTTTTTAAAAGTTAAACAAACCGTATTTATTTGTTTATAAGAACTCAATGCATATATTAAATTAGTATATATACCTGTTCTTGTGACTCTTTGTACTTAATGGAGGACATGGCACACCCCCCAGAGGGGTTCCTGTTGTCGCGAACTTAAGATCTGAGGATCTTCCTCCCTGACTTTGCACCCGTAACTCAACAGTTTCCTCCGGATTTTGAGTGACATCGTTCCCATGCTTCTCAATCATGACTCTTTCATATGCCTCCTGAAATTTATCAAAACAATATGCTTGTTATTGAACTAAAAGCTGAGAATGTTATATATAAAAAATGATAAATATAACTTACATATTCCGCCCACGACCCAACAGTACACCATTCTAAGCTATTTATTTTGAACTTCCATTTCCGCGCCTGCAGATGCATGATAACGAAATTTGTGATTTATTTGTAACTAAAAATATTTTCTAGATTTAGATATAAATGAATCGAAGTCAATGGCACATTTTTAGACTCATATACGGATAAAAATATATAGAACTGAAAGAAAAAAAACGATTAGGTTTAAAGAGTATGATAGAGATATTAATTATATAAAACTGAAAGAAAAAAACAATATTTAGGTTTAAAGAGTATGATGGAGATGTACATACGTATAGAGAATATTTATTGGGTGACACAGTAGTCTCGATGTATTTCCCTCTTGGAGTGATATTTTTTGAACCCATTCTGTCGTATGCTTCTTTAGACATACGCTGGGCATAGATTGGGTTACATGTAAACACCATTTCTTTGGTATGCTTCTTCATATCTAATACGTAAACATCCACTTCGTTTTGAATGAGCCAATTTCCATTTCTCATCACGTGCAGTAGCGACTGACTCCAAAGAAAAAATGACATCGGGCCATAAGTTAACACCTTCGTCCAATCTCCATCTCCATCCATTCTCCATAACTCGATCATTTCATAACAACGTTGGTTTTCCATATAACTTGTGTCCTCGATGAGAATTGCAACACAGAAGTGAATGCACCCTTTTAGAACCATGAAATCCAAAGAGCTTGTCATTTGATTTCCGAAAGAAGGCATCACTATCTCTGTGAACTTTTCGGTCTTTGTTTCGAACCTCATAACTGAATATGAATGAATAAAGGTCCCTTCTCCTCTATCAACTTGTTTTAAGAAATAGAGTTTTTCATTTAACAGTATATGCTTTGGCTGCTGCGGGTACTTACCTACAAGTGAAGCCCAGTTGGAAGCCCTTTGTCGGAAGTCCTCTGTTGACCTGACCTTTCTCCATGAGTCGGATTTTAATGAGTATATATAAATACAAGCACTGGGATAACGTTTCACACGTAGAAGCCTGTAGTCGTCATCAGAAGAGATATAATACAACCCAAATATACCATCAGAGATATCGTAACATTCATCCCGAGAACCCTTTGTAGACAACTTCTTATTGTCACCTGTCAAAGGATTCCATAAAACTAGAGCATAATATTTGGGAGAACATTCCACCTCGCTTATGCCTACGCATAATAATCCATGCAAAGATGTTAAAATTGACACGTTTTTATAATTGATTGGTACATAAAATGGTAAACGAAGGTTTCCTGTTAAACCATCTTCTGGTGTTTCACAGTCAAACTTAAAGAAATTTTCTTGTATGGTGTTTCTTGTATGGTTTGTGGCAGCTAAGACGATATATTTGTGGTGGTTTTCATGGTGGTCGTTGGCGGTTACGTGGTGGTGGTAGGTGGTGGCAAAAGCACCTGAATTTAGGAAAAAGTACCATTTCTTGCAAACACACATTACATTGGGTAGAGCTTTGACGGGAAGCCTTGGAAGTATCTGGAAAAATAAAATCTCCTGTGGAAGATTACTTGGAGGGTGGTGCTCCCCCATGGCCAATATTGCTTAGTTTTGTTCGTGGGGTAGGGATATGATCATATATATATAATTGAGATTTCTAGTTTTAAAACCTGAAACTATATATAGGAATTTGCTTACAAAAAATGTGGGTAAAAGTAAATAATTCAGTCAAAGTAAGCACCACCCGAAAGTGAAGGGTGAACGGATCTAAGATCTGAGTCAAAGCACTACCAAAAAAGACGATGAAGCAGGATTTTCGTCCTAAAAATGTGCCAGAAAATGATGGAATCAAAATCAGAGAGTAGACAAAGTCGATCCATAAATTAAAACAACAATAAAAATGCAATCCTAAAGTGATTCCAGTGATCAAATCAAAACCACGGATAATGAATGAAAACCCAGGTGAAATTAAAACAAAAGTAACAATGTAAATGCCAAAACCAATCAAGAATACTATTACTAGTTTACTACTGGATAGGGAGATTAATATTTTACCCAAACTATTATATACACTTTGAAAATATGAAATTTACCCGAAATATAAAATTTACCAAAACTAATATTCTAATCCATTTCATTAAGTTAAAAACTATAAAAGTTATGTTTTAATTTCCTACTTTGTCATACAACACATACCTCTTCTCCATTTGAGCCAACAGATACTTATTTTATAAAAAAAGTCATATTGGACTTCAAACACCACCGACATATTCGTTTTATTTACTTTTTTTTAGTTTATTTTAATATATTTTATTTTATTTTTAGTTAATCTTAATGCATATTTTATTTTTTGTTATTTCGCATGTATATTGTGTATTATATACCTTTTTGTGTCTAATTGCTGATTTTTAGAAGAATAGCGCGGTGCGGGGAAGATTCGGAAGACAAACGGGACTAGTGCAGATATAATAAGATCGTTCATTGATTTTTGTGAAGTCGGGATGAATTATAGTTCGGGCCATTTAAGAGAATAGGGTGGGAGATTGGAACATATTTTAGTTTGTGTTGAGTGAAGAATGAGATGACGTGGGCTAGAAACAAAGATGATGATTAATATTGGGTTTGATATATGAGCTAAGCAATTCTTGGTTATGTTTTTAAGAAGTTTGGGTTAGTGAGGGAAGCAACAAGCAAGATCACAGGTGAAAGCTACATAAGAATGTGATCAAAGTTCTCGAAGATCACTTACGCAATTGCGTGAGGTTTTACTCCTAAGACCATGTGCCGGTGTTACCTCTGCAGTGGTAGTATTTTCTTTTCGCTTCTAAGGCTATGTTTGGCGGACTAGCTGAAAAGCTAGCTGTTAGCTGAAAAACTAGCTGATGGCTGAAAAGCTAATTGTTAAAAAAAAAGCTAGCTGATAAAAAATAATGTTTGGTAAAACTAGCTGAAATATATAAAATTACATAAAAGGACATGTAAAAGTATATGTATCTATAATTAATTAAGAGGTGTATTTGAAATTTTTTAAAAAACTAGCTGAAATATATAAAACTAGTTGTGACACGCCAAACACAGCCTAAGTGTTATTTGTGGGTAGTTTAGTGAGCTCTTTCATTGAACATTGAACCGGTTCCCCTTGGAGTTCTTGAGCTTTTGGAAAACATTTCTACTTTTTTATAGTCTTTTCGTACAATTTCCTTCACTCTTTTGTTAAGTTTAACCATGTCAAGATAAACTAATCCTTGGTTGATATTGGAAGTAATCTTGAATGTTTGGTTTGTTTTCAAGAAATTTATGAACTTATAGTTGAAATCTGTGGAAGTATATTATAGTAAAACATCTTTTCATGTTCATATATCTTTAGTCAAGAGTTTAGGCATGTGAATGTTATATTAGTTGGTTAATTTCTTAATTAAGTAATAGATCTTAAAATTAATAAGCAACAAATAGTTTATGTGTTTCTGTTCATTTCATTTAAGTCATGAAAGTATTCCTCCAAACTTGTAATGAAAGCATTTTAAGTCATTTTGGATTTGGTGTCTTTTTAAACCATAATGCTAGTTGATTTTCTAAAATTGCATACTTCATTGATTTGTAACTTGCAGTAAGAAAATATGTTATGAGCTTCTCTAACTGATATGTTAATTTTTAAGTCCTTTTAGCCAAATTAGGTTTTTGTCACAGGTATTACACTATAAGTCGTAATGATTAATTAAACAAATGTTCAATTGAAGCAACTTGAATGCCAACCATTTTCACTTATTGATTCACATCTACTTTTATATATTCACATTGAATTTTATTAGTGTTGGTTAAATTAGACTCATAACAACACATGTTAACACCCCACCCCCCTCCCATTTATATTTTTTTTATTGTTTCTGATGCATCTTTATGGTAAGATTTTGACAGAGTTTACAAATTATATCAATCCTTGTGGATTCGACCCTTTTACCACTAACATTATTTAGTGTGCAATAATTAGGGTTATTTATTTGTTCGTCTCTACAACCACCAAATTTTGGCGTTGTTGTAGATTGGTTTATTTTCAATAAGTTTTGTTATCTATTCCTATCTCTATTCGTACAGGTACATTAGTATATAACCCCGAAACTGAAAAAAGAAAAAGAAAAAAAAAAGAAAGGCGTATGACAATAGAAATCATATTAGAATGTGGTCAAACTTCTAAAACTAGCATGACAAAAAAAGTTGAAACAACTTCCTCTAGTAACACTAAAACTGAAGTGGAACCCAAATCAAACCCCAACCCTCACCAAAAAATTGGCAAAACACTTGTAATCGATCTGATTCCAAACAACATATATATACCACTGCTTAGAAGCTTTAGCGGACCAACATTTCCTAGCGCCTCTACCTGGAGCTCGCCTGCCAACCGTACCTGGTGCTCCTGACTCTTCCCTTCCTGGTGCTCGCCTGCCAGCCTGCCTAACAACTTCTCCTAGCCCTTGGCTTATTGGGCCTTATCTAGGTTGGCCCACGACCTGACCTAATTTCCCTTAACCTAATTATCCCTATAAAAATAACATATCATCCTCTTTGGAGAAGGATGTCCCTCATACCCGTTCCACCTCAAGATATTAGCCTCCATCATCCTCGTACACTCCCCCATCATCACAAGATGGTTCTCTCAAGCTAGGAGAAACCATCTCATCTCACATATCGAATCTAACTTGATCGTCGGAGCATGCTTCCATGGAACAATCCTTGGGATGGTTCTAATGATTATTCAATTTGATAGCAACTAGGAAGCACCTCGAGGACTCACTAGTGCACCAATCTAAATCCTCAGTTCTATTAGGTTTTTATTCAAAATAGGCTAATTATAGTGAAAAATTCGACGTAATTAGCAACAGAAACATTTTTAGATTTGAATAAACTAAAACAATTTCACCCACCAAGGATCATTTTGCAAAGCTCATAAAGATTAAAATATAACAAAAGGAAAGAAGATATTTAAAACCTTTTGAGACTTTGGTTCATTCTAGAAACTAGGAAGTTGATGAAGATGACATTAACTCCAAAGAACAAGTCTTCTATAATGTATCCACCATGGCAAGAATAAACTACCAAATATGCTAGTCTTCACTTGTAAATAAGTTACTTTTAAGCTATTAGGACATATCCAAATAAGACTTAATAGAAACAAGTTATTTACCTTCATATCTAATATTTTTTTCAAGAAGAAGAGGGGAGGAGAAGCTCCAAAACCTACAGTTTTCGCAACCACATTAGAGAGCAAAATATGAGCAAAAGAAATAACTATTTCATACTAGTTTTGCCTTTCTTTTATACATCTAAGGTGTGATAAAGTCTAGAAAATTAACTAAAAGTAAAGCCTTTTGTTACAAGAATTTAATAGTGAATAAACAGTGCAAAAACTCCATTTACCCATGCTCCTCGCATTTTTGGTCATGCTGCTTTAAGAGACAAAGGTGAAGTCTATTTTACTTTACCAATAACTAGTTAGTTACTCTTTGACTAAATGGATACTCCAACAAAACATTATGCACAACATTTTCATTCATACCATATGATATTAAGTTAGTTTTTTGTACTCTTTTATTGTAATTTCCTAGTAACAATAATTCTCAATATGTTAGAAATTATTATTTTCATAAAATAATGTTTTTCCAGTTAAATACAAGTAGTTTTTATATTTATTAATAATTCAATTACCATAATAAATAATCAATTTTTAGTAACTTGTTATAAGGTGTGACCCTATAGGATCATGTTTATTAGCAATATCCTTCTATACAAGGTGGTGCGGTCAGGCTGTAGGCCTACAGAGCGATGGAGATAAGTTATAGGTCTTGCGAGGCAGTCCACTCAGGCTGAAGGATCATATATGCATGTTGTTATTTGTTTGGTTGTGTGTGTTATATTGGGGGAAACTCACTAAGCTTTGGCTTATAGTTTGATTTTATGGTTTCAGGTACTTCAGATGATAGAGGCAAGGCGAAGACATGATTTTGCACATCATCCATAGATATTTTGTTAATAGATTGATTTTGGGATACTCTGATTTATGACTATGGCTTTTGGAACACATGTTTTGTATGACTTATGGATTATTATATGTTTTTTTAATGAAAAGTTTTACAATGATTTTTGGGATGTTACAGTTGGACTGTAAATAATGCTGCGAAAATCATAACCTTTTCATATGAGTTCCATTTTCAACGTTATCTATATATTTGAATTTATATTGAAGAGGTATAACTTTTATTTAGAATGTTTTGGTTAACAATCAACCGATTTTGATTTTGATTCTTGTGTCGCACAATGTAGTACTATGTCGCCAACAAAACTTTGAAAAATCATATATTCCTTATACAAATTCAGATTTTGGCGTTCTTTATATTGACGAGTTCCTATTAACGAGCACTACGACTTTCATTCAGATCACTTCGGCTAAAAAGCAACTTATCTCCGATTGACTTTTTATGAAGCACATTGACGTATCGGTTTGAAGGTGAAACTTAGATAAATCATAACTTCCCCATATGAAGTCAGATTTAGATGCTATTTATATCGATGGAATCATCGTCACAACTACTATAGTTTTAGTTAAGATTATTTATCCAAAATAATCATTTATTTTTAATGTTTATTTTATCGTTTAACAATAAATTTTATAATAATGTTTTCTACAAATATTATATACTAGTATTTGTCCACTTAATGAGTACACGATAATTATTTTTTATCTTATAACACGTATGAAAAACAATTATTTTAATTAACGATTTTAATTTTTTTGATAAAATATATAATTAATCCTATTATACTCTAAACGTCTAGCCCAAAATTGTGAGCGTTACACCATCGTAGAACATCGTAGTCTTATTTGTTTCTTTCTAAAAGAATGCTGACATTCCAAAATGATTTTATTTTTCTAAAGTATTTAAAAAATTTCAAGAAGATTTTGTTTTTCTAAAAACTTTCAAAAATTCAAAAGGATATTTTTCTAATAAAAATAAGTAAATAAAATAGCATAATTTGAAAAATATAAAATATTTTCTTTTAAATTTTGAAGAAATTGGTGGTGAACGCATGTTGTTCAAGTATACAACTAAGGAATTGATAACAAACATTATGCGTTTCACAATAACAAGAACATCGAATGTTCCTGGAACCATTCTACAACATTTTGTCCTAAGCCTCCCAAGTCATTTGTTTGTAAAAGCTTTAATGAAATTTCTTGTTTCTAAGAATTTCTTCCCAATAGGCTATTTTCTTAGAAACTACAGAGCTACCCATCTCTACTGATGTTTGGAGTTATGAAATTTTTTCTTGGTTCATATATTTTCAAGGGTACAATGATTTTTTTTTCTTTAGCCAATATTAGAAACCCTTGACGTATCAGGTTTAAAACAACTTGAACATATGCTTTACAAGTCACAACTCTTAGTTAATGAACTTTAGTTATTGTCACCATGGCTAGGGTAAATTACCAAAAACTTATCGTTTTATGAATTGATGGTGAATTGCAAAATTCTAGCATGAAATTACGAATTGGCGGAAGGAACGAACTATGTTCCGTTGTACCAACTACACTCTATATATTTCTTTCATTCATATCTCTATCGCAAATTCATTTAAAACCCTTTAGTTTCAGGTTAATTCCAACATGAAACTTATGTTTTATAAATTATGTGTTGATGATCTTGTAATTCACAACATGGCCAATGTTTTCCAAATCTCAATTCTCTAACACAATCATACACTTGATTTAAAGCCCATAATGTTTTTGGTATAAACAAACAAGAAACCATGGTTTTACAAAGTATGAGGTAATGATTATATATTATTGTCAATGTGGTATATATGAGGCTCTTATCAATACCTACTTCTTTCTATACATTTTTCTCGCATAATCACACACATACACTTAAAAACCTTGAGGTCTCAAGTGAAAACAAATTGAACCAAGATTTTAAAATTTTGTGTTTGTGATTCCAATCATTTTCACCATGATTGTGATGAAATGCCACAAACTTTACCATGATTCTGATTATGAAATGGAATTTTCTTAGTGGGTAATTTTGATCATAATTCCATGGATACTATTTCCATGTATGCAATATTGGAGGGTAGAGTCAGTGATTACGAAAGTGCTGCAAACTGAAATGACATGTTTCTACATTATGAGAAGGTCATTTGTGGTTCTTCTGGGAAGACATTTCTACATTGTAAGTTGGCATATTCTTACTAGACCACACATAAGGGATGATGTGCGTGGGTGTAAATATGATGTGGGAGTGGATGGGAATTTATTGCGTTAAATTGATAGGTTCTCTCTCCAATTTTAATGTTCTTTTCAAATTCAAAATAAACGTTTCCAATTCCTAATCTATATAAATACCTAAAGTTATCTACAATTATCTTATTTACGCTATCAGACGATTCACGATCATTGTAAGTAATTCTCCTATATTCTTCAATTCTCGGTGTTCTTTTTTCCAATGCTCATAAATGGATTCTTTTTCTGATCATATTTCATTCATGGATCAATCTGCTTCATCTGTTCATCTCTTTGTCAAGTAGAATCAAAACATGATTACAGATCTTGATGCTTCGAAGCGAAAGGCAAAAGTGGTTGAGGAAGATGTTCCTACGAAGCCTAAAACTCAAAGGAAACTAAAGACGAAGGCCAAGGTTTATGTGGTTGATGAAGATGATGATAAAAAAAACTATGAGTGATGTTTGCATAAAGGATTATATTTCCAGTTAAGATACTGCGACATCTTTTGATCCTCCTCGGTCAAACGAGCAACCTACTACAAAAGTTGTGCTTACTCTAACTGCGAAGCCTGACTCTTTGCAAATTCTCAAGGTATCTATTGTTTCTTCATCTCATTTACCAGTTCAAACTGAGAATGAAATTTTTTCAAAATATCATTAATAAACCGGTTGTTATTATTTTAGAATCTCAATCACCACATGTCCCACCTCTCTAAACACCTAAAAAAACTTCCTAAGATTAAACCAAAACAGTTCAGATCCATTTTCATCAACTCAAACCACTATTCCACTTCAAACTCCAATCATTACATATTCTACTACTCCACCAACTATTTCACAACAACAAACTACCACAGTTCCACCACCATCCTCAAATATTCCAACTTCGGAACCAATTCAGAATTCTCTAGTTGAGAATGATACAAAACCATCAAGGGGTGATGATGAGTTCGCCATTAATGATGTAGATGGAGTGGAAATTATAGGATCTTTTCAAGGTTTTACTAAACGAATTTTAGCTCTATCTCTTCTTGATGATGAGAGCGATTTATTTAGATGAATCCACGAAAGCTACTCCTATCACAAAGAAGGAGTACAAGTTAATGAACAAGAAGTTCAATGTCCTTGCTTGCATAGCCGATTCTTTTTCACCAACAAAATTTTAAAACATGATGATTGTTCATGAATCAACTATGTAGTCTATTCTTAGGCCACTTAAGCATTGTCAAAAGTGGATATTGTTCTCTATGAAGTTCAAACTCTTATAGCTCCAATACTATGTAAGAACATTGGTCATCATCATAAAATCACAGGGGCTATTAATACTCATATTGGTCATTATGATAAATAAAAAAATGGCGGACATTATTACAGAGAAGCATAATAAGATTTAATATTTGAACTTGGAGTTGAGATAAATGAAGAGAGATTTTGAGAAAAATGAATATGATTTATTACTTGTCAAAGGAGTGAAGTTTGAGATTAATTAGAGATTATATTGCATCATATAACATAAAGACACTCCTCTTTTGAATTATATGCCATGGATGCTCGATGAAAAGCTACAACCCATCCTTTCGCTACCACATGCTTCTGTAGGTGTTACAAGTAGCGAGGATACATCACAATAAGGGGGAGATGGTGTTTCTCAAGAAAATGTTCATCAAGATTCATCATGTTCTTCATCCCTTGATGGAGTGCGGCCGCACACCTTCATAAGGTTGGCCGCACACACGAGGTGAGTTCATACCCCTACATTTTTCCGTATTTTTAAGGTTTTCAGGGGGGGTGGATACAAGCTAAACATAAATGTTTTCAAAACTCATGAAATTCTCATACTTTAACCCTTTTGTAATGTGTTGAGCATAAGGGTCGTTTTTCATTGAAATTTCATAGTTTTCTGGATTCTCTAGTCACTACGTTACTCATGCAAACTATAATCGGTATAGTTTGGGATTTTCTAAACATAACAAGTATAGAAACTTTAACTACTAAATGTATGCACTAAGAACATGAATAGTTTATAGTTTGCACCTCTACTCTATCACGTTTTTCATAACTTTAATTATCTCTACGGACGATATACATTTGGATTTTCACTACGGTAGAACACTACTAGACTACATGTAAACTAGATTGTACGATACTGTGAGGCGCTACTTGACTACTGTACCCTTAGTTGTACAAGGATAAATCCTATCATAGTATAACCAGAGTCTCCTAGAGGGAGAGCGTGAGATTTGTGAATCGATCTATTCGGTACTGACAATCCCACACCCGAACTGGTAGCTACAGTTGGGCAGGCATGCCCAGGGTGACAAATGTCATTTAACTTGACGCCTGAAGAACGTTGGAAAGGTCTCTAGTCATATCAAGTATGGTTATACAACTCACATTATGTATAAATCACCTTTAGTTTACAATCTGACACTCTTCAACGGTTTTATTTATACAAAGTAGAACTAAACCACACTATGTATACTGGCCAAGGCCAGGGTTTTCAAACAGAACCAATTATGTAATGGCTTCACATACAAAATACTTATACTTCATGATTAGCTTTAGCTAGCCACATGAAGTAGTGTTTTCGCATATCACTACAGTTTTCAGTAACGAACATTCATGGTTTTATATGGAATCGATAACGCTAGATTTTCACTAAAGAAAATATCCGATTTTCTTAAAACTATACAAACATTTCTGCTAGCTCATAAACAAGTTTCATTACAAACTATTGCTTATGAAATCACCATCTTTATGCTAATATTCTTTCAAAACTACTTGTATTCTCAGGGAATTAGTAGACAGGTATTTCCAGGAGTTTGGAGAAGTCGAAGCATTAGAGTTGCACCTTTCTATTTTACTTTTTGATAAGAGAAAAACTATGTATTAAACAATGTAAACCTTTTTCACATATGTATTCAGTGTCTAGTTGTGTTTACTATGCTTGCTATGATACAATTGTTGTGATACTACGCATGACGTCCTCCAGCCCCAAACGTTTCCGCTATTCCGGTTTGGGGGTGTGACAGATTGGTATCAGAGCCCTTGTTTATATCGAACTAATTATACCAAACCTTACTTGGTATACAACTATAAATACTAAGGGGCCTAAGTTCTCTAAGCTAAAAGTATACTTTCAAAAATACAAGTATTTTTATAAAAGTATATAAGCATACCCGAGTATCAGAATCCATGTCATAAGTAGAACAAAGCAAAAGTATTTGGACGTTGGACTTCGCGGTTAAACCTAGGCAGTTATGTAATCATGTCTAGGGTCAATATAGCATGATCAACTATATTAATTCGAGACATGACCAACATGTGCTTGAGAGTGACTGAGGTGTTGCAGCAAGCCTAAAACTTACCTAGATAGCAGAAGAGTTCTAGAACCAAACATAAGGATTAAAATACTATAGGAGTATTTTAGGATACTATAACAACCGAACCAGAGTTTTACCCAGGAGAATCAATCATGTAACTATAATACATTAGAAGTATTATAGATTCGATGCGTATTAACTATTCCTTTACCCTCGCCTCGCGTAGATAACATGGCTGGATTCCATCATCCTGGCGACCCGTACTTTCCTAACCAAGGAGATGATGGATGGATCGAACCAGAGCCAGAAGGAAACCATGAAATCCCTTTTGACGATGGCATGGCCGAACGATTTCCTAGAGAGACTGACTCGGAACCAAAAGTCGAGAACTTACCCCCAGTGGCCCCAATACCAAATCCCAACCCTCAGCTTGTACTCGAAGGCCCAACGCCTATCTGGGTCGGAAGCCTGGATAGGTGGATTTACGAACAAGGCCAACCCCGCTCGTACAATGGGTATCGCCGCTTCTACAATGTGGACGGAGGAGGATCCGCATATAGAGCCCTTCCAATCATAGTCCACCGAGTGGCCCGCAATGTCGAAATGAACATGGCGGCCATTCACCGAACTGTGGAACTCGAGGCAGACTTGGATGCCAACAAAAATCGTATTTGTAGTATTGAGGTTGCTCATGGGAGGATTTTGAGAGATCATGAAGCCCAACAGTGAGAGCTAGCTGCAACTCTAGCTGAGGTCGTAGAGCTTCGAGCACGCTAATTAGTATACGAGGGTCGCCTGCTTGAAATGGAGCGCCAGTTGACTAACCTAAGGTTCTGCTCGAGAAGTGCCCATCACCAGTAGGAAATATTTTGCTTGTCCTTCCTTTTGATTTGAAGGATAACTTTCCTATTTATGTTCTAAGTAGCTCTTTTCTCTGTAGGCATTGTTGTCTTGCAAATACCGAGTCACTAGTTCTTTGTGCTGTCAAATTGTTCCTCTGTTGGTATGTAGTAGACCTACTCCTAGGTCAAATTTTTCCAAACTCTGTGTTATCTTGATATCGACAATGGTGGCAACTATCATATTTCAGTTGCTGATTTTCATTGTCAAAAGTATACCTTAGATCGATAGCATAAAAAGTAAGCAACTTTATCAAGGTCCCATCACTGTTTTGTCCTCAAAACGTGAATCATAAGATATATTCAGATGATTATTCCTTATCCCCATCATTTTCGTATCAGCTTCAATATCCTAATCGACACGGAAAGGTTAAGCCTCAAATCGTGCTGATATCATTTGCTTCGAGAAATCGATTCGTCTCAATCTTCCCTTCAACGAAATCCTCACTGATCTCAGTGACAAGATTTTTCGAACCTTCGTATCAGTTCCTGCGTCAAGCCTAGGAGCATCTCCGAAGTCTGCAACTTTCATGATGTCTTCCCCAAAGACATTCAAAGGATTTCTTCCAAGTGTCTATTTGAATCCCGTATCGACTCGATCCCCGGAACAATCCTTATAGCTAAATCTCCATATCGTCTAGAGCCAAAGAAAATGTGAGAGTTATCCAACCAACGCAAGGAGCTGAGCAATCAGGAGTTCGTAACCTTATTTTATGCGAACTCTGTTGTGTTCAGATTGTTTTCTATTCTTGCTAAGACCATATCATGGGGATGTTGGTCGAATCAATGAGAGTCAGATAGCAATGCAGAAAATCCCAATGCATTGATGAACATTTAGGATACATCCAGAGGCAGCCATTGTTGCTCACAAACTTCTTTTCTTGACATGTAGCAGATCATGCCTACAAAGAAACGTAACCAATCCACCAGTAAGAAACCAATTCTTCAGATGGATTCAGCTACGTTCCAAGCTACTATCACAGCAGTCGTAGCAGCCGCCCTAGCTGTTCTTAACGCTAACAACCCAAGTGGGAATGGAAACAGTTTCCACATCTCGAACTGTAGCAACACATC
Organism: Lactuca serriola; assembly: GCF_051521515.1. Taxonomy (NCBI): domain Eukaryota; kingdom Viridiplantae; phylum Streptophyta; class Magnoliopsida; order Asterales; family Asteraceae; genus Lactuca; species Lactuca serriola. The sequence continues at coordinate 228,266,622 of NC_136410.1, read as the reverse complement.
AGGAAACCAACAAGGGCTTATCCAGGAGGACACTCCAACTCCCAAACCTAAGAGCACCAAACGAAAATTTTGGAACAATAAGGAGCGCAAGTTGTCTCAGAAACTTGCCAAGAGACAACAACTCGTGATAACTCCTACAACCACAACATCCACCAGGCCGGTGCCAACATCAGTGCAACGATATGCTGGAAAATTTCCAAATTGTGAGGAATGCAACTTCCACCACGTAAGAAAATGCTGTGAATCGAAACGTAAGAACTGCAATAGGCAAGGACACACCGCTCGTTACTGTAGAGAACTAGCACCGTCAAACGCTTTGATTTCTGGGGAAAAGGTGGGTCAGGTTTGCTACAATTGTGGCGAACCCGTACATTTCAAAAGAAATTGTCCAGGGGCTAAGGATGGTCATAAGGCTCGCTTCGCGAAAACCCCGACTCAACACATCACTTCCACTACCGACGCTAGCATAGTTCAAGTGTGTGGTACATGTGGCGAAATGGGACACTTCACAATATCCTGCCCAATAGAAAAGAACAAGAGGAAACCGGAGGAGTCTGACCTTAGTGAAGAAGGAAGCATCGAAGGACCCTGCCTTATTTTGGTACGTTTTCGAAAACCCCAATAATTGTTCATAATTGTGATTACATTCTCGTCCGGATTGAACCACGTAATCCTTATAACGTTTAAAGCCCTAATAAGCTAATCATGATAGCTTAAGTGAATGCGTTGGGGTCAGTGGTAGTTATACATGACTCGTATACGCCAAGCAATCATAGGAAAATCTAGTAAGAACCATCCCATCGAGAGCCCATAGTTTCAAAACATCTGGACCCTCGCATTAGTAGTACCCACCAAGTCCAAATCAAACGCAGAAAATACCAGAGATATTCATTTAGGGATGCCAATATGCTAGCAAAACGATCCTCCCAGACTAACCTGACACACAATTCTACGACACCATCCTGTCTAGCTCGACTGAGTCTATGTTATACCAAACCCTTTTGTATTAAATCGTTCGATCGCAAAACTCCCGTCGCTCGTGACGACAACCAGATGCGAACTTCAAAGAATTCATCTCTCCTTGAAATCTGAAAGTATTCATACGAAGAGTATCATCCGCAAAGAGAAGGACAAAGTAAGAGAACCATCCGGACAATTAAAGATGTGTCATGGGACCCACATCTATCCTTAATTTAACCTTCTTGCAACAACGCCGACCTTTCCAATAGCAAGGTTGCGCCGTTCGAAGCCCTCTGCAGCCATAAGTACGGACCCCATCTGTGTTGGGCTGAGGCGGGCGACACACAAATATACAAGAGTCAAGTCCTCGACAACACTCTCACGAGTCCTGAAACCACCCGAGGGACGGCAAAAAAGATCGTACGAAAGGGGCTATGTCGATAATAGACAAAACCCATTGGAGTCCCAGATTGGTGAATGTGTCTTTCTTATAGGTTTCACCCTGGAAAAGCCTGATACGCTTCGGAAAGCATAGAAAATTAAATCCAAGATACGTTAGACCATCCGAGATCTTTGCTAGGATCGGTCCCATAGCGCACAAACTCCAGTTACCACGAGCGCTTAGCAACGCTCATCTCGTCTTCCTCGTTCCAAATCCAAATGAGTGTCCGGCCGATGAGACACTTACGATTTCCCCTCGATAGCCTCGAGTTAAACGATAGTCTACACTGTGTGAGAGAATCGTTTGATCTCACGGATTGAGAAATGGATATCGATCGAACGAAACAACGTCACATCCTGATAGTGAAGGTCCACTAGAATGTCAAACAGGAACTTGGATTCACTTGGGAGCGCGAGAGTCCCATGAACCTTAAGTACCTACATCCTTTTTCCAAGGCCATGAATTATATTCTTATTCTTGAATTTCAGGACGGAATTCCCTTTAATGGGGGAATGATGTGACAACCCGAAACTTCTGTCTCGCACACTTAGCCACTTCAATCAAAGTTAAACATGTTTCGTTGACTTCTGGCGCTGTTTGAGGGTTCGTTTAAGCGATTCCAAGTTTGACTACAACCAAGGGTGAGTTTAAGAATGAGTCAGCAAGTCAAATACTGTCAAAACAGGGCTATACACACCCTTAGAGGGAGTGTACGACTGTACACATGGGTGTGCGGCCGCACACACACCTCCTGGCAGCACCCTCCTCCTAGGCGGCACACCCACCCTATATAAAGGGTAGACCCCTTTCCTTTCATTCCTTTAACATCCTGGCAGTACACAACACCTTTTCTCTCAAGAATCTTCAACTGTAAACCCTCCCAAGGCTTAAAAACGTGAGTAATACATCCCTTAGCTTGTTATACATGAAGAACCACTTCATCTAAGCCTTGATTCATCAAGATTCATCATGTTCTTCATCCATTGATGGAGTGCAGCCGCACACCTTCATAAGGTTGGCCGCACACTCTTAAAACGCCCTCCAAAGTGAGAGTTTGACTTCCATCTTCGAGTTAGACATGACCATAGCCTTGCTACACCTTGTAAATGATAATCTGGACATTTTTATGTGGGGTGTACGACCGCACACACCTGTGTATGGCCGCACACATCCTTGTGCAGCAGCACACTCCAAGTGTGCGGCAGCACACCCAAGTGTGCGACCACACACTCATTCTAGGACCACAAACACACTTCTAGGACCCTAAGTTGCACTACAATTGAGTTTGGACCAAGAACACTTATTGTATTGCAAGTATGGACCTTGAAACACCCCAAGAATACCTTCCATTATGAGTGTACAGCCGCACACCCCTTGGGCCGCACACACCATAAAGGTGGCCATACTCTCCCCTCATGCAATCCTATAAGGTTCTAACACTTAGTGTGAGTAGTCCTAAGTTCTTAGAGTGGTTCTTCGTCACATCTAGTGATGAAATACCTTCATTTGACTCCGTTACGTGTCATTACATGTTAATTAGGATCAAATCGTGTTCAAGGCTTCACTTGAACATCCAGCATTTCGTGTCGATCCTTCATTCAAATCACCCGAGGTGAGTTCCTACCCCTACATTTTTCTGTATTTTTAATGTTTTCAGGGGGGATACAAGCTAAACATAAATGTTTTCAAAACTAATGAAATTCTCATACTTTAACCCTTTTGTACTGTGTTGAGCATAAGGGTCGTTTTTCACTGAAATTTCATAGTTTTCCGGATTCTCTATTCACTACGTTACTCATGAAAACTATAATCGGTATAGTTTGGGATTTTCTAAACATAACAAGTATAGAAACAATCACTACTAAATGTATCCACTAAGAACAGGAATAGTTTGCAGTTTGCACCACTACTCTATCACGTTTTTCATTACTGTAATTATCTCTACGAACGATATACATTCGGATTTTCACTATGGTAGAATGCTACTACACTACATGTAAACTAGATTGTACGATACTGTGAGGCGCTACTTCACTACTGTACCCTTAGGTGTACAGGGATAAATCTTATCATAGTATAATCAGAGTCTCCTGGAGGGAGAGCGTGAGATTTGTGAATAGATCTATTTGGGACTGACAATCCCACACCCGAACTGCTAGCTACAGTTGGGCAGGTAGGCCCAGGGTGACAAATGTCATTTAACTCGACGTCTGACGAGCATTGGAAAGGTCTCTAGTCATATCAAGTATGGTTATACGACTCATATTATGTATATATCACCTTTAGTTTACAATCTGACACTCTTTAACGATTTTATTTATACTAAATAGAACTAAACCACACTACGTATACTGGCCAAGGCCAGGGTTTTCAAACAGAACCAATTATGCAATGGATTTACATACAAAATACTTATACTTCATGATTAGATTTAGCTAGTCACATGAAATAGTATGTTCGCATATCACTACAGTTTTCAGTAACGAACATTCATGGCTTTATACGGAATCGATAACGCTAGATTTTCACTAACGAAAATATGGGATTTTCTTAAAACTATACAAACATTTCTGCTAGCTTATAAACAAGTTTCATTACAAACTACTGCTTATGAACTCACCAACTTTATGCTGATATTCTTTCAAAACTGCTTGTATTCTCAGGGAATTAGTAGACAGGTATTTCCAGGAGTTTGGAGAAGTCGAAGCGTTAGAGTCGCACCTTTCTATTTTACTTTTGATAAGAGCAAAACTATGTATTAAACAATGTAAACCTTTTTTGCATATGTATTCAATGTCTGGTTGTGTTTACTATGCTTGCTATGATACAGTTATAGTGATACTACGCATGACGTCCTCCACCTCCGAACGTTTCCACCGTTCCGGTTTGGGGGTGTGACAAGTATGATGCTCCAAAGATTTCAATTGATGAAAGATCTTTAAAATGGAGTTTAGAAGAGATTATTTAATAAATTTACGAAGTTAATGTGGGAACTAGTTATATGAATATTGTTTCACAACTTGAGGTTGATCCAAATGATAAAGAGGCTGATAAGGAAGCTCAACTCAAGAAAGATGAAGAAATAGAAAGAATAAAACAACTTCATATTGAATTTGATTGACAAGAAGCGAATAATAGAGAAAAAGAAGCCACTAAAGCAGCATTAAATGTTTTATGGCCTCAACGGATAGTTGAGAGAACTCAACAAGAGGCTATTAAGAATGTTAAGAAGTATTGGCTTGATCCAGGATCCTCCTTTTATGATTGAAAATATGATTGATTTTCAGTTAGTTCTTCCAATGACCACGGGAGCATTTCTGTTCAGAAGCTCTCAAAATATTGGAGGAGTTCTTTTATCAAACAGTCCTATGAATAAGAAACCTTTCACATTTTATGTTACACATTCATAGCCACAGAATGAAGTCTGGAGCTTGAATAAGATTGTTGCAGTCAAGAAGTACAAAGAAGAAAAGATTGATGGGTATATGAACTATAAGTTCACTATGCTGAGAGGATTAAATAATGAAGTATCTGATTTCTCATTTGTTGATCTTTTGATCATGAATCCTTATGATTGGTTTATGTTGTTTAGTCTTTTCAAGTAGAAAGAATCTAAATTCACATCTCAACTTTAGCATTTGAAACAAATGATAAGATCATATTTCATTGAATTATGCAAGATAGATGTTGAAGAGGCAAGAGCTGCAAATGAAAACACAAGTGTTAAACCATGTAAAAAACAAAATAATATTGAAGTAATGCGAGAAGGTTTCATTGAAAAAGAACCATGGGGGATTGTTTACAAAGTTCATGATGATCACACAATGAAGAATTACACGTTCTTTCTTCAAAATAAACATTACTATAAATTTGCTACACTGATTGGGATCATTACAAAAGCTTAGCTTTGCAAAATGAAAAAACACTAAAGCATATCTTATGTGTGTCTCAGATATGCTTCACTGGTGGTTGAAAGTTCGTATAATAGTTCTTGGAAACTACAAATTTTTTTGAAGAATCAAGATGAAGAAGACTTTCGCAACTCAACACAAATGGGGGTGTGTAACATCCCGAATTCAGGAGTGCAAGTTCAGGGTTCAAAGTGAAAATGTGAATGGGCAACTCGGCGATTCCATGGGTAGACTCGGTGAGTAGGGTCGCGATTCTGGTCATGTGTTAAGTGGCCAACTCGGCGAGTCGGTGGCTGGACTCGACGAGTTGGTGCTGTGTGGAGAAAACCCTAATTTCGGAGGATGAGCCCTATATAAAGGACATTATACCCTCTCCCCAGCCTCTTTACCCTCTCTTGAAGTCCAGAAAACCCTAATGCGCATTTGTGAGTGATTTGAGAGCATTTGAACCTTGGAGAAGAGATTTTGGATGAGATCTTGGAGAGTTAAGAGGCTTGGAGCAAGGGGCTTTGCAAGGATTCAGATTTCTCTTTTGTTGGAGCTTTCCTTTGAGGTATTATTTCATTGCTTGGGCTGTTATTCATCTAGATTCATCATTTTGGAGTATTTGGAAAGAATAGCTTGTGATATTTTGAGTTAGAGGTTAGATCTGAGGTCGCTACCTCAGATCTGGAATGGAGAAGGTCTAGAGTGCATTAAAGTCCCTGTTCTTGAGTGGTTGGTGAAGCCATCTTGTCCCAAACCCTAACCCTAGAGTGTTATATGCTTAGATCTCTTTGGATTCACGTAAAGTTTGCCACTTTATGTGATGGATGGGTTGTAGAATGGTAGATCTATGGTTTGGATCATCTGCATGGTCTGGAAAGCTTCTGTATGGATTAAGATCTAGGGGTACTCGGCGGGTCACAAGGGTGTACTCGGCGAGTTGCTTGAAGATGGGCAGGAACTCGACGAGTTGGAAGAACAACTCGGCGAGTTGGTTGAAGATAGCCTTGGACTCAGCGAGTCTATTCTTGGATTCGGTTAGTCTGGTCGTGAGGTCCTAACATTCTTTTGGTTGAGCCGTGAATCGGTGACTTAAGGGATGACTCAGTGATTTGAGTGTGAGGGGACTCAAAATTGTGGGACTCGGCGAGTCTCAGGGTGACTCGGCGAGTTGAGTCGCGGTTTGGGGAAGTTCTGAGCATGGGGACTCGATGAGTCATCGGGTTGACTCGGTGAGTAGAGTCAGTCAGGAGGTTGACTTTGACATTGACTTTGACCAAGGGTTGACTAGTTGACTTCCAAGGGTAATTTGGTAATTATGGGTATTTATTGAGTTTTGTCTTTTGGTATTGATCAGTGGTGGAGTTCGTGTCGGAGGTTGGAGGAGCGTGATCTTGTCCTTTTCAGTCAGCAGTTGCAAGGTGAGTTATCCTCACTATATCAACAGGGTCTACGGCACCAAGGCCGGCCCTTTATCGGATTGTAATTTGAGTTTTGTTGTTATGTTGTTGCTTTGATATGTTAATATTCGGGAAGTTAGGATGCTATATGTTAGGGACCTGGTTAAGGACGGTATCCAGGAATATAGGATGATGCTATGCTAGTGACCGGTTAGGTCGGTATCCTTGTTAGGATGAGGTTATGTTATGAGATCTGCTAGATCGGTTTGATTGGTCCTGCTTTGTGCTGTAGTCCAACATACCCAGGGCGGACCGGTTATCCCGAAGGCCTAGCGAGCGGTTCGGATAGGCTGTAGGCCCCACGAGGGCGGACCAGATGTGCCGAGGCTCGGAGAGTGGACCAGGCCGACTGAAGGCCCGGTGCGGGTGGACCAATCATACTGTAGACTCAGAGAGTGGACTAGGTAGGTTGAAGGCCCGGTGCGGGCGAACCAACCACACTGCAGACTCGATGGATATGGCTAGACTCGGAGGGTGGACCAGGTGGACTGAAGGCCCGGTGCAACGGACCAGTCACGCAGTAGACCCGAAGTGCATGGCTGTTTTGTGTTCTGTTATGATATGGCATGTTATGTGTATGGTATATGTGGTTGGTATTTTGGGGGTATCTCACTAAGCTTTCGGGCTTACAGTTGTGGTTTAAATGTTTCAGGAACTTCAGGAGACCGTGGCAAGTCAAAGGCGTGATCGTACCGATCCTCATGATTATGTTTTTATGATATGGTTCTGGGAAGACTCTGAAAATAATTGTATTGAAAACCTTTTTGTAATAACTTACTGAAACTGGGTTGTTTTTGAAAAGTTTAAATTGGTTGGAATTTTTAGAGTGTTACAGGGTGATTGTTGGGTCTTGCAGAATAGATAGTGTTTTGTTTGATTTCTTATGCAAAATAGGTTTTGTAGTTTGTATGTTTCACTCCTCATTTTTCAATGTGAAATGTTTTGTATGGTTTCGTATGTTTGTGTTCGTATTTTTTGTACTAAAGTTTCTCTGTTTGTGTCAGTTTGTTTTGATAGTTGTATTACCTTTGGTATCATGACCTCATTGGTCATGTCCTAAATGAATTCCTTGTATTTCCTATATAAGGGTAGATAGTTGGTGAGAAAGCCTTTTGAGAGTGTTCTTACGTCCTTTTAATCAAGTGATTTTACTGTCCATGTCAAACCTGATGGTTCCAAGGTATTATTTAGTTAATTAATTATTTAATTGTCTAAATCATGTAAGTTATGTTGGGCTTAGAGGATTGGGCCTTTATGAGTGGGCTTAGCTGAGGCCATACGTTAGGCGTAAGCCTAGTGTACGCGGGGTGTAGAAGGATCACAAGGAAACGTGGAGGCATGCATGTACGCGCAACATACAAGGTAGTACGTGCAACGTACATGGCAATACTCAAAACCCTAATTTCTAGTGTTACCCTATGTAATGTCATTAAGTCCCAAGTGTTAGCCTCCTTATCATCCACTATTGTCCAGAAACCCTAATATCGAACCCTATAGCATCATGGTGTGTTTTTGACCTTGTGGAGTGCATTTTTTGTAGTTTGGTGCCTTGGAAGGAAATAGAAGAAGTTTATGAAGAAGAGTTGTTGGAACTTGAGCTTGAAGATCCGGGTTATCGTCATCATTTGGCACTCATTTGAGGTATAAAGCTCATAAATTGCTTTGTTAATGCTTATATCTCCTTTTTTTTTTGAGTATTTGGACCTTTTTGGTCCCATAGATGTGACCTTGTCGATTATTGTCATTACTGAAGCTTAGAGTTGCTAATCTTGGTGTTCTTTTTGTCCTAAAGTCATAATGTTCCTATTTTTGAAGCTTTGAACCATCCATGAATGAGGTTGAGTTCATAATATGGAAGTAGAGTGTTGTATTTCATAGATTCGGTTCATTTGGAGCATCCAAAGCACCAAGTTTACGACTATATGGTTTAAGATATTGTATATGACTCAGGTCGGTGATTGGGAACCTTAGACTTAAGGATTTAAGAGCTTATTGGAGAAATGGCTTAATGAGTGAGTATGTTGGGCGTACAAGTTCGTACGCACAACATACAGGCCTTGCAGCCTGTAGGCTTAGCATACAGTTGAGTATGCCCCGCATACTCAATGATTTGAGCTTTGCGTCTTTTTGGCCTCGGTTGGGCTATTTCCTTGGACATTGTTGTTTTGGGCCTTCGCAGGCCATCTGAAATCGAGCCTTTGATCTAGGGAAGTTTAGTAGGCTTTAGGGTAAGGCCCATTTGGGGGTTTCAGGTCGAATTTGGAAATTTGGGCCATAATTAGGCCTTGGACGACCGTAAAATCCATGTTTACTGCCGTAAACTCCAATAAATGGTCCTTAAGTGAGTTTAATCCATTCCAAGGCCCTAGAATTAAGCCTAGCTAATTTTCCAAAGTGTTAGCATGCCATTTAGCACCATAAAACCCCCAACCATGAGTTCACGGCCGTGAAATCATGTGGATATGGTCTTAGGGCCGAAAACTCCATAAGGAGTTTACTCTCGAAGAGTAAACTCAATTCCCAAGTCCCACACGTCCGTAGATGTCACCCGGGTCACTCCAAACACTTGATTGGAAGTGTTTTCGCTCATTGGAGTGTATATTCATATCTAATTAGTAGTTTAAAATCTAATTAGATACATTTGAATATTATTTAATGTTACATAGGAACCTCGCGTGTTATCAAGCCCCGAACCAACGTTTAGCATCCAATCAGTCGAGTTTTCTCGTCTGGTGAGTTCATACCCCTAACCTTTTTCAATGTTTTCACTGTTTTCAGGGGGGGGGGGGGAATACAAGCAAAGTACAAGGGATATTTGTACTTATAAACTTGTTTTACATGTGTGTGTGTTTCATAATTCATATGCTTTTAACACTGATAATCGTAACAGATAACCGTTTGAAATTTGTAGGATAATCATACACATTATTTGTGAAATTAGTTATAAACTATTATGTTTTATATTTCACAAATGGTATTCCATATTTTATCAGTTAAAAGCATGACATTTGAACCCTTATCATGAAATTTAGTACACTGTTTTGTCCTCGGTAACACTCCATAGAGATACGTGAGTGGAGGATTATTGTATTATTACTAGTAAATTTGTTAATCCTATATAATTGGAGACATGTCCTCGGTGAACACTCCACAGAGATACAAGAGTGGAGGACCGCATCTGTAACCTGAATCTCTTAGATAGGGAGCGTGACTTGAGTGTATAGATCTATATGGGGCTGACTACCCCGCACCTGGCTGCTAGCTACCGCCGAACCGAAATGGTTCAAGTGTGACGAAAGTCATAAGGTGATGTGGACTATTTATTGCCATATCTAGTCTATTGTATGGTTATGGAACTCGCAATTAGGATAATAGAGATTTACTTAATAGTAATAGTGAATAAAGTAATTAATTTACTTTGTAAATATTAGTTTTATATATGTGTTAAAACTAATACATTTCACAAGGATAACAAGGTTTTCAATATACATCTTTCACATTTGGTAACCAACATTTAGGAAAATATGGGATTTTCCTAGGGAACATTTGTACATAACCAGAAAAGTGTAATAAACCAGATAACTAAACTTTACATTTCACAAGGGTAAACATGTTCTCAGTGTACATCTTTACATCACTTTTTGGGATTCAATAACCAACATTTAAGAAAATATGGGATTTTCTTGGTGTGTAACATTTTCAGAAACAGAAAGGAACTTGTACGTTTTTCACAAAATAAAACCGCTTATGAACTCAACAGTGTTATGCTGATTTTCAAAATGCTTGTATTCTCAGGTCCGTATTAAACACGTAGATGATCCTTTTGTCGAAGACGGAGTGCATCGAAGACACGTCTTTCTTTTTTCTATATATACATATGTATAACACTGTACAACTTTACTTTTGAACAAATGTAAATTCCTATATGTAATGTAATGGTAGTTTACTTTGCTTACAATGTGAATTGGATTTGATACTCAACGTGGAGTCCGCCCCGGAAATGTTTCCGCCTTGGTTTTTGGGGTGTGACAGATTGGTATCAGAGCCCTTGTTTATAGTGAATGAAGTATACCAAAGCTTACATGGTATAAAACTATAAAGACTAAGGGGCCTAAGTGCTCTGAACTAAAAGTATACTTCAAAATATAAGTATTTTCAAAAGTATATAAGTATACCTAACAGTCGAGAACCGTAACTACATGTAGAACAAAACTTAAGTAAATGGGTGTTGTATGATGCGGTTAAACCTGGGCAGTTATGTAGTCGTGTCTAGGATCAATATAGCCTGGCCAACTATATTCATTCGAGACACGACCAACATATGCTTGGGAGTGACTGTGGGGTTCAGCATGCCTAAAACTTACCCTAATATCCCAAACATCAAACCATGGTTGTAGCGAATCATGAAATACTATGGGAGTATTTCTCGAGCCAACCCTTTGTAGAAAATCTCATTCAAGCGTTGTTCCTTGATCATTCCTTTAGCGATAATTTATCTGCTTCGATAACTCTTTCCTGCTTTATCGCTTATTCGGAACATATATGTCTGTGATATCTTTTGATCCAATTCAAAGGACTTACCATCCTCTCTCTTTTTTGGTCTTATTAGATCAAGATGCCTCCAAGAAAGAGACCCAGCTCAAAGACCAACAACCCTCCACCACCACCTTCTCCTCAAATTGATATCGTAACACTTCAGACAGTCATTACTGCCGCAGTGACAACCGCCATGTCACAAATGAACCCCGGTGGTTCAGGAAGTGGTCCCCAGCCTCAAAACCAGGATGTTAGCCAGGGACACCGAAAGGAGGGTTCCTATAAAGACTTCATGACAGCATAACCTACATCCTTTGATGGCACTGGAGGTGTCATTTTCCTTTCCCGATGGTTCGAGAAAATTGAATCCATCTTTGAAATCGTGCTTGTTCGGAGTCCGATAAAGTAAAGTTCGCAGCCTGTACCTTCATTGATAAAGCTTTGACTTGGTGGAATGGTCGAGTCAAATCCTTGACCCTACCTGTAGCCAATGCTATGGGTTGGGAAGCCATGAAAGAACTCCTTCTGGCTGAGTACTGCCCTCGGGGCGAAATACAGAAGTTAGAGCACGAGCTCTGGAACCTGAAGATGAAGGGTTCCCATATTGCTGCATACACCTCGAGGTTTGATGACCTGGCACTACTCTGTCCGGGAATGGTTACCCTGGAGAGTAAGAAGATAGAGAGATTTTTTTGGGGGCTGACCCAACCGACCAAAGGAAACGTCTTATCTGTGAGGCCAGATACTTATGACAGTGCCAAAAGTTTAGCTCAGATCCTGGTTGATCACAGTGATGAAGTTGAGAGAACAACCGCCGCCACCGAACCGACCAAGACCAGTGGTGAAAAGAGGATTCTGGAAGAAGAAGAAAGGCCAACCTTCCCAGGGATCTTCAAAGGAACAACAGACAGTAGCAGTTCATGCTACTACTACCCCTGTTGCTGTTGCTTCTGTTATGGGATCTACAGCTTAGACCCCTACCAGTAGATATGGTGGTAACCTTCCTCTGTGTGAAAAGTGTAAGTACCATCATAACCCTGGCCCCTGCCATGACCTAACATGCACCAACTGTGGCAAAAAGGGGCACACGGTTCGATTTTGCAAGGCACCAGCCCAATCTGCAAATCAATCTTCTGGAGCAGGTGTTGGTCAAGCCTACTATAATTGTGGAGAAGTTGGGCATTACAAGAGGAATTTCCCCAAGAAGGTGACATCTGATAATACCGGGAGAGTCCTAGCCATGGGACGGGAGGAGGCAGTCGTCGATCCCACCGTTGTTTCGGGTACGTTCCTTCTCGACAACTCATATGCTAGTATCCTTTTCGATTTGGGTGTTGAAAGAAGTGTTGTTAGTCATTCTTTCAAACATAATCTAAAATCTAATCCCCAAACATTAACCGAAACGTTTACCGTCGAGATGGCCAACGGTGAGAAAGAAAATGCTAGCGACATATTCATAGGTTGTACCCTTACCTAGAACGATCATTCATTTCCCATCGATCTTATGCCAGTTTCCATAAAGAGCTTTCATGTCATCATTGGCATGAATTGGTTGAGTCCCAATCACGCTGATATCCTTTGCTACGAAAAAGCCATCCGTCTCAATCTTCCTACGGGTCAAATTCTTATGATCTATGGTGATAAACTCAGCTCCAACCTTCGCATCATTTCCTACATCAAAGCTCATAAAATCTTGTGAAAGTAATGTCAAGCATTCCTAGCCCATGTAATCAACGAGAAACAGGAAATTAAAGACCTCGCGAGCATCCCCGAAGTCTGTAACTTTTCCTGATGTCTATCCGGAAGAGCTCCCAGGGATTCCTCCCGAACGTCAGGTCGAATTTCGCATTGACCTAATTCCTGGAGCTACCCCCGTAGCCAAGTCTCCATATCACCTAGCTCCAGCAGAAATGCAAGAGTTATCCATCCAACTCAACGAGTTACTCAGCAAAGGGTTCATCAGACCGAGTTCCTCACCTTGGGGAGCCCCGGTTTTATTTGTAAAGAAGAAAGATGGATCCTTCCAGATGTGTATCGACTACCGCGAGCTGAACAAGTTGACCGTCAAAAACCGATATCCTCTTCCGCGAATAGATGACCTCTTCGATCAACTTCAGGGAGCCAGCTACTTCTCAAAGATAGACCTTCGTTCAGGGTACCATCAGCTACGAGTTCAGGAGAATGGTGTTTCCAAAACAACTTTCAGGAATCGGTATGGACACTACGAGTTTATAGTGATGCCCTTCAGTCTAACCAATGCACCGGCAATGTTCATGGACCTGATGAACCGGGTGTGTCGTCCTTTCTTAGACAAATTCGTCATCGTGTTCATTGACGACATCCTTGTCTACTCCAGGAGCGAAGAAGATCACAAACAACACTTGAGATTATTGTTGGAAACCCTTAGATCCGAGAAGTTGTATGTGAAATTTTCCAAGTGTGAATTATGGATTCGGAAGATGACTTTCCTCGGTCACGTGGTAAGCGAGGAGGGTATTCATGTGGATCCTCCCAAGATTAAAGCGATAGAGAATTGGTCGGCACCAAAAACACCCACATAAATCCGTCAATTCTTGGGTCTTGCCGGCTATTATCGGAGATTTATCCAGAACGTTTCTAGAATTGTCAAACCCCTAACCACTCTAACACATAAAGGTGTACCCTTTTGTTGGAGTGAAAAGAAAGAAACAACGTTCCAGACATTGAAGCAAGCGTTATGCAGCGCACCTGTTCTGTCCCTACCCGAAGGGACAGAGGACTTCGTGGTCTATTGTGATGCGTCTAATCAAGGCTTAGGCTGTGTGCTTATGCAAAGAGGAAAGGTAATTGCTTATGCCTCGAGACAGCTGAAGGCACATGAGGTCAACTATACCACTCATGACTTGGAGTTAGGAGTCGTAGTCTTTGCATTGAAGATTTGGAGACATTATCTCTACGGAACCAAGTGTACGATCTTCACTGACCATAAGAGCCTGCAGCACATCCTCAATCAGAAGGACCAAAATATGAGGCCACGACGATGGGTAGAGCTGCTTAGCGATTATGAGTGCGAGATTCGCTACCATCCTGACAAGGCCAATGTAGTAGCAGATGCCCTTAGCCGAAAGGAAATTTCGAGCCGTAAAGTGAGGACACTGATGATGACTATCCATTCCCATTTATCCATACAAATCCGAGACGCCCAGTTAGAAGCCCTCAAACCAGAGAACATGTCACGCGAAGCCTTGAGGGGAATGGATAAGAAACATGAGATCAGAGGTGACGGAGTCTACTGTTTCATGGACCGAATTTGGATTCCAAAGTCCGGAGGATTCATGGAGATTGTTATGGAGGAAGCACACAAGACCAGATACTCTGTTCACCCAGGTTCGGACAAGATGTACTTAGATCTTAAGAAACAATACTGGTGGCCCAACATGAAAGCTGAGATCACTACATTTGTGGGCAAGTGCTTGACTTGCGCCAAGGTGAAAGTTGAGTACTAGAAACCCTCGGGTCTACTCCAGCAACCCGAGATACCCGAGTGGAAATGGGAGATGATTACCATGGACTTCATCACCAAGTTACCCAAGTGTCCGAGTGGGTTCGACACCATTTGGGTAATTGTCGATCGTTAGACAAAATATGCTCACTTCATTCCGATCAAAGAATCATTCAAGATGGAAAGACTCGCGCGAATTTACATCCAAGAGGTATTCTGAATGCACGGTGTACCTGTATCCATTATCTCTAATCAAGATAGCAGGTTTACCTCCAGATCTTGGCAGTCTCTCCAGAAGGCTCTTGGAACCAAACTAGACATGAGCACGACTTATCATCCTCAGACCGATTGACAGAGTGAGAGAACTATCCAAACCCTGGAAGACATGCTTAGAGCATGTGTCATTGATTTCGGAAAATCGTGGGACACACATCTACCTTTGATCGAATTCTCGTACAACAACAGTTACCACACCAGCATTAAGGCTGCCCCATTTGAGGCCCACTACGGTCGCAAGTGCAGATCCCCTCTGTGCTGGGCCGAGGTAGGGGACACACAGCTAGCCAAGAGTCGAGTCCCAGACAGTGCTCTCACAGGTCCTGAAATCATCCGTGAGACCACCGAGAAGATCATTCAAATCCGGGAACGATTGAAAGCCTCACGAGATCGTCAAAAGAGTTACATAGATAATCAGCGGAAACCTCTGGAATTCCAGGTTGGAGACCGTGTCCTGTTGAAGGTCTCGCCCTGGAAAGGCATGGTACGCTTTGGGAAGCATGGGAAACTTAATCTGAGGTACATTGGAACCTTCGAGATCCTCGCCAGGATCGGTCCGATAGCCTATAAACTTCGATTACCTCACGAGTTCAGTAACATCCATCCCGTCTTCCATGTTTCAAATCTCAAGAAGTGCTTATCCGATGAAACCCTAGTGATCCCCTTAGACGAGATCGAGATCAATGAAAACCTGAACTTCGTGGAGGAGCCGATCGAAATCATGGATCGAGAGATCAAGCGTACAAAGCAAAGCCGCATCCCGATAGTGAAGGTTTGCTGGAATGCCAAGCGGGGACCGGAATTTACTTGGGAGCGTGAGGACTCAATGAAACAGAAGTATCCACATCACTTTCCAGATCCATGATTTGTATCTTAATTTTGAATTTCTGGATGAAATTCCCTCTAACGGGGGGATAATGTAACAACCCAAAGTTTGCACATCAATTGTAACCCTTTTCGTAACCCTTTTGTATTAATCTATTCGCCGTTTTCTTTTCGTTTCGTTTACGTCATTTAATTAAGTCAATAATTTGAACTTATTAATATGAATTAATGGGTGTCCCAACGACTTTAGAACTCATTTTACCACCCCATTCTAGTAATCGGAAATTTTTTAGAATCAACCATATCGGGTTACGACAACTTGATCGGGTGCGACAAAAAGCCCCGTCTAACGCTGGTATCGGGTAGAATTCCACAGTGTCCAAATCTTGGAACCTATTTAAAGAGGTTTAAGCTTTCATTTGAAGCTTTTGATCTCTCTCACTACTCTCTCTCTAAGCTCTCTCCTCAAATCAAAGATCTAGGTCCAAAAACATAGAATTAAGGCTCCAAATCCTTGAGTTAAGTTCCCTAACTTGTTACTCAAACTCCTTAGCCTTCAAATCCAAATTTAAACTTTGATTTTGGACCTCAAATATGAGTTTACGGCCAAGGAGCATGCTTGGGCCGTAAACACCTAATAAGAGGGTTTTTATGCCTTTAAACCCCTCTAAACCAATTTTGGGACTTAGATACGACTATATGGCTTACCATTCTGGACTTAGAACACCCTAAGCATGAATTTTGAAGAGTAAACATGAGTTTACTGCCCAAGAACATGCTTGGGCCGTAAAATCATCATTCATGGGTGGTAAACTCAATTTCCAGTGTTAAAAAGCCGTGTAAACACACCATTAGCCTTGGAATAAATCCTAGAACCAACCAAAACTAGTTTTGGGACCTTAAACATGATAAATACCTTCCTTTTGAGTGTTTACGGCCATGACTCCCCAAGAACAAGTTCCAGGTCCGTAAACTCCTTTACATAGGTCAAATGGTGCCAAAAATCCATCCCAAGGCTTGGAAAAATAGTTTGAATCACTTGTGATTATCCTATCATCACCAAATAAATTAAGGATTGAGCATGGGGGAGTTTACGGCCATAAACTCCATGTTTACTACCGTAAACTCCAATAAATGGTCCTTAAGTGAGTTTAATCCATTCCAAGGCCATAGAGTTAAACCTACCTAATTTTCCCAAGTGTTAGCATGCCATTTTGCACCATAAAACCCCCAACCATGAGTTTACGGCCGTGAACTCATGTAGTTATGGTCTTAGGGCCGAAAACTCCATAAGGAGTTTACTCTCAAAAGAGTAAACTCAATTCCCAAGTCCCACACGTCCGTAGATGTCACCTGGGTCACTCCAAACACTTGATTGGAAGTGTTTTCGCTCATTGGAGTGTATATTCATATCTAATTAGTTGTTTAAAATCTAATTAGATACATTTGAATATTATTTCATATGACATAGGAACCTTGCATGTTATCAAGCCCCGAACCAACGTTTAGCATCCAAACAGTCGCGTTTTCTCGTCTGGTGAGTTCATACCCCTAACCTTTTTCAATGTTTTCACTGTTTTCAGGGGGAATACAAGCAAAGTACAAGGGATATTTGTACTTATAAACTTGTTTTACATGTGTGCGTTTCATAATTCATATGTTTTTAACACTAATAATCGTAACAGATAACCGTTTGAAACTTGCAAGATAATCATACACATTATTTGTGAAATTAGTTATAAACTATTATGTTTTATATTTCACAAATGGTATTCCATATTTTATCAGTTAAAAGCATGGCATTTGAACCCTTATCATAAAATTTAGTACACTATTTTGTCCTTGGTAACACTCCACAGAGATACGTGAGTGGAAGATTCTTGTATTATTACTAGTAAAATTGTTAATCCTATATAATTGGAGACACGTCCTCGGTGAACACTGCACAGAGATACGCGATTGGAGGACCGCATATGTAACCAGAATCTCTTAGATCGGGAGCGTGACTTGAGTGTATAGATCTATACGGGGCTGACTACCCCGCACCTGGCTGCTAGCTACAGCCGAACCGAAATGGTTCAAGGGTGATGAAAGTCATAAGGTGATGTGGACTATTTTTTGCCATAACTAGTCTATTGTATGGTTATGGAACTCGCAATTAGGATAACAAAGATTTACTTAATAGTAATAGTGAATAAAGTAATTAATTTACTTTGTAAATATTAGTTTTATATATGTGTTAAAACTAATACATTTCACAAGGATAACCAGGTTTTTAGTATACATATTTCACATTTGTTAACCAACATTTAGGAAAATATGGAATTTTCCTGGGGAACATTTGTACATAACCAGAAAAGTGTAACAAACCAGATAACTAAACTTTACATTTCACAAGGGTAAACATGTTTTCAGTGTACATCTTTACATCACTTTTTGGGATTCAATAACCAACATTTAAGAAAATATGGGATTTTCTTGGTGTGTAACATTGTCAGAAATGGAAAGGAACTTGTACATTTTTCACAAAACAAAACCGCTTATTGTCACACCCCGAAAACCAAAGGCGGAAACATTTCCAGGGTTGACTCCATGTTGAGTATCAAATCCAATGCACATAGTAAAGCAGTAATCACAAAACATTACATTACATAATATTATTTACATCTGTTTAAAAAGGAAAGACGAGTCTTCAGGACGCTCCGTCTTCTCCAAAAGGTTGCAGTGTACCTGTCTATCGTTGACCTGAGAATACAAGCAGTTTGAAAATCAGCATAAAGCTGGTGAGTTCATAAGCGGTTTAGTTTTGAAAAGACGAGTTCCTTTACGTTCTGGAAAAGATGTTGATCAAGAAAATCCCATATTTTCTTATAGTTTTAGTTACTCGTTTGTTACTTTATCCGTTTATGTGCTGTTGTGTTACCCAAGAAAATCCCATATTTTCCTATGTGTTGAGTTATCTATTAGTATCTAGGTTCGTTACTGATTTTAATGTTATCCCATGAAAATCCCATATTTTCCTATGTGTGGTGTTTTGTTCTTAGGTCTGATTTCGAAATACCAGTAATTACCATGTGAGTAGTATTAGTTATGTGTTCTACTTCCTTAGTTATTCTACAATCGGTTGACTATAATCTACTAACTTAGTTGTAATTTCGAATATTTGGAATCACACAGAAGCGTACTTTATAGTATTTTCGAAGTTCTGCTGAGTTCCAATGGAGTATATTAGGTGTGTATTCGAAGCTTTGTCGACATTCTGAGGCGGATATATTTGAAACTCAGAAGAGGTCCAAAGGCGTATTTTCGTATTAAATTCGAAACTCTGGTGACACTCAAGGGGTACACTAACTGTATATTCGAAGTCTTAGTGTCAACCAAAGGCGTCATTTCGCATTCGTAGTCGTATTAGCATTCGTAGTCGTATTCGTATTCATAAACGTATTTGTATTCATAGGCGTATTCGTATTCGTAGGCGTATTCGTATTCGTAGACATATTCATATTCGTAGACGTATTCGTATTCGTAGACATATTCGTATTCGTAGACGTATTCGTATTCGTATTCGTAGACGTATTCGTATTCGTTCTAGATTACATTCGTATTCGTATTCGTTCTAGATTACATTCGTTATAATTAGTATGGTTTCTTTTACAAAAGACAATATAGATTAAAACACTTTTCAAAAGAAATCTATAATTAACCTG
This sequence comes from Lactuca serriola, assembly GCF_051521515.1. Lineage (NCBI taxonomy): Eukaryota > Viridiplantae > Streptophyta > Magnoliopsida > Asterales > Asteraceae > Lactuca > Lactuca serriola. The sequence goes on along the minus strand of NC_136410.1, from coordinate 228,247,039 downwards.
CAATTCGAAACATCAGTCATTATATTCTTTGGAAATCATGACATTTAGAAACTAAAATCATTTAGTTGTAAATCAATTTAAGTACAAGATACACTTGTACTTTTGCTTGTATTCCCCCCCTGAAAACAGTTAAAAACAGTGAAAAAGGGTAGGGATATGAACTCACCGGACGAGAAACGTAACGATTTCGGATGCTAAACGTTGGTCCGGGGCTTGCAAATGCACGAGGTTCCTTAGGGATTTGAGGCCTTAAAATTGAGTTTTGGACCCTTAAGCTTTGGATTTAGGAGAGAGGTTAGAGAGAGAGTAGAGAGAGAGGGAAAAAGCTTCAAATGAAAGGTTTAACAAGTTTATTTAGTTCCGAAAACTTGGACATGGTGGAATTCTACCCGATACCGGCCTTAAACGAGGCTTTAGGTCGTACCCGATTAAGTTTCCGTCACCCGACGGGGACGTTTCTAAAACTTATGAAATAAATGTTTTGGGCTAATATCATGAGTTCCTAAAGGGTTTGGACACTCATTGGATCATAATAAACATATAAATTTAATTAACTAAACCCAAAAACGACATCGGGACGTTTCGATATACGACGAGTTATACGGGTAGAACTGGTTATCGGCGATGGAAAAACTTCGGGTTGTTACCTTATCCCCCCGTTAGAGGGAATTTCGTCCCGAAATTCAAAGAATAAGATACTGATCATGAATTGGAATGAGACACGGATGGATTTGTTGCCTTGGATCTTCACTTTCTCAAGTGGAATCAGGTCTCTACAGGGCGTTCTAGCGAATTCTCACTATCGGAACGTGTCTTTGATTCAGACCTTGACTCTCTCTCAATCTATGATATTAGTCGGTTTTCTCATGGAAGTTCCAACCCAGGACGACTTCGGTTTCCTCAACGAATCACTAGGGTTTCGTTGGATAGATGCTTCTAAGGATTCGAGATATGATGGTCTAGATAAACGTTACCAAGCTCTAAGGGCATCCGAAATCTGAAGATTGTAGAATCGAATTCTACGAAGATCTCAAAAGGTCTGATGTGGAACCAAACTAGATGTTCGAAAGAAATTCCCGGGAATCCTTCGGGAAAGACATTTAGAGGAAAGAGCTGTTAACTTCCCGTTTCTCAATAATCACAGAAACGAGGGATGCGTGGTAATTCATACCGGGAAAAATTTTGAGTTCTAAGGCATGGAATGATACGAATGTTTGATGCCGAAGATCACAAGAGTCGGGTCGAGGAAAAGATCTAAACGGGCGACCCTTTCAAATCTAAGGATATCGACATGAATGAGACTCGGTCATTTCATGTCAATCATAGCATCAAAATGTTTTGTGAAAAGTTTCCCATTTGGATCGAATGGAACAGGATAATCCTCCGGACTGATGAATCAATCTACGGGTACGAAGTTAGTGTTCTCTATCTCACTGGTTAGTTATCTTGACGGTGCACGTTTCGATTATCGACAAAGGATTTAGTTTAGATAGATATTTGAAATGAATGATTAGCAATTCTTTCATCATTAGAATCGAAAGGATTAAGGGCATAAGTTTTATCGAAGAGAAGTATACCTGTGGCAATGGTGGGATCTGCGGCTGTCCTTTCTTGTACCATAGTTAGGACTCTCCCGGTGTTTCCAGACGTTACTGTCTTTGGACAGTTTCGTTTGTAGTGCCCGACCTCTCCACAGCTGTAGCAGGTTTGACCGATACCTGCTCCGGAAGCTTGACTAGTTGACGGGGTTGGGGCCTTGCAGGTTCGTGCGAGGTGACCTTCCTGGCCACAACTCCTACAGAACTTTTCACGACAAGGGCCAGGGATGCGATGGTGGTAGCTACATCGGTGACACCACGGGAGGGTACCGACATATCCGGTAATAGGTGCTTGAGATGTGGAATTGACAACAGAAACAGCGGCACGAACAGTGGTAGCGTGGACCGCCACTATTTGCTGTTTCTTAGAAGGTTCTGGGGAAGACTGACTCTTCTTCTTCTTTCTCCAAAACTTTCTTTTCTCGTCAATCTTTTCTGTTGGCTCGGGTGTAGTGTCTGCTTCTTCCTGCACATCACTGTGATCGATCAAAGTTTGAGCCAGGCACTTTGCACTGTCGTAGGTATCTGGCTTTGCTGCTATAACATTCCCCTTTGTTGGCTGGGTTAATCCCCAGATGAACCTTTCTATCTTTTTGCTTTCCAGGGTAACCATTCCCGGACAAAGGAGTGCCAGGTCATCAAACCTTGAAGTGTAAGAGATGACATCAGAACCTTTCATCTTCAGGTTCCACAGCTCATTTTCCAACTTCTGGATTTCACCCCGAGGGCAATACTCTGCACGTAGTAGTTCCTTCATAACTTCCCATCCCATATCATTGGCTACAGGTAAAGTCAGGGTTTGACTCGACCGTTCCACCAAGTCAAAGCCTTATCGGTGAGCGTACAGGTGGCAAATTTCACCTTATCAGATTCCGAACAGGCGCAAATCTCGAAGATAGATTCGATTTTCTCTAACCACCGAGTTAGAGCAATGACACCCCTGTGCCATCGAAGAATGTGGGTTTTGCATTCATAAAGTCTTTATAAGAACACTCCTTCCGGTGTCCTTGACTACCTTCCGGGTTTGGGGTACTACCCCCTGAACCACTAGGGTTTAGTTGAGGTAGGAGAGCATATATGGTGGCAGAAATGGTTGCCTGAAGTGTTTCCAGATCGATTTGAAGAGGAGGTGGCGGAGGGTTGTTGGTCTTAGAGCTGGGTCTCTCTCTTGGAGGCATCTTGATCTAATAAGATCAAGAAAGAGAGGATGATAAGTCCTCTGAATTGAATCAAGAGATATGACAGATATATGCTAACAAGCGATAAAGCAGGAAAGAGTTATCAAAGCGGGAAAATTATCGCTAAGGGACATGAACGAGGATTTCTACCAAGGATTGGCTCGAGAAATACTCCCAAAGTATTTCGTGATTTGTTACGACGCTGATTCGATGTTTGTGGTGTTAGGGTAAGTTTTAGGCATGCCGCATACCACAGTCACTCCCGGGCACATGTTAGCCGTGTCTCGAATGAATATAGTTGGCCAGGCTATATTGATCCTAGACACAACTACATAAGTGCCCAGGTTTAACCGCAGCGTACACACCCATTTACTTATGTTTCGTTCTACTTGTAGTTACGGATCTCGACGGTCGGTATACTTGTATACTTTTAGAAAATACTTATACTCGTAGGGTATACTTTTAGTTCAGAGCACTTAGGCCCTTTAATGTTTATAGTCTTATACCATGTAAGCTTTGGTATACCAGCTCACTATAAACAAGGGCTCTGATACCAATCTGTCACACCCCGAAAACCAAAGGCGGAAACATTTCCAGGGTTGACTCCATGTTGAGTATCAAATCCAATGCACATAGTAAAGTAGTAATCACAAAACATTACATTACATAATATTATTTACATCTGTTTAAAAAGGAAAGTTGTACAAGTTTTATACATATGTAATATAGACAAAAGTAAAGACGAGTCTTCAGGACGCTCCGTCTTCTCCAAAAGGTTGCAGTGTACCTGTCTATCGCTGACCTGAGAATACAAGCAGTTTGAAAATCAACATAAAGCTGGTGAGTTCATAAGTGGTTTAGTTTTGAAAAGACGAGTTCCTTTACGTTCTGGAAAAGATGTTGATCAAGAAAATCCCATATTTTCTTATAGTTTTAGTTACTCGTTTGTTACTTTATCCGTTTATGTGCTGTTGTGTTACCCAGGAAAATCCCATATTTTCCTATGTGTTGAGTTATCTATTAGTATCTAGGTTCGTTACTGATTTTAATGTTATCCCAGGAAAATCCCATATTTTCCTATGTGTGGTGTTTTGTTCTTAGTTCTGATTTCGAAATACCAGTAATTACCATGTGAGTAGTATTAGTTATGTGTTCTACTTCCTTAGTTATTCTACAATCGGTTGACTATAATCTACTAACTTAGTTGTAATTTCGAATATTTGGAATCACACAGAAGCGTACTTTATAGTATTTTCGAAGTTCTGCTAAGTTCCAAAGGAGTATATTAGGCGTGTATTCGAAGCTCTTTCAACATTCTGAGGCGTATATATTTGAAACTCAGAAGAGGTCCAAAGGCGTATTTTCGTATTAAATTCGAAACTCTGGTGACACTCAAGGGGTACACTAACTGTATATTCGAAGTCTTAGTGTCAACCAAAGGCGTCATTGCGCATTCGTAGTCGTATTAGCATTCGTAGTCGTATTCGTATTCATAAACGTATTCGTATTCGTAGGCGTATTCGTATTTGTAGGCGTATTCGTATTCGTAGACATATTCATATTCGTAGACGTATTCGTATTCGTAGACGTATTCGTATTCGTAGACGTATTCGTATGCGTAGACGTATTCGTATTCGTTCTAGATTACATTCGTATTTGTATTCGTTCTAGATTACATTCGTATTCGTTCTAGATTACATTCGTTATAATTAGTATGGTTTCTTTTACAAAAGACAATATAGATTAAAACACTTTTCAAAAGAAATCTATAATTAACCTGCAATTCGAAACATCAGTCATCATATTCTTTGGAAATCATGACATTTAGAAACTAAAATCATTTAGTTGTAAATCAATTTAAGTACAAGATACACTTGTACTTTTGCTTGTATTCCCCCCTGAAAACAGTTAAAAACAGTGAAAAAGGGTAGGGGTATGAACTCACCGGACGAGAAACGTGACGATTTTGGATGCTAAACGTTGGTCCGGGGCTTGCAAATGCACGAGGTTCCTTAGGGATTTGAGGCCTTAAAATTGAGTTTTGGACCCTTAAGCTTTGGATTTAGGAGAGAGGTTAGAGAGAGAGTAGAGAGAGAGAGGGAAAAAGCTTCAAATGAAAGGTTTAACACGTTTATATAGTTCCGAAAACTTGGACACGGTGGAATTCTACCCGATACCGGCCTTAAACGAGGCTTTAGGTCGTACCCGATTAAGTTTCCGTCACCCGACGGGGACGTTTCTAAAACTTATAAAATAAATGTTTTGGGCTAATATCATGAGTTCCTAAAGGGTTTGGACACTCCTTGGATCATAATAAACATATAAATTTAATTAACTAAACCCAAAAACGACATCGGGACGTTTCGATATACGACGAGTTATACGGGTAGAACGGGTTATCGGCGATGGAAAAACTTCGGGTTGTTACACTTATGAACTCACCAGTGTTATGCTGATTTTAAAAATGCTTGTATTCTCAGGTCCGTATTAGACAGGTACCCGATGATCGTTTTGTCGAAGACGGAGTGCATTGAAGACACGTCTTGCTTTTGTCTATATACACATATGTATAACACTGTACAACTTTACTTTTGAACAAATGTAAATTCCTGTATGTAATGTAATGGTTGTTTACTTTGCTTACTATGTGCATTGGATTTGATACTCAACGTGGAGTCCGCCCCGGAAATGTTTCCGCCTTGGTTTTTGGGGTGTGACATTATGTGAGTGTGAGCGGGGCCCGTATCTCATTTGGGCGGGGTCCATTATGCGAGTGTCGACGGGGCCCGTATCTCATTGGGTGGGGCTCGTTATGCGTGTGTGGGCGGCATCCGTATCTCATTGGGTGGGGCCCATTATATAATATGTATAGTATGTGGTGTCTTGGGGAGCTCACTAAGCTTTATGCTTACGGTTTTTAGTTTATGTTTTAGGTAATTCTGGTTCCAAGGGGAAGAGCTCGGTTTTAGAGCATCGCATACACCATATGAATGCACTTTATGGGACATACTCTGATTTTTATGATGTTTTACATACTTGATTTATTGGGATGTATGAACAATGTTGTGGATTACTATTTTTACTTAAATCAAAAATGAATTTTTTGGGTTATAATTTTTGGATGTTATAAAATGGTATCAGAGCCTTAGTTTGAGGGATTTGGACACACTCTCGGGTGTGTCTAAACTCAAACTAAGGATTTGGTAAAGTTTTTTCAAAAGAAAAAAATATTTATAAGACAAAAGGGTTTTCTAAAATAAGAAAGCTTGTGGTGCATGCAATCATCCGAGCTCAAGTAAATTTTCCCAAATTACCCATACATATTATTTGATATGCTTTGATTTGTGAATTGGTGAATCACATGATAGTTAGGTCTAAGGATTTGTTCAGTTTTAGCATGATAGAATACTAGGGGAAATGCCTTTGTATACCTGTTGTATGAGCTTGTAGATTTGCATGCTAGTACTGATCAGTTGGTGATAGGATGACCTGATTAGGTTAACCTTGGTTCTAATACTTGATGCTCAAATGCTGCTTGCTTGGTGATTTTAGAAGTTCTAACTAGCTTCATCTAAATACAAAACAGATATGCTAAGTTACATATTATAGGAACTAAATAATTTTAGAAGGTTAGGTTTTAACTCTATTGTTCAGCTCTTGTTTGAGTCCAACTGTTGTAGTGTGAGACCCCTCATTCGAAGAAGTATCTAGTTTTAATGATATGCAATGGTATTTGCGAGCTAGTTAGAGGAAGTTAGATGGAGTTCCTTCTGCAACTGATGGTGGAGAGTGATATAGAGTTAGCCCTAGGAAAACCTAGGATGGGTTCTAGTGTTGGGAGCCTTATCTGTGAGGGAAGGTTATATGGATTTAGAGTAACTTGGTTGAGTCAAATAAATTATTGAGGAATGTAAGGATAGATATGGAAGGTAGTATGGTCCTGTAATATTGGAAGTAGAGGATCCGTACTCGATTCAAGGAGAGTTGTGGTGAAATCAGGGAGCTGGTAGGGTTGTGCTTCCTTGGAATATTTTGATGTGTATTCTGATAATTTTATGGTCTATTTTTAGTATGGTGGTATTTCCAAGCAAACCAGTGGGCAGTACAGGTGTCAGGGAGGGTTCATGCTTGGGTTCTGGAGTCGGGCAGCTTAATGACCAGATGAGAGGGTTCATCTCATCTGAGATTATACGTAGTATCCTTGCGCAGACTCATGTGATCTTTTGCACGGTCAAGTAGGGTATTCTGGAGACTCTTGATCAGCAGTTAACCGCCTTTTGCACTGAGATTTTTGCTTTGGTCGGGATGAGATCTCAGGCTTTCAGCGAGTTACGGGAATGTGGAGCACCAGATTATCACTAGGCGAGGTATCCTATTGCGAGAAGCAGGTAGTTATCAGATGTTGCTAACGCCTTCCGTACCAGTTGTTGTCCCGATGAGGACAAGGCCAGACCAGCTTCCTGCCTCTTGAAGGACAGGGCACATGATTGGTGGGATAAGGTACGACATACTATGGGTAATGATGTTGTGGATTCGATGACTTGAGGTGATTTCTCGACCAGGTTCCGAGTGGAGTTCGCATCGGTGATTGTGGTGCAGTAGTTGGCGCGAGAGTTCCAGGATCTCCGCCAGACTACTAAGATGGTGGTTGAGACCACCACTATGTTCAGGGAGATATCACTTCTGGTTTTGTAGTACGTGGAGGATGAGGAGATAAATAAAGACCGATATCATGAGATGTTGCGGAGTGAGATTCGGCAGATTGTTAGCCGATCCAGCTGCAAGACGTTGGAAGACATGATAACGAGGGGTAAAGAGAGAGAGATTGATCTAGAGATGGAGATTGAGAGGAAGAGGAAGCCAGATTTTGTGTCTAGTGTTAAGGGTTCGGGAAAGTGGCCCAAGGTGGTTGATTCAAGAGGGAAGGGCCAACAGGTCCAAGACCGCTGCGGAAAGTGCGGCAGGTTGCACGAGAGGACGTGCAGGGTGGGTGCTTCTGGCTACTTCAAGTGCGGCCGGACTGGTCATATCGGCAGGGATTGTACTACTACCACCACCATCACCCCGGTATCTGATATTATTTGCTTTCAGTGCAATCAAAGGGCCCACAAGGAGGCCCACTGTCCGAGTTTGGCCACAACATGATGAATGGTGTAGTATGTTAGAGACTTATATTAAATTGATATTGCTAATTGACATATCATACTAATGGGTCACACTAACAACAACTTGATACAATTGATTATTTATTAGAAATTGGTTTTAATAAATGCTCAGTAAACTCTTATAATTAAATAGGAAACCATATATATTTATAGGAAATAATAATTTTCATTAGCAAGTAACATTATATATAATTTATATGGTATGAATTAATAAGTTATGCACAACATTTTGGACTAGAAAAATTCTTTTGTCCTTTACCAAAAGGTTAAAGTTTATATTTTATAAACTTGGTTTATAAAATATAAAGATTTTGCCTTCTTCCTTTTAGTATTTTATAAAATAAGAGTCAAAAAGGAAGAATATGGCTTTCTGATTATTTAAATGAGAGAATGGCTATTTGAATATTTAAATAAGAGTATGCCTTTTTGATTATTAAATGAGAGAATGACTCTTTGATTATTTAAATAAAGGCATGGTCTTTTGATTGGTTTATCCAAAAAGTAAGGTATTGTTTCTACAATATATACAAGACTTGATGCTTTTCATTTGGTCTTGGATTTGATACACCAAAATCGTAACATAGAGAGAGAGAGAGACAGACAGACAAACAGAGAGATGAGATTGTCTCATCTTTTATTTTTGCCTTGAAGTTTACTTGCATTCCCTTACTCTCTTTGGTTCATATTTTTATATGAGATAAATCTTAAGAGTTCTTAAGAGTTTATGGACTAGCATCTTCATCAAGTTGAGTCATTGTTGGTGTCTCAAAGGTTCAACATTCTTCATCAACTTCCAAGCATCCGAAGAGGATCTAAAGAACAACAAAGGTTGTTATTTCTTCATCCTCACTATGGTTGGTATTTAATCTTTCTATAACTTGCAAGAAGATCCTTATTGGGAATAAAATGTTAATGTTATGTTCAACATTTTAAGTCTTCTATTGCTATATTTTTCTAAACTAAAACCCAACAATTGGTATGAAGACCCGCCTAGCAAGTTTGGTTAGTTTTTTTGATTTTTGGAAATCTTAGTTTTTCGGATAACTTGTTTTTGTATAAAATATAAGTTCATACATATTTTCTATGACAACTTTATATTTGTTATTTTATGTGACAAAAGTTTTCATGCAACTTTTGTCATTGAAAAGTTGTCTTAGAAAAACAAAGGTTGTTTGATATGTATGTTGATGTGTATGATGTGCATAAACTAGCCAAGGACCATTATGCTTGTTGTTGTTGTTGTGTTTGTTGTTTTTATTAAATAAATGGTTGTAATAATTTATTTATTCATATGGTATGTAGTAAATAAGTATATTAGGTTTTCTTGTTTATTTTTGTAAAGTAATAGATTAGTTTTTAGAAATAATTTATTTGTACAAAGATGTAACAAGAAATGAAGTTGGAGGCATTTGTTTAAGACAAAAGGGCAATTTTCGAGTTCAACATGTGCTGGGCAAAAAGATGACACTTTCTGAAAAGTGTCATGAATGCTACACATGTGTTAAACAAGTGTTGAACAGAAAGATGACAGTTTCTGAAAATTTTCATGAATGCAACTGTTTTTTCCTTAAAGAAGTTCATCAAATCTTTTGCAAGCAATGTGTGTTTACTCAAGTAGGAGCTTTTACAACAACATTACAAGAAGATTTTTGGTCCCCTTAAATGTCCCTTTAGGAATGGACTTGGCTTTTTTTGTTGGCTCACAAAAAATGTCATTAGTTGGCTATGTTTATGCACATATCTTTTTATGTTTGTGTTGTTTATTTTATGCAATTATTATGTGTGGTTGATAAATTAGTTTTTCACATGCTAAAATAATTTTGGACAAAATAAACATCACATGGAGTTTGGTTTTCAAAATTGGACATAAGATGTAACAAATTATTATTTTAATATAAAACACGGTTTATAAAATTGTTAATAACGACAAGTTTTGAAATACTGCATTATAAGTTTTAAAATGGTAACTTATACAAAATCCAAAATATATATGTAATAAAATAAAGTTTTATTAAAGATATAAAAAGTTCAAATGCACTCAAAATTAATTCCGTTTATTAAAATTGAATTGCGTTAGATTACATAAAAACTAGATTTTTAAATAGAGCCCTTAAAATGATTTTTCTTTTGAAAAATTGATACCATGGTTTATTATGTGCATGTAATAAACATGATATCGTATGTTTTTCAACTAGAATTATAAAACATATAAAGACCCTTTTTACAAACCTTGAATCTATGCAATACCTTTTGAAGAATAGCCACACATCTCTTGTATGCACTAGTGGGATAAATGATACCTAATTGCTTAGTGTTATCTGTTGATGGCCAGTGTGTCTTCGCGATTTCTATAACCAAGTTATAGGCTAATTACACAAGTTTTTCAAATTGGATGATTTGATCGAAAATTATTTGTGATAAAGGATACCTAAGCAAGAGAGTTTCGAGGCATAGATGGGATCAAACAAGTCTAATTAATTTTGTTATTAGAGATCCCATAAATCTAGGAATTATATAGCAAGATATAATTGATAATAGATATCTACGGAGTAGAATTCAAATAGATGGGATAAAGGATACATTACCATTTATTTGTTTTGCAACTTGGATCGTAAACTTTGATAATTAATGTTTTTGGAATCTAAAAGGGTATTCATTATTGAAGATTAAATATTGAAAATACTAAATGAATTTTATTAAAATTTTGTAGATACATAATCCATTCTCATTATCATAAAATTATCATTTTCTTTAATGAATTAATGAAACAATAACATTCAATAGATACAAACTCAATGAATGGGTTAATGTCTTAAGAAACAATCTCGTAAGAAATATGAAATTGTATACACTTAAAGGTCCTAGTGCTAAACTATTTTTTTTTGAGAAATAAACCTAAACATGATACCTAGTAGAGGCATCATTGTGATGCTAAAGATGTTTCTAACATCATGTTAGGTATAGTTATTCATGACTTCTAGGAAGTCTTGGATAATTTAAGAATATCTCTGATGATATAACAGGTCAAGCAATATTCCAACAAATACATTGATATTTTATTTTGAAGCTAGTTTAAACACTGAAATAATGCAAGGCTAAAAGATTCACCTACTGTGATCTAAGAGGCCCATGTTATATGGAATGAACACCATTAAGCCCAAGAAATCTACTAAAGCCCACATAGATGGATCTTGTTTCTTTTGTGAAGAAACTGGACACTGGAAGAGGATTTACTCCTCTTATTTAGAATTAAAGTATGTAAGAGACTAGTACTTCTAGTATCTACTAGATAGAACTCATACTTTACATATAACACTTAGGTACTTGGTACTTAAATGTTAATCCAATATTTGTAAATGACTTGTAGATATTTACTAAAGAGTAACCAAGCTGAGCACAACCAAGTTGGAACTACACTCTCGAAGTTTAGTTTATTATTAATGTTTAGAACATAAATTAGTTATAATGTAAAATAATATTTGTTTTGGAACACTGTATGTTTTAATTTAGCATGTCTAAATTTATATTTCAGTTATTTTATTCAAATGTTTGATCATTTACTTAATCATTTGTCATAACGATAATATTCATATTCTGAAATGATTAACTTATATTTATGAGACTAGACCTCTTAATAGAATTTTAAAGTAAATATCTACATTTTATAAATAAAATCAAGTTCTATATACAAGCACTTTTGACTTAAAATTGTTTTTAATCAAGCTTATCTTTGACATTGTTATCTTTGTTATATAAATGACGTTCACATATTCCAACTTCAAGAAAGGGATCTTTAAAGGCAAATAATGTAGTTCATTTGACATATGTGAACCTTATTTATATGTAAAGGATTCCTAATGATATTTTCACTAAGGTGTAGAGAAAATAATTAAGGAACTATACACTTTGGCGTATGACTTCCTTTCTAAAGAATGTATGAGTTTAAGCAAAAGATATCAAATCAACTTAATGAACACCTATAGTAGTTTTAATTATATTTTACATGGTAAAGAATAATTGTGAAATCTTTGTTGAGGGTTTCAAAAGTTGAGAAACAAACCAGTAAGAATCATCTAAGGCCTTAATGATAATAAAGGATGAATTAAATCTTACTTGGCATGATTTACTTTCTAATCGGTAGAAATATCCTCCTTTAATCTTTTTGGGATAATACTTCAATCACTATTAATTGTATCTTGAATACATATACCAACTAATTAGTAGATTAAACACTTTATAAGATTTAGTATGGAAAGGCTCCATCCTCATCTTACTTAATATTTTGTGGATTTGAAGCCAGCGTTGGACTAAAGTTTCTAAACCTAAAATTTGCTAAATACATGTTTGTGTAATACTCTAAATGTGGCTTAGATTATCATATGAAAAACCACCAAGAATAAGTTATATTATTCTTGTGAAAGCTAAGTTAGTAGAAAGAAAGCCTTTAATGACAAAGCAAGTAGGAGGTACATGGAACTTGAAGCAGCTCAAGAACCATAACCTTATGTAGTAATAGCTGGCACTAGTTTTAACAAGGATTGTTAAAATTAAATATTAGCTATTAACAAACATAAATTGTTCACATTAGTTGTATAAATCATATATGACTTGAGAAATGTGGAATCTCTCATTGATGAACTTTTATTGATGGTTTCTGGAAAATCCATCAAATACCAAGATGTTAAGTCAGATCTCGAATTTGATAAACGACTTAGAGTCATGAACATGAGATGTAATCCATGCATGAGAACCAATTATGGGCTTGATTAAAATTTATCCCTATAGCAACGCTAGAAGGAGAAAATGATTCTTCTAGAAAGAATTAATATACATGGATAACCATACACACTTAAAGCAGGACTTATAGTAAAAGGATTCTCTCATACTCATGTCATTGACTATGATCCTCATCATACTCATGACATTGACTGTGATCAAACCTTTTTTTCACAAGTAGTTATGATTAGATCAACAAGGATATTATTTACTATAAATTCATATTCTTAATATTAGATATAGCAAGTAGATTTCAAGAAAGACTACTTTTTCTAATAGACATCTACTAGAAGATGTCTATATAGATTAGCCTGGAGGTTTTCTTAATCCATGATTATCCTAGGAAAATTATAGAGCTTGAGATCCACTTGTTGATATAAAAGCAAACATCTTAATGTTACAATCATCATTTTATGTAAAACCACAAGGTATGTTTTTATATCAAAATGAATAGAACATATGTGTTTATTAAGAACTAGTGGGAGCATGGTGAAATTCCTAATCTTGTATGAATGAGACATACTTAATCATTTGAAATCACATTCTGACTAAGCAAGGTCGTTTTCACCTTAACTCGGAAAGTGATTCTAAAATGAAAGACTTAAGAAGGAGAAGATACATTCTTGGAATGTAAAATCTATAAGGGATAGATAAAATTAATGTTAACATTTTCATATCCTTATACATATATTGGCAATATCTTGAAAGGGATCAAGACACAAGATCCTTTATAGAATTCTTGGCATTATCATATGGCACTATTTTAAGCTAGACACAAAAGTACATAGCTCATAGGCTTGAACTAGATGAAATGATTCATATTCTATTTTCTTGGAAAATGAATTCATCATTTACGCCATATTATGCATAGGACATGGTATTTGATCATGTTGTAAGCATGCCATAATATACTAATTGAATACATGGTTAAGTAACTAGATGACTATAAGAGCATTCCAAGAATAATTTGGAAGAAGTAAGAGAATTTATATGAGACAATAAATTTAGAAAGGATCTCTAGATTTTAATTTCTAAACAGATATAAAAATTATGAATTATAATTAGACTTTGACTTCATTATGGAATGAAGGGTAAGTCTTGTTTGAATGAGGTCCAAGCAAAACATAATGACACAGTTTACTACAAAAATAAGAATACAGTACTTTAGAAGTTGAATTCAAATATGATTGGATGAATGGGATTATTGAAAAACTATGTTGATTTCTATCATTCAAGGATCACATAGAATTCTTTGTGACTTTGAGAGTCTACTTAATCTAGCTAAGTGACTCTATGTCATGAAAGAAGACAAATCATATTGTCCAAGAAATTTAACATTAATTAGCGTAAATTAAGTATGGAGATGATAGTATTCACAGAATTCACGCAAACTAAATTTTGTCAGACCCATTGATAAAGTCCTTCTTTTAAGCTAAGTATTAATGGTCACACTTCAACTACAAGACTTTATTGTTCTAGAAATGGGATTTTGATTTGGATTTAATATTTGGATATTGGAACATTATAACAACTACTAGAAAATGTTATGATATATTGGGATATAGTCATCACATTAATACTTGTTGTGTTCTATACAAACATGTTTAATCCATGAACAATGTTATTATTCTAAAAGTTTATAGTCGGTTATAATTGTGGGAGCAGTTATGAAGTAAGACTAATATGAATTGGATTGGTTGACTCTCACTATATGAAAGTAGGCAAGTGGTTGTAACCAAGTTTCATAGGTACTTTTCAGAGAACAAGTATTGAACTGACCCACATCAAGCTCATCTCATAGATAGCTATCGTGAATGATACTAGATTAAAAGGTACTATCTTTGTATCCTTAACACCTGATAAAAGCCATTTTCAGGTATAGTGTGAACTATGCAAGAGGCTTGTGTAGTCAATATCGGAATTGTTCCTCTTATGTGTTTAGAATTAGACATCTAAGGAGCCTTACCATAAGTTGAACAACTAATGAGATTGATCGTGATCTGTATCTCTTGTTCAACATGATGTCTGTAGCAAAGGGATTACTAATAAACTTACCTTATACACCAATTGTAGCTTTGAGATTTTTGGAAATTGGGCATTCCTAGAATGGCACAAAGTCATATGTTGTTGGGGGTAGTGAAATGTTGCTAGACGTTCACCACTGTCTATATGAGTGTAATATGAGTCCTGCACACATGGGAGATTGAAAGGTCTAGTATGATCAAGAGTCATATTAAAGTGATATTGATAATTAACATATGATACTAATAGGTCACACTAACAACAACTTGATAAAATTGATTATTTATTTGAAATTGGTTTTAATAAATACTCAATAAAATCTAATAATTAAATTGGAAATTATATATATTTCTAGGAAATAATAATTTTCATTAGCACAGCATTTTGGACTTGACAAACTCTTTTTTCTTTTACCAATAGGTTAAAGTTTATATTTTATAAACTTAGTTTATAAAATATAAAGCTTTTGCCTTCTTTTTTTTAAAATAAGAGTCAAAGAGGAAGATTATGGCTTCTTAATTATTTAAATTATAGAATGAATCTTTAAATATCTAAATAAGAGTATGGCTTTTTGATTATTTAAATGAGAGAATGGCTCTTTGATTATTTAAATAAGGGCATGGTCTTTTGATTAGTTTATTCAAAAAGTTGGGTATTGTTTCTACTATATATACAAGACTTGATGCTTTCATTTGGTCTTGGATTTGATACACCAAAACTGTAACATAGAGAGAGGGGGAGAGAGAGAGAGATGAGACTCTCTCTTCTTTTGTTCTTGCATTGATGTTTACTTGCATTTCCTTACTCTCTTTGGTTTATATTTTGATATAAACTAAAGCTAAAGAGTTCTTACGAGTTTATGGACTAGCATCATCATCAATTTGAGTCATTGTTGGTGTCTCAAAGGTTCCACATTCTTCATCAGCCTCCAAGCCTCCCAAGAGGATCCAATGAACAACAAATGTTGTTATTTATTCATCCTTTATATGGTTGGTAATTAATCTTTCTATAACTTGCAAGAAGATCCTTGGTGGGTATAAATTTTTTATGTCATATTCAAATTTTTAAGTCTTCCGTTTCCATATTTTCTAGTTTTTGAAACTATTTTTGAACTATACCCAACACAGAATTAGTGTCAGCACCCCCTCCTGCGACTCTTTAGATTACTAATGGCTGTCAGGGTCGGGCGTATGCGCTTGCGGCGAAGAGCAAGGATTTCAAGATGACGACAGAAGAGGCGCGTGCAGCTCCCGATGTTGTGACGGGTATGTATCTTCTCCTTATCTCTTTATTTATATTTAATTGTTTTCTTATGTTTATGTGTTTTAATCTAGGATTATTCCTTGTGAATGTTATCTCTGCTTTGGTATTATTTGATTCGGGGGCGACGCGATCGTTTGTATCTCTTGTGCTTAGCAAGAGATTTGTTGGAGTTCCGGGGGAGTTAGATTATCCTTTAGATGTTGAGATTGTTGATGATAGGTATGTTTTGGTTGCAAGGGTTCATCGAGGTTGTACTCTGTCACACCCCAAAACCAAGAACGGCGGAAACGTTCTGGGGCGGAGGACGTCATGTATAGTATCACAACACAGTAAATGTAAATAAGCAAACAACATCATCCATTGCATTAAATATATAATTTTAATACAAGTGTGTTCTGTACAGCTATAGACACCAAAAATAATGAAACACAAAATAATATGAGATGAGTCTTGAACGCACTCCATCTTCTCAAAAGCTGGCCTCGGTACCTGTCTACTGATGACCTGAGAATACAAGTTATTTTGAAAGAGTTTATCAGCATAAAGCTGGTGAGTTCATAAGTATTTTAGTGTCAATGTTTCTTGTAAAAACGTTTGAATCTGTCTCAAAGTATAAGTTTGTAAAAGTGTAAACAAATGTTTGAAAGTGTTTGTAAAAGTTTGAATCTCTCAGAAAATCCTATATTTTCTATAAAAGTAACCTTCTACCAAGGCTAAACTGTTTTGTAAACTTGTCTGTTGTAAAGTGTGTGATTACCCAAATATAACTATCATTTGTTAAAAATATAGTTTGTACACTAATGCTTAAGTGAGATTATCACTAAAATATGTAATGGGTAAATCATTGTAGTACCGTAGCTTTGTATAATAAGACTACTGTTGTACCAAATACTACTACCTTAAACCGGATTTATATTAAAGCATAATGTGATAAATTGCACCATGCTATCGACTGGTAACAACGACATAATGAATGGTCGTAATAAAAGAACTGACGTTTGGCACCCGCAGACCTGCAGGTCCGGCTGTAGCTAGCAGCAAGGTGTAGGATAGTCAATCCAGTATAGATCTATACGCAAACTCACGCTCTCCCTCCAAGAGAATTCTGGCTACAACTCGGGCCATGACATTTAAGGCATGCCCGATACAGTGGATCACAATTATTACATATTTATGTATATGTATTGTTTCTCGTATATCTGTATATGTATTGTTTCTCGTATCTCTGTATATGTATTGTTTCTAGTAAATCTGTATATGTATTGTTTCTAGTATATCTGTATATGTATTGTTTCTAGTATATCTGTATATGTATTGTTTCTAGTATATCTGTATATGTATTGTTTCTAGTATATCTGTATATGTATTGTCCTGCGTTACCCCGATGGTAACCAGCTAATGATGTACTGATGAGTATGAATATGGAAGTAATTTTATGTCTATATATGTATATATGATATATAAGTAATATTGAAACGACCTTCAGATGGTCACCCGAAATCCCACCAGACCACATCTCAAGGCGCGAAAAGGAAATAGGGCGGATGGCCTTCCTAAGTCCTTTAAACATTATTTATACATCTATACATATATGGGCATGCAATTGAATATATAAAACATAAGTAAGTTTTTATAAAACATTTGAAGCATAAATATGATATCAAGAGGAGATCGACTTGATGTCGATCTATAAAACAATTTGAAGGCATAAGTTAATAAAACAGTTTAAGTATAAGAAGCATTTGTTTAAATCATAGTCTATAAGTAAGTTTGAATAGTAAAACAGTTTGTAAAACATTTCAGAGTAAGGCATTTTGATAAACAGTTTGAACAGTGGTAAAAATCGTTGGTTTCCTAGTTATTAATCACATGTGATTGAATGCAATCACATGTGATTGAAGCAATAACTTATAAGTATTTGACTTGTATTCCCCCCATAAAGTATTTAAAACACTTAAAATCATTTCAAAGGTTGATTCAAGGGGTATGAACTCACTTGTGGTGAGTTGTCTGAATTGCAGTGTCGGCTACCGTGCTAGGTGACAAACGGAGACTGGTTTACACGCACGAGCCTAGTTATCATATAATAAGCATATATATAACTAATTAGACAAATAATAACTTAAATCAATAAGTTAAGGCACTTAGAAAACATTTAAACACTTTTTTGAGTGTTTAGGGTCCAAATGGTTGCATCTAAGTTGCTACAGGACAAGGCAAAAGGGTTTGAAACATAAAATAGCCTTGTATAGGAGTTCACCATCCAACAAATCCCACACCTTGGAGTTTACGGCCGTAAACTCATAGGTTTATGGCCGTGAACTCCTTAAATGGTGTTTTTGGGTGTTCTGTGGTGTTATCTTGCATCTAGAACACTCCTATCTTTATTGGAATAATGCATGAAGTAGTTTTAAGGCTTTAGAACACTCCATATGGGAGTTTACGGCCTAAGGTCCTTCACCTTAGAGTTTACGGCCGTAAACTCTAGGAATTTAATTGATTTGAGGCTCTTAAACATCAAGAATGGCATCCATGATTTTATCTAAGGCTAATGGGGACAAGAGGCACACTTTGGTGCCTTCACTTGGAGTTTACGACCCAAGTCATGTTCCTTGGCCGTAAAATCCTTTCAAGGAGTGAATTCTATGTGTTCTACTCTCCATTCTAGTCCCAAAGGTGCAAGGTAAATTGTCTAAAGGCTCAAGGGTAGCTTGGAATGATTTTTGTCCCACAAAAAGGGGTTTACGGCCCAAGAAGGGTTCTTGGCCGTAAACTCCTACTAACTTGTGATTTTGATGAGCTTTTGGTGTTCTAAACAAGCACAAGTACTAGTAGTTAAAGTCCTTAAGCATTTGGGGAAAGTTTTAGGGCATTTAAGCCCTTAAAAAGGGGTTTACGGCCCAAGGGAGTTCCTTGGCCGTAAACTCCTAGAACTTATGTTTCTTGGTTGCTTTTTGATCCATAAATGTCATAGCCTATCTCCTAAACAAGTCTTCTAACAAGGAATTGGGACTAGGAAGCCATAATGTTCCATTTTGGAGTTTACTCCCCAAGAACGATCTTGGGCGGTAAACTCCCGGATTTTGTAATCTAAACATGTTATTGTTGCTAATATGCATTAAACAAGTATTGAAACACATATAGAAAAGTAGACTCACAATCTGGGATGAAAACCCGAAGATCCATCAGAGAGAATATGGCTTTTCTCTATTTGGAATTGTGAATAATGAATTAATTTAATTCAGAAAACTATTTATAGTCCTGGAATATTTTGGCAGAAAATATTTTCATTCCTGATGTTGGACTGTAACAGTATGAAACTTGAAATGCCCAAGTTTCACAAAACCAGGAGTATCCACTCTCCTGATGTCATCTAAAACATAACCCTAATGTACACAAACTTGTTCGGAAAAGCTTGAAAATCACAGAAACTGAACTAGCTTCTATTGAATAGATGAGGTTCATACAATTGGAAATTTCAGGTTGTCACATCATCCCCCTGTTAGAGGGAATTTCGTCCCGAAATTAGAATTTAAGCAAATAAAAGTTACAAACAATCAAGCGAAAAGATGAGGGTATTTCAACTTCATCTGATCCTCGCGTTCCCAAGTGAATTCCGGTCCTCGCTTAGCGTTCCAGCGAACCTTCACGATAGGGATACGGCTTTGTTTCGTCTGCTTGACCTCACGGTCCATGATCTCTACAGGTTCTTCCACGAAGTTGAGGCTCTCGTTGATCTCGATCTCGTCGAGTGGGATTACGAGAGTCTCGTCTGACAGACACTTTTTCAAGTTAGATACGTGGAATGTAGAATGCACGTTGCGAAGTGTGTCGGGTAGATCAAGTTTGTAAGCTACGGGGCCGACCCTGGCAAGAATCTCGAAAGGCCCTATGTACCTAGGATTAAGCTTCCCACGCTTGCCGAAGCGTATTAAGCCTTTCCAGGGTGAGACTTTGAGAAGGACTCGGTCTCCCACCTGAAATTCCAAAGGTTTTCTTCGTTTATCGGCGTAGCTCTTCTGTCGGTCTCTAGAGGCTTTCAATCGTTCACGGATTTGAACGATTTTCTCTGTCGTTTCCCGAATGATTTCCGGACCAGTGAGAGTACTGTCGGAAGCTTGCCCTCTTGCTAGTTGGGTATCACCAACCTCAGCCCAGCACAGAGGGGATCTGCACTTGCGGCCGTAGAGAGCTTCGAATGGAGCAGCCTTGATGCTCGTGTGATAACTGTTATTATAAGAAAATTCGACCAGGGGTAAATGAGTATCCCATGCCTTCCCAAAATCAATCACACAGGCTCGCAACATGTCTTCCAATGTTTGAATGGTTCTCTCACTCTTTCCGTCGGTCTGTGGATGGTAGGCTGTGCTCATGTCCAGCCTTGTTCCTAGGGAATGTTGTAGGGATTGCCAAAATCTTGAAGTGAACCTACTATCTCTATCGGAGATAATGGAAATAGGTACACCATGCAACCGTACAATTTCCCTAATGTATGTTCTCATAAGTTTCTCCATCTTGTCGGTTTCTTTGATAGGTAGGAAGTGTGCAGACTTGGTCAAACTATCAACGATGACCCATATGGTGTCAAGTCCACCCGTCGTCTTGGGTAACTTGGTTATGAAATCCATAGTGATCCGCTCCCACTTCCATTCTGGAATCTCTGGTTGTTGCAGTAAACCAGAGGGCTTCTGGTACTCGACCTTAACCTTTGCGCAAGTAAGGCATTTACTTACGAAGGTAGCAATCTCTGCTTTCATATTAGGCCACCAGTATAGCTTTTTAAGATCCAGATACAACTTATCTGAACCTGGGTGGACGGAATACCGAGTGTTGTGCGCCTCGGTCATGACCAAGTCTCGGAACCCACCGTGTTTCGGTGTCCAGATCCGGTTCATGAAATATAAAGCTCTGTCACCCTTGGCTTCGAAGTTCTTGTCCATTCCCCTAAGGGATTCACTCGACACATTTTCAGGTTTCATGGCCTCAAGTTGAGCCGCTTGAATTTGCTTAGTCAAGTGTGAATGGATGGTTATTAATAATGACTTGACTTTGCGACCAGAATATTCTTTCCGACTTAGGGCGTCTGCTACTACGTTGGCTTTACCCGGATGATAACGAATATCGCATTCGTAATCACTGAGTAGCTCGACCCACCGTCGTTGTCTCATGTTGAGCTCCTTCTGATCGAAAATGTGTTGTAAACTCTTGTGGTCGGTAAAGATAGTGCTCTTCGTTCCATACAGGTAATGTCTCCAGATCTTCAGAGCAAACACTACTGCTCCTAGTTCAAGATCGTGGGTCGTGTAGTTAACCTCATGTGTCTTCAACTGTATCGAGGCGTAGGCGATGACCTTACCTCGCTGCATCAGAACACATCCGAGTCCTTGATTGGATGCATCGCAATAGACTACGGAGTCTTCTATTCCTTCAGGAAGGGATAGTATTGGTGCGGTGCACAAGGCTCGTTTGAGTGTTTGGAACGCTCTTTCTTGCTTCTCTTCCCAGTCAAAGGCCACGCCTTTCTGGGTTAGGGTCGTAAGAGGCTTCGCTATTCGGGAGAAGTTCTGAATGAACCTGCGGTAGTAGCCAGCGAGACCTAGAAATTTGCGAATTTCTGTAGGTGTCTTTGGTGCTGACCAGTTCTCAATGGCTTTTATTTTGGATGGGTCCACGTGGATTCCTTCTTCGCTCACCACGTGTCCTAAGAATTCGACTCTGCGGATCCAAAATTCACATTTCGAGAACTTCGCATAAAGTTTCTCTTTCCGTAGTGTCTCTAGAATTTGTCGCAGATGATCACCATGCTCTTTCTTACTTCGGGAGTAGATCAGGATGTCGTCAATGAAAACGATGATGAACTGATCTAAGTAAGGTCAGCATACTCTATTCATCAGATCCATGAAGACTGCGGGCGCATTGGTCAATCCGAATGGCATCACCACGAACTCGTAGTGTCCGTAACGAGTTCGGAAGGCTGTCTTCGGCACATCCTCCTCGAGCACTCGTAACTGGTGATATCCGGATCTCAGATCAATCTTGGAAAAATAGTTCGCCCCTTGCAGTTGGTCGAATAGATCATCTATGCGTGGCAGAGGGTAACGATTTTTGATCGTCAATTTTTTGAGTTCTCTGTAGTCAATACACATACGGAATGATCCGTCTTTCTTCTTAACGAACAAGACCGGTGCTCCCCAAGGTGAGAAACTTGGTCTTATAAAGCCCTTGCTGAGCAGTTCGTTATGTTGACCAGAGAGTTCTTGCATCTCAATTGGTGCTAAACGGTAGGGCGACTTGGCTACTGGGGTAGCTCCTGGGACTAAGTCTATTCTGAACTCGACTTGTCGTTGCGGAGGTAACCTGGGTAGTTCTTCTGGGAAAATATCGGGAAAGTCGCTCACTACTGGGAGGTTCTTCAGTTCTTTCGTTTCTAGGTTCGTGTCGACGACGTGGGCAAGAAATGCGTGGTATTCTTTGCGCAGATATTTCTGAGCCTGAATACTTGAAATAATGCGAAGACTCGCACCAGGTTTGTCGCCGTAGACTATAAGAGTTTCGTTAGACGGGAGGTTTAGTCGGACTGCTTTCTCGTAACACATGATGTCGGCACGATGAACACTTAACCAATCCATGCCGATAATAACGTCGAAACTTTTTATTGAGACCGGCTTAAGGTCAATTGGGAATGAATGGTTATCTAAGGTTAGAAGGCAACCTAAGTATATGCTATTAGTACTTTCAGTTTTCCCATTGGCCATTTCTACTGTGAATTGTTCATTAAGTGCGTGTGGTTTTTGCTTAAGCATGCGAGCAAATTTGTGGTTTACGAAGCTTCGCTCCGCTCCACTATCGAACAGAATGCATGCATAGGAGTTATCAAGGAGGAACGTACCAGTCACCACTGTCGGGTCAGCAACTGCTTCCCCGTGGCCCATTGCTAGTACCCTCCCTGCTCCTCCAGTATTCCTCGCCTTAGGGCAGTCCCTTTTAAAGTGGCCTGCTTTGCCACATCCATAGCAAGTTGGGCTCGCGCCAGAGCCAGGAACTTGGGAGATCGGTTGCGCCGGGAACCTACAGAATCGGACGATGTGTCCTTTCCTGTGGCAGTTAGTACACTGCAATTCACGGCAGGCGCCGTTGTGGTGGAAGTTGCATTTATTGCACTTCGGCAAACTTCTAGAATACTGCTTCCCCGGAGCAGTAACAGCAGTAGGGGCTACCGCAGCATGTACTGCTACGATTTGCTGTTTCTTTGAAGCTCGTTGCTTCTTCTTCTCATCCCAAAGCTTCCGCTTGTTGCCAGCGGGTTTAGAGGGTTCTGGGATGGCTAGAGTGGTTGTAGTTGCAGGGGTCTTGACTCCATGGTCAATAAGTCTTTGTGCCAATCGCTTAGCACTGTCGAAAGTAGCAGGGTTGGATGCTAAGACGTTCCCCTGGTACGGAGGCACTAGCCCCCATACATACCGCTCAATCTTTTTCCCCTCAGTGGGAACCATGTTGGGGCATAGGGCCACCAGTTCACTAAAGCGGGCAGTGTAAGCGATCACGTTGGTGCCCTTCATAGTCAGATTCCAGAGTTCATGTGCTAACTTCTGAACTTCGCCCCTAGGGCAGTACTCCTCAGTCATGAGGTCCTTCATTGTTGCCCAGCCCATGTCGTTAGCCACGACGAGAGTTAGGGCTTTGACGTGGCCGTTCCACCACGTTAGGGCTTTATCCTCGAAGGTGCATGCGGCATATTTCACTTTGAATGCTGCAGGGCACGAACAGATTTCGAAGACTGATTCCGTCTTCTCGAACCATTGCGAGAGAGCAATGACTCCGCCGGTGCCATAGAAAGGCTTCGGCTTGCAGTTTGTGAAATCCTTGTAAGATCACTCCCTCGAGCGCACAGGGATTTCAACTGGGATAGATTCCACAGGGGTTCCACCTTTGCTAGCATCAGACGAGTGATACTGAGCCATGGCAGTTGCCACTGCTGCAGCTACGGCAGCATTCAGGGCTGCAGTATCGATGACTGCAGGTGGTGGAGGCGGTGGAGGTACAGGATTATTCCTATTTCTGGGAGACTTGCGAGGAGGCATCCTTCAGCTATAAGTTTATAAAAACAAGAAGGATGATAAGAAGCAATTTGTAAGCAAAGTGAGAGTGACCCATGGACTAAATAACCATAGCCCAACCGTTGAATGAGTGTTTGAAATCACAATAAGAAATATTAGTAGGAATACACAAGTGTACAAATTTTTCCCACAGATTAGGTAGATTTCAATAGTACGGGTATTACTGATGTAATAAGTTCAAGGAAAATCGACCTAACAGTAGGTCTTACATCATATCATAAGGACAATACTGACAGTCCTAGATTCCTAATTAGAGTACCGAAAGTTAGGAATATTTTACAGACAAGTGCCACTTAGAGCACATAAGTTCAAGGCTATCCCTAAATCAAAAGACAGAGATGCACTAGACATCATCTAATGGCGATGGGAATTCCTCGGGCGATCCCTGAGGTCGGACATTTGGCGAAACACCTCTTGAAGGTGTCGGTCCTGAGCTCTCTGACGAGCTCGAAGTTCTAAGACTTCAGCACGGGAGGCAGCCAGCTGTTGCTGCAGAGTTTCGTTGGTTCTCCGGGTCCGTTCCATGTCTTCTTCAAGACGGCGAATGCGGACGGTGTTGACACCTGAGTTGGCATCAACTTCCATGACCCGGTCGATGGCTGCTCGACCTTGCTCGACATTACGAGCTATCCTGCGGATGATTACCGGCAGAGCTCTGTCAGCAGAGCCACCATCGCTAACATTGTAAAAGGTTCGGTCCCCAAAATATGGTAAGGGCTGACCCTGCTCATCACTCCAGCGATTCAGATTGTTTGCCCACATGGGAGTAGGACCTGGAAACGCTGGTCGAGGGTTGTTGTTCGGGGCTTGACCTACAAGCGGTAGGTTGTTGACTTCAGGCTCGGAGTCTGATCCATCTGAAAAGCCTTCTGCGAGGTGATCATCCAAAGGGATTGGATGCTCATCTTCAGGCTCTTCATCGATCCACCCGGCATTGCCTTCATTGGGGAAGTACGGGTCACCATGATGAAATCCATCCATTTAGATCTACGCGAGAAGAGAGGTATAAGAATATAGTATACGTGTAACTAATAGCACAAAATACTCCTATAGTATTTTAAGGTTAAGTTCTACTGATCTTCTTGTGGTATTGTTGGTAAGTTTTTAGACTTGTTAACATATCGCAACCATTCTAGGGCATATGCTAATCACTCCTAGGACCAGCATAGTTGATCAGGCTATGCCATTCCCAGGACTGACCATACATCCCCGAGCTCACTTGTGATATTCAACAATCGTAATACTTTTGTTCTTGTCATTGTGACACTGATTTTAGTATAATGTAGACTAGTATACTTAATTAAATATTTTATTATTTAAAGTATAGACTCTTGGTCAGAGTGTTTTAGTCCCTTTTGGGTTTATAGATTAGTATATCTTTTATGGGTTGATATACTCGATTCACTATAAACAATGCTCTGATACCAATCTGTCACACCCCAAAACCAAGAACGGCGGAAACGTTCTGGGGCGGAGGACGTCATGTATAGTATCACAACACAGTAAATGTAAATAAGCAAACAACATCATCCATTGCATTAAATATATAATTTTAATACAAGTGTGTTCTGTACAGCTATAGACACCAAAAATAATGAAACACAAAATAATATGAGATGAGTCTTGAACGCACTCCATCTTCTCAAAAGCTGGCCTCGGTACCTGTCTACTGATGACCTGAGAATACAAGTTATTTTGAAAGAGTTTATCAGCATAAAGCTGGTGAGTTCATAAGTATTTTAGTGTCAATGTTTCTTGTAAAAACGTTTGAATCTGTCTCAAAGTATAAGTTTGTAAAAATGTAAACAAATGTTTGAAAGTGTTTGTAAAAGTTTGAATCTCTCAGAAAATCCTATATTTTCTATAAAAGTAACCTTCTACCAAGGCTAAACTGTTTTGTAAACTTGTCTGTTGTAAAGTGTGTGATTACCCAAATATAACTATCATTTGTTAAAAATATAGTTTGTACACTAATGCTTAAGTGAGATTATCACTAAAATATGTAATGGGTAAATCATTGTAGTACCGTAGCTTTGTATAATAAGACTACTGTTGTACCAAATACTACTACCTTAAACCGGATTTATATTAAAGCATAATGTGATAAATTGCACCATGCTATCGACTGGTAACAACGACATAATGAATGGTCGTAATAAAAGAACTGACGTTTGGCACCCGCAGACCTGCAGGTCCGGCTGTAGCTAGCAGCAAGGTGTAGGATAGTCAATCCAGTATAGATCTATACGCAAACTCACGCTCTCCCTCCAAGAGAATTCTGGCTACAACTCGGGCCATGACATTTAAGGCATGCCCGATACAGTGGATCACAATTATTACATATTTATGTATATGTATTGTTTCTCGTATATCTGTATATGTATTGTTTCTCGTATCTCTGTATATGTATTGTTTCTAGTAAATCTGTATATGTATTGTTTCTAGTATATCTGTATATGTATTGTTTCTAGTATATCTGTATATGTATTGTCCTGCGTTACCCCGATGGTAACCAGCTAATTATGTACTGATGAGTATGAATATGGAAGTACTTTTATATCTATATATGTATATATGATATATAAGTAATATTGAAACGACCTTCGGATGGTCACCCGAAATCCCACCAGACCACATCTCAAGGCGCGAAAAGGAAATAGGGCGGATGGCCTTCCTAAGTCCTTTAAACATTATTTATACATCTATACATATATGGGCATGCAATTGAATATATAAAACATAAGTAAGTTTTTATAAAACATTTGAAGCATAAATATGATATCAAGAGGAGATCGACTTGATGTCGATCTATAAAACAATTTGAAGGCATAAGTTAATAAAACAGTTTAAGTATAAGAAGCATTTGTTTAAATCACAGTCTATAAGTAAGTTTGAATAGTAAAACAGTTTGTAAAACATTTCAGAGTAAGGCATTTTGATAAACAGTTTGAACAGTGGTAAAAATCGTTGTTTTCCTAGTTATTAATCACATGTGATTAAATGCAATCACATGTGATTGAAGCAATAACTTATAAGTATTTGACTTGTATTCCCCCCATAAAGTATTTAAAACACTTAAACTCATTTCAAAGGTTGATTCAAGGGGTATGAACTCACTTGTGGTGAGTTGTCTGAATTGCAGTCTCGGCTACCGTGCTAGGTGACAAACGGAGACTGGTTTACACGCACGAGCCTAGTTATCATATAATAAGCATATATATAACTAATTAGACAAATAATAACTTAAATAAATAAGTTAAGACACTTAGAAAACATTTAAACACTTTTGTGAGTGTTTAGGGTCCAAATGGTTGCATCTAAGTTGCTACGGGACAAGGCAAAAGGGTTTGAAACATCAAATAGCCTTGTATAGGAGTTCACCATCCAACAAATCCCACACCTTGGAGTTTACGGCCGTAAACTCATAGGTTTATGGCCGTGAACTCCTCAAATGGTGTTTTTGGGTGTTTTGTGGTGTTATCTTGCATCTAGAACACTCCTATCTTTATTGGAATAATGCATGAAGTAGTTTTAAGGCTTTAGAACACTCCATATGGGAGTTTACGGCCTAAGGTCCTTCACCTTAGAGTTTACGGCCGTAAACTCTAGGAATTTAATTGATTTGAGGCTCTTAAACATCAAGAATGGCATCCATGATTTTATCTAAGGCTAATGGGGACAAGAGGCACAATTTGGTGCCTTCACTTGGAGTTTACGGCCCAAGTCATGTTCCTTGGCCGTAAACTCCTTTCAAGGAGTGATTTCTATGTGTTCTACTCTCCATTCTAGTCCCAAAGGTGCAAGGTAAATTGTCTAAAGGCTCAAGGGTAGCTTGGAATGATTTTTGTCCCACAAAAAGGGGTTTACGGCCCAAGAAGGGTTCTTGGCCGTAAACTCCTACTAACTTGTGATTTTGATGAGCTTTTGGTGTTCTAAACAAGCACAAGTACTAGTAGTTAAAGTCCTTAAGCATTTGGGGAAAGTTTTAGGGCATTTAAGCCCTTGAAAAGGGGTTTACGGCCCAAGGGAGTTCCTTGGCCGTAAACTCCTAGAACTTATGTTTCTTGGTTGCTTTTTGATCCATAAATGTCATAGCCTATCTCCTAAACAAGTCTTCTAACAAGGAATTGGGACTAGGAAGCCATAATGTTCCATTTTGGAGTTTACTCCCCAAGAACGATCTTGGGCGGTAAACTCCCGGATCTTGTAATCTAAACATGTTATTGTTGCTAATATGCATTAAACAAGTATTGAAACACATATAGAAAAGTAGACTCACAATCTGGGATGAAAACCCGAAGATCTGTCAGAGAGAATATGGCTTTTCTCTATTTGGAGTTGTGAATAATGAATTAATTTAATTCAGAAAACTATTTATAGTCCTGGAATATTTTGGCAGAAAATATTTTCATTCCTGATGTTGGACTGTAACAGTATGAAACTTGAAATGCCCAAGTTTCACAAAACCAGGAGTATCCACTCTCATGATGTCATCTAAAACATAACCCTAATGTACACAAACTTGTTCGGAAAAGCTTGAAAATCACAGAAACTGAACTAGCTTCTATTGAATAGATGAGGTTCATACGATTGGAAATTTCAGGTTGTCACATACTCTCCAGTTATTCAGTCAGCAGTATCCGGTTGATCTCGTCCCTATTGCTTTGCGCGGGATCAAGGTCATCGTGGGCATTATTTGGCTGATCCGTAATGGGGTGGTTATCGACTGTGAGTAGCATTTAGATCGGTTTTGAACCCCAAGTGGGGCAGAATTGGTAATTCAGGGTGAGAGACCACAATGTGGGTCGGTTATGTGTTATACAGCGAGGGCCAAACACTAGCTTCATCAGGGTGTCTCGGTTTTTGTCGCCTATGTCATGGATACTCGGGATAAGGGTAAGGCGATCATGGATGATGTGCCGATTGTGTGGGAGTATCCTGATGTGTTTCCGGTGGATTTTCTTGGGGTACCTCTAGAGAGATAGGTGGAGTTCAGGAATGATTTGGTTCAAGGTACGACTTCGATAGCCAAAGCACCGTATCGGTTGGCTCCTCCCGAGATGCAGGAGTTGTCTACACAACTGTAGGAACTGTTATACAAATAATTTATTCGGCTGAGCAATTCGCCATGGGGAGCCCCAATTATGTTTGTGAAGAAGAAGGACAGGTCTCATCATATGTGTATCGATTACTGGGAGTTGTATATGGTAACGGTGAAGAACCGTTATCTGCTCCTGAGGATTGATGATCTTTTCGACCAGCTTCAAGGTGCATCTTGGTCTCCCAAGATTAATATGTGATCAGGTTATTATCTGATGCGAGTCAGGGATGAGGATGTGCATAAGACAGATTTCTGGACTCGATATGGTCATTATAAGTTCGTGGTGATGCCTTTTGGGCTCACCAATGCTCTAGCTGCGTTCATGGATCTCATGAATGGTGTGTGCAGATCGATATTGGATCGGTCTGTGATTGTATTTATTAATGATATATTGGTTTATTCCAAGACGCAGGAACATTATAAAGAGCACTTGAGGGAGGTGCTAGAGTCATTAAAGAGGGGGAGACTTTTCACAAAGTTCTCCAAGTGCGAGTTCTGGTCGCGCGATGTGCAATTTCAAGGGCACCATCTCAACCAGAAGGGTATTCTATTTGATTCGGCCAAGGTCAAGGTCGTGATGCAGTGGGACGTTCCAAGGTCTACATCTGAGATTCAGAGGTTTCTTGGTCTGGCTTGTTATTATCGGAGATTCTTTTAGGATTTCTCCAAGATCGTTGTTCCCTTGACCCAACTGACCAAGAAGTCAGTGACATTTTGATGAGGGCCTAAGCAGCAGGCATCCTTTGAGACTCTTCGGCAGCGGTTGTGTGAGGCGCCGATTCTGACCCTTCCTGAGGGTGTTGATGATTTCTTGGTTTATTGTGATGCTTCGATCTCCAATATGGGGGCAGTATTGATGCAGCAGGGTCATGTAATAGCTTACACTTCGAGGCATCTGAAGCCACAAGAGGTGAATTATCCGGCGCATGATTTGGAGTTGGGGTTTGTTGTTTTCGCACTCAAAATTTGGCGGCAATACCTCTATGGGGTTCGTTGTACTATTTACATGGATCACAAGAGCTTGAAGTATTTGATTGATCAGCTGAATCTAAACATGAAGCATCTTCTTTGGTTATATGTGGTGAAGAATTATGATTGTGAGCTCCTTTAACACCTAGGGAAAGCCAATGTGGTGGACAATGCTCTCAGCTGTAAGGCAGTCGCAGCTCCGATTAGAGACGTATGTTTGAGGATGACTGTGATTACTCCATTGTTGCAGCGGATTCGTGAGGCATAGGTTGAGGTTATGAAGGAAGAGCACCAGAAGAGCGAGCATATTGTGGGTCAGGTGGCTTCCTTCGATTATGATAGATGCATATTGTTGACTCTGGATCGGAGAGTCTGGGTTCCATATTAGGGCGGTGTGCACCATGTTCAAATAGAGGAGGCTCACATGTCAAGATTCTCCATTCATTCTGGGGCGAAGAAGATGTATAAGGTGTTGGGTTTTGAGCATTCTAACACTCCTATGGTGTACATGCAACCCTATAAACCTTGGATCTATGTTTTCTCTATTATACATGCAAATAAGAACTTTCCAAGGCTTTAATCCTAACTAGCATATTATGATGTTCTTAATCTACAAAGTACTAGTTAGAAGACATACCTTTTGATGTAGCTTGATGTCTTCAAGCTTTAAGAGCTTAGCCCCAATAGTGTGGACGCCTCAAGTGGAATCACAAATCACCAAGACACCTTGGAAGACTTTAGAGAATATGAATACTTGGTTCTCTCTTAGTGAAATCGGCTAGCCCTCTTAGTGTATCACACTAGTGCCAATTTCACCAACCAAAGACATCTTTATATAGTATGGAGGATTAGGGTTAAACCCTAATACCCATGACCTTTCATTTCTTAGGATCCATGGGTTAAACACTCCATGGACTATCCATGAAAGCTTAGCCCAACCTAAATGAACTTGGCCCACTCCATATATATAAGAGTCCATATTTAATTAGTTCCTTTTGATCACTTAATTAATTATAAATTAATTCTTGATCAATACTAATTAAATAATATGATTCCATATTAATATATTAGAGCTTATAATATATTAATATTAATCATAATCATACTATTCTCAAACGATTATCCATATAAATTGTGTCGGTGAAGTGCAACCCAAATGGATCATGCCGGGTCGGGTCAAGTACATACCAAATATAGTTATGGACTTAGACATTAATCCAACAGTCTCCCACTTGGATAAGTCTAAAACTATTATTGCGTATGACTTCAAACCTAACTGGCAATCGTAGCTCTTAAAGCTGCTGTCGAACTCTGATCTTGTCAACGAACTTGTCCATTAGATAAGGGATCATATATTCCTCCATTCTAGATATCATATGGACTGAGACATGGATTATAATCATTCTCTCTGTCCATTTGTTGTTTCCCGATTTCCGATTTATGATGACTGACTAATTGAACAAATCAAATCAGTCCTGGCCCGGCCGAGCACTTCCATTTGTCATCATCAAATCATCGAGGGGCCCACATATATCGCTTTTATCCCGAAGGTAAAAGGAATGGATAAAATTCGACTCATATGGCTTGTTCTACTACTTGTTGAATCATACGCAAAGGCACGTTTTATAGCACCGAGTTACCAAATGCGTTTTCGTGCAATCAATGTACAACCAACTCATAGTAACAACTCATATCTCTAGGTTTGAAGAATATAAGATATTATCGTCTCATGATCACTCGTGATAAAATCCATGAAGTGATTCCAATGAGCGCGGGTTGAATCCAATACTCAGAACTTATGAGCACTCATGAGTGTTGTAGCCCTTTGTCCAACACCTTAGACCTCTACAAGCCAACCCATGACAGTCTTAATTCATATCTACTTCCAACATATGACCGACTGTGGATGGTTTGAATAACTTAGTCATTCCGAAAGAATAACCTAGTTTATTCGGGAAGTCAAAACATGCAAAATGAAACACAATAATAATTGAATCCAATATGGTATCAACCCTTTGAACATAAATAAAACACCTTTTATTTATCACCATATGATTACACATTATTCATTGTATACTGTTTCAGCTATCAACTTTATTCTTGAATTTAAAACAATAGTTGTCCCATGCTCCAAGCATGGAGACTATGTTTTTTCAAAACACTAGTCATACCACACACCAAGTATGCATACTATGTTTGTCTATGATCTTTACTTTGTGAACTAGATCAATTGAACATAACTTCAATGATTCTCTTTTCACACTCCCAAATCCTTACTGCAAATGCAAGAATTCCAAATTCATGCAATTTACTGAAATCTGTTAGATTCTAAACTTATATGCATTGATCCTCTTGTAATGATTATGCACAAAGTCATAAAGACTTGACAACAAACATTACAGAGCATTCCAAAGGAGATCAACTCCTTTGGAAACATCCTTCTTGCATTAAGTTCCCTTTAATCTTACACAGATTGAAAATACTAACTTTGAAACATTTCCAGATTCATTTTGACTATCACATCTGAAAAAGAGTTGCCTCCTTACAGATTATGTCAATATAATCCTTCTAGAATTATCACTATACTTCCGACTGTCCTTGAGCAATCAATCTTTGGTAAACCTTTAATCTTACACAGATTGAAAATACTAACTTTGAAACATTTCCAGATTCATTTTGACTATCACATCTGAAAAAGAGTTGCCTCCTTACAGATTATGTCAATATAATCCTTCTAGAATTATCACTATACTTCCGACTATCCTTGAGCAATCAATCTTTTCCCTTATTAATGCCCCATGCATTTGGAAAATTTTAGAAAGGATAAATATAGCACATGTAATCGATCATATATCCGAAGCATATGGGACACGATTCATGATGTCTCACATAAAGACTAAACCAGTCTTTTGCTATAACATTTCCATTTCTATTTGCCAAGTTCTCATAATTCAGATTATGAAAAGGGATGCCGTAATCATAATCGAATTTTAGAACGCAAATAATGGACCCATATACAGAATTTCCTTATGTTGAGCCATTCCAACATGAAATTCATATATATATCCTTGACTAAATGATTAAAACCTCACGATCTAAGCTTATACATTTGAGATGAAGTATAATTTTATCTCCCTTAATTATAGCAAAACAACTCTTTCCCAATTGAAACTTTTGTTTTCTATAATTAACATTTCTAACTTGCAATACTTATCATAATTATCATGCTCCCACTAACATGATGATTATTAGCATAACACTTATGCTCCCACTAGCTTTGACATGTACTCAGAAATTAGCTGACTTTCTACCAAAGTTCAGATTTCTGATACTAGATTGTTTTGATAAGACTTTATCAAAAACATACACCTTCCCTTAGATAGCACACTTGTGTGTCTAAACAATTATGAAGAGGTATGCCATAATCATAATGGTTAGACCTTTTTGCCACTTCTCACAAGTCCAGGTTAGTGTGCCGGTAAACCACACACGCTCCACTAACGACTTTGAGAATGCAAATATCACAATTGCTATCTAGCTAAAATCTACTTAGTGAAAGTGTTTCCTCACCATCATTTTCATGAATCGGAGAGAAACCTTATGACACTTAGATTTAATGGTGTATGTGTTCTTATCCATGTGAATTGTCAAAACCTTAGTCACAGGGCAAGGGTAATGACAAATCCAATCTCATATGGACTGAACTCAATCTTAACTTCTTACCACCTGGCAGCTTAAGGGCCTGCCATTGCTTCCAAGTTGTTGTGCAACAAATTGAGAATTCTAAGAACTCATATGCAAAGCCAACTTTAACTGGAATGGGCACAGAATATGTCAACACGATAGGTTATAAACCTCAAGTCGTGTGCTAGTGAAGAACTTCAGGTTTATTCTTGATTAGTTCTTGAGACTTTCAAGACCTTTAAGACTCCCACTGTCCTCTTGACATATAAGACGCCCTTGTCAAACATCCAAGAGATAGTGTGGATTCTAATCAAGACAAACACTTCACACAATTGGCCTTAGTTGGTCTTTGTTTTATCCAAAACATCACAACTTACCAATTTCAAATGTACAAGAGTTTTAAACCTTCTTTAAGACATGTCACTCAAGTTACAATCTTAGAGTATAACTCTAAGAATTGTTTTTAGAACGAAGTATGAATCATCTTCTTGATTTAACCACTTCAACAATTCAAGTTCCTCTTCTTAGCTATAAGAAGGCTCTTAGAGGATGAATTGTGATAAGGTCTCTAAATCATTAAGATGATCACAAAACTGATACGAAAGTACTCTCTCCCATATTTTCAGATTTGAGAAACTTTTATCCTTCTACCTAATTTGATTCTTCTTATTCGCTCTGCCATATATTGAAACTTTTCCAATGTCTCAGAATTACACTTTAGCCTGTAAGTATAACCATATTTACTAAGCTTTAGTAAATTATGACGAATAATCTTATCGATCTTTTGTGGTGGACTTAATCAGTGCACAAGAATGTGTACTCGATCCCTTAGTCCGTTACTTGACTCACACATCCATGTGAACAAGTAGTTAGTCTTAATTTTCTAATACTTGAAAGTTCTCATTCATCATGCTATACAACTTGCATGATTCCAAGTTCCGGTCCAATTGAAACTTGGGTGATGAGAATCTTTTCTTATTTGGTAAATTTAGACATTACCACAAATGAAAGAATCAATTTCATACTTCCACTCTTGCTATTAATGGAATCTTATAAGCAACAAAAATTTCCACAGATGCCATTGTAAGGATATTTTAAAATAAATAAAATCAAAAATTTTCCTTTTATTTTAAAAACTTTGTGGAAGAACTTGTCCTTACAATCCATATCAAAACTTGTTGTTATCTATTCCTAAGCAATATCTCATAACTCCTAAGAAGTAGCTCAAGAATCCGATCTTCAAACTATGCGATAGAAATCCATCTACGCCATCAGATTCAACATATTCTTTCTTTAAGTTTCTTCACTTTTCTTTCATTCTTAAAACATCCCCATGTGACCCAGTCACATCATGTATCAGGAATCTTAGAATAGAAACTTAGCAGAGTTAGATAGTGGAATTTACCTGAAGTAGAGTCAAACTTATTGACTTTAACATCCTTAGGTAAATTTGGCAGCTTCGCAACCAATGCCCCTTCCTTTGGCAATATAAACATATGGACCCTTTGATAATGGTACAAGGGACTATCACAGACTTAGCTTTTCTCTTTACCATTTGGTCAATCGAGTTGACTATGGCCGATCCCTTTACCATTGGGAAGAGAATGCTTTTATGGATTTCCTGTGTCACTATTGTCAATGTCCATCAAGTTTTAAGGAAGTTGATCTTAACAAATAGATAAGATCATTAAGGGTCTTGTCATAGTCTATTTCATAGGTGTCCCAAAGGAACTCACTATGTGACTTAGAAAGTGATTGAACCACCAACTTTCTCAAGACTTTGACACCCAACTCTCCCGGCTTGTCAATATGTGACTACATCTCCAAGATGTGATCACACCTAGACCTTGCATTGACAATAGGGCTTGAGTGACCTTGAACTTGTGGGTTAGGGAGAATAATTGGAGGAGGTGAAAGAAGTATGATTTCCATGGGACATCATCTTCATTTAGGAAAGCTTGTTTCAAGAGATTTAGGAAGATCATAAATGTCTAAACCAGACATCTTTTGGGAGATATTCAAGATAGTTGATCTTAAGTCCTTAATATAACACCCAATATGAAATATTAAGGCTAGGACCCAACAAACTATTTTATAACTTAGAAGAGGGATGCCGTAATCCAAGCTATAAAATATTTGAAGGTAGGTGAATGACGATTCACCAATTTCCACCAAGATAAACGAAATGTATTATTAGGTTTTAATTGGTTTTGAAACTCCTAGATCTATTGAGATTCATTGAACTGTTCAATGGCATGTTTCAATCTCGAGTGTGCCCTTCATGTTTTGTGACTGGGATGCCGAGGATCAGAAAACAAGGTGTGAAGTAACCATGCAAATTACTTGGTACCCTTAAGTGTTTACCCCTCAATCGATGTGCCGGTTAACCACACACGCTCCACCGATACTATGATAAACATTAAGTTACCCTTTGCCTACCTTGTTAAATACGAGTTAGTGTGTCGGTTAACCACACACGCTCCACTAACCGACTTAAAAAAAGTGCAAAGTGTAATTTCATGGATTAGCACCTTATTCACATTTTCCTTAGTAACTAAGATTGGGTATTTATAAGTGTTTAGTTACTTAGTATTTATCATTAATACTTTTAATGAAGGGAGAATTATAGTCTTGTCAAACCTGTTCGGCTAATGACCCTCCACCAGTCAAGCAAGCGGTGGGTGAGAGTGGACACCCATTAAGTTGCCATTTTATAGGCAACAACCTTATACCCACCTTATAGACCGGCTTCGTGAATGAGGCGTACTAGCGGTAAGACTGACTTTACTCTTATACATATATATATTATTAACTTATAATATTATAAAGTATAAGGGTTGAATTTTAACTTTTAAAATTCTAAGGGCTAACATGGAATTAAAGTATTCATAAGAGAAAACTTTACAAATTCCAAAACTTGAGGGCAAGTTTTGAAACTATTCAAAACTAATTAATTCCATAACTTATGTGTTTAAACTAGTTTTAATCCAAAAACTCTTCAAGTTCCATAACTTGAGGACAAGTTATGGAAGACTTTAAACAAATAAAAGAATTAACTTTTCTTTATTTTATAACTTATGGAATTAATTAAGGTTACACCTTTTTTTATTTTATTTTATTTTATTAAATGAAGAGACTCTTGGTCCTCCATAACTTGAGGACAAGTTATGGAGTCATAAAACCATTTAATTAGAACTAGACTCTTCATTTTTGTAACCTTTGCCAATTTTTATGAGTTTTATGATTCATAAATGTGACTTTTCATATAACTTGAGGACAAGTTAGAAAAACACATTTTAGAATCAATTCTTAGATTAATTTGGATTAAAACCAACTATCACATAATTTTATTCATTAATCTAATTTCACTCATAAAACAAGGTAACACAAAAAACTTTTGGTGATCCATAACTTATTATTAAGTTATGGAATCCTTTAAAACATTAACACCAAATTTTGTAACTCCATAAAAACTTTGAATCAATTTTTTTTTTAAAACCTTTTCATATCCATAACTTATGGAGGTTTCAAAAACAAAACTCTTTAGATCAAACTTTTAAAACTAATAAAATAATCATATTATTTTATCTTTTATTAAATTTGACCTAATTCAACTCATAAAGCAAATTATTCAAATTTTACAAATAATTAGTTTTTCACAAGAACAAGTAATTATCTTAAAATTTGACAAACTTCATGTTTTTTTTTTTCAACTTTGAAAATAAAATATTTGCATCAATATAACAGAAAACAACCCGTGGCTCTGATACCACTGTTGGGTTTTGAGCATTCTAACACTCCTATGGTGTACATGCAACCCTATAAACCTTGGATCTATGTTTTCTCTATTATACATGCAAATAAGAACTTTCCAAGGCTTTAATCCTAACTAGCATATTATGATGTTCTTAATCTACAAAGTACTAGTTAGAAGACATACCTTTTGATGTAGCTTGATGTCTTCAAGCTTTAAGAGCTTAGCCCCAATACTGTGGAAGCCTCAAGTGGAATCACAAATCACCAAGACACCTTGGAAGACTTTAGAGAATATGAATACTTGGTTCTCTCTTAGTGAAATCGGCTAGCCCTCTTAGTGTATCACACTAGTGCCAATTTCACCAACCAAAGACATCTTTATATAGTATGGAGGATTAGGGTTAAACCCTAATACCCATGACCTTTCATTTCTTAGGATCCATGGGTTAAACACTCCATGGACTATCCATGAAAGCTTAGCCCAACCTAAATGAACTTGGCCCACTCCATATATATAAGAGTCCATATTTAATTAGTTCCTTTTGATCACTTAATTAATTATAAATTAATTCTTGATCAATACTAATTAAATAATATGATTCCATATTAATATATTAGAGCTTATAATATATTAATATTAATCATAAACATACTATTCTTAAAAGATTATCCATATAAATTGTGTCGGTGAAGTGCAACCCAAATGGACCATGCCGGGTCGGGTCAAGTACATACCAAATATAGTTATGGACTTAGACATTAATCCAACATAAGGATCTTCATCCTGATTATTGGTGGCCCTGCTATTGGATTAGGTGTCTAAGTCCATAACTATAATTGGTATGTACTTGACCCAATACTAGCATGGTCCTTTTGGGTTGCCTTCACCGGAGTAATTTGATAGGATGGATATTTGAGAAAGGGGTTATTTATGATTTATGAATATATTATAAGAATAATATATTAGTTGAGAAATCATATTATTTAATTTGTATAGATCAAGAATTAATTTGGAATTAATTTAGTGATCAAAAGAGAGTGGTTAAATTTGCGGGGACAGATTATGTAAATCAATGATACATATAGTTTGGGCTAATGATCCATTATTGATTAGTGATGGAATAAGTTTATGCGAGATTCCATGAAGATTTAGTCCAAAAATCTATCTAATGGTTATGGGATCAAAAGCCCAATTGAATAAATTAGGGTTTACAAGTGACCCTTGGAATTCAACAACTATATATATATATATATATATATATATATATATATATATACATATATATATATATATACATATATATATATATACATATATATATATATACATATATATATATATATATATATATATATATATATATAAGCCCTAAGCTCTTAAAATCGGCCAAGAGAACTCCAAGAAGAAACCCTAGCCGTTTTTGGTGCTTCCTACCCTCTCTCTCACATTCCTCCATTGTTCTTGGTGTTTGTGACTTATTTGAGGTATCATATTTGAGGTACTAAGCTCTTGTAAGGCCAAATCCTACTAGCTACAACAAAGAGGTATTCATCTGACTTGTTTTATGTTGTAATTCTGAAAATTGTATGCTAGATTAGGATTCATGCTTTGGATATTCAATATTGCATGTATAACTTGAGAAAACATAGATCCAAAGCATTAGGATCATATGTGCACCATAGGGATGTTATAGTGCTCAAAACCCATCAGTGGTATCAAAGCCTATGGTGTTTTCTGTTATATTGATGCATTAGTTGATTGTTCAAAGTTGAAGCAAAATGAAAACTACTCTCTGACTGGTGGACTTCACGAGTCCGATGAAGGAACTTGATGAGTCGAGCCAACTCGACGAGTCCATTTCCAGTCTCGACGAGTTGGATCATCTGTTTGCAGATTTTCAGGGTTTTTGGCCAGAATTGGATTAGGATCATTACCACAAACTATTTTGAATCATAAAATTCAATTTTTCTGATATGGTAGTGATTCTCTTCATCAAATTAAATGATAATTGTCAATTTTTAAGATAATTACTAGATTATATGATAAGCCAATTATTTCTATTATTTGATGTGAATTATCTTGCTATATGAGTTGAATTAGGTCAAATTGGTAATAGAAAAATTATATGATTAATTTAATAGTTTTCAAATTGATCTAAGAGGTTTTGAAGAGTTTTAAAACTTGCCCTCAAGTTTGGGAATTTGAAAAAAGTCACCTTTATGAAACATTAAATTCTAAAACCCTAGAGTTTTAAAAGTTTAAAATTCAACCCTTATACTATTATAATATTAAAAGCTTAATACTTATATATATATATATATATATATATATATATATATATATATATATGTGTGTGTGTGTGTGTGTGTAAGATAGTTAGTCTTACCATTGGTAGGCCTCGTTCACGAAGCCGATCTATAAAAGGGGTAGAAGGAAACTACCTATAAAATGACGTTTGAATGGGTGTCCACTCTCACCCACCGCTTCCTTGATTGGCGGAGGGTCGTTAGCCGAAGGGGTAGGATAGGACATTAATTCTCATTAAAAAGTATAATGATAATTATAAATTAACTAAATGTTTTTTATAAATTCCCAATCTTAGTTACTTTAGGAAAAATGTGAAAATGGTGCTATTCTATTAAATTGCACTTTGCACCTTGCCAAGCCATTAGTGGAGCGTTAACGGCACACTAACTTGGACTAGAAAGGGTGGAAAAGGGTAGCTCGATGTTTATCATAGATCAATGGAGTGTTTGTGGTTAACCAAAACATTGATTAGGTGATAAATGACATCGAGAGTACCAAGCACATTTGCATGGTTATTCACACCTTGTTTCTGAACATGGGTATCCCAGTCCCAAACTTGAAGGCATAATCGAGATTTAAATATGCCATTGAAAAGTTCAACGAATCTCAAAGAAACTAGGAAATTCAATTCGTTTAAAACCTAATCTTCATTTTCGTTTTTCATGGTGGAAACTAGTAAATCGTCGCTTACCTACCTTCAAATATTTTGCAATTAGATTACGGCATCCCTCTACCAAATTGTAGAATATTGTGTTGCGTCCTAGCCTTAATATTTCATTTGGGTATTATATTAAGGATTCTTATCTAATCTAAAATTTGTCTCTCTTTTCAAATGTCTAATTCAAACAACGCTTCAAACTCTTCCGACTCTTTCTCCCTCATGAACTTATGTGGGAGGGTCATATTTGATGGGTCGAATTTTAATGAATGGATTCGAAACATTTGCATCGCCATTCGCTACGAGGAAAAGGAATATGTCCTCGACAAAGAGCTAAAGGAGATTGATGAAGATACTACTACTCCTGAGAAATTGGTTGAGTGTAGAGCTCATGTGAAGGACGCGACAAAGGTGTCATGCATCATGCTAGCTATGATGACTTCTGAGCTTCAGAAGTCCTATGAGGACTTCTGGCCTTTCGAGATTCACCAAAATTTGATGGAAAGGTACCATCAGAGCGCTCGATAAGAAAGGTATGAAATCATTTCCTCCATGATAACAACAAAAATGAAGGAGGGAGAGTCCATCACGGCCCACTTGCGAAAGATGCAAAGATATGTGGACCGCTTTCTAAAGTTGAATGCCAATTTCAACTAAGAGTTGGCTATTGACATTATCCTACACTCTTTGCTTCCTTGTTATGATTAGTTCCATATGACTTATAATATGAACAAGGAGGAGGTCACTATAAACAAACTTGAAGGCCTTCTGAGAATTACTGAAAGTAGTTTAAAAGGCAAGTCTGTTGTACCCACTCCTACTACTACCCCAGTCCTGTAAATTGCATATGGGAAGGGAAAGAAGAGGAACCTTCCTCTAAAGAATCACAAGGGAAAGTCTCATAACGGATCCTCTTCAAGTGGGTCCAAAGGTGGTTCTACTGCTCCCTCATCCAATCCAAAGGAAGCAGAGTGCTTCCATTGTCATGAAAAAGGGCATTCGAAATGAAGCTGCTCTAAATACTTGCAGGACATTAAGGATGGGAAGATAAAGCACACCTTCGTAGGTATTTATACTATTCTGTATAATAACTCATCGCATGCTAATTCTTAGGTCCTTGATACATGATGTGGTTTTCAAATTTGTTCTAAATTGCAAAGTCTAAAAAGAAGTAGGGATGTGGAGCACGGGAAGATGAACTTAATCATGGGGAATAGGAAAGTG
This sequence comes from Lactuca serriola, assembly GCF_051521515.1. Taxonomy (NCBI): domain Eukaryota; kingdom Viridiplantae; phylum Streptophyta; class Magnoliopsida; order Asterales; family Asteraceae; genus Lactuca; species Lactuca serriola. The sequence goes on along the minus strand of NC_136410.1, from coordinate 228,205,220 downwards.
TTGCATGTTACCAAGATTGGAGTTTATTATTTATTGCTTAGTAATGGGTTAGAGTTATATTTGAATAATTGTTGCTGCTCGCCAAATATGGCGAGAAACATTATTTCTTTTCATGTTTGTATAAACAAGGTTTTAGATTTTCATTTAATAATGAAATTGGTTCTATTAATGCTTTTCATAATGGTAAATTTTATTTTGAAGGATTGCCTTGTAATGGTATATATGAAACTGTGATGGTTGTACACAACTTAGAAACTAATATATTGCATATTGATTCGTCCAATGGTTTGGACAAGGCATGCTTGTGGCATTGTCATCTTGGACATGTCAACAAGAAGTGCATAGCCCAACTCCAAAAGCATGGAGTGTTAGAGTCATTTGACTTAAATTCGGATGTCACGAGCGAATCTTGTTCACTTGGAAAGATGACCAAGTCACCTTTCACTAGTACTTGTGAAAGAGGTGTGGGTTTGTTGGATCTCATACACACCATTGTGTGTGGGCCCTTCAGATCCTCCACAAGGGATGCTAAGCATGTCTATGTAACCTTTACTGACGATTATAGCAGATATGGATATATCTACTTAATCAAGCACAAGTCGGAAACCTTTGAAAAGTTTAAATAGTTTAAAAAAGAAGTGGAGAATCGATTGGGTAGGAAGATAAAGATGCTCTGATCTGATTGAGGTGGTAAGTATCTTAGTATCGAGTTCCACGACTATCTCAAAGAATGTAGAATTGTTTCACAATTGACGCCACCTATGACACCGCAGCTTAATGGTGTGGCTGAGAGGCGCAATCAAACTATTTTTGACATGGTTCCTTCCATGATGAGTCGAGCTTCGTTACCTAACTCGTTCTGGGGGTATGACTTAGAGACGGCCGCCCATATCCTAATCTAGTCCCAAATTGTAGGGTCTGGTATGTGTTGCGTCTTGGGCTCGTTTATTAGTCCAATTTTGTTTCCGGATTGGTCCTGTCCATCCGTGAGTTATTTTCTAGGGTTTAGTATTTATAGATTCTTGCATGCATCTTAGTACGTTAGAATTTTGGATTCGATCATTCATAGATATTCCTTTTTTTCGTTTGTAATCCTACTAACCTCTACAGCGGAAGTTCTTTGTCGAGCTCTGCTGAGGCTTGAATCTATTGAATCATTCAACGTATTTTGATTCACTCTTGTGTTTTATATTTCTGTTTACGTTTCTGTGATTAAACTGTTTAAGATCTAAACGATCAAAGAGTTATTCAACTCATCAATTGGTATCAGAGCAGGAGACTATGTAATTCATACACATCTCTTCTGTGAAAGAAGTGATTAGGTTTTATTTCGCATTCATTGATATTTATTGAGCCGTCACTCCATAATTGATGTATCTCACTAATTATTCACCTTGCCCTAATATTACGTATTACAAAGTCTGATCGTATAACAGGTTAAACGATCAAGCATGGACGATTCTCAATCCAATCCTATTAACATCTCTAACATTATAGGATCAACAACCAAGATTCCAATTCTCTACACTCAAGACTACGAAGTGTGGATGCACTACTTTGAAGACTATGTTATTAGATCTGAAGATAATGGGTATCTGATATGGGAAGCTATTATATCTGGCCCTTTTGCTCATTTAGGCACATCTAGAATCATTGAAACTCAAAAGGAGTACAATGATTTGTTGAAAGATGCGAAAGACGTTGCTCAAGACAAAAAGGAGAAGTTTCAATGCAACATTAAGGCATTGAGACTAATTCGATTCGCTCTTCAATCCGACACGTTTCGATTGGTGAGTTCTTGCAGTACAGCAAAGGAAATCTGGGATCGGCTGCGATAGTTGTATTCCACAGATGAAGATTTGGAGCACTCAATTCAGACCTTACTTCTCTCTGAATTTGGAGAGTTCAAGCAAAAACCAGAAGAGGTTGTTACACAAACATTTGATCGTTTCAATCATCTTCTCAGCAAGATGATCAAACATGATATTGAAAGGAAGCTCATCGAACAGAAGGTCACTTTCCTGAATGGCCTAAGATCCGAATGGAGAGCTGTTGTGTCAACGGTTAAAGCACATGAGCAGTTCAAATCGTACTCATTGGCGAAACTGGTGGGGATTCTGAAATCGCAAGAAAAGACAGTACTACAAGAGAAAAGCGTCGTTTCCAATTTGGGGTCTTTGGCACTTCTATCCAAAGGTAAGAGTGCAGCAGAAGATGAAGAGGATTTTAATCTGGGAGACCATGATTTGACAGCTGAAGACTATGTTATGATGGTGTCAAATCCTAGAAGGTTCATTAATAAAAAGTTCTCTACCAACAAAAATCGAAATTGACAGGGAAGCTACAGCTCTGAAAAAGTGAAAGAGGAGCCGAAGGTTGAAGAATCAAAGAAGGAAGCGAAGGGTGAAGCTGACTCTGGTGTCAGTTGCTTTTACTGTGGTGGGAAAAATCACTACGCAAAAGATTGCGTGCTAAAGAAGATGGCAGAGAAAGATGAAGAAGCAAGTCTCCTAAAAAGACTGGAGGAGATTAAGAGGAAGAAAGTTGCTACTAATCCCTCTATGAATGCTCTTATTGTGCAGGGTTTGGTAGATGATGATGAGTTCGGTGGCATGCAGGTTTGATCGACTGACTCAGAAGATAATGAAGTGAGAAAGCTTTCTCATGGAAAGGCTTATGTAGCAAAGAGTGGTGAAGCTGATAGAAGATGGCTGATGGTGACAGATGTATCTCAGATGAGGGGATACAACACTGATGGTGGAAACGAAGAGGCTAAGGACCGAGAGGACTTGTGCTTTACAACGAAACCTCTAAGTGTGCAGATCAGTGAGCTAGATGAACTGATCAAGAAGGTACAATCTATTTTCATTTCATTTAAAATTCCACAAAAATCATATGAAAAGGAATTAAATAACTTGAATTCAAGAATTTCAAATCTAGATAGTTGTTTAACTCAAACACGGGTCATGAATTCTAATCTAACTGACCAAATAAGCAGGGTGTCATCCAAGAGTGAGGAGCGAAGGATGTGGATAGAGCAGAACGAGTTGGAGCTGATTAAGTCTAGGGATTAAAACTTTTATTTGAAAAGACACAATCTCAAATTATTAAAACAAAGGAATGTTTTTTGTTTAATTGCCAAAAGGCTTTATGCTAACATTACTCAGCTGCATTTAAACTGTGAAATAGGACAGAAGATACATCGCATGATTTTACCCTTCCTTGAGTTTAAGGAGGATGAAATCGATGCCGAAGCATACAACTGTGAAAGTGTTGTATCTTCTGACGATGTCAATCCTACTTATATGTATGGTCTGGACAAAATTTAATCTTTTATAAAGTCCAAAGACCATAAGGACATGCTTAAAAATCTTTTGGATGAAAATGATAAGTTGAAACTCAGGGCCGAAACCATACAAAAATTTGACTCATTGAGTACCAAATTGAGTTCAGAAAATAAAATAGATGTTGAAAATGCATCTGAACTTAATGAGGACGATGGCATGAGTGAAATTTCTGTAGAGGATGAAGTTGACTATTCCAAGTTTATTAGGAGCGAACCTGAAAACCACAAAAACCTGATTTCTGAATATTCTGTGGAATTCGCTCGTTTGTCCAAAACTAAGTCCCCAATCCTTAAAGAAAAGGCCATTGTGTTTCAAAAGGTTAGAACAACTCCCAATCAGATATATAAGGTTACAAGAGTAACCGAACATCAGACGGCCGAACTCACTGCCATAGTGAATGAAGATAATGCAGATGGATGTAATGAGTTTTTTTGGTCTGCACCGATAGACAACGCAGATGAAACAATCGGTTTCTCGGAGAGAACATCATGGAAGACCAAAGGTAGATATGTGCCTGAACCTCTGAATAAGCCTACCAACTTTGACGCACCAAGTTCCAGTGGCACAGAAGAGATTCCAGTGGAAGAAGTCACCTCAACTAGCGAAACCTCTTCCATGAAGAGTGAACCTGTTGCTAAGAAGCTAAAACAAATGGCAAATATCCACAGACAACCGAAACGGGTGAAAAATCAAAAGCAGCAGAGAAACTTGAGATACAAGAAAAATCTCTCTGAGCGAAAGCAGTTTTGGGTCTCCCAAAATCCTCACTACACTCACTTTGACAAAAATTCTAATTAAAAAGGAGAAGAAAACAAGAGTCAAAGGGACTTCGAATCACCTATTCAAAAGAACCAGAGGAAGACTTTCGGGCCATAGGAAGAACAAAACCGAAAGGATAGGTTCGGTCCCGAAAGCAACAATAACCGAAAAGCTAGTTTCTGTCCGCCAAACAACAACAGGCAAAGACCAGATTTCAGCCCGTCAAGCTTTTACAATAAAAGACCCAGTTTCGGGCCACCAACCTACAACACCCAAAAATCTAGCTTCGGTTCATCAGCAAACAGCAACCGAAGGTCCAGGTTCGGTCCCTCAAATGACCACAACCGAAAGGGTCATTTCGAACCTCAAGTCAGGAAAGATTCTCATTCTAATTTCTTTTCCTCCAATTCTTCTCGTTCTCAATCTTCTTCTAAGCCTAATTCTGGCCCTACACCAAATTCAAGATCGTCAAAGGATTTGAAAGGAAAAAGGAAGATTTCCTTAGCTAATGAAGACCGAAAGCAGGCTAAAGTCCAAACACCATAACCTAAATGCAAAATACCAGCATCTAATTCTAATAAAATCAAAGTGTTTACTATTAAAAGGAAAGATGAAACAACCTTAATAAAACGAACATATCTCGTTGATGTTCCTCTTACTATTCCTGTTTCTGTAAAAGACTCACGTCGACCCAAGAAACTTTGGGTTCCTAAATCTGCCTAATTTTCGCAGGTTATCAGTGACGAGCAGTTTGACGACGAATGGTACATAGACAGTGGCTGCTCACGTCACATGACAGGAAGGAAGGAAGAGTTAAGGGAGTTTCGGTCACTTCAAAATGGTGGCAATGTCAAGTTCGGTAACAACTCTTATGGAACAATAAAGTGTTATGGGATTATAACCAATGGAGACTTTACAATAAGTAAGGTGGCGTATGTAGAAGGGTTGCAGCATAATCTCATCAGTGTATCTCAACTGGTGGGAGGTACCGGTCTCAAAGTCTCGTTCGACGACGAAGGTTCAGAAATTATAGAGAAGAAATCCAACAAAGTCATTCTCAAATCAGATCAAAAAGGTGAAATGTTCCCTCTGAATCTCAGACCAATCAAAGGTAATCCAGCCATATGTCTTTTGTCCAAAGCTCATTCAGACGAAAGTTGGTTGTGGCACCGAAGGCTTTTACATCTCAACTTCAAAGACATCAACAAACTTGTCACCGGTGGTCATGTTCGGGGTCTTCCATTGCTTAAGTTCAATCGAGAGCACTTATGTGCTGCATGTGAAATGGGAAAACAAAGTCATCAAAGTCACCCAACCATCATAAATACCAAAATTGTTGAACCACTTGAGTTGCTTCACATCGACTTATGTGGTCCATCATCAATCGAGAGCATTGGTGGTAACAAGTATATCCTTGTTATTGTTGATGACTTCTCACGGTTTACTTGGGTATTCTTTCTAAAGCACAAATCTGAGGCGACTCCCAAGCTGAAGATCTTTATCAAGCAAGTCGAACTACAACTGAGGAAAGTCGTTCGAAACATCAGGACCGACAATGGACTGGAATTCAATAACAAAGAATTTGAAACATCAGGACCGACAATGGACTGGAATTCAATAACAAAGAATTCGAATGGCGAAACCGATCCCTATGCGAGGCGGCCCGAACCATGCTAAGTTTTGCTTCTCTTCCCTAATATTTTTGGGCTGACGCTATTGCTGTAGCATGTTTTACCCAGAATAGGTCTTATCTCAACAAGCATTTCTCTCTCACTCCTTATGAGATTATTAACAACAGGAAGCCGAATGTCAAGTTCTTTCACGTGTTCGGTTCCAGGTGCTTCATCTTCAACTCCAAAGCACATCGCAACAAGTTTGATGTCACAGCTGATGAAGGAATCTTTCTGGGATATTCTCTTACTTCAAAGGCATACAGGGTTTTGAATAAGTGTTCTAAAAGAATTGAAGAAACCTATTATGTGACGTTCGATGACAATTACGTCAAAAAGCTAAAGTCTACCGAAGAAGCAATTGGAGAGATTTTCTGTCAAACAGGTTAAGTCACAACTTCAATCGCCAATTTATTTGACCAGTTCATAGACTTATTTGATGAACCTGAGAAAGGCACTCTTTCGGAAGCCAAGGCATCAGACAACAAAATCGATCACCTTAAGCAGATTATCGAAGATGCAGCCAAACAAATGGGAGAAGGAGAACCAGTTCGAAACGAACCTCCCCAGAGTGGTTCTTCGGTCGAGGGGGAGAATCAATTCTCTTCAAAACAACAGGACTCACATATTCAGGGGGGAGAATCCAATCTTTGACGAACCCGAAAGCCTAGCTACACCCGAAAGTCCAGTAGCATCCGAAAGTCCAGTAGCACCCGAAAGCCCAGCTACATCCGAAAGTCCAGTGACAACCGAAAGTCCGGACCAGCCCGAAAGTCCAGTTGAAGAAAGGATTTTTGGGTCAAATCCAAATGATTCATCATCTATCGAGGGGGAGAATTCTGATATGCTCTATGACGATGATACACAATCAGAATTAGAAGAAATGGTGAATGCTGAATTGGATCCGTCCTATGACCCAAGATATCCTCCTCTCACCAAATGGACCAGAGAACATCCTGTATCTCAAATAGTGGGTGACGCATCAGAGAAAGTTCTAACTCGTTCACAACTGAAGGCGAAACAAACTGCTTTACTCTCCAAAGTAGAGTTCTGCATGTTTAATTCTTTCGTGTCCAAAATTGAGCCGAAGACCGTCAATATTGCCCTTGATCATTCTGATTGGGTCCAGGAAATGCAAGACGAACTCAATGAGTTTGAAAGAAATCAAGTCTGGAGACTCATTCCAACACCAAAAGATGCCTCGGTTGTCGGTCTCAAATGGGTTTTCAGGAACAAAATGGACAATGAGTGGAATGTAATCCGGAATAAGGCTCGGCTAGTGGTAAAAGGATACTGCCAGGAAGAAGGAATTGATTACGAAGAGACATTTGCTCCGGTAGCAAGGTTGGAATATGTTCGAATATTTCTTGCCTATGCTGCACACAAGAATTTCGAGGTCTACCAAATGGATGTGAAGTGCGGTTTTCTGAATGGGGAACTTGAAGAAACTGTGTACGTCGAGCAACCTCTTGGTTTTGTGAATGAAAAGTATCCAAATCGCTGCTACATCTTAGATAAGGCGGTTTGTGGTCTGATACAAGCACCTAGGGCATGGTATGAAACTCTAACTAAATTTTTAAAGATGTCTAAATTTAAACAAGGTTCGGTTGACCCAACCTTCTTTCGTAAAAGGGAAGCTAACCACCTTATGATAGTTCAAATCTATGTCGATGATATCATCTTTGGCTCAACGAATCCTAGCCTAACAGCTGAATTCAGAAAGTTGATGGAGACAAAATTTGAAATGAGCTCAATGGGTCCGATTAACTTTTTCCTTGGTTTAAATATTAGACAGGGACCCGAAGGCATCTTTATAACCCAGGAAGCATATAACAAGACTCTTCTTGATAAATTTGGCATGATGGGAGATTCAAAGGTCAAAGTTCCTATGACGTTCGGTACCAAGCTCACACCATCTTTGGAAAAACCGGCAGTTGACATAACGCTATATCGCCAAATGATTGGTTCCCTGATGTACCTCACAGCTTGCAGGCCTGATATAATGTTTTCTGTGTGCTATTGTGCCAGGTTTCAAGCAAATCCTCGTGAACCACACATGCTGGCAGTGAAGAATATACTCCAGTATTTGAAGCGAACCACCTCTCTCGGTCTCTGGTATCCCTCAAATTCAGGTTTCTTTGTTCAAGCCTACTCAGATGCAGACCTTGGAGGATATGGTTTAGACAGGAAAAGCACTACAGGAGGCTGTCAATTCCTCGACGGGAAGTTGGTGAGCTAGCAATCTAAGAAACAAACATGTGTTTCTCTGTCTACAGGCGAAGCAGAGTACATTGCAGCCGCCTCCTACACATCTCAAGTGATTTGGATCCAAAGCCAACTCTGGGACTACGCACTCAATATGAAAAAGATCCCACTATATTGCGACTCAGAAAGTGCAATTAGGATCTGTCATAACCCAGTGCAACATTCCAAGACAAAGCATATAGCATTGAGGTATCACTTTATTAAGGATCATGTGGAAGACGGAAACGTAGAGATTCACTTTGTTCGAACCGCTGATCAACTAGCTGACATTTTCACCGAAGCCCTTCCTGAGGCAAGTTTTAATAAAAGTCTACAAAGACTAGGTATGATGGAATCGGAGTCAGTACCAAAAACAACTTCTCAAAACTAAAAGTTAGAAGCGAAATGAACCGAACGTTCGGTCTATTTCGGGTTCGGTTCACATGGGAACCGAAATGAACCGAACGCTCGGTCTATTTCGGGTTCGGTCCCATTGCACCTGTTTTCGCTTATCTCAAAAAGGTGGTATCTTTGGTTGTAAAGTTTTGTACATTTTTTTTCCAAAAATTTTTCATTCCAAAATTTTTTTTGAACCGAAATGAACCGAGCGTTCGGTCCATTTCGGGTTCAGTTCCAAATTTTTTTGTTTGGTTTGTTTTGTTTTTTTTTCTCTTTACCAAATTATCAAAAACTCCAAAAATATTTTCTTTTTCTTTTTGTCTCTACTTCTGTTTGTATTCACCGTTTATGGATTCTCGATGGGGCAGGTATCATTCTCACGCTTTTTAATAGCTAAGTGTCCCTAGAAGCATGTTGCTGCATGTTGTCCAAAGACTCAACTGATTCTGAATAAAGCCTTATTGACTTGGTATATACAAACCTTGTCTTCCCAATTAGGCTACTACATTTATTCTAATCATGAGCTACCTTACTCTTTTCTCATATGAGTTAAGAGTTTTCTACTTGGTGACTATTTTTATAGCAGAGGTACTTTGGTTTCTTTACACCTCCTCAAATATTTTTCTCCTTCATATTCGCTTCATACAAGTAACCCTTAAGACTCTCAGAAATAACCACTAAGGTTTATGGTTACACAATCTCTATGTTTGTGATCTTAGCTTCGTGTCACTACGTGCTAAGTGAAACCCGCAATTCAATACCTACTATGCATTGACGGTGAACAATTAAATTTGATCTAGTTTTCACTCACGAATTAATGAATCCACCCAAGTGGTTGTACCATGAAATCTCTAATTTTCTCTTTGTGTGATTCTTATGAAATTGTTACATACCATAACATTTCTTCGCTTAGAATCCAATTTTTAATTTTCTTGAGATTTCACACCTAGTATTTCCCACTTGTCACTAACACATTATCCAAACCTACTTGTTCAATAGACCACATTGGTCTCACAAGTTCTTCAGTCGATTTCTGTCTTATGTCAAGATCAGGAATTCTGAACTGAAGCGAAAGCCTCCCAAATAAGCCTTATTAAAAGATGCCTTTCAACACTTCTTAACTAGTGATTGATCGTAATTCAACAGGAAACTACACAAACACTTTAAGGTCTCTCTTGACTTTGAAGGAAGACATTCGTGCCCGGGATCCACAGTTTTGTGTCTTTATTGACATCACAAATTCCCTCATATATGTTGATTTATTTCTTTATCTTTAACACTCTATGCATGAAAATCTTTTTGCTTTTCCAAAAATCTGATTTCCTTAATTACAAGCTATTTTTTTTGGCTCTGGGATTTAATGCTACATTCTAAACGGGATGTTGTTGTTAATGCTACACGTGTTCGCTTTTATTTAGTGAAGACAACTAATTTTAAGGATAAACTGTTGACTCAGCCGGGAGCTTATCGGTTCAGGAATTCAAAAGGGTATTTGATGGGAAAGCGTGCAAAACAGAAGAGTTTTTCTCTCTCATGCGTAATCATAGGGGTTGCTAAACTGTCACACATCAATCAACTCAGGAAATGCTTCGATTTTCAAGAAGATTTGGGGGCAGATTCTTCTCTCTCCTATGCACCCAAAATTCAGAGAGCAAGAAACGATTACTTTCTCCCACTATTCATCTTCTTCTCCACAACACTCTTCAATGGCAGATTCTTCTTCTGTTCACAAAACCTCCCACATTCTGCCTATCCGACCTCAGCAAAGCCTGATCATTGATCTCACCCCACATGCCTACGACGCCTTTATGTTCCCAATTATGGAGTGTCTTAAACACTCTCCACTGGTTCCAGCATTAAACAAGGTTGAAATCGTTCCAATGGAGTGTTTGTCGCAGATCTTCTCAACTGCCCACTATGACAAGTCTGTCGATCACATCTTCTTTGACGTTCTTGATACCAAAACCTCCATCTCCAAACAGTGATTCTACTCGTTTCTAGGGTTTGAACCTGATGAGTCACAGGTTAACCTTGAGTCTATTCCTGTGCGACAGTTGTTCTCCATGTTTTACAACATGGGATACACTGAGATTCTAACTACAGTTACAAAGTTCAAGAAATCCTGTCTTCCTCCACAGTGGAATGGCTTCTTCACGGTGCTGTTCAAGGGTTTGTCAGAAAGAAGTGTTGGTTCTGACGGGGCGAGCCGTCTATTTATGTCGATTCTCTACGGGTTGTATCATGGCCTTAATCTTGACTATGGCTCTGTGTTGTGGCAGCAGTTGATCCAATGTCTTGCCTCTACTTCTCGCCATTCTGAGATCTCTTATGCCAGATTCTGGACACTAGTCACCAAGTGGGCAATGGACAAGTATCATATCCCTGTAGTTGCTAATTCTCCACTCTCCTCAATCGGTGTTTTCCACACAACGAAGATCATTGTGACTGATTCTTCCAAGTTTTAGTTCGTTGGCTCAATCCCTGAGTCAATGTATGCATGTGTTCCAAGGGATAGTCGCATCATCAAGACTTACAAGGATTTTCTTCATTCAGGCCCCAGAGAGCTCACTCCAAAAATGATTCAATCTATCCACGACGCTGACAAGCCTGCTCCCAGGGGCAAGAAACAAGACAAGGGGAAAGACATGAAGGTTGTCAAAGGAGCGAAAGGTCCTTCTCCAAAGAAGCGAAAACCTTCGAAGGCAGCTCAATCACCTCCACCAAAGAAGAGGAAAACCCAGCCCAGGTGCAAACTAATTCTTTCCTCTTCCTCCAGTGAATCAGAGGATGAGAGTTCAGACTCAAAGGAGTCACTTCGAGGTAACACTCCTCCCCTTCGCCTTCTCCTGAGGTACCTGTTTCATCTAAACCTGTCTCTCCTCCCCCAATCTCCATCTCTAATTCCATTCCCCCCATAACCTCCACTACTCATATACCACCCACCTCTATCCCCGTACCACCTCCTATTTTCTCAGAAGCTACGACAACAACCACCACTGGAGTTCGAACCAACGTATCTGATACGGGGGCTCATACTTCAGCACCCAAACATACACCCGCCACTGAACATACTTCCACACCCGAACCTACTCCCACAACCGAACCTACACCTTCGCCTTCATCTCCCAATCACTCAGCCGATGATGAGACTTTTCTTGGAGGAGAAGACATGACTTTCGACTTGGTCTACTATAGTCCGTACCAGGTTCAAAGTGATGATGACGATGATGCTCCTGTCACTAAAAAGCATCTCAAAGAACTTCATGAGAAAATCGACTTTCTTATCGCTTCCTCCTCTTCCTCTCGGTCTATTATCTCAGAGGCTGCCATTCAAGGGCTAGTTGATTCGTTCACCAAGGCACATGAAGCCTCAATTAACTCCGCCACTGCTGCTATCGACGCATCTACCAAGGCATGTGTTGCTGCGACCGAAAAAGTCGTAAAAACTATTTATCGATGCTAACAATCTTTTTCTGTCTTTACAAGGAGCCACTGAATCCAATGAAGCGAAGGTTGACTCTCATGTCGAGAAGCCGGCCACTTCATTTGCATCAGAACAACAATTCTTTGCCAGTCTTCGTCAGTCTCTTGAAGCTGACAATAAAACCTTCCAGGCGACTGTTGAGGAGCGCTTGACGAAGCTGCAAGAAGATCTCGCTTCAGAGAATTCCGTGATGGATGCTCTTGCTCGCAAAACCACTGCTTTAAAGGTCAAGAGTCTTCAACTTTTCCAATCAGAAAAGGAGGTTGAGTCTCTCCGATCTGAGAGAGCGGTCATTTGCATGTGTGTTTCGGATTTCCACGCCGCCCTCTCCAATATTATTGAAGCACATGATCCCATCCTGAACTATTCTGTGAGGCGCACTCTCGCTGAGAAGCTTGCTCCCGCCCTTGCCCTACTCAGCAAAATTGAAGGGCTTCCTGAGTTCGTGGCCCATCCAAAACAAGAGGGAGAAGATGTGTCTATACCGCCTCCTACTTCTACATCAACTAAAGCAACCGAAGCTCCTCCAACAGGTCAAGCTTCAGGTTTGGGTACTAAAGATAAAGGGAAGAAGATTGTTGAAGACAGTGATGGTGATGATGATAAAGAGACCATCGCTGATCTCTTGTTGAAACAAGGCTAGGAAAAGGACTCATATATGAGTGCTCGTGTTGCCAGAGAGGCCGAGGCGAACGAAAGAAAAATGAAGGAGGCTCATGATCTTCTTAAGAGTCGAAAAACTCTATTTCCTCCGTGGACTCTAGAGAAGCTCATCATAGAAGCTATTGATACTCCTAGCATCCTATGGCTCGAACTGGTGATTTCCTTGGACAGGGTCAATTCTGTCGACTCTCAGTTTGATATGCCTTTGACCCGAAAGGCCTTCATATTTCATGCTTTCTCCCATGTTGCTGATGTCCCTCATCCTCACCCAAAGGTTGATAGGGAGCTTGTTGGATTCTATCTGAGGTATGCTCAGCCTCAGTATCAGACATGGAGTGCTCAAAAGATCATAAACGTTCGGGTCCTCAAACCTTTTTGGGAGGGGAACTTCACAAACGTTCGGTTCAAAGTGCTGAGGGGGTCTGCTAAAATAGAACATGCTATTTCACTTGCTGATCTTCCCAACCTGAATCCACATGATTGGATCATCTTGCATAACATCCTCCTCACCAACGAAGCTGAATATGGGCCAATCATAGATCACTTCAAAAGGATGTTAGTCTGCTACATCATGGAGGTCGCCAAGATGGATCAGGAGATCGCCAGTATTTTCAAGAAAAAGCCCACCATCTCTCCAGTTGGCTCTGCAAGCGATCTGAATAAAATGCAGATGGGGAGAATCGACCCGAAGCGGAACTCGGTCATGTTCACAAGGAACGAAGGCCAAAAATGCATGTTCGTCTTGGCAGACAAGCATCTATACACCACTTCGTGTTTGGAACATGTTCTGGGGATCATCAATCGATGCAAGCAGAAATCTGATGATGACAAGAAATACTTTGATGATATGATCCAGTTGTACATTCGCTTCAAACAAACTATCCTTGCCCTCATTCCTTGTCTGTTCGAAACCACTAAGAAAGTTCCTACAGCTGGACCCAGCAAGCCGAAGTAGGATCTCGCTCCAATTGACGCAAATGGGGATATTGTAGGGTCCGATATGTGTTACGTCTTGGGCTTGTTTATTAGTCCAATTTTGTTTCCGGATTGGGCCTGTCCATCTGTGAGTTATTTTCTAGGGTTTAGTATTTATAGATGCTTGCATGCATCTTAGTACGTTAGAATTTTGGAGTCGATCATTCATAGATATTACTTTTTATCGTTTGTAATCCTAGTAGCCTCTACAGCGGAAGTTCTTTGTCGAGCTCTGATGAGGCTTGAATCTATTGAATCATTCGACGTATTTTGATTCACTCTTGTGTTTTATATTTCTGTTTACGTTTCTGTGATTAACCTGTTTAAGATCTAAATAATCAAAGAGTTATTCAACTCATCACAACTAAGAAGGTTGCCAAAACACCTCACGAGATAAGGACAAGGAAGGTTCCCTCATTGGCACATATCAAGGTTTGGGGTTGTGAGGATTTTGTAAGACGAGAGACCCACGACAAGCTTGAACCTCGTAGTGAGTGGTGTATTTTCATCGACTATCCACAGAAGTCCTTTGTATATCTCTTCTACAAACCGAGTGACAATGTTGTCTTTGTTGCGAGGAGAGGGGTTTTCCACGAAAGAGAAATCATATGCCAAGAGGATAGTGGGAGGCAAATTGACCTTGAAGATCTTCAAGATTTAAGTGATGAAGGAACCTCAAACACCAGCGCTCAACCCGAGGAGGAAACTCATGTTGAACTAGTTAACGAGTATGTACCTATGAGACGTTCCAGTAGAGTTAGTGCTCCACCTGTGTTGTATGGTTTTCATATAACAAGTGAAGGTGATACATTTATCAGGGATAGCACACTGATAAATTCGGATGAACCTAATAACTACAAGGAGGCAATGGCGGGCCCTGAGTCTGCAAAATAGAAAGAGGCCATGGACAGTGAGATTCATTCCATGTATTATAATCATGTTTGGAACTTGGTTGAAAATGTATAGGGTCGCAAGACAGTCGGGTGCAAGTGGATCTTCAAGAAGAAGACCGACATGGATGGGAAAGTGCATACGTTCAAGGCACGATTGGTTGCGAAAGGCATTAATCAAACCCCTGGGGTTGACTATGATGAGACCTTCTCACTAGTGGCCAAGATCAAGTCCATTAGGGTTATGTTGGCCATCACTACATTTCATGATTATGAAATTTGACAGATAGATGTCAAAACCGCTTTCCTTAACGGAAAGCTGGATGAAGATGTTTACATGTGTCAACCAGAAGGTTCTATGGATGCCAAATACCCTAATACAGTGTGCAAGATTGATAAATTCATTTATGGATTGAAACAAGCATCTTGCAGATGGAATCTTTGTTTCGATGAGAAATTCAAAGAGTTTGGATTTTCAAGAAGCGAGGATGAGTCATGTGTGTATGTCAAGGCTAGTGGAAGTATAGTTAGCTTCTTGGTATTATATGTGGATAACATACTACTCACAGGAAACGACGTCCCAACCTTGAAGGAGGTTAAGTCCTAGCTTGGGAAGTGTTTTGCTATAAAGGACCTCGGGGAAGCTGTTTACATTCAAGGGATAAGGATATTGAGAAATAGGAGTACAAGACTAATAGGACTTAGTCAAGTACTTGGACAAGGTGTTGAAACGTTTCAACATGTAGAATTCCAAGAAAGGAAAATTTCCAATCCAGAGCAATACCAATCTGAGTAAGAATCAGAGTCCTAGTACCAATGCCAAAATATCCGAAATGAATCGAGTACCATATGCTTCTACCATTGGCTCGATCATGTATACTATGACATGCACTCGCCCTGATGTGGCTTTTGCTTTGAGCATGGTCAGTCGATATCATGGGAATCCTGGTAGAAGTCACTGGATAGTAGTAAAGAACATTGTTAAGTACCTGCGGAGGACTAAGGACTGGGTGCTTACCCTCGGTGGGAGTGATGACTTGAGAGTGACAGGGTTTAGTGACGCTAACTTTCAAATCGACAGAGATAATTTCCAGTCTCAGTCAGGTTGGGTACTTACCCTAAATGGAGGGGCAGTAACATTGAAAAGTTCCAAACAGGATACTGTAGCTGATTCAGCGTGCGAATCAGAGTACATAGCAGCAACCAAAGCATCGAAGGAGGCGATATGGCTAAAGAACTTCATCGGAGACCTTGGAGTTGTACCAGTTGTAAAGGAGTCTATGGATATTTTCTATGACAACGTGGATGCAGTCGCCTTAACCAAGGAACTGAGGGATCATAGCAGATCCAGGCACATCGATAGAAAATATCACTTCATAAGACATCGAGTAGAATAGGAACTCCTCATAGTGAAGATGATATTTCCAGAATATAACCCAGCAGATCCCCTTACGAAGGGACTGAGTAGGGTTAAGCATTTGCAGCATGCTAAGAGCATTGGTCTAAGAGACGATATTAGTTTTAGTGATTAGGAAGACAGTTAGAAACTTGTAATAAATAAATGTAATTGACATTTGATGATTAAATAATAAAG
This sequence comes from Lactuca serriola, assembly GCF_051521515.1. NCBI lineage: Eukaryota > Viridiplantae > Streptophyta > Magnoliopsida > Asterales > Asteraceae > Lactuca > Lactuca serriola. The sequence goes on along the minus strand of NC_136410.1, from coordinate 228,189,195 downwards.
GTCTTATTTATAAGTAAAGTTTATTGTCTTTTGTCAATTGTTTATTTTTTGTTTCAGTTTTTGCATGTTTTGACTTCTAGAATAATGTGATTATTCGAACTATGCACGGTCGATCATACTTTGGAAGTAGGTTATGAAGTTTGAATATCATGAATTGGCTTGTAGATTGTCTAAAGTGTTTAGACATAGCAAACATTTGCTACAACGTTCATGAGTACTCCTAAAATAAGATTCGAGTATTGGATTAACCCACGCTCACATGAATCACTTCATGGAATTTATCACGAGTGATTGGGAGATGATAATATCATATAGTCTTCAAATGAAGATATATGAGTTGTTGATTACGAGTTGGTTGTGCATTGATAGTACAAAAATGCGTCAGTCACTTGATGTTACAAAAAGTGTTGTTGTGCATAATTTAACAAGTAATTAGCACAAGCATATAAATTGAAGTTTACATGTTCCTTCTATCCTAAGAGGATTAAAATCGATATCATGGGCCCCTCGATGATTTTGTTTTGACTTATGTGTTGGGACCGATCAGGACTCAATTGACGTGTTCAATTAATTTCTATGTCAAACAAATCAGAAATCGGGAAACAAATTGTTGGATAATAAGTATGATTATGTTCCATGTCTTTTTCCACACGATATCTTGTAGAACAGAGGATTATATGATCCCTTATCTAAAGGACGCATCATTGATTATATCAAAGTTCGACAACGGCTTTTAAGAGCTACGATTGCTAATCGGATTTTGAAGGTGTATCTGTAGTTATAGTTATTAGACTTATCCAAGTGGGAGAATGTTGGATTAGGTGTCTAAGCCCATAACTATAATTGGTATGTACATGACCCGATAGTATAATGGTCCTTTTGGGTTGCCTTCACCGGAGAAATTTGATCGGATGGATATTTGAGAAACAGGTTATTTATGATATATTAATATATTATAAGAATAATATATTAATTTAGAAATCATATTATTTAATTGGTATTGATCAAGAATTAATTTGGAATTAATTTAATGATCAAAAGAGACAGATTAAATTTGCGCGGAATGATTATGTAAATCAGTGATACATATAATTTGGGCTAATGATCCATGATTGCTTAGTGATGGAATAAGTTTATGTGAGAGTCCATAAAGAGTTAGTCTAAAAAGCTATCAAATAGTTATTGGATCAAAAGTCTAATTGAATGAATTATGGTTTACAATTGACCCTTGGAATTCAACAACTATGTATTTAACCCCTAAGCTCCTAAATTCGGCCAAGAGAACTCCAAGAAGAAACCCTAGCCGTTTTTGGTTCTTCATATCCTCTTTCTCACATTCCTTCATTGTTCTTGGTGTTTGTGACTTATCTGAGGTATCACATTTGAGGTACTAAGCTCTTGTAAGGCCATGTTCTACTAGCTACAACAAAGAGGTATTCATCTAACTTGTTTTATGCCGTAACTCTAAAATATGCATGCTAGATTACGCTTGATGCTTTGGATATTAATATTGCGTACAAGCTCGTACGTGTGGCGTACAAACCATGCAGCCTGTACCCTTAGCGTACAGTTGAGTATGCCCCGCGTACTCAATGAGTTGGGCTTTGCGTCTTTTGGGCATCGGTTGGGCTATTTCATTCGACATTTTTGTTTCGGGCCTTAGTGGGCCATCTGAAATCGAGCCTTTGGTCTATGGAACTTTAGTCTGCTTTAGGGTGAGGCCTATTTGGGGGTTTTTGGCCGAATTTTGAAAATTGAGCCATAAGTGGGCCTTGGATGAATTTTTGGTTTTGGTCCTTTTAGATCGTGGATTTGGGCCTTTGTTTGGATCAGGCTAGGCCAAGGGTAAAATGGTCATTTTACCCCAAGTATGAATTATTGGTTATAATGTGGGACCCAAGTGTTAATTGAGTGTTATTATGTACTGTTAGCTTGGGGGAGTCGTTAAGGCAGTAGCTAGGGATTTATTTCAGTGAGACTCAGCATTCATGGTGAGTTTCCTCACAGGGTTTAGCGGGTCCAAGGCACCAAGGCCGATCCTTGATTGGTTATGTTGATATACTTGTTGTCTAAGTGATACTTGTATGTGCTTGTATATGTATGTTTATTGGGCGGGGCATAGTATGCGAGTGTGGGTGGGGCCCTTATCTTATTTAGGCGGGGCCCATTATGCGAGTATGGGCAGGGTCCATATCACGTTGAGTGGGGCCCGTTATGCGAGTGTAGGAGCGGCCCGTATATTATTGGGTAGGGCTTGTTATATGATATGTATGGTATGTGGTATAGTTTTTAGTTTATTTTTTAGGTACATCCGGTTCCAAGGTAAGGGCTCGGGTTGCCTGCATCGTACACACCATATGAATGTTGTTTAAGGGACATACTCTGATTTTTATTATGTTTGACATACTTGATTTATTTGGATGTATAAACAATGTTGTGGATTAGTGTTTTTACTTAAATAAAAAATGAAATTTTTGGTTCATAATTTTTGGATGTTACAGTGCAATGCAAATAAGATCTTTTTTACCCTGATATGTTCTTATAAATATGTCTTTGCAATTATGATTTCATTCTTATAGAATCTCACGATCCAAGAGTCAAAGGGTAACACCGTAAATTTTCAAATAAAATTTTCATATAAAATCATATGATTCTCAGCATAAAATCTCGTTTTACAAATCGCGACTCCATAATTGTATGACTAGAACCTAGAATCCTCAAAACAAAACTCCATCACCTGTGTGTACAATCTAGTTGGTGCCTTCTCATGATCCTGAGAAAAACTTGAAACATACAACACACAACACGGTAAGCATGAAGCTTAGTGAGTTCCCCAAAATACCACATACAACAATTAGCCACTCAAGGCTATAACTCTATAAGACCCTCTGGTCAATGTCTCTCAGTGGGACCCTCCAGTCGCACCACTCTGACGAACCTACTGATCCTAACTCTGTGGACTCTCCGGTCCTAACTCTGTAAACGTATCATAAATCACATAGAAATAATGCAGTGTATCACAAATAATATATAAGATACTCTATTCACACATCTCTAGTTGCCACTCTAGGTATGTATAGTGAGAAGACTCACCTCGTAAGCAAGCAAGCAATTATCCTCGTACTTGAATCTCAAACTAGCCACTGCCTAACACATAGGCCAAACATCTCTAATTAATACTCTATTCATACTCATATACGACAAGGACTATTCTTTTTCTTTCTCTAACTCTTGAAGCGGATAAAAGACCATTTTACCCCTCCATGGTCTCCATTACTCATGGTTAACCCAACCCTAAAGTCAACCGAAGTTAAACTCGAGTCACCAGTCAATATTTGACCCGACTCACCGAGTGCACCCCAGTGACTCGTCGAGTCCACCCATTCCTCAGAAGTCTCGTGAAAGTCCACCTCAGCTCGTCGAGTTGACCCCCATCACATGATTCATCTGTTCGGGACAAACCCTAACCAACTCGTCGAGTCGGCTCATTGACTCGGCGAGTTCATTTAGACCCAAAGTTCATTCAGACGTGTTGAAACAGATCTATCACTCCAAACACTAGATCTGTCATCTCAAGGCTCAATGTTCACGTAAATCTTCGATCTTTACATTCATGCATGATGTTATTTCTCCAAAAATACTAATTGAAAGAACACAATTTGTGGTTTGAGCTAGGCATCATTTTGTATAGATAACTGTGTCATTTTGAAGTGTTTATGTTTTGTTATGTAATGTGTGCTGCCACACAAGTTTGTGCGGTCGCACACATGTGTTTGGCAGCACTCTCTTGTGCTGGTAAGAGGAGTACTATTTATAACAACTGAGTTGTGTCCGTCTGTACTTTTGGCTAGGTGTCAGAACTCTGCAGCAGTTGTACTTTTCTCAAGATGTACTTGACATTTACTAAATATAGATGTGTGCATGCTTGATTCCACTTCTTCTTCATCTCAATCTCAATCTAATTGCTGTTAATTTTTCATAAAATTTGTTTGTTTGGGTAGCCACACTCTGTGTGTGTGCGGCCGCACATGTGAGTGTGCGGCTGACCGTGTGCTGCCACACAAGAGTGTGCGGCTGACCGTGTGCTGCCACACAAGAGTGTGCGCTGACCGTGAGCTGCCACACAAGCGTGTGCGGCTGACCGTGGGCGGCTGCATGATTTTGTGGATGTGCGGCTGTATGTATCTGCGTGTGCGGCTGAACATTTCCTTGTTGCCCTAATTTTTCATGTGTTTACTTTCAAATTAAAATGGGAGACCAGGAGTTTGCTAAAGCTCATAATTCTGCAATTTCTCTTGAAGACCCTCTTGCAGCCCACAGTGACTTGAAATTCATTGTGGATGGTTTGAAGAAATCATGCTTGGTTTACGCCCTAACTACAAGTCCTGCTATCTACCAGAGTTTGATTAAAGAATTTTGGAGAAATGCTGTTGTAAAGAAAAATGGTCAGGGTGACAAATTTGTTGAAGCAACAATTGAAGACAAGAAAATCCAAGTAATAGAGAGCATCATTAGAGAATCCCTTCAAATATCGGACAAACCTGAGTATACCATGGAGATTAATATTCATCAAACTCAGGATGTCTTGGAGCATATGAGCTATGAGGGAACATTTCCCCCTACAATCAAGAAATTGCTTCCTCCATGTTGGAAGTATTTGGCTCATTTGTTCGTAAGCTGTATTTCCGGCAAGAGATCTGGAGCAAATGAGATTTCTCTAGCCAACACTGGTGCCATTGCAGCATTGGCTGCAGGTTTTGAGTATAATTTCTCAAACTTCATTCTAAATCAAATGATTTTAAATCTTGAAGGGAGCAAAACAGACAAATTTTGGATGTATCCAAGATTTTTGCAAATTATCCTCAATGTGAATCATGCCGAGCTGCAGAGAGGAAATGATATATTGGATTTCAAATCCATTGGTCCAAGTGCCTTTCGGCTAATGAAACAAAAGAGAGGTGGGAAATTTGTATTTGAAGGAAAATTCCCTTTGATAAAATTTGGAATTTTTAAAGAGGATGATAGAGAAGAATCAGAAGATCAATCTATGCCAATTGAAAATCAAGATATTCATCACTCTTCCTCCGAACCTGAAGTGGAAGAGATTCATCACTCCCCCACAACTTGTGTAGCTGATGAACATGATTATCAGAAGGCAAATGATTCAAAATCTTCTCGAGGGGATGATGACGATAATCTTTATGATGATGAAGAATTCTTGAAAGAAATTGACTTTACAGGATTCAATGATGACATTCCAACAAACATAGAGTTTGATCTTGGTGATGAAGATTTTGATTCTCTTCTCAATATTCCCAACAGTCGTGCAAATAAAGTCAATGAAGTTGCTTCTCTAGCAACCAAGACTAGAGATGAAGGAAACTTTCTCAAAATTCTACTCTCCACCTCGAAGCCCTTGGAGGTCTCAACAAGCCAAGGAGATGTGACATCAGAGATTCCTCCCTCTGTGTCACTTGTCTCAACATCAGTTCCAATCATTTCTGACTTTTCGAAACCTCAAATTTTTCAGACTTCCACAAGAACAAGCCAATTTCTTGAAAGTCTGGTGATTCCCGCTGTAAAAAGTGCTCCTCAAGTTACCTCAACAATCACTGCAACCTCCGCTCACTCTCCTCCAAAGCAAACTGATGAAGGTCCAAGTACCATATTTGAGACTGGTGGATCCTCTTCTATTCCAGAATATTCTCCAACTCCACCTTTTCTAGATGAAGCTTCTATCAGATTAGTAAGACATTTGGCTCAATCTAGTCCAACCTCTTCACGCGGGAAAGGAATATCATTTAACGAGGGTCGGACAGATGATGACAAATTCTCTTCGTCTGATCCTCGAGAGGAAATTGGAGTTCTCCGCCAACAGCTCATTGAAAAATCAATTCAAATGGATCAACTTTCTGCATATGTCTTTGAGCTCAGGGCAAAGGATGAAGAAAAGACCAAACAAATCAAAGATCTACAAACAAGTCTTGGATCCATTCTAGCTAGTTATGTCAATCTCAAGAGCGTTTTGTATGATGCTTTTGGTGAAAAAGTCAAAGCCCTCTTCCAACAGCCTCATGGAGTAGTTGATCCTCCTTCTGCTCAATCACCTGCTGAAACTGATGATCTACCTGTTGACCCACCTGCTCCAAGAACAACTACCATTGTTGACAGATTTGAAAAAGAACCAGAAGGAAGCAGAGCCAAAATCACAATTAAACAGGGTAAAAGGATTGTGACTGCAAATCAACGCGAAGGACTTCTATTCATGAAAAATACAAATGAGAATCGCAAAGCAAAAGACCCTGCTCTAACTGTAACAAATTTGAAAAAGAGAAAGTTTGGCGATAAGTATGGTGACAGATCTGGTATCCGTATGTGGGCTTTCGATCCAGAAACGAATTTGTGGGTGGTGAAGCGAAACTCAGGAATATCTGAATGTTACAAAAGCACCCATGATTTCAATTCTTGGACCAAGACTGATTTAGCATAATTATCTAGAGTTCCCTTTCACAATCCCTCGCAAGATCCAAGTGCATCAAACTTTAAGAGGTTCCTTGATAGGCAGGTCAAAGAAAATTTTCCCAGCATGAAGACTGCCAAAGCCCTTTATCGAAAGGAGAAGGATGTTCTCGACCCAGAAACAGGCAAACCTATGAAGATTATCTTATGGCCTGCTACAAAGAAGCAAAAAGAAATTCCAATCCCTCAGCACTTCCAGGAGGGATATCTTGACAACATGGAATTTTGGGCATACGATGACGAAACTGCAACTGCCGCTATCAAATTCAAAGATCAAGAACATGTTTTGAGGCTGATTAATGCAAAAGATCTTCTTCGTTTTCGAGAAAGGGATATCCGGACTTTGGCCCGTCACCAGATAATCTGCAGAAAAGACGTGATGGAAGCTGCTGCTAAAGAATACACTACAATGGTAGCTACAATCATAAATGGAAGATTGTGGATGGGATCAATGGGGAGATCAGATCTGAGGCTGTTTGAGAAGCCTGCTGAGGAGCCAAAGGAATGATGACAAGACTATGCTAGTCTCAAACCAAGTAAGAGACTGAAAGAACACAATTTGTGGTTTGAGCTAGGCATCATTTTGTATAGATAATTGTGTCATTTTGCAGTGTTTGTGTTTTGTTATGTAATGTGTGTTGCCACACATGTGTGTGCGGCCGCACACATGTGTTTGGCCGCACTCTCTTGTGCTGGTAAGAGGAGTACTATTTATAGCAACTGAGTTGTGTCAGTCTGTACTTTTGGCTAGGTGTCAGAACTCTGCAGCAGTTGTACTTTTCTCAAGATGTACTTGACATTTACTGAATATAGATGTGTGCATGCTTGATTCCACTTCTTCTTCATCTCAATCTCAATCTAATTGCGATTAACTTCATTGATTACTAAATTGGATCCTTAGTTTTGGGACTTACACTAATACATGCCCTTCATGAATGATTATGACCAAAAACCCTCACATGGATGAATAAAGTTGGGACACCTAGACTCTAAGGACCTCACAAGGTCCAGATCTGAGGTCTAGACTCATTGATAACTCATGCTACTCAAAAACCCAATAAAAGATGGAAAAAGCCCTAAAACTCCATAGATATGATATCTATCAAAAATAAGAAGAAAGATGAAGACTTCTTACCTTCCGTAAGAGCTCTGGACAAGAAATCATTGCATCCAACAGCCTCACCTCCAGCTCTTTGCTTGACAACTTCATCATCTTCCTCAAATGATGTACAAGAACTACAATATGAGCTTCTCTCTCACTCTCTAGCTCAAATAGCAATTAGGGTTTGCTCTCAGGGGTGTAGGGTAACCGATGAGACGGAAATGGGGGCATAAGTTCCCTTATATAGGTCCCAACCCCGAGAAATTAGGGTTTTTCTGCCTAGCACCCACTCGACGAGTCAGTTCTCTGACTCATCGAATCCACTCCTTAGTTCCACACGAGCAGCTCGACTTGACTCGGTGATTTAGACCCTTAACTCATCGAGTCTCTCCCTAAATCTCAAAATTTAAGATACACAACAATGAACCTAAAAATCAAGATGTTACAATCTCCCCCACTTGAAATAGATTTCGCCCTCGAAATCGCTTCTTCACAACTCATAGATCGAACCCAACAACCCGAACGCACCACTGAAAAGACATCATACCACCCAGATATATTTCCCAGTGGACATATGAAACCAATAGGAACTTCCAAATACATAAAAGGTCAACCTGCTCTGCCGCCATGAATACCACCTAGATATTTCACCTAAATCTCTTGGAAACCAACTCGATTTCCCCTTGAAGGTATGCTCCGTTGATACTAGTTTAACATGGCCCTCAAGCCCCACATTCCATCACATCTGGTCCCGGTCTAATCAATCCCATCTGGATAACTGGTAAAACCAGAAGCACTATCCGCCATGAATCATGGTATCCGAGCCATGTTCTCTATTCCTAATCTGTTTCAAATCATGGTAATCGGACCATGACATCACTTCTCGATCTGCTACTTAAAACGTCTGGAACGCTCCCTGCATCGAGTATGGGTCCTCTTCTTTCAGTAGTATGGGCCCATACTACTTACCACATCTACCCATACGTTCTACATGGATCATCCCAGAGTTCTTAAGTAGCTACTCAACCTTCTCAATTTCGAATCCCATCACATGTGTTCGCTCCCCAATGAAATGCTCTACTCTGTCAACATACTCACCTGACTAGGGTCACCCCTTAGGCTCTTCCCATGTTCTCTCACCTCTCTGCCATTAGTTGTTGAAGAACTCCTTATAACGCCAACCATCTACCTCCTGAATATCATCATATTCACTTGGTAACTAACTCCCATCATAAAGAGTTCCACAAAGCACAAAGCAAGTAGCATTCGACATCGAATAACCTCTATTGGCACTAACACACCACTCGAGCACACAACTCCACTTACTCTATTCACAACTCGAAAAGGCATCACTGAACTCATGCTATCTCACCTCTCATGGTATCTAATTACTCTTATCAGTAGACTCCTCAAATGCTCATATGGGTATCTCTTCTAGATTATCTCTCGACTCATAACTCCATCTCTAAGTGATTCCTGCTAGATACTCTTACTAAGCACATACTCATGGCACATAACAGATAGCAACAACCCCTAGGCTAAGGCATCACAAATAAGGCAACTCTAGCCCTAAAATATGAAATACCTAGCCTATCTTCTAGCATGCATAAATAATATCTCCTAACATCTCATCAATATCTCATAAAGTAAACAACTGGTCCTTCTCGTTTTTCTCTTAAAAATTCTTACTCGTTTTAGAAAATCTTTTCTTTTTCAAAACTTTTCTCAAATCCTCAGTTTGAGTCTAGACTTACCCGAAGGTGTATCCGGATCCCTCAAACCAAGGCTCTGATACCAACTTGTAACACCGTAAATTTTCAAATAAAATTTTCATTTAAAATCGGATCATATGATTCTCAGCACACTTTTCATAAAATCTCATTTTACAAATCGCGACTCCATAATTGTATGATTAGAACCCATAATCCTCAAAACAAAACTCCATCACTGGTGTGTTCAATCAAGCCGGTGCCTTCCCGTTATCCTGAGAAAAACCTGAAATACATAGCACACAACACGGTAAGCACGAATCTTAGTGAGTTCCCCAAAATACCACATACAATAATTAGCCACTCGAGTCTATAACTTTGTAAGACCCTCTAGTCAATGTGTCTCAGTGGGACCCTCCAGTCCCACCACTCTGACGGACCCACAGGTCCTAACTCTGTGGACCTTTCAGTCCTAACTCTGTAAACATAGCATAAATCACATAGAAATAATGCAGTGTATCACAAATAACATATAAGATACTATGGTCACACAACTCTAGTTACTACTCTAGGTATGTATAGTGAGAAGACTCACCAGCAAGCAAGCAATTATCCTCGTACTTGAATCTCGAACTAGCCACCGCCTAACACATAAAGCAAACATCTATAATTAATACGTTATTCATACTCATATACGACAAGGACTATTCTCTTTCTTTGTCTAACTCTTGAAGTGGATAAAGGACCATTTTACCCATCCATGGTCTTCATTACTCATGGTTGACCCAACCCTAAAGTCAACCGAAGTCAAACTCGAGTCAACAATCCATGTTTGACCCGACTCGCCGAGTGCACCCCAGTGACTCGTCGAGTCTACCCATTCCCCAGAAGTCTCGTGAAAGTCCATCTCAGCTCGTCGAGTTGACCCCCAACTCGCCGAGATATCGCACGATTCATCTCTTCGGGACAAACCCTAACCAACTCGTCTAGTCGGCTCATTGACTTGGCGAGTTCATTCAGACCCAAAGTTATTTCAGACATTTTCAAACAGATCTATCACTCCAAACACTAGATCTGTCATCTCAAGGCTCAGTGGTTACGTAAAGCTTCAATCTTTACGTTGATGCATGATGTTATTGCTCCAAAAATACTAACACATGCCCTTCATGAATTATTAAGCCCAAAAACCCTCACATGGATGAATAAAGTTGGGACACCTAGACTCTAAGGACCTCACAAGGTCCAAATCTGAGGTCTCGACTCATTGATAACTCATGCTACTCAAAAACCCAACAAAAGATGGCAAAAAGCCCTAAAACTCTATAGATATGAGATATATCCAAAATCAGAAGAAAGGTGAAGACTTCTTACCTTCCTCGGGAGCTCTGGACAAGAAATCACTGGATCCAACAACCTCACCTCCAGCTCTTTGCTTGACAACCTTATCCTCTTCCTCAAATGATGTACAAGAACCACAATATGAGCTTCTCTCTCACTCTCTAGCTCAAATAGCAATTAGGGTTTGCTCTCAGGGGTGTAGGGTAACTGATGAGACTTAAATGGGGGCATAAGTTCCCTTATATAGGTCCCAACCCCAAGAAATTAGGGTTTCTCTACCCAGCACCCACTCGCCGAGTCAGTCTCTGACTCGTCGAGTCCACTACTTAATTCCACACGAGCATCTCGACTCGATTCGGCGAGTTAGACCCTCAACTCATCGAGTCTCTTAAAATCTCATAATTTAAGATACACAACAATGAACCTGAAAATCTGGATGTTTCACAAAGTAAATTACAAACATAACTTATTCTCTAATGCTCTTTTAGACATTTAAGTTTATGATTATATCACCTAATCCTAGGTTTTGATCAATCACTAGTCACAATCGCCAACTGGTGGTTGACAACTATGGTTCGAGCTAATAAAATCAGATTGGTCATCTAAATTCTACTAACTCAACAATATGTAATAAAAATAAAAAATTTAACTCATAATGTATTTGATCAAACAAACATACTATATTAAATAAAACTAAATATCTTAATGGGATCACCCTATGTCATTATGTTACATCTATTCTAGTGAAAACATAAGGAATTTACCCCATAATCAATTGTTAAAAACAAAAAAACTTCATAAAGAAATTTCTAAATATTATCATTAAGCACACCTATTTGTAGTTATAATGCTCCTAGCTTATGATTCTTCAAATCTTCGCTACAAAGTCCTACTCTAACCTCTAAATGGAATCAAAAGAGTTTATGGACGTTATGAACACCTTCTAACCCCTTGGGAAAGGTTCCCAAGTGTGCACATCGAATTAGGGTTGAAAATCTTGGATATTTTAGAGATTCCAGCGATGTCACATCGCGTTAAATGCATTAATACGTCATGGGATCGAGAATCTGTACGGTAATAAAACACCACAGCTAGGCGCAGTGCGTCATATAACTAGGTATGGCGCGAGTTCACGAGATTTTTGGCAATTTCTTGTTTTTGGTTCTTATTAACTCAAATCAACTCCAATCTCTTTCTTTTACTCCAAGCCATAAAACTATCTGAATTTATCTATTTCAAAGCATTTTAAGTATATTTTATCTTTAAATTAAGCATTTATATCTAAATATGTTAATATAATGGCCTAAAATATATGTATAAATATGACCACATCAAAATACCTCAAACTTATACTTTGCTTGTCCCCAAGCAAGCTTAGATTCTATGTAACGCCTTGATTCTCAGGTACTGTTGTTATGTCCTTAATTTTCAAGTTTCAAGGTCTACTCGACGAGTTGGAGGTCTTGACTCATCGAGTAGCAGCGGGATTGAGTCAAGCGTTTAATTGACCAGCTCACCGAGTCAAAAGAGTGACTCGACGAGTTGGAGATGGAGGGTGAAACCCTAATTTTCGGGGTTTTGCACCCTATTGAAGGAACCATTGGCCTCCCTTAGTCCCTACAGCCTCCCTTGAGTTCAAAAACCCTAAAATCGTGCTTAACCTCCACAGTTGTGTGTGTTTCTAAGCTTGGAAGAAGGATCTTGGAGAAAAGAGCTTGGAGTTCAAGAAGTTTGGAGCAAGGGCTATTTCAGATCCAGAATCTATCCCATCTTGGCATGGTTTTGGAGGTAACTAGTTGTTACCTTGGCTCTTCTTTAGCTAGATCTCGCCATCTAGGGTTTTGGGTTCCTTTTTGGGCAGTTGTTGTCATGCTTTCGATATGGGAGCAGATCTGAGGTTGCAACTTCAGATCTAAACTCCTTTACCTCTTTATTGTAATAAAGTTTCAGTATTGGTCAAGCCATGGCTTTCTTCTTAATTCAAGTTTCTTCTATAGCCTTGTGTTGGCTATTAAGGCCTTGCATGAACGTAAAGCTTGCATCTTTATGTGATAAACGTGTTCCAGGAGGTTAGATCCACTTTTTGGAATGTTTGAATAGCTTAGAATCATCTGGACTTGTGTTGGGTGGTATGAAATCGGTGAGTTGGATAATCCAACTCGGCGAGTCTCGGACATGACTTGTGACAACTGTCAATTCAGGTCATTCTCAGACTCATGCATCTTTATAATAACCATTCATGCACATCATGCCATGGCCTAGTAGTATAAATTAGGTCAAAATCTTGCATAAACTAGGATCCATCTAAGACTTAGGACTAATATACTTGACACTTACGATTCTAGTAAGTTGCTTAGCTACAATAGGAAATGCCAATGCTATAATTTGAATGAAACTTTCAAGCTTTGTTATAATTGAAAAAGGGTATAAAACCCTAAAAATAAATTAAAATATTCTAATTTTACTTCATTATGATGATGAACATCAAACAATATTCCAAAAACCCTAAAGAGCCCAAAATCCAAATTTATAAATCTTAAAGCTTAAAAACTTTATAAAATTTGGCCATAAACTTCCAAATATCAAATTTTATTAATCAAATTATGGATTATACCAATGAAATAGAAATATAAATTACCATGCATTAATCATAATTAATTAGTTAAAAACAAGATTTTTAAATAAATCAAAAATTTCTTAAAGAATCACTTGTATAAAAATTAGATTTTTATAAAAAAAATGAAGAGGGAAATTATTAATTTGAATTTTTGGAGAGAGAGGGCTACTAATCCACTCAAAAACCGGCCATCTCCCCTCTCCCCATGCTCTCTCTTCCCAGAACTCAATCATTAGAACTTCTCCCTCACTCTACCTCTTCTCTCTTCACTCCCTCACACTCCACCCTCCTAACACACAAACTCTCTTCCTCTCTCTCTCTAACTCACTAAATTCCCCTCATTCCTCTACCAAATTTCTAGATTTAGAAGACTTGTAGTGTTCTTACTTCCCTCAAGATCAAAACCAAGGTAAACAACAACATCTTCTCCTATAGTTTCATGATTCTACTTCCTCTTCTTCTTAGTTTTCTCTTCTTTTTGGATTCTATGCCTTTCCATGACTAGAAATCTTTTTTTTTTCCCTTGTGGTTTGTAGATTCTCACCATAACACAATGCATGTGTTTGAAATGGTGAAAATCCGGGATCAAACCGATGCAAGGAGTGAAAATGATGCATATATGTTCATGTGACTTCAAAAACAAGTATTACATCTTCTTCTCCATTTCTTTTGTGTTCTTGCATGATCAAAAGCATTTAAACCATTTCTAGTACATCTTGGATGCTCATTCACTCCATGCATGTGCTAGAAATTGGACCTTATCAAAGGCATGCATGATGTTCTTGTCAAAATGTCCTAAGGATTGCACTCAAAGCAAACATGCAATCTGCTAGATTACTTTATTCAGCTTTGAACGACCATATCTCGGTCATTACTTAACCAAATCATGATATTCTTTTTTCATTGGATACTTCCATGAGTTAACTTTCAAACCCAACTGGTCTCACTGTAAAATATTAAATATCGGATTTTTGGAAATTTTTAAAAACTGGTTGCGCAAACAGCTCTTTTTCTATGATCACCATTTTTGCCTTGCATGATCAATGGCCTTAAACCCAACCATAAATTTGGGGAAAAATACTTTAGAAACTTAACATATCTAGTGAATGATGGTTGAAATTTCGTGGCTTCAAAACCCCACTGAATGGGCTACATAAATTCATAAACTTCAGCCACATTTATATCTCATGCACCATTGCATGCAACATTTCTTAACTTGTTTGGGTTCAATACCCCTATTTCCCTTCTGAATAAATTTTGAACATTTTTCCTTTTGAAATCCCTCACATGCATGTGATAATCTGTAAAATACCAAAAGCTTTTATTATTTCTTTGATTTATTAAAATTATTGCTAGAAACCAAGGGCATAAATCACATAAAATACTTCAAGAGGTCAATAAATCCGGAACAAATAAATGGATGACACCTATGATGGATAATGACCCCTCACTAAATTTCATTAATTTTTGTTGCTGTTTAGTATGATTTCCGATTTTCTTTTTGTTAGGATATAATAAATCACAAAACCACGTTAGAGAGTGTAAAAATTTTATCTAACAATTTTCGCATACCTCACCTGTGATGAGTGACTCAGAAAAATAATTTCAACATTTTTCATCATGCCTTGCTATTTTTCCCAATTTTTGGTAATTATAATGGTTTAAAAATAGGAAAAATAGTTATGATTATCCAAAATTCATGAACATTTACCAGCACATCATGTTTTACAGTAGGAGGTTACATATAAATTTTGAGGACTTTTCTCCACTGTAAACTATTTTTCTCTTAATTTCTAAAGTTAATTACACTTAAATACACATAAATACCCAAAACCGGATTATACAATATGAAAACCAATTTTGGCATTTTACTCAGGTTATTTATACTGTAAATGATGTTACAAAAATTTCTGGTAATTTATTTTAACTTTTTAATATTATTTCTTCAATTAAAGATTGTTTAAAAGAATAAAACAAGGAAAAATAGAAATACCCACTGAAAAATATCTTTTATATTTTTACCAGCCTATTGATGTATAATAACAGTTAAATAAAAAGTTTGGGTAATTTTGGAAACTGTTTTCTATTTATTTAAATTTTTATTGGAATAAATGCTCAAAAATCATAAAATATAATTAAACAGCTTGGAAATCCATTTTTATAATTTTCCCAGCTTAGTATTGTGTAATAACAGTTAAATAAAAAGTTTGAGAATTTTTATCCTTTGAATGATATTTTCGTGAATTTATGTTGTAATAAGTACTTAAAAATTTGGAAAATTTATATTCCAATGTTGTAATTAATCGCACGATTTGTAGAATTTCATTATTTCAGAAAAAGTGTAACCAATTAATATAAAATCAAATACTAAAACATAAATTGGCATTTCACTATATGTAGAGTTTAGTATATTAGCATTAGATTTCGACATGGAAACTCACTAGTGTGTGTTTGATGTCGTAGGATCCCATTAGTAAGATGTTGGTGCATTCAGAAGTACCACTTGTACCTACTCGAAAAGTTGTGAGTATTCATGCACTCCCCTATTTTCAGTTTTATGTTTTGGGGTGGAAAAGCATGTCCAGAAAAACTATTATTTGTATGTTGTATTTAAATTGATTTGTATCAAACACGATTGCTATTGTATTGCTATGTTTCTTTATGTATGTCTATGCAACACGGAACATGAGAACTTATCGTACTAAGACCCTTCCCTTATCTCTAACCATTAACTCTTTGAGCCAATGGTCATTATGGATAGCGCTATTAGGAATTGACAACTCCTCACTCGCCCTATTGCTGGAGTGCATGATACCATATTCATCTATGGAACGATAAGCATAGATCTCGATAGGGATTCAGTCATAGGTTTGGTTGAGACTCATTGCTTGCTCATACATATACAAAACTCGTTCTCGTTATGGCAATAAACTTGTATTCATTAATATCAATCAAATTTGTTTATCATTAAAGCAATGTACTTGTATTTACGAAAAGCCTTATTTCAAGCTCGATTTTATAAACTTGTGCACTCACCAACTATTTTCATAGTTGACGCTCGTTTTACATGCTTTTTCATGAAATAATTAGTAAGTGGATATAAAGATTCATCATCATAGAGCATGCTGCATCGTGTTGAAGTTATTTGTGGAGTTTTCTTTGAACAGTGTTATTTTGGAAAAACTTGTATTTCGTTTCTTTTGAAGCTATGGGTTGTAAACTTTTAAATACTGCTATGGTGATGTATCATTATCTTTTGCAATGAAACCGTCATCGCTGTCATACCTTGCGTTTCTGATTTAGCGGGGTGTGACAGAAGTGGTATCAGAGCTAAAGTTATAGAGAACATCGGTTTTCCGTTAAGAAAACACAACCTATAACTAAAACTTACAAAGAAATTCTTTTTACATCAAACATATTACTAGTATAATTAGGTCGGGAGTTGTATTATTGGACCTCGATTAAACATAGCCTGATCACCTATGTTTAATTAAGGAAAGATTTATACAAAGCTTGAGCTAATTATAATGGGAATATGTTTAACAAAAAAATTTGAGAAAACTTTATTTCAAAAAATTCAAAAAGATTAAATTTTGGTGTGTGTAAGCATTGCATATTATAGGTATACATTGTTGTTTATTCCATATCTCATTGAAATTATGTCTCAGTCCACTATGTCAACATTGTCATCTTCCCACGCTGCCGCCTCAGCCGATGAGTCCGGCTACGTCAGTATTATCCCTCGACGTAATCCCCCCGCCTCAGTAGAAGAAGACCCATCAGAGGATACAGAAGATACAGGGAACTCGGTGGAGATCAGCAATGACAACGCCCCGAGTCAACGACGCGAGGCATCACCAACATCAGTGTTGCCACAGCCACCACTTTATGGACTTCGCATTCGGAGGACAGTGAGGAAGAGTGTTCCCATTCCAGGAAGGATACCCACCAGCACAGCAGGACATGGCACGATAGGACCTAGCGGGGTAGGACCCAACGATGCAGGACCGAGAGCACCCTCACCACAGCGAGTCATAGGGATACCTGTCAGACAGCCAGGTATGACCCCGGAGGAGTCCCGGAGATTGCAGTCAATAGCAGCGGGCCTACGTCACAGTCTCGCTGTGATAGCTGGACATCGCTAAGGTTTTGATGAAGTCTTGACAGGAATGGAAATCCTGTTTCAGCATTCGATGGAGACTGCTGACAATGCTAGTACTGCTAGACGAGTGGCATGTCGTGCGATGACCGCATATTATGTGCTTGTTGGGCTATTACTGATTGTGGTGTTGATGTTTCTTGTTGGGATAGCGATTAGTGTTTGGTTCTGATTTCAGTATTTTATTTTATTTTGTCATGAAATGAAAACCCATGTTGGGTGTCTTTTGGGAAAAACATTTGAAACTTTATTTTGGATTTGATGTATTGGTTTGGTTTTTAAGACAATGTCAAATGATAATGAAGAATTTTATTTTATGTTTGAAAACTTTTACTCTGAGGTCAAACCCTAGAATTTATTTGGTAAATGGTCGAATAAAGAGATTTTTTCTTTTCTTTTCTTTCTAAAATATATATGCCTAGTATTAATGCAAACCAATGATTTGACAACACTTACGGTTTTCAAAATAGTAGTGAACTAAATATTATACATTATTTTATGTATTTATACGTATTTCTTCTCCTGTGTAATAGAACCATGTCAGGAAGGCCTAATTGCGGGCGCCCACAGAACGAAACACCCGATGTTGCTCAAATTGCAGCACAACAACTCATGGAAGCAATCCCAAACATTGTTACTCAAGTAACTGCAGGACTTAATGCTAACCAAGGAAGTAGTGGAGGAAACCGGGGAAACAATGAAAGAGAATGTAACTACAAGTCCTTTATGGCCTATAAACCTAAGGAGTTCCATGGAAAGGAAGGTGCGGTCGGGTTGCTGAAATTGATTGACAGCATGGAGTCAGTCCTTCACATTAGCAAATGCCTCGAGCGCAACAAAGTTGAGTATGCATCTTGCCTATTCCAAGATAGAGCATTAATCTGGTGGAATACTCTAGTGCAAACCCGAGGCCGTACAGCGGCATATCAGCTAACTTGGGAAGACCTAAAGAAGCTACTGATAGAGGAGTATTGTCCCAAGGATGAACTTCAAAAGCTTGAATCTGAATTCTGGAACCATTCTATGGTTGGAACACAAATAGAGAAGTACACAGTCCGATTTCATGAACTAGCAAAATTGGTACCTCACATGGTTACTCCTGAGGAGAAACGAATAGATCATTACATCTGGGGTCTGGCACCAGAGATTCGGGGAATGGTTACCTCAGCAAACCCAACTACTATTCAAAGTGCAGTAAGCCTAGCAAATTGAGTAACCAATGATGTGATAAGGATGGGAGCATCGACAAAGGAAAGCTCTAGTAGCAAGAGGAAGCAAGCAGATCAGGGAGAGAAGAAATATGGAGACAAGTCAGGGAGAAAGCAGAAAGTCTCAAGAACCTTTATGGTAAGAGCCTAGGAGCAAGAACCAGTGAAAACTCAAGAACGGGAAGTGCAGGAACGAAAGCAGTACTCAGGGCCGCTTCCGAAGTGCAATAAGTGTAACTTCCATCACAAGGGAGCTTGCCCAGTGTGCCAAAACTGTAAGCAAACAGGCCATTACTCGAAGTATTGTAAGGTGAATAAGGAGGGAAAAAGGACATGTTACGAGTGCGGGAGTACTGATCATCTCCGTTGAGCATGTCCCAAATTGAACAATGGACCTGGTAACAATGGACAAGGCCAAGCCAGGCAAAACTTTCAAAGAAATCAAGTTGGACGGCCAAGAGGTGTAGCCTTTGTGATTGGTGCAGAAGAAGCTCATCAGAACCCTAAAGTGATAACAGGTACGTTTCTCCTGAACAACCATTTTGCATCAGTAATATTCGATGCGGGAGCAGATAGGAGTTTTGTTTCTTTAGCATTTAGACCATTAATTGGCTTGAAATCGAGAAAGATGAGGAATTCTTATGCTATTGAACTTGCTGATGGGTATGAAATTAGGGCTAATGATATAATTCCTGGTTATACTCTGAATTTAGCTGATAAAATCTTTAGCATTGACCTAATTCCTATAGAGCTAGGTAGTTTTGATGTGATAGTAGGGATGGATTGGTTATCCAAAAATAGAGCGGACAATTGTTGTTACGAGAAAGTCATTAGAGTGCCTCTTCCTAATGGAGAAACCCTTATCATACACGGTGAGAAGCCAGGAAGAAGTTTGATAAGAAATTAAATAAACTTGAAGATCGATTAGATCTTTGTAACAGGTAGTATGAAGAACATAAACAATAAACAAGACAAAGTTGAATCACAATATGTCGAATGATTGATTCAAACAATCCTCAGCAGAGCTCGACTAAGAACTTTCGCTGTAGAGGATTTAGGGTTACAAGAACGATAATGAAACTATCCTGATCGATCTATTCTTTTATTACAATCGTTTCCGTCGTTAACCTAAGATGCATGCAAGCACCTATATTTATAATAAACCCTATCAAGCTCACGGCTGGACAGGCCCAAACCGGAGTTACAAAACTGGACTAACTAGCGAGCCTAACCGACGCAATACATAACAAAACATGACCCAACAATCTCCCCCTTTGCGTCAAATTGGAGCGAGACTACTTCTTCTTCTTGCTTGGGCCAGCAGCGGGAACTTTCTTCGTGGTATCAAACAAACGAGAGATTAGCGCAAGGATTGTCTGTCTGAACCGAATGTACCAATGTATCATGTCGTCGAAGTACTTGATATCATCCGCTGAGTTTTGCTTGCATCTATGGATGATCCCCAACACATGCTCTAGGCAAGCAGTGGTGTACAGATGTTTATCAGCTAAGGCAAAAAGACATTTCTGTCCTTCATTCCTAGTGAACATGACTGAGTTCCGCCTCGAGTCAATTTTGCCCATCTGCATTTGGTTCAGATCACTGGCCGAGCCAACAGGAGATATAGTTGGTTTCTTCTTGAAGATGCTCGCTATCTCCTGATCCATCAATGCAACTTCCATGATGTGGCACATGATCATCCTTTTGAAATGGTTGATAATCGGACTGTATTCAGCTTCGTTGGTTAGAAGGATGTTGTGTAAGATGATCCAATCATGGGGATTGAGGTTCGGAAGATCTGCTAAAGAAATGGCATGTTCGATTTTGGCAAACCCCCGAAGCACCTTGAACCAAACGTTGATGAAGCTCCCTTCACTGTACGGCTTCAAGATCCGAACGTTTACAATTTTCTGAGTGCTCCAAGTCTAATATGGAGGAAGAGCAGCCTTCAGATAGAAATTAATCAAGTCCCGATCAACCTGTGGATGAGGATGAGGGAACTCTGAAACGTTGGCGAAGGCGTGAAAGATGAACGCCTTTCGGGTCAGAGGCATGTTGAATTGAGAATCGACAGTGTTGGAACAATCAAGCGATATAACAGGTTCCAGCCACAAGATGCTTGGAGTATCGATGGCTTCTTTTATCATCCTCTCGAGAGTCCAGACAGGAAAAAGAATTTTCCTACTCTCAAGAAGGTCGTGTGCTTCCTTCTGTTTTCTTTCTGCTTCTTCAGCTTCTTTAGCCACACGAGCACTCATATCAGCATCATCGACTCGACGTTTTCGCTTTAAAAGATCAGCGATAGTCTCTTTGTCTTCCTCTTCATCTTCAGCAATATTCTTTCTTTTATCTTTCACACCAGAACTAGAAGCTTGGCCTACGGGAGGAGGTTCGGTTGTGTGAGTTGCATTTGAGGATGGAGGTGGTTGAGACATGGACTCCTTTTCTCCCCCTTGTTTCGGAATGGACACGCAATCAAGAAGCCCTTCAATTTTGCTTAGCAGGGCAAGGGCAGGAGCGAGCTTCTCTGCAAGGTCTCGCCTCACAGTGTAGTTCAGGATGGGATCATGTGCTTCAAGGATGTTGGATATGGCAGAGTGGACATCCGAAACACACGATTTAATCACCTCCCTTTCGGTCCGAAGAGAGTCAACCTCTTGTTGAGAATTGGAGAGTTGAACACTCTTGACCTTCAGAGCAGTGGTCTTCCGGGCTAAAACATCCATCAACGAGTTCACAGCAGCCAGATCTTCTTGAAGCTTTGAGAGACGCTCATCAATAATAGCACGAAATGCTGAGTTGTCGTCTGAGAGCGATTGACGAAATGAAGCGAAGGACTTCAACTCAGTGGAGACAGACGTGGCCAACTGTTGAACAATTGGTTCCTACGTAGTCTTAGCAGCATTTGCACTCTCCTGTAAAGACTTTAACAGGACAGAGGCATCAGAAAATAGTTTATCGACTTTTTCGGTCGCAACCTGACAGGCTTTTGTTGAGGCATCAATGGCGGAGGTTGCAGAAGCGAGAGAATCTTGCTGAGCCTTTGAGAAAGCATCAACAATCTTCTGAATTGCAGCTTTAGAAAGTGATGATTAAGACGTGGAAGAAGAGGCGATGAGCAAGTCAATCTTGTCATTGAGCTCATTGAGATGTTTCTTTGTAACCGGAGCGTCATCATCATCATCGCTCTGGACTTGAAACGGACTATAGTAGACCGAGTCAAAGGTCATGTTTTCCCCGCCAAGGAATGTTTCGTCTCCCTCAAAGGCGTGACCGGGAGATGGTGGTGGTGGAGAAGCTGGTGGTACAGTAGTATGGGTAGGTTCGGGTTGGGTTGTTTCAGGTGTAGGTGTGGGGGTAGGTTCGGGCGTGTTGGTAGTTTCGGGTGCGTTGGTGGTTTCGGGTGCTTGAGTGGTTTCGGGTGCAGCAGTATGAACCCCCGTATCAGATACGTTGGTTCTAACATTTTTAGTGGATGTTGTTGTTGCATCGGTGAATATTGGTGGTGGCATTGGGATTGAAGTGTTTGGAATGTGTGTAAAGGGGTTTATGGTGGGAATGGAAGTAGTAATAGTTTTAGGAGGAGAGGGAATTGGAGAAGGAGGGATTTGAATCTCAGGGGTAGGAGATCTGGGTGGAGTGTTGCCTCTTGGAGAGTCTTCAGAATCCGAACTCTCACCCTCAGACTCGCTTGAGGAGGAAGCGATAACCAGATTTTTCCTGGGTTGGATTTTTCGCCTCTTTTGCTGCAGAGACTGAGCAGCCTTTGTGGATTTCCTCTTCTTTGGAGACGGGCCTTTAGCTCCTTTCACCACCTGTTTCCCCTTATCAGCCTTCTTGCCTCTTGAAGCAGGCTTGTCGGCATCATGAATAGACTTCAACATCTCCGGAGTGAGATCCCTCGGACCTGAACGCTTAAACTCTTTGTAGGTTTTTATAATCCGGCTATCAGCTGGAACGTCACCATACATAGACTCCGGAATTGAACCGTTGAATGGAAACTTGGAAGCATCTGAAACAATGATCTTTGTGGTATGAAATGTACCAATCGAAGACATCGGAGCACCGGCGACAATGGGGACGTGGTACTTGTCCATCACCCATTTCGTGATTAAGGTCCAAAACCTAGCGTAAGAAACTTCTGAGTGCCTTGAGGAAGAGGAGAGACTCTGGATGAGTTGTTGCCAAAGAACAGACCCATAATCTACATTGATGCCATTGTAGATACCATACATGATTGGCAGAAACAGTCGACTGGCACCATCAGAGCCAGAACTCCTTTTCAGAATGGCCTTTGAATAACACAGTGAACATCCCGTTCCACTGTGGAGGCAGGCACGACTTCTTGAATTTGGCGACTGAAGTAAGCACCTCCGTATAACCCATGTTGTAAAACATATTGAACAGGTACCCCATTGGAATCGTCTCAGGATTAACCCTCGTAGAGTCAGCTTCAAACCCTAATAGGGAGCAAAATCGTTGCTTGGAAATTGAGGCTTTGTGCTGAAAAATGTCAAAGAAGATTCTGTCAACCACTTTGTCATAATGAGGAGTCGCAAAGATTTGTGACAAGAACTCCATTGGAACTGATTCAGCTCTTGTAAGTGCAGGAGCGATCGGAGAAAATCGCAAGCACTCGATTATGGGGAACATGAAGCCATCGTAAGACTGAGGAGTTAAATCAATGATGAGGCTTTGTTGAGGGCGAATGGGAAGTATATGGGATGTTGCGTGAACAGAAGATGAATCTACCATTGTTTGAAGAGAGTGAAGAAGATGATGAACAGGGAAGAATCAAGGGATTTTGGCTCTCTGGGAATTTTGAAGGCGGTAAAGAGGTAAATGAAGGATTGTGTTGCCTTTTATACTGGGGTTTAAGGAGAGAGAAAGATCTTCCCAAATCTTCGATTGAGAATGGAAGGGTTTTTCGGAGTTGACTGATGCGTGACAGTTGGGGTTGCCGATGATCACGCATGAGAGAGAGTGGCAGACCCCTAGGAACACGCCTCCCATCAAGCGCCGTTTGAATATAAACCATTTCAAATTCACACGCGCTTCTGCGACGTCATTTGGAGATAAGACGTTTCCAATTCGCACACGTTGCCTTTTAGCGCCGTTTGAAATCAAATCGATTAGACTCCCGCCTGAGTCAGCATGTCATCATCTTATCCGTTCAAATTGTAACAGCATCTTTTGAAGAATACTCCCACGTGGATTAAAATCAACCATAACTTGTAATCAATCACCAATCCAATGAAAATGCCTGTAATTAATAGAACCAGAATTTTGGAAAATCAAAGATTTTCGTGCTAAGGGTGTAAAAGAAAAGAAATAAATCAATATTTTTTAGGAAAAATTGTGATGTCAATTAAGACACGAAACAAATGATCTCGGGCACGAATCTCTTTCTTTAAAGTCAAGAGAGACCTTAAAGTGTTTGTATGGTTTCCCGTTGAATAACGATCAAACACTTATTAAGAAGTGTTGAAAGGCTTCTTTTAATTAGGCTTCTTAGGGTGGCTTTCACTTTGATTCAACAGTCCTAATCTTGAAATAAGATAGAAAGTGAACAAAGTACTTGGGAGACCGGTGTAGTCTGTTGAACAAGTAGGTTGGTAATAATTTTAAATTGGCTGGGAAATATAAAATCTCAACAAAAATTAAAAAAATGGATCTCAAGGGAAGAAATGTTATGGTTTTTAACAATTTCATAGGAATCACACAAAAGAAAATTTTGAGATATCATGAAGATACGTCCATCAATTCATTAGTGAAAACTAGAGCAAATTAATTTCTCACCGTCAATTCAGATTGGGTATTGAATTTTGGGTTTCACTCAGCTCGTAGTGGCACAAAACTAAGATCATGAACGCAGTTTTTGGGTAACCATAAACCTCAGTGGTAATTTCTGAGAGTCTCAAGGGTTACGTTTGTGAACTGAGTGGGATGGAGAAATGTAATGTAGATGGTGTAAGAAAGCAAAAGTACCTCTGCTGTGAAAGATAGGACTAAGCAAAAAACTCTTATCTCTTGTGAGAAGAGAGTTAGGTAGCTTACGATTAGAATAAATGTGATAGCCTAATTGGGAAGACAAGGTTTGTGTATACAAAGTCATTAAGGCGATTATTCAGAATCAGATGAGGCTTTGGACACATACAACAGCATGCTTCTAGGGACACTTAACTAATTTAACAATTCCCCATAAACAAACACACAAATAAAATTAAAGCCAAAAAGGAAATAAAGAACAAAATATTTTTGAAATTTTTGATAAATAATAGTGAAAAGAAAAAAAAAATAAAAAATAAAAAAATAAAAAAAATAAGACTGAGAAAGAAAATAAAATTTAAAAAAAAAACTTTGGAACCGAACCCGAGCGTTCGGTCTATTTCGGTTGAGAAAAACTTTGAGAAACCGAACCCGACCGTTCAGTTGGTTTCGGTTGTGAAAAACTTTGAGAAATCGAACCCGAGCGTTCGGTTGGTTTCGGTTGTGAAAAACTTTGAGAAACTGAACCCGAGCGTTCGGTTGGTTTCGGTTATGAAAAACCTTGAGAAACCGAACCCGAGCGTTCGGTTGGTTTCGGTTGTGAAAAACTTTGGAACCGAACCCGAGCGTTCGGTTGGTTTCGGGTGAGAAAAATTTAGGAACTGAACCCGAACGTTCGGTCTATTTCGGTTACCAAAGAAAATAGATTTTCAAAAAGGAAATACTTTTGACAATAAGATAAATGAGTTTGGAACAATTGTTCATGAAATTTACAACCAAGAAAACCACCTTTGATTGATGAGCGAAAAGCAGATTATCCAACCGAACCCGAGCGTTCGGTTCATTTTGGTACATGAGTACAAGACCCGAACCCGAACGTTCGGTCTATTTCGCTTCATTCTTTTGAGTTTGAGAGGTAGTTTGTGGTACTGACTCTGATTCCATCATACCTAGCCCTTGTAGAATTTTGTTGAACGACGCTTCAGGAAGGGCTTTAGTGAAGACATCAGCCAGTTGATCAGTGGTTCTAACAAAATGAATTTCAACGTTTCCATCTTCCACATGATCTTTAATGAAGTGATACCTCAGTGCTATGTGCTTAGTCTTGGAGTGTTGCACTGGGTTATGACAGATCCTAATTGCACTTTCAGAGTCACAATATAGTGGGATCTTTTTCATATTGAGTCCATAGTCCCGGAGTTGACTTTGGATCCAAATCACTTGAGAAGTGCATGAGGCAGCTGCAATGTATTCTACTTCAGGTGTAGACAAAGACACACAGGTTTGTTTCTTTGATTGCCAGCTAACTAACTTCCCGTCAAGGAATTGGCAGCCTCCAGTGGTGCTTTTCCTGTCTAGTCCACAACCTCCAAGGGCTGCATCTGAGTAGGCTTGAACGAAGAAGCCTGAGTTGGAAGGATACCACAGACCTAAAGAGGTAGTTCGCTTAAGATATCGAAGTATGTTCTTCACTGCAAGCATATGAGGTTCACGTGGATTCACCTGAAATCTAGCACAGTAGCATACAGAGAACATTATATCAGGCCTGCTAGCAGTAAGATACATCAGAGTGAGCTTGGTGCCGAACGTCCTTGGAACTTTGACTTTTGAATCTCCCATCATGCCAAATTTTGCCAAGAGAGTCTTTGTGTAAGCTTCCTGATTAATAAAGATGCCTTCAGGTCCCTGTCTAATATTTAAACCAAGGAAAAAGTTAATTCTACCCATTGAGCTCATTTATTTAGTCTCCATCAGCTTTCTGAATTCAGCCGTTAAGCCAGGATTCGTTGAGCCAAAGATGATATCATCGACGTAAATTTGAACAATCATAAGGTGGTTACCTTCCTTCTTACGAAAGAAGGTTGGGTCAACCGAACCTTGTTTGAATTTGGACATCTTTAAAAACTTTGTTAGCGTTTCATACCAGGCTCTCGGAGCTTGTTTCAGTCCGTATACGGCTTTGTCCAAAATATAACAATGATTAGGGTACCTTTCATTTACGAATCCAGGAGGTTGCTCCACGTACACTGTTTCTTCAAGTTCTCCATTTAGAAATGCACACTTGACATCCATTTGGTAGACTTCAAAGTTTTTGTGTGCAGCATAGGCAAGAAATATTCTAACGGATTCCAGCCTAGCTACAGGAGCAAAAGTTTCTTCATAGTCAATTCCTTCCTCTTGACACTATCCTTTCACTACCAGACGTGCTTTGTTTCGTATCACGTTCCCTTCCTTGTCCATTTTGTTTCTGAATACCCATTTGAGACCAACAACTGAGGCATTTTAAGGAGTTGGAATAAGGCGCCAAACTTTGTTCCTTTCGAATTCATTCAGTTCGTCTTGCATGGCTTGAACCCAATCAGAGTGATCAAGATCAGTGTTAACTGTCTTTGGTTCAACTTTTGAAACGAAGGAGAAGCAGTGGTTCATGGATGAATTTCAGGCCACACCCATGTGACATACTTCCATTTACACGAGGAGTATTTTCTATATAAAAAATCCCATGTCCGATAGTGCCTTTACCCTAGTCAGAATAAGAAAAAAGGATCCCTCTAGTATAATCACTAGAGACAGGCGCTAGTACGATACCTTCTCATCTCCTTCGATTGGTTCCGTGTGGGGCATCCTGCTGAGAGACATTAGCTAATATAGCCTGCCCCTTTTTGCGTAATACCACTTTCTTGGTATGTGGTCTCCTGCCATTTTTCTAGCACAGTAGTTGCATAAGCAGTCATGTTCAGGGGACGGAGTTCAAGGCGAGTAACCTATACGGAACACTTATCTCTTTCTCAGTGCTTTCTTTAGGCTCCTGGCTGCTCGTTGGTAGAACACAACCCATATGATATTGAGCTTGAGCATTCGGGCTTCTTTCTTTTTTTTTAAGAAATGCTTCTTTAGAATTCTAAGGTGGCAGGGCAGCTAGTTTGAGTGGGGCCTGACGGTTTCCCGAACTTCTTCTTTCATTTTAGATTAAAAAACATACAGAATTCTACTTTTGAAAATAAGGAAGTTTGTTTTGCCTTAAGTTGTGATCAGGTCAGAACCTTTTCAGAGACATTACCAACAACTTGAGAGACAGGATGATCTCTGGTCCATTTGACGAGATGAGGGTAATTTGGATCATAGGATGGATCCAATTCAGCGTTTACCATCTCTTCTAGTTTGGATTGACTTTCATCGTCATAAAGCATATCGGCATTCTCCCCCTCGACAGATAAGCTTTCAGGTATTTCTTGAGTGTCTTGCGCTATAGAGGTTTCTGGTGGTGCTGAGCTTTCGGGTGTTGATGCACCTTCGGGTGGTGAGGCACTTTCGGTTGTTGAAGAGCGTTCGGGAGCAGCTTGAGAACTGTTCTCCCCCTCAACATGTGAGCTTCGCTGTAATGAGGAAGATGGATCCTCCCCCTCGACTGAAGCATTATGATGTGGAGATTTGTTGGAACTGGATACTCCTACATTCATTCGCGTTGTAGCATCTTCGACAAGTTGCTTCAGATGATCTACCTTGTTGTCTGCTGCACTGGCTTCTGAGAGAATGGCCTTCTCGGGTTCATCAAATAACTCGACGAATTTCTCAAAGAGATTTGCAATTGAGGCTGTGACTTGACCTGTTTGAGGAAAGATTTCTCCAGCTGTGTCTACGTTGGCCTTTAGCTTTTTGACATAGGTATCATCAAAAGTCACGTAATAAGTGTCTTCTATTTTCCTCGAGCGTTTGTTTAACACCCTGTATGCTTTAGAAGTGAAAGAATAGCCCAGAAAAATCCCTTCATCGGCTTTGACATCAAACTTGTTGCGGTGTTCTTTAGAATTGAAGATGAAGCACCGTGAACCGAACACATGGAAAAATTTGACATTTGGCTTCCTGTTGTTGATGATCTCATAAGGAGTGAGCGTGAATCGCTTATTGAGATATAACCTGTTCTGTGTAAAACAAGCTACAGAGATAGCATCAGCCTAAAAATATAAAGGTAAAGAAGCAAAACTTAGTATGGTTCGGGCCGCTTCACACAAAGATCGGTTTCATCTTTCGACAATTCCGTTTTGTTGAGGTGTGTAGGGAGCTGAGAAGTTGTGACTGGTTCCTCTTTCTGCCAAGAATTCTTCGAATTCTTTATTTTTGAACTCCAGCCCATTGTCGCTCCTGATGTTGCGAACGGCTTTCTTCAGCTGTACTTCAACCTGCTTGATGAACATCTTTAGCTTGTGAGTCACTTCAGATTTAAGCTTCAGAACGAACACCCATGTAAAACGCGAAAAGTCATCAACAATAACAAGAATGTACTTGCTGCCGCCGATGCTTTCGATAGATGATGGACCACACAAATCAATATGAAGTAATTCTAGTGGTTCAACAACTTTAGTGTTTATTATTGATGGATGACTTTGACGACTCTGCTTCTCCATTTCACATGAAGCACACAAATGTTCTTTATCGAACTTGAGCAATGGAAGACCTCGAACATGACCTCCAGTGACAAGTTTGTTGATATCCTTAAAGTTGAGATGTGAGAGCCTTTGGTGCCACAACCAGCTTTCGTCAGACTGTGCTTTGGATAACAGGCAGATAGCTGGGTTCCCTTTGATGGGTTTGAGGTTTAGGGGAAACATTTCGCCTTTACGCTCCGACTTGAGAATAACTCTTTTCGTCTTTTTCTCAATTATTTCTGAACCCTCGTCGTCGAATGAAACCTTGAGACCGGTACCTCCAATAAGCTGAGATACACTGATGAGGTTATGTTGTAGTCCTTCTACGTATGCAACCTTCCTAATCGTGAAATCACCGTTTGTAATCATTCCATAGCCTTTTATGGTGTCGAAGGAGTTGTTCCTGAACTTGACATTTCCACCGTTTGAAAGAGACCTAAATTCCCTTAGTTCTTCCTTCCTTCTTGTCATGTGACGTGAGCAGCCACTGTCAATGTATCATTCTTCGTCAAACTGCTCATCACTAATAGCCTGCAAAAATTAAGCAGATTTAGGAACCCAAAGTTTCTTGGGTCCACGTGAGCCTTTCACAGGAACAGGAATAGTAAGAGAGATGTCAACAATATATGTTCTTTTTATTAGAGTTGTTTCATCTTTCTTTTTTATGGTGAAAACCTTAATTTTATTGGGATTTGTTGCTTTTGGTTTGGACTCTGGTTTAACTGATGAAACCTTCAATTTTCCTTTCAGATCATTTGATGATTTAGGTTTTTGAGAGTGAACAGAATAGAATTTAGAATGTGGTTGAGAGGAATTAGAAGAATTAGAATGAGAGAATTTAGACTGAGATGATTTCTTGACTTGAGATTCTAGGTGACCCTTTTGTTTTTGATCATCAGTGGGACCGAACCTAGAATTTTGGTCTCTTTTGCTCTCTGAACCGAATCTTTGCTTTCGGTAGATAGTGTTCTCTAAACCGAACCTCTGCTTTCGGTTGATATTGTTTTCTGAACTGAACCTCTGCTTTCGGTTGATATGGTTTTCTGAACCGAACCTCTGCTTTCGGTTGATATTGTTCTCTTATGGTCTAACAGTATTTTTCTCTGACTTTAAATTTCTGTCACGATATGAGAAATAGGCATTTTGAGATTGCCAAAACTGTTTTCTTTCAGAGAGATTCTTCTTGTATCTCTGATTCCTTTGCTGTTTTTGGTTTTTCACCTGCTTTGGCTGAAGATGGATATTCGCCTTTTGTTTTTTCTTTCTGTCAACTGGTTCACTTTGAGCTGATGATGATTCGCTTGAAGGAGTGTCTTCTTTTGTAGAATCTGATTTTTCTTTAGGAACATCTTTTGTACCACTAGTACTTGGTGTGTTGAAGCTATCAGGCTTGTTCAAAGGTTCTGGCACATATCTACCTTTGGTTTTCCATGATGTCCTTTCTGACAGACCAATTGTTTCGTCAGCATTGTCGATAGGAGCTGACCAGAAGAACTCATCACAGCCATCAGCATTATCTTCGTTTACAATGGTTGTGAGTTCAGCTGTCTGATGTTCAGTTACACCTGTGACCTTATACACCTGATTTGGAGTGGTTCTAACCTTTTGGTATACTACAGCCTTTTCTTCAAGGATTGGGGACTTTTATTGGGACAAACGAGCAAACTCCACTGAATTTTCTGAAACAAGATTCTAGTGGTGTTTGGGTTCTCTTTTGACAAATTCAGAACAGTCAACTACGTCCTCTACAGAAATTTCACTCATATCATCGTCATCATTAAGCTCAGATGCATTTTCAACATCAATTTTATTTTTTGAGCTCAAGTTGGTACTCAATGAGTCAAACTTTTGTATGGTTTCGGTCCTTAGTTTCAGTTTATCATTTTCATCCAAAAGGTTTTTCAGCATGTCCTTATGGTCCTTGGACTTTATGAAAGATTCAATTTTGTCTAGACCATACATATATGTCGGATTAACATCCTCAGACGAAACAACACTTTCACAATTATACGCTTCAGCATCAATTTCATCCTCCTTAAACTCAAGGAAGGGCAAAATCATGCGATGAATTTTCTGTCCTATTTCACAGTTCATATGAAGCTGAGTGATATTAGTATAAAGACGCTTAGCAATTAAACAAAAGACATTTCTCTGTTTTAAAAGTTTTAAATTGTCTCTTTGCAAATAAATGTTTTCGTCCTTGGTTTTGATTAACTCTGACTCCTTCAGTTCGATCCACATCCTCCGTTCCTCACTCTTTGAAGACACCCTGCTTATTTGGTCAGTTAGGTTAGAATTGGTGACTCGTGTTTGAGTTAAACTGTTGTCTAGATGAGAGATTCTTGAATTAACATTTTTTAATTCTTTTTCATATGAACATTGTGGGACTTTGAATGAAACAAAAACGGATTGTACCTTCTTGATCAGTTCATCAAGCTCGTTGAACTGCACGCTGAGCGGTTTTGCTGTAAAGCACAAGTCCTGTTGCTCCTTCGAGTCTTCATTCCCACCATCTGTGTTGTATCCCCTCATCTGAGATACATCAGACACTATCCCCTCATCTGAGATACATTTGACACCATCAAGCATTTGCCACCGCTACCTTCATCTTTCGCCACATAAGCCTTTCCATGAGAAGGCTTCCTTACTTCATCATCCTTGGAGTCGGATGACCAGACCTCCACGCCTTCGAACTCATCATTCGCTACCGAACCCTGCACAATTAAAGCATTCATAGAAGGGTTAGTGACAACTTTCTTCTTCCTGATCTCATCCAGCTTTTTCAAAAACACTTCTTCTTCATCTTTCTCCTCATCCTTTTCTGCCATTTTCTTAAGAACACAATCTTTGGCATAGTGGTTCTTTCCTCCACAATAATAGCAGCTCACTCCCAAATCTCCTTCAGCTTTCGGTTCCTTCTTTGGTTCTTCTACCTTCGGTTCTTCCCTGACCTTTTCAGAACTATAACTTCGCTGCCAATTTTGGTTCTTATTGGTGGGGAACCTTTTCTTGATGAACCTTTTTTGGGTTTGACACCATCATTGCATAGTCTTCAGAGGTAAGGTCATAATCCTTTAGGTTGAGGTCTTCATCTTCCATCACGACTTTGCTTTTGGACAGAAGGGCCATGGAACCCAAGCTTGAAACCACATTTTTCTCCTGTAACACGATCTTTTCTTGAGATTTCAGAATGCCTACCAGTTTCACCAGAGAATAAGATTTAAATTGCTCATGTGCTTTAACTGTGGACACTACAGCTCTCCACTCAGATCTGAGGCCGTTTAAAAACGTAACCTTCTGTTCAATTAACTTCCTTTCAATGTCATGTTTAATCATCTTGCTAAGAAGATGGTTGAAGCGATCACAGTTTCTTCAGGACCCTGCTTGAATTCACCAAACTCGGACAAAAGTAGAGTCTGTATGGAATGCTCGAGATCTTCGTCTGTGGAATATAACTTTCGCAGCCTATCCCATATTTCTTTGGCAGTTGTGCGTGAACTCACCAGCCTGAAAGTGTCAGATTGAAGAGCAAATCTGATTAATCTCAATGCTTTAATATTGCACTGAAATTTATCTTTTTCGTCTTGAGCAATATCTTTAACGTCTTTCAAAAGATCATTATACTCCTTCTGAGTTTTAATAATTCTTGAAGTTGCTGAATGAGCGAATGGTCCAGATACGATTGCTTCCCAGATGAGGTATCCATTGTCCTCAGATCCGATGACATAATCTTCAAAATGATGTGCCCAGACTTCATAATCCTGAGTATAAAAAATGGGAATCTTTGTCGTTGATCCAATGCTGTTAGAAATATTAATGGGATTGGATTGTGACTCGTCCATGCTTGATCGAATAACATGTTTAAAAGATCAGACTTGTAATGTATTAAATTAGGGCAAAACAAATAAATGATGAGTGACGTCAATTATGGGATGACGGCTCAACAAAATATTGATTAATGCGGAATAACCCTAATCGCAACCTTTTTCATAGAAAAGATGTGTATGAATTACACAGCCTCCTGCTCTGATACCAATTGATAAGAAATTAAATAAACTTGAAGATCGATTATATCTTTGTAACAGGTAGTATGAAGAACATAAACAATAAACAAGACAAAGTTGAATCACAATATGTCGAATGATTGATTCAAACAATCCTCAGCAGAGCTCGACTAAGAACTTCCGCTGTAGAGGATTTAGGGTTACAAGAACGATAATGAAACTATTCTGATCGATCTATTCTATTGTTACAATCGTTTCCGTCGTTAACCTAAGATGCATGCAAGCACCTATATTTATAATAAACCCTATCAAGCTCACGGTTGGACAGGCCCAAACCGGAGTTACAAAACTGGACTAACTAGCAAGCCCAATCGACGTAATACATAACAAAACATGACCCAACAAAGTTTAAACATAGTATCAAGCGTGAAGGTTCACAAGTACCTGAAAAAGAATTGTATTGCATTCATGGCCCACATGCTAGAAAGAGAACCTGAAGTTAAGCAACTCAAGGAGATTCCAGTGGTTCAAAACTATCCCGAGGTGTTTCCGGAGGAATTGCCCGGTGTACCCCCTCACAGGCAGGTCGAATTTCAGATAGACTTAATTCCCAGAGCGGCACCGGTAGCAAAAGCACCATATCGCCTTGCACCATCCGAGATGCAAGAACTATCCGGACAACTTCAAGAACTTCTAGACAAAGGGTTTATTCAACCAAGTTCTTCGCCGTGGGGAGCCCCAGTGTTATTCGTCAAAAAGAAAGATGGGTCATTCCAAATGTGCATTGATTACAGAGAACTGAACAAATTGACAATCAAGAATCGATATCCCCTCCCTAGAATAGATGACTTGTTCGATTAGTTGCAGGGCGCTTTCTACTTCTCAAAAATCGACCTTCGGTCAGGG
The DNA here is from genome assembly GCF_051521515.1 of Lactuca serriola. NCBI lineage: Eukaryota > Viridiplantae > Streptophyta > Magnoliopsida > Asterales > Asteraceae > Lactuca > Lactuca serriola. The sequence goes on along the minus strand of NC_136410.1, from coordinate 228,155,218 downwards.
TATCATCAACTAAGAATTCACGAAGGGGACATTCACAAAACAGCATTTAGAACCCGTTATGGACATTATGAGTTCTTAGTCATGCCTTTTGGACTAACGAACGCACCCGCTGTATTCATGGATTTGATGAATAGGGTCTGTAGACCATACCTAGACAAGTTTGTAATTGTATTTATCGATGACATACTTGTTTACTCGCAAACCAAAGAAGATCACAATAGACATCTGAAGCTAGTGTTGGAGATGTTGAAGGAGCAGAAATTGTATGCCAAGTTCACTAAGTGTGAATTTTGGATTCGGGAAGTACATTTTCTTGGTCATGTGATCGGCGAAAGAGGAATTCATGTAGATCCAGCTAAGATTGAGGCAATCAAGAAATGGGAAGCCCCCAAAACCCCTACAGAAATACGACAGTTCCTAGGATTAGCTGGGTACTAGAGGCGCTTCATTGAGAATTTCTCTAGGATTGCCCAACCATTAACATCTTTGACCCAAAAGGACAGAAAATTTCTCTGGGAAGAGAAACACGAAGAGGCATTTCAAATCCTGAAAAACAAGCTATGCAATGCACCAATTCTGGCTTTACCAGAAGGATCAGAGAACTTTATGGTGTATTGTGATGCGTCTCATCAAGGGTTAGGATGTGTGTTAATGCAAAAAGATAAGGTCATTGTGTATGCTTCCAGACCACTCAAACCGCACGAGAAGAATTATACCACCCATGATCTTGAACTAGGAGCAATAGTTTTCGCTCTTAAGATACGGAACCAAGTGCACCATTTATACCGATCACAAAAGCCTTCAGCATATCCTAGATTAGAAAATGTTAAACATGCGGCAGAGAAGATGGGTAGAGTTGTTTAGTGATTATGATTGTGAGATACGATATCACCCAGGAAAGGCTAACGTAGTAGCCGACGCTCTTAGTAGGAAAGAAAGAGTGAAACCTTCCCGTGTAAGAGCTTTGGGAATGGTAATTCAGACAAGCTTGAAATCTCAAATCATTGATGCCCAGGAGAAAGCGTTATGCAAGGAAAATCTTTCAGGCAAGACTTTACATGGTTTGGAAGAGAGATTTGAAACCAAACTTGATGGAGTTCGTTATTTTAAGGACAAGGTCTGGATTCCAAGGGTTAACAATCTAAGAGACATGGTACTAGAGGAGTCTCATCGATCTAAATACTCAATCCACCGTGGAGCGGATAAGATGTACAAGGATCTTAAAAAGTACTATTGGTGGCCTGGAATGAAAAAGGATATTGCCTTGTATGTTGGGAAGTGTTTGACATGCTCAATAGTCAAAGCTGAACATCAAAAACCATCTGGGTTGTTGCAACAGCCTGAAATTCCCCAATGGAAATTGGAGCAAATATCTATGGATTTCGTTACCAAACTTCCTAGAACTGCTAAAGGTCATGACTCAATTTGGGTCATAGTGGATCGACTGACGAAATCTGCTCACTTTCTCCCCATTCGGGAAGATTTCAAGATGGAAAAATTGGCCCAAATCTACATCGACAAAATTGTTTCTCTGCATGGTGTACCCCTGTCTATCATTTCTGATAGAGATACTCGTTTCACATCTCGATTTTGGTGGATGTTACAGAAGTCACTAGGAACCAAGATAGATTTGAGCACAGCTTACCACCCTCAGACATATGGGCAAACAGAGAGAACAATACAAACATTGGAAGACATGCTACGAGCGTGTGTCATTGAGTTCAAAGGAAATTGGGATACTCATTTGCCTCTAATTGACTTTTCCTACAATAACAGTTACCACACGAGTATCCAATGTGCTCCGTATGAAGCATTGTATGGACGCAAGTGTCGTTCGCCCTTATGCTGGACAGAAATCGGAGACAGACAGTTGACTAAAGTCGAACTTATCCAGGAAACATCTGACAAGATTGTTATCATCAAGGATAGGCTTAAAGCTGCTAGAGATCGTCAGAAAAGTTATGCGGATAATCGTCGAAAACCATTAGAATTCCAAGTAGGAGACAAGGTACTTTTAAAAGTGTCGCCTTGAAAAGGGCTTGTGCGCTTTGGTAAGAAAGGAAAACTAAGCCCGAGATATGTTGGACCCTTTGAGGTCATTGAAAGGATTGGTTCGGTAGCTTATAAACTCCATTTGCCCCAAGAGTTAAGCGCCATTCATGACACATTCCACATCTCCAATCTTAAGAAATTTCTAGCCGACGAAACATTGATAGTACCCCTGGAGGAAATTAAGATCAATGATAAGCTAAACTTTGTTGAGGAACCGATAGAAATCCTTGGCAGGGAGGTAAAACAACTTAAGCGGAGTAAGATTCCAATTGTGAAAGTACGATGGAACTCAAAACGCGGGCCGGAGTACACCTGGGAGCGTGAGGACTTCATGAAGGAAAAGTATCCACAACTTTTCCCATGCGACGACAAGCGATGACATAGAATAAATTTCGGGAAGAAATTCTTTTAAAGTGGGGGATACTGTGACAACTGTCAATTTAGGTCATTCTCGGACTCATGCATCTTTATAATAACCATTCATGCACATCATGCCATGGCCTAGTAGTATAAATTAGGTCAAAATCTTGCATAAACTAGGATCCATCTAAGACCTAGGACTAATATACTTGACACTTACGATTCTAGTAAGTTGCTTAACTACAATAGGAAATGCCAATGCTATAATTTGAATGAAACTTTCAAGCTTTGTTATAATTGAAAATGGTATAAAACCCTAAAAATAAATTAAAATATTCTAATTATACTTCATTATGATGATGAACATCAAACAATATTCCAAAAACCCTAAAGAGCCCAAAATCCAAATTTATAAATCTTAAAGCTTAAAAACTTTATAAAATTTGGCTATAAACTTCCAAATATCAAATTTTATTAATCAAATTATGGATTATACCAATGAAATAGAATTATAAATTATCATGCATTAATCATAACTAATTAGTTAAAAACAAGATTTTTAAATAAATCAAAAATTTCTTAAAGAATCACTTGTATAAAAATTAGATTTTTATAATAAAATGAAGAGGGAAATTATTAATTTGAATTTTTGGAGAGAGAGGGCTACTAATCCACTCAAAAACCGGCCATCTCCCCTCTCCCCATGCTCTCTCTTTCCAAAACTTAATCATTAGAACTTCTCCCTCACTCTACCTCTTCTCTCTTCACTCCCTCACACTCCACCCTCCTAACACACAAACTCTTTCCTCTCTCTCTCTAACTCACGAAATTCCCCTCATTCCTCTGCCAAATTTCGAGATTTAGAAGACTTGTAGTCTTCTTACTTCCCTCAAGATCAAAACCAAGGTAAACAACAACATCTTCTCCTATAGTTTCATGATTCTACTTCCTCTTCTTCTTAGTTTTCTCTTCTTTTCGGATTCTATGCCTTTCCATGGATATAAATATTTATTTTTCCCTTGTGGTTTGTAGATTCTCACCATAACAGAATGCATGTGTTTGAAATGGTGAAAATCCGGGATCAAACCCATGCAAGGAGTGAAAATGATGCATATATGTTCATGTGACTTCAAAAACAAGTATTACATCTTCTTCTCCATTTCTTTTGTGTTCTTTCATGATCAAAAGCATTTAAACCATTTCTAGTACATCTTGGATGCTCATTCGCTCCATGCATGTGCTAGAAATCGGACCTTATCAAAGGCATGCATGATGTTCTTGTCAAAATGTCCTAAGGATGCACTCAAAGCAAACATGCAATCTGCCAGATTACTTTATTCAGCTTTGAACGACCATATCTCGGTCATTACTTACCCAAATCATGATATTCTTTTCGCATTGGATAACTCCATGAGTTAACTTTCAAACCCAACTGGTCTCACTGTAAAATATTAAATACCCGATTTTTGGCAATTTTTACAAAATGGTTGCGCAAACAGCTCTTTTTCTATGATCACCATTTTTTCCATGCATGATCAATGGCCTTAAACCCAACCATAAATCTGGGGAAAAATACTTTAGAAACTTAACATATCCACTGAATGATGGTTGAAATTTCGTGACTTAAAACCCCACTGAATGGGCTACATAAATTCATAAACTTCAGCCACATTTATATCTCATGCACCATTGCATGCAACATTTCTTAACTTGTTTGGGTTCAATACCCCTATTTCCCTTCTGAATAAATTTTGAACATTTTTCCTTTTGAAAGCCCTCACATGCATATGATAATCTGTAAAATACCAAAAGCTTTTATTATTTCTTTGATTTATTGAAATTATTGCTAGAAACCAAGGCCATAAATCACATAAAATACTTCAAGAGGTTAATAAATCCGGAAAAAATTCATGGATGACACTTATGATGGATAATGACCCCTCACTAAATTTCATTAATTTTTGTTTCTGTTTGGTATGATTTCCTATTTTCTTTTTGTTAGGATATAATAAATCACAAAACCACCTTAGAGTGTGTAACAATTTTATCTACCAATTTTCCCATATCTCACCTGTGATGAATGACTCAGCAACATAATGTCAACATTTTTCATCATGCCTTGCTATTTTTCCCAATTTTTGGTAATTATAATGGATTAAAAATAGGAAAAATAGTTATGATTATCCAAAATTAATGACAATTTACCAGCACATCATGTCGTACATTAGGAGGTTACATAAAAATTTTCAGGATTTTTCCCCGCTGTAAACTATTTTTCTCTTAATTTCTAAAGTTAATTACACTTAAATACACATAAATACCCAAAACCGGATTATACAATATGAAAACCAATTTTGGCATTTTTCTCAGGTTATTTATACTTTAAATGATGTTACAAAAATTTCTGGTAATTTATTTTAACTGTTTAATATTATTTCTTCAATTAAAGATTGTTTAAAAGAATAAAACAAGGAAAAATAGAAATACCCACTGAAAAATATGTTTTATATTTTTACCAGATTATTGATGTATAATAACAGTTAAATAAAAAGTTTGGGTAATTTTGGAAACTGTTTTCTATTTATTTAAATTTTTATTGGAATAAATGCTCAAAAATCATAAAATATAATTAAACAGCTTGGAAATCCATTTTTATAATTTTCCCAGCTTAGTATTGTGTAATAACAGTTAAATAAAAAGTTTGGGAATTTTTATCCTTTGAATGCTATTTTCGTGAATTTATGTTGTAATAAGGACTTACAAATTTGGAAAATTTATATTCCAATGTTGTAATTAATCGCACGATTTGTAGAATTTCATTATTTCAGAAAAAGTGTAACCAATTAATATAAAATCAAATACTAAAACATAAATTGGCATTTCACTATATGTAGAGTTTAGTATATTAGCATTAGATTTCGACATGGAAACTCACTAGTGTGTGTTTGATGTCGTAGGATCCCGGTAGTAAGACGTTGGTGTATTCCGAAGTACCACTAGTACCTACTCGAAATGTTGTGAGTATTCACGCACTCCCCTATTTTTAGTTTTATGTTTTGGGGTGGAAAAGCATGTCCAGAAAAACTATTATTTGTATGTTGTATTTAAATTGATTTGTATCAAACACGATTGCTATTGTATTGCTATGTTTCTTTATGTATGTCTATGCAACACGGAACATGAGAACTTATTATACTAAGTCCATTCCCTTATCTCTAACCATTAACTCTTTGAGCCAATGGTCATTATGGATAACGCTATTAGGAATTGACAACTCCTCACTCGCCCTATTGCTGGAGTGCATGATACCATATTCATCTATGGAACGATAAGCATAGATCTCGATAGGGCTTCAGTCATAGGTTTGGTTGAGACTCATTGTTTGCTCATACACATACAAAACTCGTTCTCGTTATAGCAATCAACTTTGTTTATCATTAAAGCAATGTACTTGTATTTACGAAAACCCTTATTTCAAGCTCGATTTTATAAACTTGTGATCTCACCAACTATTTTCATAGTTGACTCTCGTTTTACATGGTTTTTCAGGAAATAATTAGTAAGTGGATATAAAGATTCATCATCATAGAGCATGCTGCATCGTGTTGAAGTTATTTGTGGAGTTTTCTTTGAACAGTGTTATTTTGGAAAAACTTGTATTTTGTTTCTTTTGAAGCTATGGGTTGTAAACTTTTAAATACTGCTATGGTGATGTATCATTATCTTTTGCAATGAAACCGTTATCGTTGTCATACCTTGCGTTTCCGCTTTAGCGGGGTGTGACATGACTCGACGAGTCATCTAGGGTTTCCCTAACATCTGGACACGTATGGACTCTATGAGTTGATTGGATACTCGGCGAGTCAAGTATAAGGATTTTCAAATTTCTGAAGAACTCGACGAGTTGCAAAGCTGCACTCGGCGAGTCGGGTCAACATGTACTGTTGAGTTCGATCGTTAACTTTGAATTTGACCTAGGTGTTGACCAGTTAACTTTTGAGGGCATTTTGGTAACTGGAACTTATGGTGTGGACCATTGGTGGAATTAGGTGTCGGTGTTTGGGAGCAGTATTTGGAGGAGTTGACTACATTATCTTCAAGCTACTTTCGAGGTGAGTTATTCTCACTATATCAATAGGGTCTAAGGTACCAAGGTCGGCCCTTTATGGACTGTGCCCAGATTATTGCATGTTATGTTTACTGATTTATATCATGTTAGTTAGGATGGTGATATGCTATGATTAGTGACCTGGTTAGGTTGGTATCCTGGTATATAGGATGATGCTATGTTAGTGACCGTTAGGTCAACATCCTGGTTATAGGATTGTTGCTATGCTTAGTGATCCGTTAGATCGGTCTGACTATTGTATATGTTGACATATGATATTTTTGTGCACTTGTTTGATTGGTTCGTGGTTGGGTCGAGGCGGTCCTGCATTGTGCTGTAGGCCAACATACCCGGTGGGCGGTCCGGATAGACTGTAGGCCTGCGAGGCGTTCCAGACATGTTGAAGGCTCTGAAGCGGTCCAGTTAGGCTGTAGAACCCGCAAGGTGGTCCAGCTAGACTCAAGGCTCAATATGCATGTTGGTTTGTACTTCTTGATATGATTATGGGTATGCTAGGGTTGGCATTTTGGGGGTAACTCATTAAGCTCTCGGGCTTACAGTTTCGGTTTATTGTTTTAGGTACATCAGGAGATCGTTTCAAAACAAAGGCGTGATCGTACCGCTCCTCACTTTTATGACTCTGTTTCTGGGATACTCTGATTTGATACATTTTAAAAACGGGTTGTGTAATAACTAATGGATTGGAATGTTTTTAAAAGTTAAAATTGTCTTGATTTTTTGGGTGTTACAAGTTGGTATTAGAGCCTTGGTTTGAGGGAATTGGAGGAACACTCGTGTGAATCCGGTCTCAAATCATCGAGAGGATTTTAAAATAAAATAAGTTAAAATGGTTTTCAAAATAAGTAAAGGAGGATGCATTGTGTACGATCAACCGGAGCCAGTAAGTAAGCCCCAAAATACCATACAATATTTGATTATGCGATATGTTAGAACAACATGCTAGTGCTAGGCTAGGGATCTTCAGGAATTGCATGATAGACATGCTTGATTACATGATGCCTGCTAGCCTAGGTTTTCCTTTATATGAAATTGACATCATTACTGTAGTTGTCTAGTGTATGCATTACGGTTGTACATAATCATGATCTTATTGCCTGAGAATATTTAATTTGACCTAAGGGTAGGATTGGATATTCGAAATTCAATAGGGTCGAGCGTTATGTATGGCTAACATACAGTAGTGCTGCAGGGTTGGTGGAAGTTTCTTGGATGGGTGGGTAGTGAGAGGTCGTGAGGTCAGTTATGAGAAAGTTTAGCATTCCTCTAGGAGTGAGAATTGAGTGCTCACTATGTTTAGAGTAAATTGCACGAATCATCCCCCGTTTATGTGCCAAATGACACGTTCAGTCCCTATTTTCAAAAATTAACTTGGACCGTCCCTCGTTTTATGTAACTTTCCACGCTTCATCCCTCCAGATAAAAAAAAGACTATTTTGCCCTTAATAATTTATTTTTTAATTTTCTTTTATTTATTTAGAAACTTTAAATTAAACAAAAAAGAAATCTAAAACAAATTAACATCTCCACTTCATCCTCAGACTTCAACCCTTCCCTTGCCCCCTGATTACTTTTGTTCCCCCAGCTCTCTCGTTAAACAAAATTGTGGACATGAAGATGAGACTGGCGAGAAAGATGATAACGAGGAGGTCGTAGTGACGATTACCTTGCGGACCTGAAGCCATTGATATCTCCTTTAAACTCAGCCTTAAACCCATCGATCTACACATCAAGCCCTCGTTGGAGTAGTTAACTTTGCCGGAAACTTGGAAATCTAAAGTCGATATTGCCTTTGTTCTCAATGCCTACGATATCAGTTAATTTTGCGAAAGATGTGAGGGGCTATGTTTTGATTTCCGATAGAGGATTCAATTTCTCTTTTCTACGTTCGAAATAATCCTCCACAGTAAACCTAGATTCAAACTCTAGTTGAGGGGCTGTGTTTTTTCTCAATAGATTTGAACAAAATGATTTTAGGGTTTGGATTTAACCAAACTAATTTTGCCCTGATTCGGAGTAGATTTAGGTTTTTGCTTTTTCCTAGATAGTTTGAAAGCGGGGGTGGAGTGTGGCGAGGGTAAATTTCTCTGTGTGTGGATTTTCAATGGAGATCGTTTAGTGGCGGTGGTTGAAAACAAAGTTACCTAATCGTTAAGTGCAGCTACTATGACACCATGACCGACTATATTAGACTGCCAGATGATCTGAGACGAAGATTACCATTAGGGAGGAAATTGAAGCAGGCAGTGTGCACCCGCATCTCCTCTGGATTTTATATCGTAGGTAATTGCAAAAGAAAAAAAATGTCGATAGAAGTAGTTGTAGAAATGTGTTAAAGGAGATCATTCTTGGATGATCTGGTGGTATCTGTTAAGCATCCCAGATGAATTTGTGAAAATTTGAGGTGGGTGAGCAGATGAAGAGGGAGAAAGAGACGAGAAGAAATGTGGATAGTACGGGGTGGGTTTTTTTATTTTATTCTTTTTATTTTATTTTGTTTTAATCAGAAATGTTAAAAATAAATGAAAAATAAAATTGAAAAGGGCATTATAGTCATTTCATGTTTCGCAAGGGATTAAGCATGTAAATTTAAGCTAACAAGGGATGAAACGTGTAACTTTTAATCAAACAAGGGACGGTTCGAGTTAATTTTTGAAAATAGGGACTGAACGTGTTATTTGGCACACACGAGGGACGATTTGTGTAATTTACTCCTATGTTTATGTATATTGTTAGGGTATTGTGGTGATACTTGAGACAAATATGGGTAGGTGTGGAAGGTAGTATGGGCCCGTACTACTGAAAGCACAGGACCCATACGCATAGCAAGGAAGTCACAACCCCTATGGTTTAGTCGGAAGTTGGTTCCTTGTTGTTATGTGAATCATTTGATATCTATAGGTGTGTTTTCAGTATAGTTATGACGAGATATTTTATGACTGCATCCGGGTCGGGATCAGGATCAGGAGACGGAGGCCAGGAGGTGCCTGTAGCACCTAAGCCTATGGTACAGATGGGGACAAATGAGCTAGACGCCAGGATTCGAGAGATCCTGCATGATGAGGTTGCCACATTGTTTCGGGCACAGCTACCGGAGATGTTTGGGTCTATTAAGACTGCTATGGTTGAGTACTTTGACGAGCACTACGCAGTCCTTGCAAAGATGGTTTCCATTGCAGATGCATCAGCTGTAACAGCGGCAGGAGGAGCTAGAGCTGGCCGGGGCTTACAGTATTGGGAATTTGATAACACAAAGCCCCCGAAATTTGATGGTACTCAGGATGCGATTGGATCCATGAGGTGGTTATCTGACGTGGAGGGCTGTTCCTTCACGTGTTCATGTCCTACTAACCAGCAGGTCAGGTGTGCCCTGAACCTATTAAGGCTAGGGGCTAAGGACTGGTGGAGACTGACGACCGGATCGTACACTGATGATCAGAGAGTTGTTGTTACTTAGGAGCAGTTCAAGAATATGTTCCGCGCCTGCTATGTTCCACGAGTGGAGCGGGAGCAGTTGGCTTAGGAGTTTTTGAGTTTGAGGCAGGATGGAGAGTCGATGATGGAGATCACCCATATGTTAACAGAGAGGGCGATGTTCTACCTAGAGTTTGCTTCCGAGCAGGCTCAGATGACTCGTTATCTGAGCATGCTCAAGACTGACAACCGTCAGTTTGTTGCCACATAGTGATATGATACTTCTTTGGACCTAAGGAAGCTACTAGGCAGCATGAGTTGGAGATAGACTTGCAGTTGAGAGAGCAACATCAGGCCCCGAAACAGTCTCAGCCGGCGCCGAAGCGGTCTAAGACCGCTGATTCTAGGACTTGGGGTTAGCAGAGCTGCACATTTGGGAAGTGCGGTAAGAGTCATTATGGGGGTTGTCGAGCAGGTGGTGGGTGCCACAAGTGTGGCAAGGAGGGGCACTATGCTAAGGATTGTCACCAGTCCGCCCCTGCATCGGATATGAGGATATGCTACCACTGTCATCAGGTTGGTCATGTGAAGACCACCTGTCTGCAGCTCACCGCCAAGCTGTCGCCGGTTCTAGCACCGACTACTCTGAGGATTGTTGATGGGAGGCCAATCAAGGCAGAGCCTCCGAAGGCTCAGGGGCGTGCTTTTCAGCTTACGGCTGAAGAGGCCAAGGTAGCACCGGATGTGGTTGCTGGTATGTTTCTATTCCTAACCTCATTTATTGATTTGTGTTATGCTTATCTGTAGTACATGTGATTAGGTACGTTTTTAGTGAACTCCTTGCTTGCATTAGTTTTATTTGTCTCGGGGGTGAGTCGGTCATTCGTTTCTCATACATTTAGTAGGGAGTTCAGTGTGCTAGGTGGCGAGATAGAGTGCCCGCTGCGAGTCTCTATCGCCAACGAACACGGGGTTTCTGCTTCTTCGGTCTACCGAGGATGTGAGTTGGAGATCTTCGCGGTGTCTTTCCCGATAGACTTGATTCCTATTCCCATGAGGGAGGTATGTATGACCGTGGGAATGGATTGGCTTAGTCGATTTGGAGCAATGATAGATTGCGAGGGCCAGCGGGTGGTAGTTCGAACCCCAAGTGGGGGAGAACTGATTATATATGGAGAGAGCACTAGAGTGGGATCAGGCTCATGTTCGGCTGCCAAGGCTCGGCAGTATACGCAGAACGGGTGTGCGGGTTATTTAGCGTATGTGATGGATATGCGGGTCGTGGACCAGACTCCAGTTTCGGAGGTTCTAGTGTTTAAAGAATTTACTGATGTGTTTCTGGAGGAGTTACCCGGAGTGCCTCCGGAGAGGCAGGTCGAATTCAGGATCGATCTAGTGCCGGGTGCGGCCCCTATCGCTAAGGTGTCGTACCGCTTGGCACCGCCTGAGATGCAAGAGATGTCATCTCAGCTGCAGGAGCTGTTAGGCAAGCAGTTCATTCGCCCGAGCAGGTCTCCATGGGGAGCACCGATCCTCTTCGTCAAGAAGCAGGACGGATCGCAGCAGATGTGCATTGATTAAAGGGAGTAAAACAAGTTGGCGGTGAAGAACCGTTATCCACTCTTGAGTATAGAAGACCTCTTCGATCAGCTATAGGATGCATCTTGGTTCTCCAAGATTGACTTGAGGTCGGGGTATCATCAGGTCCGGGTCGGAGAGGAGGACATGGAGAAGACCGCGTTTCGGACTCGTTATGGTCATTACGAGTTCGTGGTGATGTCGTTTGGGCTTACCAACATGCCAGCAGTATTCATGGACCTGATGAATCAGGTCTGCAGACCGATGCTTGATCGCTCGATCATCGTGTACACAGATGATATCTTGGTGTATTCCAAGACCCGAGAGCAGCACGAGGAGCGCCTCAGGGAGTTGTTAGGAGTTCTGAGACGAGAATAGTTGTATGCTAAGTTCTTGAAGTGTGAGTTTTGGTTAGAAGAGGTCCAGTTCCTTGGACGTCTCGTTAACCAGGAGGGGATTTTGTTCGATCTAGCCAAAATTGAGGTAGTCATGCAGTGGGAGGTGTCGAGATCTCCTTCAGATATCAGGAGTTTTCTGGGGTTAGCAGGGTACTACCGGAGATTCATTCAAGATTACTCCAAGATTGCAGTACCCCTCACTCGTCTAACGAGGAAGGGGGTGGATTTCTGGTGGGGCCCTGAGCAGCAGAGGGCATTTGAGACCCTCCATCAATGTTTGTGCGAGGCTCCAGTGTTGACACTCCCCAAGGGAGTTGAGGATTTTGTGGTATTCTGTGATGCATCCATCATAGGTTTAGGGGCGGTCCTCATGCATAGGGGACAAATGATAGCATATGCATCGCGACAGCTGAAGCCACATGAGACAAGATACCCTAAGCATGATCTTGAGCTGGGATCGGTGGTATTCGCTCTCAAGATTTGGAGGCATTACCTATATGGGCTCTGTTTTACCATATACACGGATCACAAGAGCTTGAGACACATCATGGATCAGCCGAAACTGAACATGAGGCAGCACATGTGGCTGGATGTAGTCAAGGACTACGATTGTGAGGTCCTTTACCACCCCGGTAAAGCAAATGTGGTTGCGGACGCTTTGAGCCACAAGTCAGCTGCGTCTTCCACCTCAACGAGGTGTATGAGGACAGCGGTGGATTCCCCGCTTGTGGGTTTGATCAGATATGCCCAGGTTGAGGGCATGCGACCGGAGAACTGGAAGTTGGAAAGGATCAAGGGCGAGAGCACTCAGTTTATTCAGGTTAGTTGGGGATTATTGACCCGATGCGGTCGACTTTGGGTTCCGATGTCTGGTGGGGTCAGGCAAACAGTCATGGAGGAGGCTCATAAGTCTCATTTCTCTATACACCCGGGGGCCACCAAGATGTACCGAGACCTGAGTTTGAGTTACTGGTGGCCATGTATGAAGCGAGAAATCGCTTGGTATGTCGAGAGGTTCTTGACCTGTAGGATGGTCAAGGCCGAGCACCAAAGGCCGCATGGTAAGCTGTAGCCTCTAGATATTCCCATGTGGAAATGGGAGCAGATCACAATGGACTTCATTACCAAGTTGTCAAGGACGTCGAAGGGATATGATGCTATATGGGTCATCATGGACCAATTGAACAAGAGTGCCCATTTCTTGGCAATATGGGAGAGTTCGTCGGCTGAGAAGTTGGCTGACATGTATGTCCGCAAGATTGTCGCTCGCCATGGGGTTCCGGTCTCCATTTTTTTCAACCGGGATGTTAGATTTACCTCCCGTTTTTGGAAGAAGTCCCATGAGGAACTGGGCACGCAGCTACATTTTAATACCGCCTTTCATCCGCAGACTGACGTTCAGAGTGAGCGGACCATTCAGACCCTTGAGGATATGTTGAGGGCGTGTGTGGTCAACTTCGATGGGAGTTAGGATTCCCACTTGTCCCTTGCGGAGTTCGCCTACAACAACAACTATCATTCCAGCATCGACGACGTGCCTTTTGAGCTGTTGTATGGGCGGAGATGCCGCACCCTGGTTTGTTGGGGTGAGGTTAGCCACAGGGTGATGGGACTGCTAGAAGCAGTTCTGTAGACTACCGAGAAGATTCAGCAGATTAGGTATCGATTGTAGACCGCTCAAAATCGGCAGAAGAGTTACGCCGACAGACGCTGATCTGAGTTAGAGTTTCAGGTTGTCACACCCCAAAACCGATAACGGCGGAACACGTTTCGGGGTGGATGACGTAGTGAACAGTATCATCACAATTGCATAATAGTAGAAACAAGAATCATACAACCATAGTATTACATAGTGAATTTAATTACATGCGTGTTTTGTAATGTTTAACAATCACTCAAAAGTAATTCAAAAATAAGAGATGGGTCTTGTGTGCTCCACCTTCTCCAAAAATGCCGCGTCTGTACCTGTCTATCTTTGACCTGAAGATACAAGTTATTTTGAAAACAATTATCAGCATAAAGCTGGTGAGTTCATAAGAGTTTAGTGTGAGTTTTTGTATACAAAGCATTAGTGTTTAAAAATGTATCATTTATGTTCATAAGTAATAGAAACTTAGAAAATCCCATATTTTCCAGGAAATACATTGTAAGTGGCAATCTGTGAAAAGTATGCATTCTTTGTCTCTTTGAAAACAATTTATTGTAAAAATACTTTGGCAAATCTCCAAATAACAAATGTGATAGGATAAATTAAGCCCGTGACCAATGATAGAGGTGCGAGCTTCCTTTAGTGATAAATACTTACTTACTTCAGGATGCGGTTTAGCATTTAATGTAGTATTTTAGAGTAGTTATAGGGCATTCCTTGTATATTACCAATAGTGAGGATGATAGAGGATCCCATGACCTTCCCGGCCATGCATAGTATAGTGAAGTAGTGGCATCCCTGGGCCTGCACGGCGCGGACTGAGATTAACAGTCGGGATGTAATAGCGTCTGCCCCGTATAGATCTATACATGTAGAGTCGTCTCCTGCTGGAACACTCCGGGCGTAGTGAATAGCGAATAGAGTATCTCGTAGCGGGTTAGTGTATTATTGTTTGTTTAGTGTTTTCTCTATTGTTATAGTGTAATAATCCGTTAGTATTGGTCATAGTGTATTCTCTTACTAGTGTAACATAGAGTAATAGTGAGTATTATAGTGTAGATAGTAATAACTTTAGCGAGTAGTAGCGGTAGCGACCCTAACCATACCTATTATGGTTATCTTGGTGGGGATGTTTCTTAGCACGTTAGTGACTTTAGCGTTAAGTGAAAGCAGTAATATTCGTATCCCATACTGATGTACAGATTTTATATAAGTAAGAAATCAACGACAGTCGGACGGATAACTACTACCCTAAGCCCACAATCAAACAAGAACAGGAAATAAGGCGAGATATCGGTCCTAAGTCCTCCAAGTCTTATTTATATAAATGTATCAGAGTGGTTACATTTTATAAGCAAATTGACTTAATAAAAGTATTTTCCAAAAGAACATTTAAATTCTGATTCACTGTTTAAAAATAGTTTGAAAAGGGTAAAACCCGTTTTTAAGGCAAAGGGACAAATCACATGTGATTTGAACTAAGAGTAGTGAATATCATGTGATTAATCCTTGAAACTCGGAAATCGTTCTGTAAAACTTTGTATAAACATTTATAAGCAACTTCTATCTCCCCCCTAAAACATGTAAAACACTTGAAAGGTTCATTAAAGGGGTATGAACTCACCTGAAATCGCGGAAATCGGGTGAATCGGGTAAATCGGGTAATAGTGTCGATTGAGCGTTTGGTACCAAATAACCACTTGAGCACCTTTTAGGACCCTAATGTCATGTGAAATATGTATTTTGCAAGAGTTAATCATCTTATGCTTTTCATTATAGAATTTGGACATTCTAGTGTCGTTTTCGGGGTTTTAAAGCCTAGAAAGGGTTCCCGGGAGTGGTACAAGGCCATGAATGATTTACGGGAGGGTCCTTGGGTTCACTTCCTTAGAGTTTATGGCCTAAAATCCATCTATTGGGAGTTTACAGTCGTAAGCCCCCTAGGCTTGGCCGTAAACTCAAGTGGTGTCCCAATGTGTATGTTTAAGGCCTTATATCACTTCCTTAATTTAGTGGTGTGTGTTTTGGACCAAGAGGGAAGGATTAAACATCTAAATTTGTGATATTTTTGGGGAGTTTACGGCCAAGGCTTGTTCTTGGGCCGTAAACTCCTATAAGTCCTTTAAGATGATGGTTTTTCTTGTACAACATGGTCCCAAATGGCTTAGAAAAATCCTAGAAGGCCCTATAGTGAGTTTGGAGCAATTTGGCACATATTTAAGGGGAGTTTACGGCCCAAGAACATCCTTGGCCGTAAACTCTTCATTTGGTGTCAAGATGAAGTGTTTAATGGTACAACACACTTCCATAGGCCTTAGATAAATTCCTTTCATGCATTAGGGTAGTTTAGGGGCTTGTTTGACACAAAAGTTTGGGTGTTTACAGCCCAAGCTTAGCCTTGGCCGTAAACTCCACTTTTTATGTTCAAATGATGATGTTTAATGCCTTTAAGCCTTCCTTGTTGTCAAGTCTAAGTTACTAAACACCCTAGAAGAGTTTTTGATGCCTTAAACATGGATTTATGGGGTGTTTGTGGTGTTTACGGCCTAAGCACATGCTTGGGCCGTAAACTCCTTTTTAAGCACCATTTTCTTGTGTTTTAATGTCCAAACCCTTCTAGTCATAAGCCTTAATTAGTGTACTAGCTTAAAGGAAGGAAAAACATGGTCTTGGGCATGAATTTGGGGGTTTACGGCCTAAGGAGCTTCTTAGGCCGTAAACTCCTTTATGGTCCTTGATTCCTATGATTTTTGGCCCTCAAATTCAATGAAGCATGTCTAGGATAAGATAGAGGATGAGTACTTACGTTTGGAGGTCGGAAATTAGCGGAATCGGGGCCGATTTCGAGTCTAGAGAGAGAAAGTAGAGAGAGAGTGGGTGTGTAGTAAATGAGTGTTCAAATGTTGGGCACACCCATTGCTTATGTCTCGGGAATCACACCCGATACACGGCTACCCGATGTTTAAAGTTAACTGGGTTAAAACTTTTTACCCGGGTGAAGTGGTTGAAAAGGTAATATAACTTTATTAGGTTAAACGGGGTTAACGCATACGAGTTATATTCCTTATAATAATATCAAGCCATGTTTAGATTTATACATTCGGATATTGACGATTTCAAATGTTACATAAAATAACGTATAATGACACGTTCCGTTAGTGAAAATGGGATTTTTAACGGAATTAGGTTTGGGGTTGTCACACAGGTGGGCGACATGGTACTCCTGAAGGTCTCACCCTGGAAAGGTGTAATCCGCTTCAGGAAGAGGGGGAAATTGGGTCCCCGTTACATTGGGTCGTTCAGGATCATTGCCAGGGTCAGCAAAGTGGCATATAGGCTAGAGCTACCGGAGGAGCTTAGTCAAGTCCATAGCACTTTCCACGTGTCGCAGTTGTGAAATTGAATTGTGGATCCGGAGGCAGTGGTATCACTGGATAACATTCAGGTTGATGAGCGCCTGAATTATGTAGAGTGGCATGTGTCCATACTTGAAAGAAAGATGAAAATTCTGCAGAACAAGGAAATACCTTTGGTGACGGTGCAGTGGGAGCATCGGAGGGGATCCGAATGGACGTAGGAGCCGGAGGCTGAGTTCCAGGAGCACTATCCGGGATTGTTTACTGCAGCGGACTTCAAGGATGAAGTGTAATTCAAGTGGGGGAGAATTGTAATGCCCCGATTCTCAAGTACTGTTGTTACGGGCTTAATTTACAAGTTCCAAGGTCGACTCGACGAGTTGGAGGCCCTGACTCGTTGAGTAGCAACGGGATTGAGTCACGCGTTTAATTGACCAACTCGTCGAGTTGGAAGAGTGACTCGAAGAGTTGGAGGTGAAGGGTGAAACCCTAATTTCCTGGGATTTACACCCTATTTAAGGAACCATTGTCCTCCCTTAGTCCCTACAACCTCCCTTGAGTTCAGAAACCCTAAAATCGTGCCTAACCACCACACTTGTGTGTGTTTCTTGGCTTAGAAGAAGGATCTTAGAGAAAAGAGGTTGGAGTTCAAGAAGTTTAGAGCAAGGGGTTGTTTCAAATCTAGAATATATCCCGTCTTGGCATCGTTTTGGAGGTAACAAGTTGTTACCTAGGCTCTCCTTTAGCTAGATCTCTCCATCTAGGGTTTTGGGTTCCTTTTTGGGGAGTTGTTGTGATGCTTTCGATTTGGGAGCAGATTTGAGGTTGCAACTTCAGATCTGAACTCCTTTACCTCTTTATTCTCATAAAGTTTCAGTCTGGTCAATCCATGGCCTTCTTCTTATTTCAAGCTACTGCCTTAGCCTTATTTTGGCTATTAAGGCCTTGCATGCACGTAAAGCTTGCATCTTTATGTGATAAACATGTCCCAGGATGTTAGATCCATTGTTTGGAACGTTTGAATAGCTTAGAATCGGTCGTCTGGACCTGTGTTGGGTGGTATGAACTCGGCGGGTTGGATAATCCAACTTGGCGAGTCGAAGAGGGTTTGCGGTCATTGGCATTAATACAGACTCGGCGAGTCTGGGAGATGACTTGATGAGTCATCTAGGGTTTCCCCTACATCTGGACAAGTATGGACTCTACGAGTTTATTGGAAACTCGGCGAGTCAAGTATAAGGATTTACGAATTTCTGAAGAACTCGACGAGTTGCAAAGCTGCACTCAGGAAGTTTGGTCAACATGGACTGTTGACTTTGACCGTTAACTTTGACTTTGACCTAGGGGTTGACCAATTGACTTTTGAGGGCATTTTGGTAATTGGAACTTATGGTGTGGACCATTGGTGGAATTAGGTGTTGGTGTTTGGGAGCGGTATTTGGAGGAGTTGACTACAATATCTTCAAGCTACTTTCGAGGTGAGTCATTCTCACTATATCAACAGGGTCTAAGGCACCAAGGCCTGCCCTTTATAGACTGTGTCCAGATTATTGCATGTTGTGTTTACTGATTTATATCATGTTAGTTAGGATGGTGATATGCTATGCTTAGTGACCTGGTTAGGTCCATATCTTGGTATACAGGATGATGCTATGTTAGTGACCCGTTAGGTCAGCGTCCTGGTTATAGGAGTGTTACTATGCTTAGCGATCTGTTAGATTGGTTTGACTATTGTATATGTTGATGTATGATATTTTTGTGCACTTGTTTGATTGGTTCGGGGTTGGGTTGAGGCGGTCCTGTTTTGTGTTCTAGGCCAACATACCCGGTGGGCGGTCCGGATAGACTGTAGGCCTGCGAGGCATTCCAATCATACCGAAGTCTCGGAAGCGGTCCAGTTAGGTTGTAGACCCCACAAGGTGGTCCAATTAGACTGAACGCTCAGTGTGCATGTTGGTTTGTACATGTTGATATGATTATGCTTATACAAGGGTTGGTATTTTGGGGGTAACTCACTAAGCTCTCGTGCTTACAGTTTCAGTTTATTGTTTCAGGTACATCAGGAAATCATGGCAAGGCAAAGGCGCGATCATACCGCTCCTCACTTTTATGACTCTGTTTCTGGGATACTCTGATGTGATACATTTTGAAAACAAGTTTCGGAATAACTAATGGATTTGGAATGTTTTTAAAAGTTAAAATTGGCTTGATTTTTATGGGTGTTACATTCTATTTAGGTCAACTCTAATATAACAACATCAAAACTTTATTTATTAATATTACGCAAGATAGCCCAATCCATACCAACCAATTGTATATAACATCAATGCATATAATTGTCTCTGGATCATAATAACTTTCAAACTTCTAAATACTCACAATCCTCAAAAATGCTCACCACTCGGTTTGAACAATACTCGTTTATGCATCCCTTCGAACATACCCTTTAAAAATCTCTAACCTTAGAATATTTTTGCCAAGTTCCAAAACGAATCAATATAAAAAGAAAATCAACAAAGAAATAAAAATTACACTTTAACTTTACAAGTTATGGAAAACATTGACCTTTTTTACTTGTCTATTTTGACTTTCTAAAAACATTCATTCTTTGCAATTTTTATTCACTCATAACCTGATATTTTCAACAACATTTCGACTTTTTTTTTTACCTTTTTCTTCTTTTTTCAAACAACTTGAGCATATGCTTAGAAACTTAACTTCAGCCTTTATTAGCTAGCGATATAGTATAATATTCAATGACTAAAATAAAATTTCAAGGCTTTATTTTAGCAAATAATGCAAAACATATTTTATGCCTCAAACTACATATTATATTTTTGGCTCATGATTTCACTAAAACTAGAAAGCGACAATTATATTATAACATATCAACTGAATAAAATCTTAGAATTTGTTTCAAGTTACCTTATTATTAATCAATTAACTCCATTTTTATGCCACTTTATCAAGAAAATTTTAGAATTCGACCCAAATTTTCATCTAAAATGCATAATTCCAATTCCACTCCCCATGCCACACACTTAAATTATATAATGTCATCATTCTATAAATAATCAATTAAGAACAAAATTAGAGAGAGAGAGAACAAGAAGGAACTCTTCTTGGGTATCTAGTGGTGAGATTGAATAATTACATTGATTTGATTGTTGATACAACACTTGAATCTTCTAATTGAAATAATTTTGCAAACTGAACATCATTGCTAATAACAGTATACTCTTCGCATAAAATTCAGTGGGTAACTAATCTTTCATAGCTAGAAAAATGTAATTTGTGTGCAGTACTTACGCAGCATGAACTATGGATAGTTTTTTCGTGTTCTATGTGAGATCAGGAACGTTATCGCAACATTATCTTTTTCGTGTCGCGCAGTGACAAGTGACACATTGTAGTCTTCAAATGTCGAAAAATTAATCGTGACGAAACCAAAGGTTATGTCATGAATATTAGTAGCATGCAACGTGATTCTCATTAAAAGTACAATTCCAAATCGCTAAAAAAATCAACCAATCAGAAGGTGATAATTCCCTCAACTAGTTTCTCGATAAAGTTTCTTCTTCTATGTAGCAGTGAATGCTTAATGAACTATATATTGATCCATGTCGAATGTGTACCCCACACTTACTTATGGTTACTCCTCTTGTCTTCTTCTCTAAATAATTCACCCTCTTCTTGCATCTTGCTCATCTCTTAGCTGGATATTTTTATAAAAATAATAATCATAAAAATCTCATTTATTCAAAAACTAAATAAGTATTAAAAATTAAAAACAAAAAGAAAATGCAAACTATTTTTTTAAAAAATCGGGTTGCCACCTTATATGGCTTTTTTCTATGCGAGTCTTGATCTAGACTCAACTTAATAAACTTATAATATGTTTGTTTCGAATCTATTTGTTACGTCATGCACTTCTTTTGAATCGATTCACAAAAATTGACTCTTGGTTTCTAAAATCGGCCAAATGAGCTTATATGTATAGATCTCCAAAATACTGACAAGAAGTGTAGTTTGGTGGACACTGATCAGAAACGGATCATAAATCAGGACTTGATCAAGAGACGGAATTTTCACCCTATCAGATAGAACATAAAATGGCAACATGCAAATAGTGAAGGGTCACGCCCTGCTTCACAATATACAACTTGTTCTTGTTCTTCGTCGGAGTCTTCTTCCTACAATTTTTCCCACTCCTATTCTTCGTCCGAGTCTTCTAACAACAATTTTTCCTGCTCCTCCAAACTCTTTCTTGATCAAGTGGCTCATCATCCAACTCGAGTGCATGTAACTCACGTTCAATAATAACATTACACGTATCCATTCAAAAATAAACAAAACACTAAAAACTGAACTATATAGAAAGTTTAATCAACAAATAAATAATGTGAACTAAATGCAATCGTTCCCCGATAATGTTGCCAAAAACTTGAAGTGTATTTTTTATGCACTAGTTTTAAATTTATAAATCGTAATCTATCGCAACTAAACTAATACACACAATTAGCAGTGTACCTAATTGTGTAGCAGATCAACCTGATAACAAACCCATTTATCTGAAAGCTTAGGTTGGATTAAAAATATTAACCCATTAAATTAAACAGGTTGGGTTGGGTTGAAATCTTCGACTCAATTAGTAAATAAGTTCAACCCGAACCCAACCCAACCCAGGTCGAACCATTGCCAGCTCTATTCACGACTCTTTGTTAATGATCTTTATTTATTGTCACCATAGCTAGGGTAAATTACCAAAAACATATCGCTTTATGAATTAATGGTGAATTTCAAAATTCGAGCATGAAATTACGAATTAGCGGAAGGAACGAACTATGTTCCGTTGTACCAACTACACTTTATATATTTCTTTCGTTCATATCTCTATCGCAAATTCATTTAAAACCCTTGAGTTTTAGGTTAATTCCAACGTCAAACTAATGTTTTATAAATTATGTGTTGATGATCTTGTAATTCACATTTCTCTAGGACAATCATACACTTGCAGTTAAAAACCATAATGTTTTTTGTGACATCCCCAAATTCACGGCCAAAAAAAGACCGATTAGTTTATGCTTTATTTTAAAAATCAGAGTGTCCTTTTAAAGAAAAGTGTTGCTGAATTTGTTCCCAAAAAACATGATAAATATATTATTAAAGCATTTCCGAAGAAATGTATTTTGCTCATATTAAAACTTTGGGATGTCATCGTCAATACTGAAACATAAGCATAAACAGGCCTTACATTTATTTACACTAGTGATCTACATCTCCTTTAAATCTCTCAGTGTAAAGTAGTTTCATATCGACACTTGTGATACAAATAAACTGAGTGGGTCAGGTTGGAAAACCTGGTGAGTACATAGGGTTTTCAACCCACAATAATATAGTAATTATGTTTCATCATTAAACAATTAACCCAATTACCCATCCCCATTATCTTCATTATTTCTTAAGGATCTACCCTAAGAATCATCTATCACTCATTCCTAAGGATTCTTCCTAAGGAATAGGCACGAAGTCCATCGTCGCCAGGGTTTATACAATAGGCACTAAATCCATAGTTGTCAGGGCTCATCCAACAGGTGCTAAGTTAATAGCTCTCATTTATCGACATTATTATTTGCGGGAGTCCACCTGCAATACATTTCAATGAGTTTTTAGAGTACACCGGGTGATCATACCGTTCACGAAACATACAGGTTGTGAGCCTGCTAGTGTTCCACTGTATTGTCTAGAATAGTCTGTGATTGTCATTTATACTCTGCTAGATGATGGGGCCATCGCTTGGGTCACTGCTTGGCTCATCGCTTGGTACATCGCTTGGCTCATCGCTTCTTACCATATTTTACCACTCATATATCATCGTTCATCTTTCATCGCTTATCATTTATCTCATCTTTCCTCATTTATCTCATCTTTAATCTAACCATCGTATAAAACACATATATAGTTTAAGACAAATAAAACATGTATATTTTTGTTCATCCAGCATGGATATCAAGAACACAGATAACGTGCACACATCGCACGTAATTTATATTAAATACTTCATATCTGTGTGTAAGATGAAAGTAACTATGCATTCACCTTAGTAGCGTGAGTTGCTAGAATCTAACTAGAAACAGTCAGCGGTTCATGATCGTCGGGCTCGAGACGCGGAACGGCTTCAACAAACGAGAGAGAGGAAGAAAGTTTAGTTGAAAGGAATGAAATGGTTGAATTGGCTATTTATAGGCTGATTTTTGGCCTCTCATGTCGTGAGAATCAATGCTCACGTCGTGAGCCATGGCTGTATCACATCGTAGCTTCACCATCTGCGTTTATAGCTCCGAAATGTGTCCGGGTGACTTCTCACGTCGTGAGAATGATATGATCACGTCGTGAGCTTCCAAGAGTCATCTCGTTGACTTCCCATGTGTTTTCTAGGCTCGATTAGTTTCCGTTTGACTACACACGTCATGAGAAATAATGCTCACGTTGTGAGTCTAGTCATATTAGGGTTCTAACACGTGTCATGCTCTCAGACATCTGTATCTTTGGAAGGTTATAACATTTGCATACGAGCTCTGTTTTTTTACGTTCTTTATATCCATGCGTGGGTGGAGACGTAGTCTACAACTTTCATTATGACTCCTAAGGCAAAAAAAAAGACTTTATCGTAAACTCACTTTTTACGATTCCCGGTGTCGTGCCGGTTGTTTTTGCGAAACTTCGACATGTCATAACTTCTTCGTTATAACTCATATTTCAGTGTTTTTTATATGTACGGAAACCTTGTGACATATACTACAACTTAGTTAAGACTATTTATTCTAAATAATCTTCTATCAAAAAATCATTTTTTGCCGCTTATTGTCTCAAAACTAACTAGCTCGAATCTATGGGCGTTACATTTTTGGTATAAACAAATCAGAAATGAAGGTTTTACAAAGTCTGACTTAATGACTATATATCATAGTCAATATGGTATATATATGAGGCTCCTATCAATACATATTCTTTCTATACATTGTTCTCACATAATCACATACATACACTTAAAAACCTTGAGACGCCAAAAACTTGAAGTGTATTTTTTATGCACTAGTTTTAAATTTATAAATCGTAATTTATCGTGTCTAGACTAATACACACAATTGGTACTGTACCTAATCGTGTAGCAGACTAGTTTTAGTAAGAAATAGTGTCGAACACAAGGGAAACAAGAATGATTCAGACAAAAACAATTCAAATGTCAATTAAAATTGTAATAAATTATGTAAAAGGGGTTTTCTTTAAACTTAATTAAATGAAGTTAAAACTAATAAAACGAAAGCAAAACTACTAAATATATTTAAAGAAAAAAGAGATAAAGATATTTTCACATACATTTGATTTCTCATTCAGATATGGTGGATTCCAAATAAGTGCTAACATCTTGGTCAGATCAACTCATTTGTATATTTATTAAGACAGTTAACACAAAGGACATGTAGTTAACTATCTAATCAATTATATTCTTGTATATATGAGGCGTCTTTCAATACCTACTTCTTTCTATACATTTCTCTCACATAATCACACACATACACTTAAAAACCTTGAGACGCCAAAAACTTGAAGTGTATTTTTATGCACTAGTTTTAAATTTATAAATCGTAACTGTCACAACTAGAAATTTGGATGTTTGTAACAACAACAATTATATCAAATGTGAACCAAAAATGTGAAAGCATGTATGATGTTGATTTAATAACAACAAAACTTCCATCAAACACTTTATAAAAGCACATCAAATAGTCAACAAAAGGTTGGAAACCCTAAAAATCCCGGTTTAAGTCCATTTTGGACTAGGATTTCCTTATTGGGCCTAATGGACCAATAAACTTCCAATTTGACTACTTTGGGCTTACAATTCTTATATGGGCTCTAATTTGGACCCACTTTCATTTATTTTAACATTTTGGGCCATATTGGGCCTAGAATGAAATAAAATACCCTAATGGACCTTATTGGATCACAACAAATTTATATAGCCCTAATGGGTCATAAAAATCATTCCTTGATTTATTTGGGCCGAAAATTACATAATTAAGTCATAATATGTGCTTAAACACAAGAAGCCCAATATTCTTCCTTTCCTTTCTCCTCTTCTCGGCCCAATAACCCAACATGGAAGAGAGTTGACTTTCATTTGCCACCTCTTTATTACCTCTTAGATCTCCATGCAATAACTCATGTTCCCATGCACACATCACTTCACTAACTTCTCTTCCCCCTCTCTCTTTTTCCTTCGGCCGAGAGTCTCCCAAACACACACACTTCACAACAAAACTCTCTCTAAATCACTCAAGACTCATCCCTTCTTCTTCATACAAAAATCTCGAAACTTTGCTTGTGTTTCAAGAGGATTTCACAAGATAATCAACATCCTTTGGTAATTTTTCGCATGTCTAAGTTATAAAACTCCTCTCTCATGTAAGATCACTCATTCTAAACAATTTTTTGGTGATCGTACTCCTAGAAAACTCCTTACATTCAAGATCTTCCAAGGAGGCTTGCTAGGATCAAGTTTTCTTCATTTCTTCCTTCTAAACCAAAAACAACAAACAAAGGTGAGCTTCATACCCCTCTCTTTTCGGTTTTCATGAGTTTTATGGGGGAGAATACAAGTAAAATGTGTAGATCTATGTGTATATGTATGCTATGCATGATTTTATGCATGTGTGTGTGAGTTTATGTGTTTTGTGTTGAATATGTAAACAAAAAGAAAAGAAATCTAGAGATCTATGACATAAGAAGGCAATCAAACATGATCTAAGTTATCTTACACTAAACTAGTCAAGAATAATAACTTATAAGATTGTGATAAACATATTTCACCACAAAACTTGTTTTTGGGCTTATATTGTCAAATATTCAAAAGTTGGGCTAAAAGTTGTTAAATCACATTTTCTTAAAGGTCTAGAGGGTCAAAACAGTTACAATAATTGCTTTTCTAAACATTATGATCTTCAAAGGACTTAAAATGTAAATATTAGCTTAATGGGCTAAATTTTGGGCTTTTCGGCCCAACAAGCCCAAAATTGCGAAAATATGACATTTAAAAGGGCTGAAGTAGTAAACTCTTCAAAACAGAGGATAAAAAGTGTAAAAAAACTATTTCAATGGTTAAAGATGGTTTTCATTTCCAAAAATGATCGAAAATGTAAAGTTCTTGGATTTTGGGCTAAAAGTGTAAATATTGCAAAAAGTTTGACTTTAACCGGAAAATAGTATTCTGGAAGGGCTGAAACTATTAACGAAATAAGTTTTGAGTTAAAAATATCATTTCAACAAATCTATGTATATAGCATTTTAAGTGTTTATGATAAATTAAATCACATTACGTAGATAACGTTTTAAGTGTTTAGAAGTGATAAAAATCTCATTGTTATCAAAATATGTGTTTACAAATGATAATTAATCTCACTATTATCAAAATGTTCAGTAATTCCAAGATAATGAAGATACATCTGTAGCGATCCAACGAAGTAGTAAAATAATATAAAGATTAATTAAGGTTAAAGGTTTAAGTCGTCATTAAAGGAATTTTTATTGAAATATTTATATTACGCTTTTTGAAAAATTGACTAATTGTCCAAGTTAAGACAAATACAATTTAAGATGAGTCAAGGTATTTATGAAAACAAGTTTGAGAGTTTAGGAACTCACTAAAAATTGCAAAGTAAAATACTATATTTATAAGAAAGGTGTAAAAATGTCAATCTTCGAAAATAATGCATTCATAGTTTAGTGTTTCTACAAAAACAATCATCTAGAGAATAGGTAACTGTAATATTTAAAACTTTTGATGTATTTAAAGAAAAGAAAAACATAAGGAAACATAGCCTTCACATATAATTTTCCAATATAGAAAAATGATAAGCATAAAAGTATTCATCTTGTGTATTAATTATAAGGAAAAATACAATGAAATTTTAATTTTATATCAAGTTTTTGAATTTAGAACGAAAGAGCAAATGTAAATAAGGATCACTTGTTTATAGTAGATTTCATAATAAAAACAAGATGTATATGATAAAAGGCGTAATTAAATATATCCAAGTTGACTAAATCAAAGGTATGCCTCATGACTATACACGTATTAATCGCTCAAAACGAAAGGGTAGACTTCTAGTCTTTATGTATACGAACATGATACCAGGAGAAGCAAAATAGACAGAAACAAAGTTAGACGATGTATTATGTTAAATATTATGGCGTGTGAGATCTAAAATCAGAAGGAGAGCGAGAAATAAAGTTCAGGGGAAAGAAAAAGGAAGGTAGCAGCGACAATGATTGTTATCGTTAAAGTTATAAAAACAGTACATATAGGTAGATTTAAAACCAGGTTGAAATATATTTCAAACTTCAATATTTGATGTATGTTGATGGTTACATAGAAATGTAGAAGTTTTAAAGTGTTTTCTAAGGTTTGCTAAAAATTCACGAGTTATCTATTAAGTTAAACTCCATTTGTGAAAAAGAAGAAACACTAAAACTTGTAATTCAAAATCTGAAAATTTTGACCTTTTTGACTTGAGTCCATCAATGGTTAAAACGGATAAATTAAAGACTTAACATATTTAGATGAATAATTATGCATTGTCAAAAGTACGTCGCTGCAAGTTTAAAAGTGAACACTAAGTTTTGCAATGTTGTAAGTTTTATAAACACAAATTATAAAACTAATTTGAAATAACATAAACAAATAAGGTGTGTTTTGAAATGTAGGCATCAATGATATCTTGTAAACACATTTGGATTAGAAAGTTGTAAAAATACTATGTTAGGTTACTAGAAAACACATTTAAGTTAAGTACAATGCCTAAATGAGAAAGTAGTCAAAAGACTTACAACAAAAGTGGTTTGAAGATCCGATGAAGCTTTTACACATACTATGAACTTTAATGTCATATGTTTAAGTTTTATAGCATAGAGTTTAAAACACTTTTATAAAAGAAAATGTTTCTAAGGGGTCGTTTGATACGGAATTGACTGGGTCTGGGTCAACAATTTTGGCTAACTCGGTTGATTATTCCTTTTCACCAAGAACACCAAGAACACACACTAGTGTTCTTGGATTTTTAGCTCATTTCAAGCTTCCACAAAGTAAGTACTTCTATCCTAGAGTCTTTTAAAGCTTTCTATACATCTTTATATCAAGGAAAAGTCCCTAGAACACAAATAAAAAGGTGTTCACGGTTCAAGAAGTTCTTGAACCGTAAACACCAAGTAATGGTGCGAAAGGGTGCCTTAGGGTGCCTAGATGCTTCACCATGCCTTAGGGACTTGTCTAGATCCTTCCTAGATGATTTTATCACACAAAAAGCACAAAAATCACTCATTTATATGTTTTTATGGTTTGGGGATCTCCCAAAACCGTAAACACCCCAAAGAGTGTACAAATGTCCCATATTTATTCCTTATGCCTAGAAACTAACCTAGAATATTACCTTCATGAGCTAAGGACTTGAAAAGACCCAAATACCATAAACCTTATGGGGTTACGGTAGTAAACCCAAAGGAAAACGGTTTAGGGACCGTAAACTCCAATTAGGAGTGAAATGGTGCCCTAGTACCTTCCATGGTCACATACAACAAGTAGAAAAGCTTCTAAGGACTCTTAAGGCTTCAAACATCAAATGGTCAACAAGTGGGTGAGTTTACGACCGTAAACCCAAGGGTTTACGACCATAAACCCTTTTGTTAGTGACAACAAAACCGTAAACTCCCTATAGGAGTTTTCCTTGAACCCCAAACACACTAGCCTTTACCTACAACACTTAGATGCAATCCTTAGGACTTATAACACTTATATAAGGTGTTTAACATGTCCTAGAGTATCTTGACTTTATTTATTAGTTGTTTAAATTCTAATTGGATACCTATATGTGATATTATTTGTTAACTAGGATCATAGAGTGTGTTCAAGATTCCACTTGACACCTAGCAATCCTACATCTTCAGTTCATCCATACCACTCACTACAGGTGAGTTCATACCCCTAATCAATGGTTTAAATGTTTTTAAATGTTTTTATAAGGGGGAATACAAGTGAAATACTTATAGTTATTACATCAATCACATGTGATTAATAACTACAAAACCAGTGGTTTTCTTACTTTTCAAACTGTTTATCAAACCGTTTTGCTTCAAATTGTTTTACAAACTCTTTTACTTATCAAATATTATTACTTAAACTCTTTTATACTTAATATCAAATGCATGCCTATGTATGTATAGTTATATAAGCAATGTTTAAAGGGCTTAGGAAGTCCAGCTCGCTTTATCTCCTTTTCCTCGTTGGGATGTGGTTGTAGGGCATCGGTTATCCGTCCGAAGGTCATCTAAATATTAGTTATATATTATGTATACATATATAGACTTAAAGGTTCTTCCAGTCCATTCAATACCCTTGAGTAGCAAGGGTATACTTCCATGTTCATACATACTAGTTACATCACTAGTAAGCTACCATAGGGGTAGCATAGGAGGATACTAATACTATTACTAAGAACAACGAAACATACAATGAGTCACTTCATTCATGAGTTAGTACGAGTAATACATACAGTACATTACTATACATGCTAGATAGAGAGAACACACATTACAGCTAGTACACACAGTACATTACTGTACATACTAGATAGAGAGAGAATATACATTACAGCTAGCACACGCATAACAATTCAGTACATACAGCCTAGACAGAGAAAGAGTACACTTTATAGTTAGCACATTCATTACATGTACATTCATGCAGTTATGTGAGCCATTAGATGGGTCATGGCACTTCCTGTCATGACCGTTTTTGTATCCCGAATCTCCTTAATTGGGGAGCGTATGAGTTTGTGTATAGATCTATACTAGATTGACTATCCTACACCTTGCTGCTCGCTACAGTGGGACTTGCAAGTCTACGGGTGCCAAATGTCATTAATTACGACGTCTTACATCGTCGTTTTACTAGAGTCAGTAGCAGGATACAGGTCGAACACATATTACTTTAAACGCCGTTCGTTTTTAAGGTAGTTAGTACAACAGTAGTGACTTATTACAAATACTACAGTACTACGATACTTTCCCATTACATTCACTTCGTGAATATTCTTACGATATTTTTGGTTAATGATAGTCAGATTTGGGAAAATACACACTCTAACGAGAGACATACACACAGACACTAGATGCCTTGGTAGAAGGCTACCATTAGTAGGAAACATAGGGTTTTCTAGGAGAGTTGAAACATTTTTACAAAACATTGTACAAAACACCTTACAAAACATCTTACAAATGCTTTCATACAAACACAAACATTAATATACTTATGATCTCACCAGCTTTAAGTTGATACTCGCT
Organism: Lactuca serriola; assembly: GCF_051521515.1. Taxonomy (NCBI): domain Eukaryota; kingdom Viridiplantae; phylum Streptophyta; class Magnoliopsida; order Asterales; family Asteraceae; genus Lactuca; species Lactuca serriola. The sequence continues at coordinate 228,124,888 of NC_136410.1, read as the reverse complement.
TTCAAAATAACTTGTATTCTCAGGTTACCAATAGACAGGTACAGGTGCCAGGCTTTTGAGAAGATGGAGTTCGTTCAAGACTCATCTTCTATTTTGATATGTATATTTTGGTGTCTATATAACTTGACAGAACACACATGTATGAAATTATATTATTAATGAAATGGATGATGTTGTTGCTTGTTTGCTGTTATTCATTGTTGTGATATTGTACATGACGTCCTCCGTCCCAGAACGTTTCCGCCGTTCATGGTTTTGGGGTGTGACAGATTGGTATCAGAGCATTGTTTATAGTGAATTGAGTATATCAACCCATAAAAGATATACTAACTATAAATACATTGGGATTAAAATACTCTGACTAAGAGTTTATACTTTAAATATTAAAATATTTAATTAAGTATACGTGTCTGAATTCATACTAAAATCAGTGTCACTAGGACAGAACAAAAGTATTACGATTGTTGGACAGCTTAAGTAGACTTAGAGACATATGGTCAACCTTGGGAAGATGTAGCCTGATCAACTACATTATCCGAAGAGTGATTAGCATGTGCCTAAGCATGGTTGTGAAGTTGCAACAAGTCTAAAAACATACCAACACTACTACAACGAGAACAATAGAACAAAACATTAAACCTAAAATACTATACGAGTATTTTGTGTTACTATAATTACTTATCTAAGAACTAAAGGTCTTTATTAAGTATGTCAATAGTTGCTGAGTGGATACGCTAGGGTTATGTGTGGCTAGGATGTCATAGACTTAGAATCTGTGATCTTTGCTTTACTTCCTGTTCCCCATTTGGATGTGGCTTAAAGTTAGGTTCACTTATTCGAATGTCTATCCTAACTTGGTTATATATGACTTGTAGGCACTGTGCAAATGTTGAAGTAACTGATAAAAATCATCTTATAATTATCTAGTTAATTGTTTATTAATTATTTCCTTATCCCTATTCACGCATAGATTAAATGGTTGGATTTCATATCCCCGGAGACCCATACTTTCCCAACCACGGCAATGCAGGATGGCTAGAAGATGAACCAGAAGATGATCACCCAATTCCTTTGGATGATCATGAAGCTGAAGGCTTTTCTGATGGTTCTGACTCAGAGCCAAAAGTCAACAACCTGCCCCCAGCTGATCAAAACCCTGACCCTCGTCAGCATTTCAAGGACCCACACCTCAATAGGCCACAAACTTGAATACATGGAGCCATGAACAGGGTCAACCCATTCCCTACAACGGAGACAGAAGTTTCTACAACCTCACTGATGGAGGTTCTGCTGACAGAGTCCTACCCATCATGGTTCGTAGGATTTTTCGGAACACGATACTGGGTCAATCATCTATCAATCGAATCTTGGAGATTGACGCCAACACTAGTGTTAACACAGTCCACATTCACCAACTAGATTCTGCTCATGAAAGGGCTCTATTCACGACTCTTTGTTAATGATCTTTATTTATTGTCACCATAGCTAGGATAAATTACCAAAAACATATCGCTTTATGAATTAATGGTGAATTGCAAAATTCTAGCATGAAATTACGAATTCGCGGAAGGAACGAACTATGTTCCGTTGTACCAACTACACTTTATATATTTCTTTCGTTCATATCTCTATCGCAAATTCATTTAAAACCCTTGAGTTTTAGGTTAATTCCAACGTCAAACTTATGTTTTATAAATTATGTGTTGATCATCTTGTAATTCACATTTCTCTAGGACAATCATACACTTGCAGTTAAAAACCATAATGTTTTTTGTGACATCCCCAAATTCACGGCCAAAAAAAGACCGATTAGTTTATGCTTTATTTTAAAAATCATAGTGTCCTTTTAAAGAAAAGTGTTGCTGAATTTGTTCCCAAAAAACATGATAAATATATTATTAAAGCATTTTCGAAGAAATGTATTTTGCTCATATTAAAACTTTGGGATGTCATCGTCAATACTGAAACATAAGCATAAACAGGCCTTACATTTATTTACACTAGTGATCTACATCTCCTCTAAATCTCTCAGTGTAAAGTAGTTTCATATCGACACTTGTGATACAAATAAACTGAGTGGGTCAGGTTGGAAAACCTGGTGAGTACATAGGGTTTTCAACCCACAATAATATAGTAATTATGTTTCATCATTAAACAATTAACCCAATTATCCATCCCCATTATCTTCATTATTTCTTAAGGATCTACCCTAAGAATCATCTATCACTCATTCCTAAGGATTCTTCCTAAGGAATAGGCATGAAGTCCATCGTCGCCAGGGTTTATACAATAGGCACTAAATCCATAGTTGTCAGGGCTCATCCAACAGGTGCTAAGTTAATAGCTCTCATTTATCGACATTATTATTTGCGGGAGTCCACCTGCAATACATTTCAATGAGGTTTTTGAGTACACCGGGTGATCATACAGTTCACGAAAGATACAGGTTGTGAGCCTGCTAGTATTCCACTGTATTGTCTAGAATAGTCTGTGATTGTCATTTATACTCTGCTAGATGACGGGGCCATCGCTTGGGTCACTGCTTGGCTCATCGCTTGGTACATCGCTTGGCTCATCGCTTCTTACCATATTTTACCACTCATATATCATTGTTCATCTTTCATCGCTTATCATTTATCTCATCTTTCCTCATTTATCTCATCTTTAATCTACCCATCGTATAAAACACATATATAGTTTAAGACAAATAAAACATGTATATTTTTGTTCATCCAGCATGGATATCAAGAACACAGATAACGTGCACACATCGCACGTAATTTATATTAAATACTTCATATCTATGTGTAAGATGAAAGCAACTATGCACTCACCTTAGTAGCGTGAGTTGCTAGAATCTAACTAGAAACAGTCAGCGGTTCATGATCGTCGGGCTCGAGACGCGGAACGGCTTCAACAAACGAGAGAGAGGAAGAAAGTTTAGTGGAAAGGAATGAAATGGTCTAATTGGCTATTTATAGGCTGATTTTTGGCCTCTCATGTCATGAGAATCAATGCTCACGTCGTGAGCCACGGCTGTATCACATCGTAGCTTCACCATTTTCGTTTATAGCTCCGAAATGTGTCCGGGTGACTTCTCACGTCGTGAGAATGATATGATCACGTCGTGAGCTTCCAAGAGTCATCTCGTTGACTTCCCATGTGTTTTCCAGGCTCGATTAGTTTCCGTTTGACTACACACGTCATGAGAAATAATGCTCACGTTGTGAGTCCAGTCATATTAGGGTTCTGACACGTGTCATGCTCTCAGACATCTGTATCTTTGGAAGGTTATAACATTTGCATACGAGCTCTGTTTTTTTACGTTATTTATATCCATGCGTGGGTGGACACATAGTCTACAACTTTCATTATGACTCCTAAGGAAAAAAAAAGACTTTATCGTAAACTCACTTTTTACGATTCCCGGTGTCGTGCCGGTTGTTTTTGCGAAACTTCGACATGTCATAACTTCTTCGTTATAACTCATATTTCAGCGTTTTTTATATGTACGGAAACCTTGTGACATATACTACAACTTAGTTAAGACTATTTATTCTAAATAATCTTCTATCAAAAAATCATTTTTTGCCGCTTATTGTCTCAAAACTAACTAGCTCGAATCTATGGGCGTTACATTTTTGGTATAAACAAATCAGAAATGAAGGTTTTACAAAGTCTGACTTAATGACTATATATCATAGTCAATATGGTATATATATGAGGCTCCTATCAATACATATTCTTTCTATACATTGTTCTCACATAATCACATACATACACTTAAAAACCTTGAGACGCCAAAAACTTGAAGTGTATTTTTTATGCACTAGTTTTAAATTTATAAATCGTAATTTATCGTGTCTAGACTAATACACACAATTGGTACTGTACCTAATCGTGTAGCAGACTAGTTTTAGTAAGAAATAGTGTCGAACACAAGGGAAACAAGAATGATTCAGACAAAAACAATTCAAATGTCAATTAAAATTGTAATAAATTATGTAAAAGGGGTTTTCTTTAAACTTAATTAAATGAAGTTAAAACTAATAAAACGAAAGCAAAACTACTAAATATATTTAAAGAAAAAAGAGATAAAGATATTTTCACATACATTTGATTTCTCATTCAGATATGGTGGATTCCAAATAAGTGCTAACATCTTGGTCAGATCAACTCATTTGTATATTTATTAAGACAGTTAACACAAAGGACATGTAGTTAACTATCTAATCAATTATATTCTTGTATATATGAGGCGTCTTTCAATACCTACTTCTTTCTATACATTTCTCTCACATAATCACACACATACACTTAAAAACCTTGAGACGCCAAAAACTTGAAGTGTATTTTTATGCACTAGTTTTAAATTTATAAATCGTAACTGTCACAACTAGAAATTTGGATGTTTGTAACAACAACAATTATATCAAATGTGAACCAAAAATGTGAAAGCATGTATGATGTTGATTTAATAACAACAAAACTTCCATCAAACACTTTATAAAAGCACATCAAATAGTCAACAAAAGGTTGGAAACCCTAAAAATCCCGGTTTAAGTCCATTTTGGACTAGGATTTCCTTATTGGGCCTAATGGACCAATAAACTTCCAATTTGACTACTTTGGGCTTACAATTCTTATATGGGCTCTAATTTGGACCCACTTTCATTTATTTTAACATTTTGGGCCATATTGGGCCTAGAATGAAATAAAATACCCTAATGGACCTTATTGGATCACAACAAATTTATATAGCCCTAATGGGTCATAAAAATCATTCCTTGATTTATTTGGGCCGAAAATTACATAATTAAGTCATAATATGTGCTTAAACACAAGAAGCCCAATATTCTTCCTTTCCTTTCTCCTCTTCTCGGCCCAATAACCCAACATGGAAGAGAGTTGACTTTCATTTGCCACCTCTTTATTACCTCTTAGATCTCCATGCAATAACTCATGTTCCCATGCACACATCACTTCACTAACTTCTCTTCCCCCTCTCTCTTTTTCCTTCGGCCGAGAGTCTCCCAAACACACACACTTCACAACAAAACTCTCTCTAAATCACTCAAGACTCATCCCTTCTTCTTCATACAAAAATCTCGAAACTTTGCTTGTGTTTCAAGAGGATTTCACAAGATAATCAACATCCTTTGGTAATTTTTCGCATGTCTAAGTTATAAAACTCCTCTCTCATGTAAGATCACTCATTCTAAACAATTTTTTGGTGATCGTACTCCTAGAAAACTCCTTACGTTCAAGATCTTCCAAGGAGGCTTGCTAGGATCAAGTTTTCTTCATTTCTTCCTTCTAAACCAAAAACAACAAACAAAGGTGAGCTTCATACCCCTCTCTTTTCGGTTTTCATGAGTTTTATGGGGGAGAATACAAGTAAAATGTGTAGATCTATGTGTATATGTATGCTATGCATGATTTTATGCATGTGTGTGTGAGTTTATGTGTTTTGTGTTGAATATGTAAACAAAAAGAAAAGAAATCTAGAGATCTATGACATAAGAAGGAAATCAAACATGATCTAAGTTATCTTACACTAAACTAGTCAAGAATAATAACTTATAAGATTGTGATAAACATATTTCACCACAAAACTTGTTTTTGGGCTTATATTGTCAAATATCCAAAAGTTGGGCTAAAAGTTGTTAAATCACATTTTCTTAAAGGTATAAAGGGTCAAAGCAGTTACAATAATTTCTTTTCTAAACATTATGATCTTCAAAGGACTTAAAATGTAAATATTAGCTTAATGGGCTAAATTTTGGGCTTTTCGGCCCAACAAGCCCAAAATTGCGAAAATATGACATTTAAAAGGGCTGAAGTAGTAAAATCTTCAAAATAGAGGATAAAAAGAGTAAAAAACTATTTCAATGGTTAAAGATGGTTTTCATTTCCAAAAATGATCGAAAATGTAAAGTTCTTGGATTTTGGGCTAAAAGTGTAAATATTGCAAAAAGTTTGACTTTAACCGGAAAATAGTATTCTGGAAGGGCTGAAACTATTAACGAAATAAGTTTTGAGTTAAAAATATCATTTCAACAAATCTATGTATATAGCATTTTAAGTGTTTATGATAAATTAAATCACATTACGTAGATAGCGTTTTAAGTGTTTAGAAGTGATAAAAATTTCATTGTTATCAAAATATGTGTTTAGAAATGATAATTAATCTCACTATTATCAAAATGTTCAGTAATTCCAAGATAATGAAGATACATCTGTAGCGATCCAACGAAGTAGTAAAATAATATAAAGATTAATTAAGGTTAAAGGTTTAAGTCGTCATTAAAGGAATTTTTATTGAAATATTTATATTACGCTTTTTGAAAAATTGACTAATTGTCCAAGTTAAGACAAATACAGTTTAAGATGAGTCAAGGTATTTATGAAAACAAGTTTGAGAGTTTAGGAACTCACTAAAAATTGCAAAGTAAAATACTATATTTATAAGAAAGGTGTAAAAATGTCAATCTTCGAAAATAATGCATTCATAGTTTAGTGTTTCTACAAAAACAATCATCTAGAGAATAGGTAACTGTAATATTTAAAACTTTTGATGTATTTAAAGAAAAGAAAAACATAAGGAAACATAGCCTTCACATATAATTTTCCAATATAGAAAAATGATAAGCATAAAAGTATTCATCTTGTGTATTAATTATAAGGAAAAATACAATGAAATTTTAATTTTATATCAAGTTTTTGAATTTAGAACGAAAGAGCAAATGTAAATAAGGATCACTTGTTTATAGTAGATTTCAAAATAAAAACAAGATGTATATGATAAAAGGCGTAATTAAATATATCCAAGTTGACTAAATCAAAGGTATGCCTCATGACTATACACGTATTAATCGCTCAAAACGAAAGGGTAGACTTCTAGTCTTTATGTATACGAACATGATACCAGGAGAAGCAAAATAGACAGAAACAAAGTTAGACGATGTATTATGTTAAATATTATGGCGTGTGAGATCTAAAATCAGAAGGAGAGCGAGAAATAAAGTTTAGGGGAAAGAAAAAGGAAGGTAGCAGCGACAATGATTGTTATCATTAAAGTTATAAAAACAGTACATATAGGTAGATTTAAAACCAGGTTGAAATATATTTCAAACTTCAATATTTGATGTATGTTGATGGTTACATAGAAATGTAGAAGTTTTAAAGTGTTTTCTAAGGTTTGCTAAAAATTCACGAGTTATCTATTAAGTTAAACTCCATTTGTGAAAAAGAAGAAACACTAAAACTTGTAATTCAAAATCTGACAATTTTGACCTTTTTGACTGGGGTCCATCAATGGTTAAAACGGATAAATTAAAGACTTAACATATTTAGATGAATAATTATGCATTGTCAAAAGTACGTCGCTACAAGTTTAAAAGTGAACACTAAGTTTTGCAATGTTGTAAGTTTTATAAACACAAATTATAAAACTAATTTGAAATAACATAAACAAATAAGGTATGTTTTGAAATGTAGGCATCAATGATATCTTGTAAACACATTTGGATTAGAAAGTTGTAAAAATACTATGTTAGGTTACTAGAAAACACATTTAAGTTAAGTACAATGCCTAAATGAGAAAGTAGTCAAAAGACTTACAACAAAAGTGGTTTGAAGATCCGATGAAGCTTTTACACATACTATGAACTTTAATGTCATATGTTTAAGTTTTATAGCATAGAGTTTAAAACACTTTTATAAAAGAAAATGTTTCTAAGGGGTCGTTTGATAGGGAATTGACTGGGTCTGGGTCAACAATTTTGGCTAACTCGGTCCGATCAGCCCCTTTGATAAAGCCCGACATCTGCAGATTTGGTCAGGATTAGTTGACCCCGCTTCTTACTCGGTCCGAATCCAAAATACCACTGACTGAAAAAAAAAAAATCACGCTTGGTTCCCTCTACAATCCGAGAAATCACACAATAAGAACAACAGAAGACGATGCTATTTCTTCACCACAGCTCCCTCCGACGAGTTCAAACCTCCTCCTCCAAAGATCGATGTCGTCTTTCCTTCATTCAAACCTCCGCCTTCTACAGCCAAAATTGCGTCGACACAGGTAAGTAGCCTTTCTTTATTTCGTCTTTTTTTTGAATCAGTAGATCTATTGGTTGTTCTTCCCTTTTTGTTTATAATGTAAGAAATTAGAATTGTTGCTTGTACAAACTATGTAAATCAAAAATCAGAATTATTGTTGTTTGAGCTTTAATTTCCTTGTATGAAATCTGAATTTTAATTGTATGAGATATGTGTGAAATCAGAATTCTGTGGGTATGTTTTATGAACAAAAATATGGGAAAAAAACCCATTTTGTGTATGTATGAAATCAAAATTTGTTGATCGTTTGGTATGTATGAAATCAAAATTTATTGTAGCTGGAAAGGTTTGAGGAATTGGTTGAAAAGGTTATTGTAATACTTCAATCATAACTGTTTACATTGTTTCAGTTTTGGTTCCAATTTACCCTCTGTTTTAACTTCCTAAACTTATAACTGCATTCTCACCGACAAAAGGTTAATGAAGTTGAAACTTTTCCTTCTTTCCTATCAGATGCATATAGCTGTTTTTCTTGTGCTTTGGGTATATTACTTGGAATATGATTCGGGTTTTTTGTTAAATCTGTTAAATTGCTTAATTAGGTTACTGAATTCATGGGAAAAGGAAAAACTGGAATTCTATTTGTTGATTGGGTTTTGACTGTTCGATTTAACAAACACAGCTGAAGTGACTAAAGATTTCTTGTTCCTGGATAGAATCTTAGGAAAGATATTGAAAAAGGAGTTAACCATTTTGCCCCTAATAATTTTCAGGTCAATTATGAGTTCTATTTTTGTGGATCCTTATATATTGAAATATAAAGCGACTCATGCTGATGATGATTAAGTTTCTATAAAAATAGATGAAACGATGGCTGATGATGAATGGAATAGATTTTGTATATGCTATTGTGTGATTCTTTTTGGTATAGTTTTGTTGTAATTGTTTTAGTTTGTATTTATACAATCTTATTTCATTCAATAAATATGGTTTTTAGTCTAACAACTAATCATTGAAATTATAAAAAAAAAAAAGTGCATCTATGTTTTACCGTTTCTAATTTATAAATACTGTATTAAATCTAAATTTTGAATGTTATAATCAAGATTAAAATTCGTTGTTATGAACTTATGATACTTGAATTCATGTAGGATGCAGGAGATGATTGTATATCTATACAAAAGTTGAATGCTTTTATAAAAAATGTAATGTTTTAAGTTGAATTATAAATTATAAAGGAGTTATTATAAAGTATGTTGTTTGAGGGTAATATAGGCATTTTGCACAATCAGGCATATGCAAAATCAAATAGCGAGTTTCGGTCAGAAGTTAACTCAGTCAGAACTTCTAACTCAGTCAGCTTCTAACCCAGTCAGCTCTAACCCAGTTAGCAACTATCAAACGACCCCTAAGTTTTTCAAAAACGAGTCAAAATGGTATGCAAGGTTTAAAATGGTTTATATGCCCTTAAAAGAACATCTATCCATTGAAATGGATTTGAAATAGATTTGAAATGAAATTGAAATAGCAAGGTTAAAACCAATATTGGTTAAATTGAGTTTTGAAGAAAAGTATTAAGTTAAAGCAAGTTGTCAAAAGATTTTTAGCGAGAATATGGCTTACATTGTTAGGAAATGTCTACTATGTTGAATGAAGTGGTTATAAAATATTTTATCGAGGATAAATAAAACCGATGAAGAGAAATAACTTTTCGATGGAAGATTATGAAGTAATGAATAGGTATGTTAGTGTAGCTAATCGTACCTAAATACTAAGGCGAGTACAAGGCGAGTATAAGGCGAGTACCAATTTCTTTTTCCCCAAGATAAAGGAAAAGAGAATTTGTTTGAAAGACGTTTTAAAGTGTCAATGCAATTTTCGACCTTTTATAGAGGTCAAAGGGATATCCTATGTTAAGTTTTAAGCTCAATCTGGAAACAAGGTAGAGCTAAATCGTAGCACAGTAATAAGTTCTCAGGTATAGGTTAAACTGTGACAACCCGAAATTTCTATTATGTACAAACATATCAAGTCAATAGAAGTCATAACAGTTGCTGTCAATTTTCAGACTTTTTAGAGTAAGTTTGAGTATTTCAGGATTTCACACTTTAGTGATAACAAGAGAGAGGATGCACTAGGGTTATTGTGCAAAGCAGTTATTCCAAAACTCTAAGAAATTAGAGTTTACTGCTTGAATAAAATATTTTCTGATAAAAACCCTAAATCTGAGAGTATATATAGAAGATCTAGTCATTATTTTCACTTTTTCCAAAACTTCTCAAGATCCAAAACCATTCTCTCTCAAGTATCATCCAAAAAGATTTGCAAGATCTTCAATCTAGTAAGTGTTTCCAGCTTCCTTAAGTGATTATATGCTTAGATCTAGTGTTTTAAAACACTTCTAACCGTGAAATCATTCCAAAAAGGTTGATTATTCCTTTTCACCAAGAACACACACTAGTGTTCTTGGATTTTTAGCTCATTTCAAGCTTCCACAAAGTAAGTACTTCTATCCTAGAGTCTTTTAAAGCTTTCTATACATCTTTACATCAAGGAAAAGTCCCTAGAACACAAATAAAAAGGTGTTCACGGTTCAAGAAGTTCTTGAACCGTAAACACCAAGTAATGGTGCCAAAGGGTGCCTTAGGGTGCCTAGATGCTTCAGCATGCCTTAGGGACTTGTCTAGATCCTTCCTAGATGATTTTATCACACAAAAAGCACAAAAATCACTCATTTATATGTTTTTATGGTTTGGGGATCTCCCAAAACCGTAAACACCCCAAAGAGTGTACAAATGTCCCATATTTATTCCTTATGCCTAGAAACTAACCTAGAATATTACCTTCATGAGCTAAGGACTTGAAAAGACCCAAATACCATAAACCTTATGGGGTTACGGTAGTAAACCCAAAGGAAAATGGTTTAGGGACCGTAAACTCCAATTAGGAGTGAAATGGTGCCCTAGTACCTTCCATGGTCACATACAACAAGTAGAAAAGCTTCTAAGGACTCTTAAGGCTTCAAACATCAAATGGTCAACAAGTGGGTGAGTTTACGACCGTAAACCCAAGGGTTTACGACCATAAACCCTTTTGTTAGTGACCACAAAACCATAAACTCCCTATAGGAGTTTTCCTTGAACCCCAAACACACTAGCCTTTCCCTACAACACTTAGATGCAATCCTTGGGACTTATAACACTTATATAAGGTGTTTAACATGTCCTAGAGTATCTTGACTTTATTTATTAGTTGTTTAAAGTCTAATTGGATACCTATATGTGATATTATTTGTTAACTAGGATCATAGAGTGTGTTCAAGATTCCACTTGACACCTAGCAATCCTACATCTTCAGTTCATCCATACCACTCACTACAGGTGAGTTCATACCCCTAATCAATGGTTTAAATGTTTTTAAATGTTTTTATAAGGGGGAATACAAGTGAAATACTTATAGTTATTACATCAATCACATGTGATTAATTACTACAAAACCAGTGGTTTTCTTACTTTTCAAACTGTTTATCAAACCGTTTTGCTTCAAACTGTTTTACAAACTCTTTTACTTATCAAATATTATTACTTAAACTCTTTTATACTTAATATCAAATGCATGCCTATGTATGTATAGTTATATAAGCAATGTTTAAAGGGATTAGGAAGTCCAGCTCGCTTTATCTCCTTTTCCTCGTTGGGATGTGGTTGTAGGGCATCGGTTATCCGTCCGAAGGTCATCTAAATATTAGTTATATATTATATATACATATATAGACTTAAAGGTTCTTCCAGTCCATTCAATACCCTTGAGTAGCAAGGGTATACTTCCATGTTCATATATACTAGTTACATCACTAGTAAGCTACCATAGGGGTAGCATAAGAGGATACTAATACTATTACTAAGAACAACGAAACATATAATGAGTCACTTCATTCATGAGTTAGTACGAGTAATACATACAGTACATTACTATACATGCTAGATAGAGAGAACACACATTATAGCTAGTACACACAGTACATTACTATACATACTAGATAGAGAGAGAATATACATTACAGCTAGCACACGCATAACATTTCAGTACATACAGCCTAGACAGAGAAAGAGTACACTTTATAGTTAGCGCATTCATTACATGTACATTCATGCAGTTATGTGAGCCATTAGACGCGTCATGGCACTTCCTGTCATGACCGTTTTTGTATCCCGAATCTCCTTAATTGGGGAGCGTATGAGTTTGTGTATAGATCTATACTAGATTGACTATCCTACACCTTGCTGCTCGCTACAGTGGGACTTGCAAGTCTACGGGTGCCAAATGTCATTAATTACAACGTCTTACATCGTCGTTTTACTAGAGTCAGTAGCAGGATACAGGTCGAACACATATTACTTTAAACGTCGTTCGTTTTTAAGGTAGTTAGTACAGCAATAGTCACTTATTACAAATACTACAGTACTACGATATTTTCCCATTACATTCACTTCGTGAATATTCTTACGATATTTTTGGTTAATGATAGTCAGATTTGGGAAAATACACACTCTAACGAGAGACATACACACAGAAACTAGATGCCTTGGTAGAAGGGTACCATTAGTAGGAAACATAGGGTTTTCTAGGAGAGTTGAAAGATTTTTACAAAACATTGTACAAAACACCTTACAAAACATCTTACAAATGCTTTCATACAAACACAGACATTAATATACTTATGATCTCACCAGCTTTAAGTTGATACTCGCTTTCAAAATAACTTGTATTCTCAGGTCACCAATAGACAAGTACAGGTGCCAGGCTTTTGAGAAGATGGAGTTCGTTCAAGACTCATCTTCTATTTTTATATGTATATTTTGGTGTCTATATAACTTGACAGAACACACATGTATGAAATTATATTATTAATGAAATGGATGATGTTGTTGCTTGTTTACTGTTATTCATTGTTGTGATATTGTACATGACGTCCTTCGTCCCAGAACGTTTCCGCCGTTCATGGTTTTGGGGTGTGACAGATTGGTATCAGAGCATTGTTTATAGTGAATTCAGTATATCAACCCATAAAAGATATACTAACTATAAATACATTGGGATTAAAATACTCTGACTAAGAGTTTATACTTTAAATATTAAAATATTTAATTAAGTATACGTGTCTGAATTCATACTAAAATCAGTGTCACTAGGACAGAACAAAAGTATTACGATTGTTGGACAGCTTAAGTAGACTTAGAGACATATGGTCAACCTTGGGAAGATGTAGCCTGATCAACTACATTATCCGAAGAGTGATTAGCATGTGCCTAAGCATGGTTGTGAAGTGGCAACAAGTCTAAAAACATACCAACACTACTACAACGAGAACAATAGAACAAAACATTAAACCTAAAATACTATACGAGTATTTTGTGTTACTATAATTACTTATCTAAGAACTAAAGGTCTTTATTAAGTATGTCAATAGTTGCTGAGTGGATACGCTAGGGTTATGTGTGGCTAGGATGTCATAGACTTAGAATCTGTGATCTTTGCTTTACTTCCTGTTCCCCATTTGGATGTGGCTTAAAGTTAGGTTCACTTATTCGAATGTCTATCCTAACTTGGTTATATATGACTTGTAGGCACTGTGCAAATGTTGAAGTAACTGATAAAAATCATCTTATAATTATTTAGTTAATTGTTTATTAATTATTTCCTTATCCCTATTCACGCATATATTAAATGGTTGGATTTCATATCCCCGGAGACCCGTACTTTCCCAACCACGGCAATGCAGGATGGCTAGAAGATGAACCAGAAGATGATCACCCAATTCCTTTGGATGGTCATGAAGCTGAAGGCTTTTCTGATGGTTCTGACTCAGAGCCAAAAGTCAACAACCTGCCCCCAGCTGATCAAAACCCTGACCCTCGTCAGCATTTCAAGGACCCACACCTCAATAGGCCACAAACTTGAATACATGGAGCCATGAACAGGGTCAACCCACTCCCTACAACGGAGACAGAAGTTTCTACAACCTCACTGATGGAGGTTCTGCTGACAGAGTCCTACCCATCATGGTTCGTAGGATTTTTCGGAACACGATACTGGGTCAATCATCTATCAATCGAATCTTGGAGATTGACGCCAACACTAGTGTTAACACAGTCCACATTCACCAACTAGATTCTGCTCATGAAAGGGCTCTGGTTCATAATGCAGCTCTTCGGAGGGAACTCGCTGAAACCTGAGCTGAAGTCAGAGAACTTCGAGCTCAGCAAGCAAGAGCTGATAGGCGTATGAGGGACATAGAACATCTTCTGTCGGGATCAAGGACTCACCCTGGTAGTTCTCGTCGCCGATAGATTTTCCTTAACTTCTCCTTTTTGGTTATAACCTAGTTATGTAAAACTCTGGTCTAATTCCCTATCTTTGTAAATCATAGGCATGTTAGGTCTTGGTTAGGTTATAATTCTGTCAAAATTTTCCCATTTTGGTTGATGTAAGGCCTACTTCTGTTGGCCGTTTTCCCGAACTTGTTGCATCTGTAATTCCAGTAATATTGACAGGTACCTAATCTTATGGGAGTTATTATCCAAATGTGATCATCTATTAGTTCTAGATTTCCATTCAATCGTATCGTTGGGCTATGGAGAGTTAGTTCATGAGCCATTTTCATCCATTGTTCCATTAATTTCTCATCAATGTTTTCATCTTCATAAATTTATAGATCAAAGATGCCGCCTCGCAAAAATCCAAGGATAAACCTCAATAACGAAACACCACCTCCTCCACCTCCTCAACCACCTACTCCTCAGTTTGACAGGACAGCCTTAAATGCTACGGTAGCTGCAGCAGTGGCTGCAGCCATGGCTCAGTATCATTCATCTGGTTCCACTGGAGGAGGAACCCCTGTCCAGTCTGTTCAGGTTGAAGATCCTATGCACTTGAGAGAGTGCTCCTATAAGGACTTCACAAACTGGAAGCCATTGTCCTTCAAGGGAACTGGCGGAGTCATTGCCCTCTCGCAATGGTTCGAGAAAACCAAATCGGTTTTCGAAATCTGCTCTTGTTCCGAGGAGAGCAAGGTGAAGTTCACGGCTTGCACCTTCGAAACTAAAGCCTTAACATGGTGGAATGGCCATGTTAAATCACTATCTCTAATACTGGCAAATGCGATGGGCGGGGAAACTTTGAAAGACCTCATGATTGAGGAGTACTGCCCGAGGGGTGAGATCCAAAAGCTGGAGGAAGAGCTATGGAGCCTAACCATGAAAGGCTCCAACGTAGTCGCTTACACCGCCAGGTTCTATGAACTGGTGGCCCTCTGTCCCAACATGGTTCCTTCAGAGGGAAAGAAGATCGAGAGATACATATGGGGGCTGGTGCCACCATACCCGGGAAATGTTTTGGCATTACACCCTATTATATTTGATAGTGCCAAGCGATTGGCACAGCAGCTCATAGACCATGGGGTTCATACCCCGGCCAAAACAAGTACCCTGGCCATCTCAGAACCTGCAAGAACCGCTGACTCCAAGCGAAAGTTTTGGGATGACAAGAAGAAGGCTAAGGCTGCCAAAAAGTAGCAGGTCATGGCAGTACATGCTGCGATAGCACCTGCCGCTGCTGCTCCGGTAAAGCAGTATGCTGGAAGTTTGCCTTAGTGCAACAAGTGCAACTTCCATCACGTCGGCGCCTGCCGGGAAATGCAGTGTATGAACTACAACAGGAAGGGGCACACTGCCCGTTTCTGCAAAGCTCTGGCAAAACCAATCAACAAAGTCCCCGGTGTTGGAGTGGGCCAAACTTGCTACGGATGTGGCGAGGTAGGCCACTTCAAGAGAAACTGTCCGAAGGTAGGGTTTGCCGATGGAGCGGCAAGAGTTCTGGCCATAGACCATGAGGAAGCGGTTTCCGACCCCACAGTGGTCACTGGTACGTTCCTCCTCGTTAACTCTTATGCATGCATTCTATTTGATAGTGGAGCGGAGAGGAGTTTCGTGAACCAAAAATTTGCTCATTTACATAGGCAAAAATCACGAGCACTTAATGAAACGTTCATTGTAGAAATGGCTAATGGGAAGACAGCGAGCACTAGCAGTATATTCATAGGGTGTACCCTAACTTTAGATAACCATTCATTTTCTATCGATCTCATGCCGGTCTCAATTAAAAGTTTCGACGTCATTATCGGCATGGATTGGTTGAGTCTTCCTCGTGTCGATATCATGTGTTACGAAAAGGCTGTACGCCTTAATCTGTTGTCTGGCGAAACCTTAGTAGTTTATGGCGACAAACCCGGCTCGAACCTTCGTATCATCTCATGCATGCAAGCTCAGAAATTCTTGCGAAAGGAATGTCGTGCATTCCTTGCGCATGTGGTCGATGTGAGCCTAGAAACGAAGGACATTCAGAACATTCCAGTAGTATGCGACTTTCCCGACATCTTTCCAGAAGAACTCCCAGGATTACCTCCACAACGTCAAGTCGAGTTCCGAATCGACTTAGTTCCAGGGGCTACCCCAGTATCCAAATCGCCCTATCGTCTAGCACCTATAGAGATGCAAGAACTGTCCGGTCAACTTAACGACCTGCTCAGCAAGGGCTTTATAAGACCAAGCTTCTCACCCTGGGGAGCTCCAGTCTTGTTCGTCAAGAAGAAAGACAGATCCTTTCGTATGTGCATCAACTACAGGGAGCTCAATAAGCTGACGGTCAAAAATCGTTATCCGTTGCCTCGTATCGACGATTTATTTGACCAACTTCAAGAGGGGAACTTCTTCTCAAAAATTAACTTGAGATCCGGATATCACCAACTATGAGTGCTAGGGGAGGATGTTCCAAAGACAGCCTTCTGAACTTGTTATGGGCACTACAAATTCATAGTGATGCCGTTCGGATTGACAAACGCGCTCGCATTATTCATGGACTTAATGAATAGGGTGTGTCGTCCTTACTTGGATCAGTTCATCATCGTCTTCATTGATAACATACTTATCTACTCTCGTAGTAAGGAGGAGCATAGTCAACATCTGCTACAGATCCTCGAAACATTACGTTCGGAGAAGCTCTACGCGAAGTTCTAGAAATGCGAATTCTGGATTCGACGAGTCGAATTCTTAGGGCACGTGGTTAGCGAAGAGGGTATACACGTGGACCCTTCCAAAAACAAGACCATTGAGAACTGGTCAGCACCAAAGACGCCTACTGAAATTCGTCAATTTCTAGGCCTCGCTAGCTACTATCGTAGGTTCATTCAGAACTTCTCCTGCATAGCGAAACCTCTTACAACACTGACCCAAAAGGGCGTGACCTTTGACTGGGAAGAGAAACACGAAAGAGAATTTCAAACGCTCAAACGAGCCTTGTGCACCGCACCAATACTATCTCTTCCCGAAGGAATAGAAGACTTCGTCGTCTATTGCGATGCACTGAATCAAGGACTCAGATGTGTTCTGATGCAACGAGGTAAGGTCATCACCTATGCCTCGACACAGCTAAAGACACATGAGGTCAACTACACGACCCACGATCTTGAACTAGGAGCAGTTGTGTTTGCTCTGAAGATCTGGAGACATTACTTGTATGGAACGAAGAGCACTATCTTTACGGACCACAAAAGCTTACAGCACAGATTCGACCAGAAGGAGCTCAACATCGGACAACGACGGTGGGTCGAACTACTCAGTGATTACGAATGCGAAATTCGTTATCATCCGGGTAAGGCCAACGTAGTAGCTGACGCCCTGAGTCGGAAGGAATATTCTGGTCGTAGAGTCAAATCATTGACTATGACTATCCATTCACACTTGTCCACACAAATTAAGGTGGCTCAGCTCGACGCTTTGAAGCCTGAAAATGCAGCAGGTGAATCCCTAAGAGGGATGGATAAGAACTTAGAGGTTATGGGTGGCAGAGCTTATTATTTCATGGGCCGGATCTGGACCCCAAAACTAGGTGGTTTCAGAGAGTTGGTCATGAACGAGGCGCACAACACTCGTTATTCCGTGCACCTGGGATCAGATAAGATGTATCTAGACCTCAAAAAGCTATACTGGTGGCCTAACATGAAAGCAGAGATTGCTACCTTCGTGAGTAAATGCCTTACTTGCGCAAAGGTCAAGGTCGAATACCAGAAACCCTCCGATCTACTGCAATAGCCTGAGATAACGGAATGGAAGTGGGAGCGGATAACTATGGATTTCATAACCAAGTTGCCCAAGACAACGAGTGGACTCGATACCATATGGGTCATCGTCGATGGACTGACCAAGTCTGCACACTTCCTGCCGATCAAAGAAACAGACAGGATGGAGAAAATTACAAGAACTTACATTAGGGAGATTGTAAGACTGCACGGTGTTCCCTTATCCATTATCTCGGACAGAGATAGTAGATTCACTTCGAGGTTCTGGAAGTCGTTACAAAGTTCCCTAGGAACTAGGCTGGACATGAGTACAGCCTACCATTCACAGACCAACGGGCAAAGTGAGAGAGCTATCCAAACCTTGGAAGATATGTTGCGAGCCTATGTGATCGACTTTGGGAAATCATGGGATACTCAGTTACCCCTTTTCGAATTTTCCTACAACAACAGTTATCACACGAGCATAAAGACTGCTCCATTCGAGGCCCTCTATGACCGAAAGTGCAGATCCCCTTTGTGTTGGGCTGAGGTGGGTGATACCCAGTTAGCTAAAGGACGATTTCCTGAAAGCACTCTCACAGTTCCGGAAATCATACGGGAAAGGACAGAGAAGATCGTTCAGATCCGTGAACGATTGAAAGCCTCCAGAGACCGACAGAAAAGCTACGCTGATAAACATAGGAAACCGTTGGAATTCCTGGTGGGTGATCGTGTTTTATTGAAGGTCTCACCCTAGAAGGGCTTGATACGCTTCGGAAAGCATGGAAAGCTAAATCCAAGGTACATTGGGCCTTTCAAGATTCTTGCAAGAATCTGCCCTGTAGCTCACAAACTTAAGTTACTGCGCGAACTCAGTAACGTACATTCTACCTTCCACGTATCGAACTTGGAAAAGTGTCTGTCCGACGAGACTCTTGTTATCCCACTCGACGGGATCGAGATCAACGAGAGCCTCAACTTTGTGGAGGAACCAGTAGAGATCATGGACCGAGAGGTCAAGTAGACAAAACAAAGTCTTATCCCGATAGTGAAGGTTCACTGGAACGCCAAGCGAGGACCGAAATTCACTTGGGAGCATGAGGATCAGATGAAAATGAAATGTCCTTGTCATTTTACTTAGTTATCTGTAACTACTTATTTGCTTAAATTCTAATTTCGGGATGAAATTCCTTCTAAGGAAGGGATGATGTGACAACCTGAAATTTCTATTATGTACAAAAATATCAAGTCAATAGAAGTCATAACAGTTGCTGTCAATTTTCAGACTTTTTATAGTAAGTTTGAGTATTTCAGGATTTCACACTTTAGTGATAACAGGAGAGAGGATGCAATAGGGTTATTGTGCAAAGCAGTTATTCCAAAACACTAAGAAATTAGATTTTACTTCTTGACTAAAATATTTTCTGACAAAAACCCTAAATCTGAGAGTATATATAGAAGATCTAGTCATTATTTTCACGTTTTCCAAAACTTCTCAAGATCCAAAACCATTCTCTCTCAAGTATCATCCAAAAAGAATTTCAAGATCTTCAATCTAGTAAGTGTTTCTAGCTTCCTTTAGTGATTATATGCTTAGATCTAGTGTTTTAAAACACTTCTAACCGTGAAATCATTCCAAAAAGGTTGATTCTTCCTTTTCACCAAGAACACCAAGAACACACACTAGTGTTCTTGGACTTTAAACTCATTTCAAGCTTCCACAAAGTAAGTACTTCTATCCTAGAGTCTTTAAAGCTTGCTATACATCTTTACATCAAGGAAAACTCCCTAGAATACCAAGAACAAGGTGTTCACAGTTCAAGAAGTTCATGAACTGTAAACACCAAGTAGTGGTGCGAAAGGGAGCCTTAGGGTGCCTACATGCTTCACCGTGCCTTAGGGACTTGTCTAGATCCTTCCTTGATGAGTTTATCACACAAAAAAGCACAAAAATCACTCATTTATATGTGTTTACGATTTGGGGATCTCCCAAAACCGTAAACACCCCAAAGATTGTACAAATGTCCCATATTTATTCCTTATGCCTAGAAACTAACCTAGAATATTACCTTCATGAGCTAAGGACTTGAAAAGACCCAAATACCATAAAACTTATGGTTTTACGGTAGTAAACCCAAAGGAAAATGGTTTAGGGACCATAAACTCCAATTAGGAGTGAAATGGTGCCCTAGTACCTTCCATGGTCACATACAACAAGTAGAAAAGCTTCTAGGGACTCTTAAGGCTTCAAACATCAAATGGTCAACAAGTGGGTGAGTTTACGACCGTAAACCCAAGGGTTTACGACCGTAAACCCAAGGGTTTACGACCGTAAACCCTTTTGCTAGTGACCACAAAACCGTAAACTCCCTAAAGGAGTTTTCCTTGAACCCCAAACACACTAGCCTTTCCCTACAACACTTAGATGCAATCCTTGGGACTTATAACACTTATATAAGGTGTTTAACATGTCCTAGAGTATCTTGACTTTATTTATTAGTTGTTTAAAGTCTAATTGGATACCTATATGTGATATTATTTGTTAACTAGGATCATAGAGTGTGTTCAAGATTCCACTTGACACCTAGCAATCCTACATCTTCAGTTCATCCGTACCACTCACTACAGGTGAGTTCATACCCTTAATCAATGGTTTAAATGTTTTTAAATGCTTTTATAAGGGCGAATACAAGTGAAATACTTATAGTTATTACATCAATCACATGTGATTAATAACTACAAAACCAGTGGTTTTCTTACTGTTCAAACTGTTTATCAAACCGTTTTGCTTCAAACTGTTTTACAAACTCTTTTACTTATCAAATATTATTACTTAAACTCTTTTATACTTAATATCAAATGCATGCCTATGTATGTATAGTTATATAAGCAATGTTTAATGGGCTTAGGAAGGCCAGCTCGCTTTATCTCCTTTTCCTCATTGGGATGTGGTTGTAGGGCATCGGTTAGCCGTCTGAAGGTCATCTAAATATTAGTTATATATTATGTATACATATATAGACATAAAGGTTCTTCCAGTCCATTAAATAACCTTGAGTAGCAAGGGTATACTTCCATGTTCATACGTACCAGTTACATCACTAGTAAGCTACCATAGGGGTAGCACAGGAGGATACTAATATTATTACTAACAACAACGAAACATACATTGAGTCGGTTCATTCATTAGTCAGTACGAGTAATACATACAGTACATTACTATACATGCTAGATAGAGAGAACACACATTACAGCTAGTACACACAGTACATTACTATATATACTAGATAGAGAGAGAACATACATTACAGCTAGCACACGCAGAACATTTCAGTACATACAGCCTAGACAGAGAAAGAGTACACTTTACAGTTAGCACATTCATTACATGTACATTCATGCAGTTATGTGAGCCATTAGATGGGTCATGGCACTTCCTGTCATGACCGTTTTTGTATCCCGAATATCCTTAATTGGGGAGCGTATGAGTTTGCGTATAAATCTATACTGGATTGACTATCCTACACCTTGTTGCTCACTACAGTGGGACTTGCAAGTCTACGGGTGCCAAATGTCATTTATTACGGCGTCTTACATCGTCGTTTTACTAGAGTCAGTAGCAGGATACAGGTCGAACACATATTACTTTAAACTCCTTTTGTTTTTAAGGTAGTTAGTACAGCAGTAGTCACTTATTACAAATACTACAGTACTACGATATTTTCCCATTACATTCACTTCGTGAATATTCACACGATGCACGGTAATGCAAAAACTATATTTTTGGTTAATGATAGTCGGATTTGGGAAAATACACACTCTAACGAGAGACATACACACAGACACTAGATGCCTTGTTAGAAGGCTACCATTAGTAGGAAACATAGGGTTTTCTAGGAGAGTTTAAACATTTTTACAAAACGTTGTACAAAACACCTTACAAAACATCTTACAAATGCTTTCATACAAACACAGACATTAATATACTTATGATCTCACCAGCTTTAAGTTGATATTCGCTTTCAAAATAACTTGTATTCTCAGGTCACTAATAGACAGTTACAGGGGCCAGGCTTTTGAGAAGATGGAGTTCGTTCAAGACTCATCTTTTATTTTGATATGTATATTTTAGTGTCTATATAACTTGACAGAACACACATGTATGAAATTATATTATTAATGAAATGGATGATGTTGTTGCTTCTTTACTGTTATTCATTGTTGTGATACTGTGCATCACGTCCTCCACCCCAGAACGTTTCCGCCGTTCATGGTTTTAGGGTGTGACATAAACCTCCGTGTCTCCTCATGAGTCGAATCTGGAATGTCCGCTAATGGTATCCAAGTGATTACTTAGTGGCGACTCATCTACCGCCTTACGCGATGCTCCAATTATCATTTGTGTCTGTATCGAAACGCTTTTTCGTAGTTGTAACTCTAGTACGAAGACGATGAAGAGGTATTGAGGGATAATTGGTATAGTTTTTGACTTAAGATTATTACTAGTGTATATCTAACTACTAATCTTATATCTAAAGTCAATAGTTACCGAGGAATACCCATTCTCAGTACTAAGTGCATTGCTCCTAGAGTGGCTAGTGATATAACCTAAGTGGTTAACCTAGCACTTGATAAGGTATAAGAATATTTTAAAATAAAGGCATTGTGGTAAAAGTGCACTTTGCTTCTAAGTGTACCTAGATGACTTCCTATAATATGCAATGCACGTACGCACACCGAAAAACTTTGTTTTTCAAAAGTTCAAGCTGAAAATCGTTTTGAACATAATTCTACTATAACCATTTCAAGCCTCGCATTAAGTTTCCTTAATTAAGCATAGTTGGCCATGCTATACTTAATTAAAGTCCAATAATGCGTACTCGAATTAGTTATACTAGCAGTATGTTCAGTATTTTAAAAAGTTTTTGAAATTTTTTGGCTATAGTTGTGGTTCTCCAAAGGAAAACCGGTATTCTCTATAACCTTTGGCTCTGATACCATTTTCTGTCACACCCCACTAAAGCGTAAACACGAGGCGTGGCAGTATAAAGGGTTTCATAGCAAAAGTTAAAAGACAACACCAACCATAGTATTAAAAATCATTACAAATTTACAATGGGTTTGAACAAATTTTAAAAGAAATTACAATGTAAATTGAAATACAACACATGTGAATGCTCCTAAAAGTGAAGTGTCCCTAAGTGCCACTTACTCGATGATTCATGAAAAAAGCATGTAAAACGAGCATCAACTATAAAAATAGTTGGTGAGTACTCACAGATAAACAAAATAATATTGGTTCCATGAATTAAAATCAAAGTTTTGATAAAAGCTTCCAATAATAAAAGTATATTGTTAAAATGAATAATAAGTTTGTATAAAAAAAGTTCGTTGTCATCATGAGAAATAAAGTATGTTGCCCAAAAGAGATGCAACATTCATATCCTCATGGGAAATAAAGTTTGTTACTAAAAAGAGCAAACAAGTTTCATTGCTACAAGGAGCAAACAAGTTTGTTACTATAAGAATCAACCAAGTTTGTTGCTAAAACAAGTAAATAAGTATTTAGTAACAAAATTTCGTTGTTATAATGAGATACAAAGTTTATTGCTATAATGAGAAACAAAGTTGATTGCTATAATTGATAAACAAGTTTATTGCCATAATAAATAACAAGTTTGTATGTGTATGAGCAAACTATGAGTTCTCAACCAAGCCTATGACTGAAGCCCTATCAAGATCTATGCTTATGATTCCATAGATTATATGGTATCACGCACTCCAGCAATCGGGCGAGTGAGGAGTTGTCAATTCCTAATAGCGCTATACACAATGACCATTGGCTCAAAGACTTAATGGTTAGAGAAAAGTGTAAGGGAAGGGCCTTAAGACGATAAGTTCTCATGTTCCGTGTTGCATAGACATACATAGAGAGATATAGCAATAAAATAGCAATCGTGTTTGACACAAATCAATTTAAATACAACGAACAAATATTAGTTTTTCGGACATGCTTTTCTACCCGAAAACATAAAAACTGAAAATAGGGGAGTGCGTGAATACTCACAATGCATTGAGATGATGCAAATGGTGCCTTGACTACGCTCTACTCGTACCACTATCGATTCCTACAATAATGGTATTCGCTAGAGAGTCTCTAATCGAAATCTAACACTAGTATACTTACTACTACAATAGAATTATGTCAATAATGTGTCAAAATTTAATATTGATAAGTTACAAACATTTTTCTGTGAAATTTAAATTTCAATGAATCAATTGTTATATAACAATTTAAGTGAAAATTTCCCATTATTGAAATGCTAATATTTAACATTTTAAGAGATGTTCCAATGATTAAATATTCAAAAACTAAATCCATTTAGTTCTAAAATTTCCCAAAATTTGCATTTCAATTTTAATTGAAGTCAAGGACCTCAAGACAAATTTTCTTGGATTTTTTATTTGTCGGACTATTTTTCCTGATTTTAGTTTCTTGAATAACCATAACATCATAAAACAAATACTAAAAAGTTAATAAAAATTACCAAAATTCATATTTTGGTTCTAAATGTATTAGAAGACTTCTAGATAAATTTTCATAGATTATGGATATGTATAACCATTTTTCATATATTTAATTCTCTAAATATATACAAATTCATGAAAAATAGAAATCAGTTAAGAAAATACCCCAAACTTTTTATAATACTGTCCTTACACATACATAAGCTGGGAAAAATATACAAATGGGTTTCTAAACTATTTAACCAATTTTATGATTTTTATGCATTTATTTTAATAAAAATGGGGATAAATAGAAAACAGTTTCCAAAATTACCCAAACTTTTTATTATGATGTTGTTAGACATTGTTAACCTGGGAAAAATATAAAAATGGATTTCTAAACTATTTATCCGAATTTTATGATTTTTGTGCATTTATTCTAATAAAAATGGGGATAAATAGAGAACAGTTTTCAAAATTACGCAAACTTTTTATAATGTTGTTGTTAGACATTCGTAAGCTGGGAAAAATATAAAAATTGATTTCAAAACTGCTTATCCGAATTTTATGATTTTTGTGCATTTATTCAAATAAAAATTGAAATAAATAGAAACCAATTTCCAAAATTGCCCAAAATTTTTGTAACACTTTTATTATACATGTAGAAGTTGTGAAAAATATAAAAGATATTTTTCAATTAGTCTTTGTTTTATCCTCTTAAATAATCATTAATTGGAGAATAATTATTAAAAAGTTAAAGTAAATTACCAAAAATTTTGTAAAGTTCATTTACAATGTAAATAATCTGGGAAAAATCCCAAAGGTGATTTTCATCTACTGAAATCCGATTTTGTGGATTTAAGTGTATTTAATCTTAGAAAATAGCAGAAAAATAATATACAAAAGAGAAAAATCCTCAAAAATTTTATGTAGCAACCTAATGTACTACACGATGTTCTGGTAAATTTTCATAAGCTTTGGATGAGTAAAACTATTTTTCCTGTTTTTAGTCCATTATAAATACAAAAATCGGAGAAAATAGGAATGCATTATGAAAAATTCTGAAAATATTTTTCTAAGTCTTCCACAGAGCATATAAGCTGCGAAAATTATTATATACCCTTTTCAAATTATCTAAAGAGGTTTTATGATTTATTGGGGTTAAACAAAAAGAAAAGTCAAAACCACACTAAACAATAACAAAAATCGATGAAACTTATTGAGCGGTCATTATTTAGCATAGGGGTCATCCACAAATTTAACTAGGATTTATAGACCTCAGAAAGTATTTTATATGATTTATTGCCCTATTTTATTTCAATAATTATAATAATTCGAGAAAAATGAACTCATTTGTTGAACATTTCATTTTGTTGATGGGAATCTGGGAAAAATCGGATTTGGTCAGAAAAGGAGTTTTAGATATTTATTTGGAAATAAATCATTCATGAACATATTTGAATGCTTTTAACAACATACTTTGATGATCTAGCATCTAAGCTTGAAGATCATCACATGCATGTTTGTTTGAAGACCATTCATGAGTTTTAAATGTTCAAAAATTGTTTTTGATAGAAAATTTTGGATGCATGTGGTGTTTTTCACCCAAAACTTGTAGAAAAAGTGCATTATGTTTATTTCGTCTTAGGTTTTGGTCCTTGGATTTCACCATTTACAACGTATATGTTGTTTTTGGGTGAAATCCTACCACCATAATCTTCAAAACCGTGAGTTTAAGCAAGTGTTCATGATTTTACCATAGAATGGAGTAGAAGATGGAGAAAATCCATGAAAACAAGTAAAACTTGAAGGAAAAGAGAAGGAAAATGAATGATTTCCGGGTTTACCTTTAAGAACACCTCAAGATGATTAAGATTTAGACTTCAAGGTGTGTTCTATGACCCATTTTCTGGAGAATTTCATGGTTGATGGAGAGAGGAAGAGAGAATAGAGAGAAAATGAAGTGAGGGAGTATGAGAGAGAAAGTGAAGTATGTAGAAATGGAGTGTAGAAGGGAATTGATTGAGTGTGTTGGGAAGAGGAGAGAGAGGAGAGAGAGGAATCCAAATTTTGAGGGTATAATATCCCTCTCTCTTTCATTTGTCTTTTTAAATTTTAAATATTTTATAAAAATATCAAATATTTATAAAAGATGCAACGTAACCAAGTTTTTTTTTATACATAAAAATGTTGATTTTTAATTTATAAATTAAGGGTAAATGTTAATGAGTTCAATTTTATTTCCTTAAATGCATTTTGATAATGTTAATTATTATAAGATAATATTAGAAGCTTCATAATTATTTTTATAGAATTTTTAATGTTAAAGTTTACAAATGTGAGTTTTTAGGGCATTTAGGGTTTTTGAGAGTTTCTAAATCTTTGGATATCAAAATAAATAGAATATTTGAGACTTTAAATTATCTTATGGTATTATAACTCTTTTATAGTTATAAATAATGTTTGTAATTTATTTTTATTGGTTTATTGGCATTCTATGTAGTGATTCCGAGATTCAAGCGAAATTAAGGAATCAAGTATACTAGTCCTAGTCTTCAACTTTGACTTAAGTTTCTATGAGACTTTGACCTAATTTCCACTAGTAGGTCAAGTGCATGATGTGTGTATATGATTCATGAAATGGTGTTCGAGTCAAAAAGTGACCCAAATATGGATAGTCACTACAGTTAAGTAGTAGCAGAATTCACATATCAATGTGAAATCTAAGTACACTATCATTCGATCCTACTTGTTTCCAAGTTTCTAGTAGGTTATAACTTAGCTTCTAGTTACTAAGTCTATTATGTGTCGTGCCTATATGCGTAACTAAGTTTATTTAAATCTAGAACCGACTCGAATTTTGACGGTTGTCACATAAGGGAACCTTGGCAAAGCACATTGGACCACAGTCAATAATATTCTTAAGTACCTTCGGCGGACCAGGGATTGGTTTCTAGTCCTCGGTGGGAGTGATGACTTAAAGGTGCGAGGGTATAGTGACGACAGCTTTTAGACCGACAGGGACAACTATCATTCGCAGTCGGGCTAGGTCTTTACCCTTAATGGAGAAGCAATGACTTGGAAACGTTCCAAGCAGGAGACCGTAGCTAATTCAACGTGGGAATTAGAGTACATTGCGGTGAGCGAAGCGTCAAAGGAGGCAATATGGTTGAAGAACTTCATCGAAGACTTTGGAGTTGTGCCGGCCATACAAGAGCCTATGGAAATTTTCTGTGATAATAAAGGAACGGTTGCCTTGACCAAGGAACCAAGGGATCATGGCAGATCTCGACATATCGACAAAAAATATCACTTTATTGAACGTCGAGTGGAAGGACTCCACGTAGTTAAGAGGGTATCGTCAGAGGATAACCCAGCAGATCCGTTTACGAAGGGACTGAGTAGGGTTAAGCACTTGCAGCACGCTAGGAGCATTAGGATGAAGGACAATATTAGTTTAGATTAGATTGTTTAGAAACGTGTAATAGATAAATTGTAGTTAACATTCGATGATTAAATAAAAGAGTATTATTTATTAGTAATGTTACTGTCTTATGTTAATTGTTTACCTATTGTTTCATTTTGCATGTTTTGAATTCCTGAATAACAAGATTATTCGAACGGTTCATAGTCGTTCATATGTTGGAAGTAGGTATGAATGAAGACTGTCATGAATTGACGTGTAGATTGTCTGAAGAGTGTTAGAATTACAAAAGTTTGCTACAATGTTCATGAGTGCTTATGAGGTTAATTTTAGTATTGGATAAGACCCATGCTTGCTAGAATCACATCATGGAATTTATCACGAGTGATCGCAAGACGTTAATATCATATGGTCTTAAAACCTAGATATATAGTTTGTTGTTTGCTAATTGGTTGTGCATTGATAATGCGTAAACGCATCAGTAATTTGATGTTATAAAATGAATTGTTGTGTATGATTTGATTAGTGGATAGTAAATGCATATAAGTCGAAGTTTATCTGTTCCTTTTATCCTAAGAGGGTAAAAGAGATATCAAGGCCCCTCGATGATTTGATTTGAATTATGTGTCGGGCCCGGTCAGAACTGAACTGATGTATTCAGTTAAGTTCTATGTCAAATGAATCAGAGATCGAGAAACAACTGTTGGAAAATAAGTATGACTCTGTTCCATGTATTTCTCCGCACGATATCTAGTGTAAGTCCCCAAAATGCGTGTGTATCGATCAGATCCGTTTGATGGTGCAGAATCCCAATCAAACAGATGGTGTCAGATCAAATAGAAGAGAAAGAGAAGAAGAATAATATGAATCTCAATGTATTGATAAATAGAACGATGATCCGGATACAAGAGATTCACACACACTAACACACACTTATTCTTCTTTCTCTCTAGGCCGTACACTCCTTTTCTGTTCATCAATCCCTACTCCTCACCCCTAACACCTATATATATATATATATATATACAAGGGGGACATGGGCCGGAGAACATGGGCCGTAAATGGGTTTACGCCCGTAAACCTGTTTACGGCGGTACACACCCACTGGCCTTAAACCTGACCGTAAACTCATAAAATATTACAGAAAAATACATTTTCCTAGAGAAGTAAAGTATAAAACATATTTTTGACCCAACAATCTCCCCCTTGGTTTATAACTTTCTTTTCTTAATTGACCCAACAAGCTCCCCCTAAAAAGTAGCTGGCTTTCCTTGTTAATCTTCATCGAGAGCTTGGCATCAACATTAATCTTTGATTTCTTCACAGCTTCAAGATGAACCTATAAATCTTCAATAAATGACTTCATCCTGAGGGGTTGGGCATTTCTTCAAGATTTGACTCTAAACGCACATTAGGTGAGGAGGCTTGATGTACCGATTTTTGAAAGATAGCACTTGCAGCTTGAGATTCTTCAAAGAGAACAACGGAGAGAAATATTTTGACAACCCGAAATTTCTATTCTGGACAAACAATATCAAGTCAATAGAAGTTAGAACAGTTGCAATAAATTTTCAGACTTTTAGTATAAGTTTGAGTATTTCAGGATTTACACTTAAAGAGATATCAGGAGAGAGGATGCACTAGGGTATTGTGCAACTCTGTTATTCCAAAACTATTTGATATTAGATTTCACTGCCTGAATTAAATATTTTCCGCCAAAAACCCCAGGAGTATATATATGGTGCTTAGCCATATTTATTCATTTGTTCCATTTCCAACTAGAGAAAAGCCAAATTCTCTCTCACGGATCTTCGGACTTTCATCCCAAATCATGAGTACTTCTATCTAAGTGTATTATAGGGCTTGATATGTGTCTAGTAACCAAGAAATCATAAGAAAAACAAGAGATCAAAGAGTTTACGGCCCAAGAACATCTTGGACCGTAAACCCTTCTTTAAGGGCCAAAACTGTGCCCTAGTCCCTTCCTTTCGCAATAAAACTAGCCTAGGCTCATACCCTAATGTATGTAGGACTAGAAAACACCCCAAGAACACCAACAGTAAGGTGTTCATGGCCCAAGAATTTCTTGGACCGTGAACCCCAATCAAGAGTACCAAAGTGTACCTTAGACTCTTCATAAGCCTACAACACTTAGATGAAATACTTGAGGCTTATAACACTTGTTAAAGGTGTTTAACATGTCCTAGGGTGTCTTGACTTTGTTTATTAGTTGTTTAAAGACTAATTTGATACATATGTGTGAAATTATATGTTAACTAGGATCATAGAGTGTGTTTAAGACTTCACTTGACACCTAGCAATCCTACATCTTCAGTTCATCCGTACCACTCACTACAGGTGAGTTCATACCCCTTAATCAATGTTTTAAATGTTTTTAAATGCCTTATGGGGGGATACAAGTAGAATCATGCTAGTTATTATATCAATCACATGTGATTAATAAGCAATATTCAAATGATTTACTACTCATTAGCCATTTTACCAAACGGATTTCTTCAAATGATTTTTATGAACGTTTTATATGTTTAAAACTCCTTATTAAACTATTCATTTTACAATGTATGTTTCATTTCAAACTCATTTACAATTGTGATTCAAACAAATGTTTCTTTGTACTTAAAATTGTTTTGTCAGACAAATACTCTCAACCCGTTTTATAGATTGACATCAAGTCGATCTTTTCTTAGATAGTAATCATGTTCAAAGGTCTTTACAAAACTTATTTTATGCTTTTATATTGTCAATTGCATGCCTATGTATGTATAGTTATATAAGAAATGTTTAAAGGACTTAGGAAGGCTGGCCGCTCTATTTCCTTTTCGTCATTAGGATGTGGTCTGGTGAAGTACCGGGTATCCGTCCGAAGTTCGTTTAAATCTTAATTATGTATCATGTGTACATATACAGTCATAAAGGTTCTTCCAGACAGTTCAATACCCTTGGGTAGCAAGGGTATACTTCCATGTTCATACATACCAGTTATATTACTAGTAAGCTACCATATGGGTAGTTTAGGAAGATACTATTACGTTTACTAGAATGCAGAATCATAGCACGAGTCAGTTCATTCATGAGTCTATACATGCTAGATAAAGAGAGAACACACGTTACAGCTAGCACATGCAGAACATTACAGTAAACTACTATACTATTACATGATTACGTTTACATGATTACGTTTAGATGATTACGCTTACATGAGTACGTTTACATAGATACGTTTACATGAATGCGTTTACATATACGATAATAGGACAGACATCACTAGGTGCTATAGCATGGAACAAGTTCAGGATCTAACTATACCAATGAATCACAACGCATTGTGATAGTTATATTGGGTATACATGATCATAGTAACGTGGATGTTCACGGCTTGCAAACATGCAGGGGTCGTGTATGGGTCCCAAAATCTCTTTGACAGGGGAACGTCTAGTCTGGGATCTAGCCATCACATTATGCCTTATCCCTCAAATAAGGAAAAATAGTATAGAAGTAGTCAATTATTACAAATAATACAGTATTTACAAAATTACAATAGACTTAAGCTAGTTAGTACGGTTGTAGTTATTTGATACTACACCATAGTACTATTCCATTTGATACTACACACACAGACACTAGATGCCTTGGTAGAAGGATACTTCTAGTAGGAAACATATGGTTTTCTAGGATGTTCAAGACATTTTCATACTTATAGTTCATATACATACAAATACTTACAGTTCATATACATACAAATACTTACATTTCACATACATACAAATTAAGACACTAAAATTCTTATGATCTCACTAGCTTTAAAGTTGATACTCTCTTTCAAAAGAACTTGTATCCTCAGGTCAACAGTAGACAGGTACCGATGCAAGGTTTAGAGAAGATGGTGCTCGTTCAAGACTCATCTTTCATTTTGATTTATACTTTAGTGTTTATCATAATTTGTCAGAACACACTTGTATTAAAATTATATTATTAATGCAATGGATGATGTTGTTGCTTGTTTACTACTTTTCATTGTTGTGATATTGTACATGACGTCCTCTGCCTCAGAACGTTTCCGCCGTTCGTGGTTTTGGGGTGTGACAGATTGGTATCAGAGCATTGTTTATAGTGAATTAAGTATATCAACCCATAAAAGATATACAGACTATAAATACAATGGGATAAAAATACTCTGACCAAGAGTTATACTTTAAATAATAAAATATTTAATTTAGTATACGTGCCTGCATTCATACTAAAATCACTAGGACAGTACAAAAGAATTACGAATTTTGGGCAACACAAGTGGACTTAGAGACATATAGTCAAAACCGGGAAGATGTAGCCTGATAAACTACATTATTCGAGGGTTGATTAGCATGTGCCTAAGTGTAGTTCTGTAGTTGCAACAAGTCTAAAATCTTACCAACAATACCACAATGAGAACAACAGAACATAAACCTAAAATATAGGGGTATTTGGTGTTACTATAGGTACTTTATACTTGAGAACTAAAAGGGATCTTCATTACTAAGTTGATAGTTGCTAAGTGGATACACTAAGGCTATATGTAACTAGGATGTTATAGACTTAGAATCTGTGAAAATTTTGCTTTACCCCTATTCTTTGTGAATTTGGAGTTAAGGTCACTTATTCGAAGGCCTATCCTGTTTCGATTACATATAATTGGTATGCACTTCACCAATAGTGATGTAACTAATGAAGATTTTATAAATAATTATCTAGATAATTCTTCTAATAATTATTTTCTTACCCCAATTCTCGCATAGATAACATGGCTGGACTCCATCCCCACGGCAACCAGTAACTTCCGAGCGAAGTCATTGATGGATGGTTTGGAGAAGAACCAGAGAATGATCATCATATCCCTTTGAATGATCACCATGATGAAGACCTTTCGGACGGTGCTAACTCCGAACCCGAGGTTGAGAACCTACCCCAGGCAGCTCCCGTTCCAATTCTTAACCCTCGTCCAACTTTTCATGGCCCGACGCCTCCATGGGTGTAATGTTTGGAAGCATGGAGCCAAGGACAAGATCAGCCCATGCCATTTAATGGTGACCAAATCATTTATGACTTGAGCAATGGGGGCTCAGCAGACAGAATCTTGCCAATCCTGGTCCTCATAGTGGCCCAAAATGAGATTCAAGGCAGGACAGCTCTACATCAGATCACAGAAGTTGTCACCAATGGGAGAATGCATACCCTCCACACCATTTGTCTAGAAGATGCTCGTGAGAGATTTGAGAGAGACCATGAAGCCCTGCTTCAAGCACTGACTGAATCACGAGCCAAAGTCATAGAACTCTGCATACGCCAGAGGGTGTACGAAAGACACCTACTTGATGTGGAACGCCAACTGGCTGAACTGAGAGTTCACCAGAGGGATGACTGTCGCCAGTAGTAGATGCCTTACTTTATTTTTTTCCTTGTTAAAAGGAATCGTTTTTCGGTCTATGCCCGATGTGGCATTTTCTATGAAACTATCTTGTACTGTAAGTACTTTTGGTTAGGTCTTTATGCTGTCAAGGACTATCTTCTCTGGATATGATGTAAGACCTTTTACAATGTCATTTTCCCAAACTTTTACGTCATGAATATCAAAGATATTGACAGTCGGCTAACTTCTGTGTCATTTTTTGTTTAAGTACTCTTATAATACTTTCATTGGAGTCTATCTGAAACATGCTTTAGTCAAGACTTTGGACTATAGTAATTTGACTCCGGAGACATTTTCAAGTCTCTTTTAGTGGTTGGATCATGTTATTCACCAACCAGCTATACCTCGGCTTGAATGAAAAATGTCTTGAGACCATTCTACGGACTTACTTCCACTCATTACTAGGACTGCATCATAGGGATGTAGGTTAACCCTTCATGAACACACTTCCACACAGTACTAGGACTGCATCATGGGGATGTAGGTCAAACCTTCGCGAACATACTTCCAATCCATACTAGGACTGCATCATAGGGATGTAGGTCAAACTTTCGAGAACATACTCTTACTCTTTAATTCAGCAATCGGAGTACCTCTAGGGTCAACCAAAATCGCTCACAAAATCCTTATCTTTCGTGTTACAGAATAATGTCGTCATCCGGAAACAGTCAGCCGAACAACGAAACCCCTGCCTTTCCTATGGACGCCGCTACATTTCAAACCGCAGTTACAGCTGTCGTGATGGCTGCCGTGACAGTTGTCCTTGCAAATCATAGCGCTATCATCACAAGCAATACTGATGATGGGGTTCAAGATTCCGATCGTACTATCAATCCAGGAAGTCATCAAACAGTAACAGTCGCAGGCTCGCAAAGCCGAAAAGCGGAGAACAAGAAACGAAAGCGCCAAGCCCAGAAAGAACGCAAGAAATCCGAAAAGCTGGCCATGCAACAACAACAAGTGGAAACCCCTGCCATCCCCGTGTCGAGCAGACCATACGAGGGAAAACTCCCGTAGTGTGATAAGTGTAGTTTCCATCATCATGGGGCTTGCCATGAGATGCAATGTTGCAATTGTCTAAAAATAGGGCACCATGCTCGTAGCTATGGAGCACCGACACGACCCATCATTCAAGACCCTGACATCAGAGTCAACCAGGCTTATGATGGTGGTGTTAAAACTAGACCCTATGAAAGGAAAATTTCAAAGTGGATGAACAAGGAGAACACTCGTGTCCACGTCACTCCTACTCGACATTTCACTTCCATGACCAATGTTGGTGCTGTCTAGATATGTCACCAATGCGGTGAAATTGGACACCTCAAGAAAGATTTTCCTATAACAAAGAACTTCGGCGTAGATGGCAGAATTCTCAGGATCACAGCTGCAGGAGAACCTGCTCCAGACCCACGTTAAAGTAATTAAGGCGTTTTGTTGTAACAGACTTACCAACCATCCAGAACTAGTGCAACTAGAGTCTTATCTTTTGTGAGATCCCATCAGTATAGGGATGCTCATGCTGCATATACTTGTCTATTGTAGTATACCTTGTTCGCAACAATAGTCTTGTAGTAAGTCTAAAGTATTGTAACTCTGTTGATGGTTGCACGGTTGTGTTTTGTCTGTAATGCCTTATGTTCAAATCTAATGTCTTTAAGTTTCGTTATGATTCCGACATTACCATACGACTAGATTCAATTTGATCCGCACAATACCAGCTTCATACGTACATCTCTTCTCTGTAAACGTCTTTTTAACGAAGCCGTCATAGCAAAACTCGGAAGTACTCATGCATAGAGTACCTCATATTTCTTATCCTTTCTGAAGAAGCCTTAGCAAATCTCCCCGAAGTACCACTCGTACAGTACGTCAAGTTCAATCCAAAGATCCATACGGTTGATCTGTTGCTGAAGAATGTATACAAAGGGGTAATATATAATCAAAGTTCTACAGGTTTAGAATTGATGATTCCACTTTAACTTCCTTTCCTCATTAGGGTGTGAACATAAAGAAGAATCAGTTATTCGACTATCTTTTCAATCTTAATTATATACGACTCGTATACACGAGATTGTGATCGTTGAATCATGTATGAATTCTAATATGAACTTAAGGACGGAGACTGCCCAAGACTACGAGTAATCGCATCGTCATGTGAACAAACTTAGAACCCAATATGACTCCTGTAACCAGATCGCCCTACCGTCTAAACACCTATGGAGATACAAGAACAGTACGGACAACTTAGCGAACTACTCAGCATTAGAATTGGAAGACCAGGCTTCTCACCCTGGAGAGCTCCGATCTTATCCCTCCAGGAGTAAACAGATTGTGTCATATGTGCCTCGACTATCGGAGACTCCGTCAAGATTTCCAGTAGAAAGCGTTATCTCTGCCTTGCATAGATGAATTGGTTGACCAAACGCAAGGAAAGAAGTACTTTCCGAAATGGACCTGAGATCCGAATATCACCAGTTTGAGTGTTAGGGAAGGATGTCCGGAAGACTACCTTCCGAACTTGATGCGGACACTTTGAGTCCGTATTGATACCCCTCGGATAGGACCAATACGCCTGTAGCATTCATAAGTTTAATGTAAAGGGTCTGCCATTCTTACTTGGATCAGTTCATCATTCTCCTTGTAAATGACTTACTTATCTACCCTCGTAGTAAGAAGGAAACCCATGGAAACATTACCCTCAGAGAAACTCTTCGCGAAGTTCTCTAAACACGAGTTTTGGAATTGAAGAGTCAAATTCCTAAGATACACTATTAGCGATGTG
This sequence comes from Lactuca serriola, assembly GCF_051521515.1. NCBI lineage: Eukaryota > Viridiplantae > Streptophyta > Magnoliopsida > Asterales > Asteraceae > Lactuca > Lactuca serriola. Next base: position 228,088,536 of record NC_136410.1, on the reverse strand, counting down.
GAAATTCTTGAGTACTCTTTCAAGTTATCAAAACCGTTGAGAATTCGTTGACCCCGAAGACGCCGACAGAAATTCGCCAAATTCTAGGTCTTACAGACCTACTGTCATAGTTCATCCAGAACTCCTCTGAAATTATAGAAACCCTTACGACTTTGACCCAGTAGAGGGTGGCCTTTGACTGGGAAGTTAAGCAAGGAAAAGAAACCTTGGAAATTCCAAGTGAGTGACCAAGCTCTTTAGGAAAACTCACTCTGGGAATGGCTCAATACGCTTCGTTATCGCATGGAAAGCTAAATCCAAGATAGTCAGCACCTCCGAGATTCTTACCAGAATCGGTCCTGTATCTCATAAACTAGACCTACTCCGCGAGCGTAGTAACGTACATTTTACCCTTTGCATCTCGTTCTTGAAACCGTTCCTTTCCGTTAGGACTCTCATAAGTCCACTCGACGAGATCGAGATTCACGAGATCCTCGCCTTCATAGAAGAACCATAGTGACCCTCGACCGAGTGGTCAAGCGTACGAGGCAAATGCCATCGCCCATTAATGAAGGTTCGTTGGGATGCCAACCGAGGACCCGAATTCACTTATGAGCGTGAGAACCAATCGATTAGGAAGTTCCCCACCTCATGGCTCGATTATTCATACCTACTTCCTTAACCATATTCTAATTTCGGGACGAAATTCCCTCTAACAGGAGGATGATGTGACAACCCAAAATTTCTATTCTGGACAAACAATATCAAGTCAATAGAAGTTAGAACAGTTGCAGTAAATTTTCAGACTATTAGTATAAGTTTGAGCATTTCAGGATTTACACTTAAAGAGATATCAAGAGATAGGATGCACTAGGGTATTGTGCAACTTTGTTATTCCAAAACTCGTTGATATTAGATTTCACTGCCTGAATTAAATATTTTCTGCCAAAAACCCCAAGAGTATATATATGGTCCTTAGCCATATTTATTCATTTGTACCATTTCCAACTAAAGAAAAGCCAAATTCTCTCTCACGGATCTTCGGACTTTCGTCCCAAATCATAAGTACTTCTATCTAAGTGTATTATAGGGCTTGATATGTGTCTAGTAACCAAGAAATCGTAAGAAAAACACAAGATCAAAGAGTTTACAGCCCAAGAACATCTTGGACCGTAAACCCTTCTTTAAGGGCCAAAAGTGTGCCCTAGTCCCTTCCTTTCGTAATAAAACTAGCCTAGGCTCGTACCCTAATGTATGTAGGACTAGAAAACACCCCAAGAACACCAAGAGTAAGGTGTTCACGGCCCTAGAAGTTCTTGGACCGTGAACCCTAATCAAGAGTACCAAAGTGTGCCTTAGACTCTTCATAAGCCTTGGACACTAGCCTAGATTCATTCCTAGTTAAGTTAGGGACTTGAAAACACCAAAAACACCCTTTTCATGAGAGATTACGGCTGTAATCTCTAAGGAAACTGGTTCTAGGGCCGTGAACTACTCAACGGAGTTAAAGGATGCCCTAATCTCTTCCAAAGACATTGCCATCAAGTAGAAATGCTTCTTAGGGTCTTGTAAAGCCTCAAAACATAAAATGGTCAAGTAAGTATGAGCTTACGGCCATAAACCCATTATTTTACGACCATAAACTCATTTTTTGATGACCTTAGGGCCGTGAACTCCATTATGCAGTTTTCCTTGAACCCTACACACACTAGCCTTTCCCTACAACACTTAGATGAAATACTTGAGGCTTATAACACTTGTTAGAGGTGTTTAACATGTCCTAGGGTGTCTTGACTTTGTTTATTAGTTGTTTAAAGACTAATTTGTTACATATGTGTGAAATTATATGTTAACTAGGATCATAGAGTGTGTTCAAGACTTCACTTGACACCTAGCAATCCTACATCTTCAGTTCATTCGTACCACTCACTACAGGTGAGTTCATACCCCTTAATCAATGTTTTAAATGTTTTTAAATGCCTTATGAGGGGATACAAGTAGAATCATGCTAGTTATTATATCAATCACATGTGATTAATAAGCAATATTCAAATGATTTACTACTCATTAGCCATTTTACCAAACGGATTTCTTCAAATGATTTTCATGAATGTTTTATATGTTTAAAACTCCTTATTAAACTATTCATTTTACACTGTATGTTTCATTTCAAACTCATTTACAATTGTGATTCAAACAAATGTTTCTTTGTACTTAAAATTGTTTTGTCAGACAAATACTCTCAACCCATTTTATAGATTGACATCAAGTCAATCTTTTCTTAGATAGTAATCATGTTCAAAGGTTTTTACAAAACTTATTTTATGCTTTTATGTTGTCAATTGCATGCCTATGTATGTATAGTTATATAAGAAATGTTTAAAGGACTTAGGAAGGTTGGCCGCTCTATTTCCTTTTCGTCATTAGGATGTGGTCTGGTGAAGTACCGGGTATCCGTCCGAAGTTCGTTTAAATCTTAATTATGTATCATGTGTACATATATAGTCATAAAGGTTCTTCCAGACAGTTCAATACCCTTGGGTAGCAAGGGTATACTTCCATGTTCATACATACCAGTTATATTACTAGTAAGCTACCATATGGGTAGTTTAGGAAGATACTATTACGTTTACTAGAATGTAGAATCATACCACGAGTCAGTTCATTCATGAGTCTATACATGCTAGATAAAGAGAGAACACACGTTACAGCTAGCACATGCAGAACATTACAGTACACTATTATCTTATTACATGATTACGTTTAGATGATTATGTTTACATGATTACGTTTAGATGATTACGCTTACATGAGTACGTTTACATAGATACGTTTACATGAGTGCGTTTACATATACGATAATAGGATCTAACTATACCAATGAATCACAACGCATTGTGATAGTTATATTGGGTATACATGATCATAGTAATGTGGATGTTCACGGCTTGCAAACATGCAGGGGTCGTGTATGGGTCCCAAAATCTCTTTGACAGGGGAGTGTCTAGTCTGGGATCTAGCCATCACATTATGCCTTAACCCTCAAATAAGGAAAAATAGTACAGAAGTAGTCAATTAGTACAAATACTACAGTATTTACAAAATTACAATAGACTTAAGGTAGTTAGTACGGTTGTAGTTATTTGATACTACACCATAGTACTATTCCATTTTCCCATTACATTCACTTCGTGAACATTCACACGATGCACGGTAATGTAGTAGCTATATTTTTGGTTAATGACAGTCGAATTTGGGAAAATACACACTCTTACAAGAGACACACACACAGGCACTAGATGCCTTGGTAGAAGGATACTTTTAGTAGGAAACATATGGTTATCGAGGATGTTCAAAACATTTTCATACTTACAGTTCATGTACATACAAATACTTACAGTTCATATACATACAAATACTTACATTTCACATACATACAAATACTTACATACAAATTAAGACACTAAAATTCTTATGATCTCACCAGCTTTAAAGCTGATAATCTCTTTCAAAATAACTTGTATCCTCAGGTCAACAGTAGACAGGTACCGATGTAAGGTTTAGAGAAGATGGTGCTCGTTCAAGACTCATCTTTCATTTTGATTCATACTTTAGTGTTTATCATAATTTGTCAGAACACACTTGTATTAAAATTATATTATTAAATGCAATGGATGATGTTGTTGCTTGTTTACTACTTTTCATTGTTGCGATACTGTACACGACGTCCTTCGCCCTAGAACGTTTCCGCCGTTCGTGGTTTTGGGGTGTCACAAATATTCTATTGGATCACTTTAGTAGGTTTAAGATAGCAGCAGACTAATTGAGGAGGCCTCAATGCAATCCGTCAAATAATCTTCAATTTCAGCTTCACTTTGCTTTTGGGGTTGACAGATTGAATGTTGAAAGAATAATCTTAATTTCTTGCTCCTTCGAATGAAAATTCTTTGATGATCACCGATGAAGCTTTGGCTCAGAAATCTTCGATACAGTCTCCATGAGTCTTATCTATACCTGAAATCACTTTTCATGAGAAAACAAAACTAAAAGAAAACTTAAAATAGAAACAAGATATTTTTGGATTTTTGATTTTCTTGAACAAGAAATAAAACAGAATATAACACTATTTTTTTATTTTGAATTTTCTAATTTTTGTTTATTTGTTTGTTTGTTTGTTTTTTAATTTTCTGATTTTTGTTTGATTTTTGATTTTTTTATTATTATTTTTTTAATTCTCCCCCTAAACTTGTGCATAGAGGAAAACTATGAACACATTTAACAAAAACAAAAATATTTTGGATCAAAGTTGTTAGACAGCCTTAGTCTACTTGTCGGTACCTTTATATTCATGTTTATGTCTGATCGATCGTCGGTATTGTCGTCCACTTGAACACGAAAATTTTGTGACAATTTTGAACAGACTAATGATGACAGGACATTTTGATCCTATATTCTTAGATATATTTCCTAGGGACCATTTAGCTGACGACGACCAGGGATATTGTTGTCTACCTAAATTGAGCAGCGATATCTAAAGACAATCTGTATGTGTTCAATTTTAATTGTACTAGAACATGTTTCTTGCTTCCTGATATGCTCCAGCGGTCAAGGACTTCCAGAATACTCCTTACACCGGGTGAGCAGACAATTATTAAGAGAGAAGATAGATTTAGAATGCATATGCTATACACCCAGGTCGGATCTCTTCCAATCACGCAGAGGATGGAAAATATGACTAACTGAAGTTTTAGAAGGATTGAGAAAAAGAATGATGCATATACTGTGTACCAGGTCGGATTTTGAGTCACGTAGAGGAGACAATATATGGCTAACAGATAGGAAGAATTGCATAGAAAGAAGATGCAGTGAGATAGAATTGCATATGTTACAGTCCAGGTCAGATCTCTCGATCACATAGAGGAGGCAACATATGACTAACAGACAGAAAGAAAGAAAATAATTTTCTACATACCTAATTTATCGGAATTCCCCAGTCACCCCATCAAAACCGGAATTAAGGATAGAATCCACACATCGAGGAAAAGTTAACCCATAGTTCTAGATACAGGTTCTTTAGTGTGACCAGTAGATTCCTGTGCATATCTCCCTGCTCAACTTATCCGAGCGTCGTATTATCAGGCTAAACGGGTCAAACTAGGTCAATGTTAGTCAAGTCCTTGAATTGCTTAAGTTCAAATCTTCCTAGTCAAGTCCATTTAAAATCTTTCGTGCCTACCAGCGTATCGAGCACAGAGCATTGACAATTCAACTTAGGTACGTTATGCAGCTTTAGATTGCCCGTTATCACTTGCTAATTTCACTTCCCACACAATACCTACTAACGAAAAACTATAAAAGATTGTCTTTAAAACGAATCAGAGTAAGATAAACTCAAGAGTATAGAGAAGAAAACTCAAACCGTAATTCACCGATTGAATTTGCATCCAGAAGGTCTGAGAACAGCACGCATAATCTCAGAACAGATCCGAAAATTCTTCATGTCATAAAGCACTAACCCCATTTGTGATCTCTTCCTTTCTTCCCTTCCCCCAAGGACACATACTCTCAAACAGTGTTATGAGTATTGTACAGTTGAGAGATGTCCCCTATCATGTGCCTGGAACAGGCACTACCAACAAACCGAATTCTAATGATATGCCTCCATAGCTGCTCCAACACAGAGCGAGATTAGTTGGTCTTTGGAACCCAGTCCATTTTGAAACTGGGTCGACCTTTTTCATCCTTGCACGGTACTCTCTCATATGACATATCCTGTTTATCACAAACAGAAGATGTAGAAATATTAGAATCGTTAGAAGAATTGGGAGATTGAGCCTTCGGAACCCATTTGTAGTTAGGTAACCCATTTCTTTTTCGATCTGATGGGTGGCTCAGTACTTGCTTTTGAACTTGATGTCGGCCGTTGAGGTGACTTTGACCTAGCCGGTCCTTGTTTCACTAGAGCATCTCTTGGATTGGGCTTCTTGGCCGACATTTCCTTCTTGCCCTTCGGATTCAAATTCTTGGCCTTTTGCGCATTCTAGTCACCATGGTCTGAACATGACCTTGAGGGGTTTCTTTTAAAGTATCTCCCGCTTGGCGCGTTTTGCCAGCCTTATGCGTAGTAGGGAACGTATGCGCAATTTGGACAGTTTCGGCCAATATGTCCAGGTGTTCCATAGTGAAAGCATGTCTTTTTCTTCACTGTGAAGTTGTTTCTTCCTACCCCTGGTGGCGTATCCTTGCCTTGACTCTTATTGTTCCCACAAGCATAATTACAACAGGCACTCCGTTTCATAGGAATTGGTGGCCTATATTTCTCAACAGCAGGTTGATCAGAAGCAGCTGAGTTCGAAGCAACAGATTCAGAGCTCAAGGAGATGTTGGTTTGTTCAATGGCTTTCTCCTTGTTCTCATCTTCTGCTACTTTACCTGCACATAAAGTAGAAACATTAGAATCTTCAACCTGAATACCTCCTGACACAAATCCAGATGGTTTGCCATAATAAAGATGTGCCTCCTTGTCAATTTCATCATGTGTCATAGGGATGGATGTGTAGTTATGATTGAAAGGTGGAGGAACACTATCATACCCTAGACCCTTGTTTTGATTATCTTTGAATTTTAATTGGGTTTTAAATAAGGACTCGACTGTCTGACTTGACGCAATATAATTTTTGAAACAAACATCTGTTTTTCCACACTTAATTTTCAAAGTGTCAAGTTCTTCAGTTACAGCAGCAAGTTGTCTCTTAATATAGTCATAATTTTCACACTTGTTGCTATACTCTTCCTGAAGCTTCCTAAAGTCTTTGGCTTTTGCTTCTAATTCAGCCTTCAGGGGTTTCTGTCCTTTCCTAAGTGGATATCCTTCATATCTCAGGTCCTCAATTTCTCTTTTTAATAAATCAATTTGTTCACGAAGAAGTTTAATCGTAGCTTCACATGATTGAGAGCATGAAACTTCATTGACCGAGATGTTTGTAGAACTCATTGTATTTCCACACTTCAAAGCGTCAAGTTCTTCAATTACAGCAGCAAGACTAAGATGATTGAGATCTTTTGTCTTCTGGATGATAGCCATGTTCATATCCCATGATTTCGGAAGTTAATTCAGTAGATTTTTGTTTATCTCAAACTTAGACAAGAAGATTCCAGTTATATTCATCTCAGTAGTAAGTGTAGTAAATCGCTGCAACTGAGTTTCGTGGGTTTCTCTAGGGATATAATCGAAAATGTTGAAATTTTGTCTTAACATATCCTGATGACTCTTTTTCATGTTTTCAACTCCCTCGTAGACCTTAAAAGCCATTAAAAAGCACAACTAGAAGCCAAAATCAAACTTAAAAGTCAAACCTTTTGATTATAAACCTCAAAAGTCAAATTTAAAAAGTCAAATTCAAAAGTCAAACTTGAAAAGTCAAACCGAAAAGCTAAATTTGAAATTCTAAAAGTTAAATGAGAAAGTCAAAGTTTAAATTCAAAGGTCAAACTTTAAAAAATAAAAAGTCAAAAATTAAAATATAATTTTTATTATTGTTATTTAATTTTATTTTTTTCATTTAGTTTTATTTTGGATGAAAAAGGAATTTAAAAACTAAAAGAAATTGAATTTTAGGTTAAAAGTGTCAAATTTTGAAAGTTGGAACCGAGAGGGACTCTTTAAGAATTAAGTTTCGAAGGAAAGACACAAAGGAATGTGTAGCCAAGTTGGTAAGGCGCAGATTTGTTGAGCTGGAGGTCACGGGTTCGATCCTCAGTACCCTCAAAATCCCGACCCCTTTTTTAATTAAACGTTGTACGAGGCTGCTTCTTGCGAGGCGCTTGCGAGGCCGGAAACACTATTGGGCCGCAAACTCGGACCGCAAGCTCCGGGGCCGTAAACTCCGGGGCCATAAACTCCGGAAACCCTAGCCGTAAACGCCGCCGCCGCCGACCATAAACTGTTTCCGGCCGTAAACTCCGGCCGAAAACCCTTCAAAGGCCGTAAACCTTCAACAGATTCGTGAAAAAAAAAACGACATTTTTCACCCTTTTTTGCTCCAAAACTCGATCAAAAACTCATTTTTATGAAAAAATACAAAGAAGAAACCCCCCTTAATTTTCAGAGTTCTATCCAAAAATGCAAAATTTTTTCCAAAATAAGATAAAATAAGCTCCAAATCTGAAAAAATTGATAGATATAATACTTGCTCTGATACCAATTATAAGTCTCCAAAATGCCTGTGTATCAATCAGATCCGTTTGATGGTGCGGAATCCCAATTAAACGGATGATGTCAGATCAAATAGAAGAGAAGGAGAAGAAGAAGAATATGAATCTCAATGTATTGATAAATAGAATGATGATCTGGATACAAGAGATTCACACACACTTGTTCTTCTTTCTCTCTAGGTCGTACACGCCTTTTCTGTTCATCAATCCCTACTCCTCACCCCTAACACCTATATATATACAAGGGGAACATGGGCCGAAGAACATGGGTCGTAAATGGGTTTACGGCCGTAAACACCCACTGACCGTAAACCTAACCGTAAACTCATAAAATATTACAGAAAAATACATTTTCCTAGAAAAGTAAAGTATAATCCATATTTTTGACCCAACATCTAGAATAGAGGATTATACGATCCCTTATTTGAAGGACAGTTATTGATAAGATCAAGAGTTTTGAGAACTGCGATTGCTAATCGGATTCAAAAGGTACATTTGCATTTATAGTTATTGGACTTATCCAAGTGGGAGACTGTTGGATTAGTGTCTAAGTCCATAACTATATTTGGTATGTACTTGACCTGGTTGTGCATGGTCCTTTTGGGTTGCCTTCACCAAAGCAACTTGACTAGAGGAATAATAAAGAAAGAGGTGATTATGGTTTATTAATATATTATAAGACTAATATATTAAAAAGAAAATCATATTTGTTTAATTAACATTGGTCAATAGTTAATTAAGAATTAGTTTTGTGATCAAAAGAAGTTAATTGAACTTAAGGGGTTGAACTGTAATTATTTGTTAGTTACAAAGTAGGGCAAGGAAACCCTAATAAATAGGGTGGACGAATTCTAGGGATAAAGCCTAATGAATTCGTCCATAGGGATTCTAGAATTATCCTTAGGCTGCTTGGTGACTAAGTAATCAGATAAGGATAACCATTGAAACCCTAATCCTACACCTATATAAAGGACCCCTAGACATAGGAATTTTGGCCACTTGAACCCTAGAAGTCCTAGAGCAGAAATTCTCCTCTCCCCTCTCTCTCTTGTTTCCTCCAATTGCTATTGGTGTTTTTGATTTATTATAGGCAGAAAACTTGAGGTGCTAAGGTTCTCAATGCTTCAAGATCTTCAATCAACAACAAGGTAATCATCTAGATCTGTTTACATATGTTAATTTCGAATATCATATGCTAGATCTAGGGTTTGAAAGTCTTGGATGAATACATGTACAAATAAAGAAACCTAGATCCAATCATTAGGGTTTGCATGAGCACATAAGATGTTCTTTTGGCTCAAACCCATCAATACTTGACTCCAAAGGGTGTGTAGCCGATTTTGGCTTATGGGGTCACTATTTATAATGTGGAAAATGCTAGGGGTACACTTTGTAAACCCTAATGCTCCATGACTTTTCACATTATTATGCTCCATGGGTTAACCTCCATGGATTATCTTATTGGTTTATCCCAACTATATAGTCATGGATCATTAGCCCACATTACAAGAATCATTGATTTACATAATCAATCCTCATATATTTAATTAGTCTCTTTCAATCACAAAATTAATTCAAATTAGTTATTGATCAATACTAATTAAATAATATTAATATATTATACTTGTAATATATTAATAAATCACAAATAACCTTATTCTCAAAAATCCATCCTTTCAAATGCACTGGTGAAGGCAACCTAAAAAGGACAATGCTACAATCGTGTTAAGTAGATCCCATACATAGTTATGTGCCTAGACACTAAATCCAACACTCGATACTAAGATACTCTCCTCCCCGATCGGATTGGAGCATCTTTATCTTCCTGCCCAGCTGATTCTCTACTTACTGTTTAAACTCTTTGAGTTTTTCAAAGGTTTCTAACTTATGCTTGATTAAGTAGACATACCCATACCTACTATAATCATCAGTAAAAGTCACATAGAAGCGGTTAGCATCCCTTGTGGCGAATATGAAGGATCCACACACATCTGTGTGTATAAGGTCCAACAAACCCTCACCCCTTTCACATGAACCAATGAAGGGTGACTTGGTCATCTTTCCAAGCAAACAAGATTCACAAATGTCATCCGACTTTAAGTCAAATGTCTCAACAACTCCATCCTTTTGGAGTTGGGATATGCTTTTGTTGTTAATATGTCCAAGACGACAATGCCATAAGCATGCTTTATCCAAACTATTGGACGAATTGATATGCAACACATTATTTCCTAAGTTATCTACAACCATCACAGTTTCATATATACCATTACAAGGTAATTCTCCAAAATAAAATGTAACATTATAATAAGCATTAATACTACCAATTTCATTATTAAAATAAAAGGTAAAACCTTATTTATACAAACTGTGAAAGGAAATAATATTTCTCACCATGCCAGACGAGTAGCAACAATTATTCAGTTACAAAGTTAACCCACCTCTAAGAAATAAAGTATAAACTCCAATCTTGGTGACAGGCAACCTTTTCCTATTATGCATGATCAAGTTCATCTTCCCGTGCTCCACATCCCTACTTCCTTTTAGTCCCTGCAAATCAGAACAAATGTGAAAACCACATCCTGTATCAGGGACCCAAGAATTAGCATGTGATGAGTTATTAGACAAAATAGTGTAAATACCCGTGAAGGAGGGTTTGATCTTCCTGTCCTTTAAGTCCTGCAAGTATTTGGGGCAGCTTCAGTTCCAGTGCCTTTTTTCATGACAATGGAAACACTCAGCTTCCTTTGGATTTAAGGAGGGTGTAGCAGGACCACCTTTGGAACCACTAGAAGAAGATCCAACATGGGACTTTCCCTTGTGGCTCTTTGAGGAAGCTTTCCTCTTATTTCCCTTCCCATGTCCAATTGCCAAGATAGGGGCAGTATCAGTAGGAGTAGAAACAACAGATTTTCTTTAAGACTACTTTCAGCAGTCCTTAAAAGGCCTTGAAGCTTGCTTAGAGTGACCTCCTTCCTTGTTCATATGATAGGTCATACGAAAATAATCACAACATAGAGGCAAAGAGTGTAGAATAATATCTATAGCCAACTCTTCATCGAAGTTGACATTCAACTTCAGCAGTGGTCCACAGACCTTTGCATCTTCTACAAGTGGGCCGAGATAGACTCTCCATCCTTCATTTTGGTAGTAATCATGGAGGCTATGATTTCATAGCTTTCCTGCTAGCACTTTTATGGTACCTTTCCATCAAGTCTTGGTGCATTTCATATGGCCAAAAGTCCTCATGGGACTTTTGAAGCTCAGCAGTCATGGTCGCAATCATAATACACGACACTTTGGTTGTATCCATCTCATGGGCCTTGTATTCAACAATCTGTTCTGGAGTAGCGGTAGATTCATCAATTTCCTTAATCTCTTTATCTAGGACATATTCTTTATCCTCATAGAGAATGTCCATGTGGCTGTTTCGAATCCAATCATTGAAGTTCAAACCATCAAATATGACCCTCCCACATAGATTCATGAGGGAGAAAGAGCTAGAAACAATTGAATTTCAAGCAGTGTTTGAAGTAGACATCTAAAAAAGAAGGACAAAGTTTATATTAGATAAGGATCCTTAATATAACACCCAAAAGGATATATTAAGGCTAGGACCCAACACAATTTTTTACAATTCGGAAGTGGGATGCCGTAATCCAATTGCAAAATATTTGAAGGTAAGTAAATGACGATTTACCAATTTTCACCATGAAAAACGAAGCAGATTATTAAGTTTTAAATGAATTGAAATTCCTAGATTCTTTTGAGATTCATTTAACTTTTCAATGGCATGTTTAAATCTCGATTGTGCCCTTCAAGATTGTGACTGGGATATCGAGGATCACAAACAAGGTGTGAATAAACATGCAAATGTGCTTGGTACACTTAATGTTACAAACCACCTAATCAATGTGCCGGTTAACCAAACACGCTCCATTGTTCAATGATTAACATCAAGCTACCCTTTCCAACACATTTTTAGTCCCAAATTAGTGTGCCGGTTAACCACACATGCTCCACTAACGACTTAACAAGGTGCAAAGTGCAATTTCATGGAATATCACCATTTTCACATTTTTCCTAAAGTAACTAGGATTAGGAATTTATAAAAGTTTAGTTACTTTAATAATTATCATTATACTTATTAATAATAATTAATGTCCTATCATACCTGTTCGGCTAATGACCCTCCACCAGTCAAAGAAGCAGTGGGTGAGAGTGGACACCCATTAAACCACCATTTTATAGGCAATGACCTTATACCCCCCTTATAGACCGGCTTCATGAATGAGGCCTACTAACGGTAAGACCGACTTGTCTTATATATATATATATATATATATATATATATATATATATATATATATATATATATATATATAAGTATTAAACTTTAATATTATAATAGCATAGGGTTGAATTTTAAACTTTTAAAATTCTAGGTTTGGAATTAAAGTTTCATAAATGAGACTTTTCAAGTTCCAAAACTTGAGGGCAAGTATTGTAACTTGTCAAAACTTTTGAATTCCATAACGTATGGATTTTAAAGTTCCATGAATGAGACATTTCAAATTACAAACTTGAGGACATGTTATGAAACCTTTCAAGATCCCTTGAATTCAATAACTTACAATACTTAATTGTTTCATAAATAAAGACCTTTCATGTTCCATAACTTGAGGAAAGGTTATGGAACTTTTCAAGAAACACATAGATCAAATTAAATTAATCCAATTATCATATAATTCATCATTTACCAATTTTACCTAGTTCACATTCTAGATAGTTTCAAATTTTACCAATAATTAGTTTTTCACAAAATCAAGTAATTATCTTAAAATTTGATAAACTTCATGTTTTGGATGGGGATATAACATTACCATATTAGTAAAATCAAATTTTATGAACCAAAACAGTTTGCGGTTATGATCCTAATCCAAAACATGCCAAAAACTCAAAAATCCTACCACCAAATGAGCTAACTCGTCAAGCCAGGCTTTGGACTCGTCGAGTTCATGGCAAAACTCGTGCAACTCGTCGAGTCCATATATGGACTCGCCGAGTTCATTAGACAGTGGCCAGAAAAGTCATATTTCCAACTTTGAAAATCACATATTTGCATCAATATAATAGAAAACACCCTAGGCTTTAATACCACAGTTGGGTTTAATGTACTCTAACATTTCTATGGTGCACATACAACCCTAATGCCTTGGATCTAAGTTTTCTCTAATTATACATGCAACATTGATATGCAAAGCATGGAGCAAAAACTAGCATACAAAAGTTAACATATGAATCATAAAATTTGTTAAAAGTTTACCTATTGATGTAGCTAGTAAGATTTTAGCTTTGTGAGAACTTAGCACCCCAAATGGTGTGCCTCAAACAAGTCACAAACACCAATAAACTACTAAATGGATATGAGAGAGGCTAAGGAGACTCAAAGCGACTTCTCTTCTTGGAATGCAAGTAGTGGTCTGATTTTAGGGATTAGGATAACATATTTATATGTGTAGAAAACCAAGAGTCATGTGAAACCCTAATCCACACATATAAGCTTATGATCCATGCATTTTATTTGGACTAACACTTCATGGACTATCCATAAGCTTAACCCATCAAAAATCAATTATGGATCATTAGCCCAATCCATATGTATCAATTTTAATTAGTCTTTTTTTATCACTAAATTAATTCTTGATCAATAGTAATTAAATAATAAGATTCCTCAATTAATATATTATACATATAATATATTAATAAATCATAACTAACCTCTTACTCAAATATCCATCTAACAAGTTGTTCTGGTGAAGGCAACCCGCAATGGACCATGCTACTATCGGGTCAAGTACATACCAATTATGGTTATAGGCTTAGACACATAATCCAACAATCTTAACATGAACAAAACTAGAAACTCTCTAGTTCTCAAGTTCCTTTATTCACTGAACGAGAGTTTGGGAACATTAAGTATAAGTTTTGAATAACAGTGAGAAAAACGTAACAATGGATTTGGCTTCCCTATTTGGTGATCTTCGTAATCATGAAGAAATGAAGATTTTACATAAAGAAATCATGCGAGATACTCATAGGGACAAATCTATTGCTCTATAATCCAATAAGTCATGGTAGCACATTGTCAATGACTTCTTTGATGAATTCTGAAGGTGATGCCTTGATAGTTAAACGCACCTTCCTTGTCATTGTAGTAGGCTTGTTTGCAATAGAGAAGAAGTTGCTTCAACGATGCAATCAGACCTTCATAGACGGACTTATCAGTGTCCAAAGACTTACCTATTTTCTTATTTTTTCTATTACTATATCACACGAATTTCTAGTGAACCTTTGATTCTAGTCTGAAACTGTAGCCATAAATCTGTGATGCCAGAAGTTTAACCACTTCTTATTGATGAGTTAAGTTGTTCATGATTCATACTGATGGCACCTCAGTGTGATTGAGACATTCAATTATCTTACACTATGTATTCTATTATAGAACATAACAATTCATTGTTATAGGGTTTCAAAGTACTCCATGGATAATGGAAATAGGCCCCCTTGATGAAGTGTAGGTTAAAAGCTCAAGACTTGTCTTTTCCTTATAAATAGTCATGTATTATCTATTATTAGGGTTAAGAGTGAGACAACATGTAGTCGCCCCGTTGTGAGGTTTCTTGTAGAGTTAGATTCTTACTCTTCAAGTGTAATCTGTTCCTCATAATTGAATAAATCGAGTGATCGTTCGACATATCTTCATATTCGTGTTTGTTTTTATTTTCCGCATCTTGTTCATCAAATCTTGTTAGGATTTTAATCCCAATAGGTGGTATCAGAGCGGGTCTTTGAAGATCTATTGGTTTTTAAAGTATCGGTTCTTGATTTGATGATTTTCTGCACAAGTTATTGAAGATTTTTGGTGTTTTGGCAGTTTGGAATCAAGATTTTTGTTCGATCTACTGTTCATGGAGATTTATGGATTTAGTTACTATTCATCATGGTGATTTCGATCTTATTCTCATTTATTCATTTTTTTGTCACTGTTATATTCATCCGAGGATGGGCCAATTGTTTTTGACCTACATTCTTCCGTTTGATGTCATAATGTTCTTGAGCCATTTTTTATCGCTTAATGTTCATTTGTTCCAAAAAAAAAGCCATTGATTAGGTTCACTTTTCATTGACATGTTCTTATATTTGTGTCGACATCGCTCTTTCTGATTTCTCAAGTTAGTTTTCATGATTCAAATAATGATTTCGACCTTATATTGATTCAGTATTCTTGTATTTTAATCGATTCAAAATTGTTTGTGTTTTTCCATAAGTTTCGATTACAAACGCTTTCAATCGCTTTAATCCTCATGATAATAGAACTCACGTTATAGTGTGTTTTCTGTTTTTGATTCACTCTGTAATCAATACTTGATCAATCATGTTATTTGTTATGCGATCCTGTGGTTAAATAACCTATTTGTTTCAATCGTTTTGTTTGAGAACCAATTTTCGTGAATCCTTGATCGTGTGTGCTCTGTCGATTTTTGAATGTAGCGATTGGGTGCTTGTTGAATATATTCGCCTTATGATGAACATATGATGATGGTATGAACTGTGTTGAATCTCATTTTGGAAGTTTATGCAAAAACTCAAATTTGGAATTGTGGAATTTTTGGTACAAATGTTTCGCTTGCGAATGTAATCGGAAACGAGGTCTCGGAATCGTAACTCATATTTGCAATCGGAATCGAGCCTGTGTTTGGAATTGATTCGGAGTCTGGATTCAGAGTTGCTATTGAAAGTATGATTGTTTGACTCAGAACGAACCTGGATTCGGAGTTCCAGTCGGCTCGGAATTGGAATGAGTTGTTGTATGGCATGGCATTCGGATCTATGTGCTCGGGATGAAGGGATGTTCGGAGTTTGGAAACCTTGTTTAGTCACCGAATCGATCTTTGATTTGAGTCGCTGTTGCTATCGTTCGAATTTAATCAAATGGGGAAGATAACTTCTATTTTACACATTTGGTCCCTGTAACTTCACTAACCTGGCAATTTTAATTTTATTTCCAGAAATTGTTACAAATCAAGGGGAAAATGATGTTGTTTTACCATTTCAGCCCCCCGACTTTCAGCAAAATGACAATTTCAGCCCTGTATTCCAAAAGCTTACAAATTTAAGGGCTGGTGAATAGTTTTGGATATTTTTAAAGCACATATTTTTCCGTGAACAGAAAATTAAAGATTCCATCAAGTATTGGCGGTTCGGAAAGTCATTTTTCGTGACAACGACAAATTTTCACGACTTTTTCGGATTTTATACTTCATTGTGTATATCATTTTGTCGCGGGGGAGCACAATAATTTTTTACCCATTCAAGATCATTCTCATGACCATTTGAAGACTTTATAATCATGTTTTTAATTATAAATAGGGGAGGAGAATTTGGTATGGCCATTCGAAATTGGATTTGTGACTTTTCAAATTTGAATATGTTTGATAAAGCTTGTGGTAGAATTATGAAGGTAGCTTTTACAGTAGCGGTTCTTCATTGAGCTCTTCTGAAGCTTTTGCAAAGAAGTATCATTTACAGTAGCAGTTCTTCATCGAGCTCTTCTAAGGACATCTTATATCTCCGACTTCTAGTATTTTCTCCATCAAGTGGCATTACGAATCTTAAAATTTGGGTTGTTACTATTGGATAAGGTGTCTAAGTCCATAACTATTTCTGGTGTGTACTTGACCCGACCCGGCATGGTCCATTTGGGTTGCATGGCACCATGAAATTGGATAGGCTAAATGAGAGAAATTACACTTGGAGATTATTAATATATTATAAGTTCTAATATATTAATAATATTATTTGATTAGTTTGATCAAGAATTAATTTAGAATTAATTAAGTGATCAAAAGATAACTAATTAAATAAATGGGTTGATTATGTAAATCATCCATATCTTGTATAGTGGGCTAAGAGGCTCCATGGATTATCAAGTTGGGTTCCACCCATAGGATGCTCCATGGATGCTCCATGGGAGTTACAAACCCATGGGTCATGGAAATGAAGAGCCATGACACATTAGGGTTTACATGGTGTAACCCTAGACGTGACAACACTATATAAGAGTCCCATTCTCTACAAAATCGGCTACACATGAGAAACTAGAAGGCTATGCCGATTTCAAGAAGTGTGTATTCTCTCAAAAGTCTTTCCAAGAGCATTTGGTGTTGTGTGAAGCATTTGAGGCATCACACTTGGGGTTCTAGGCTCACAAGGTTTCAAGGAACATAAGCACCAACAAGGTAAGTTATTCTATCTTTCATTCAAGTTAAAAATTGTTCCCCATGTATGTTAGATAGGAATATAACCTTGGAATTCAAATTTGCATGATTATTAGAGAAACATAGATCCAAGGTTATTAGGGTTGCATGTACACTTAGGAAGTGTTAGAATGCTCAAAACCCATCAGTGGTATCAGAGCCTAGGCTTGTTTGTTTGTTATTTGTGCTTAAAAGTTGAAAAAAGTCGAAAATATTGCTGTCTGCCTGATGAACTCGCCGAGTCCATGGGGAGACTCGCCGAGTTCACTTGTATCTTCAACCTACTCGCCGAGTTGGTTCATGCACTCGGCGAGTAGGAGCCACAGAGTGCAGATTTTCGACTTTAGTTGCTGGAAATGGACTAGAAACATTACCCTAAACTGTTTTGGTACTTGAAAACTTGTTTTAGATGGTGTAATGTCTTTGCTAACTCATTTACAACAACTAGTTATCAAAATTACAAAGTTTAAGTGTGATTTTGATTCATGAAAGTGTTCATATTCATGTTCTTGATCTTATGATGTTTAGATGATCATAGGAATTATTTGTAACCTATGTGGTAGATTAATTCTTGATCATAATGTGTTTTAATGGAGTCCATAACTTGTCCTCAAGTTATGGAAAACCAAAAGTCACTTGGATTAAAAATTATTAAAAGAACACAAGAGTTAGAAAAATGAAGAGTCTTCATTTTGTTACTCTATTAACCTCATAAGTTACAAGAAATGAAAAGTTTCAAAAGTTTACAAAACTTGCCCTCAAGTTTTGGAACAAGTAAAGTCAAGTTAAAACTTTAGTTCCAACCCTTAGAATTTTAAAAGTTAAAATTCAACCCTTATACTTATATTATTATGATTTAATAATTATATATATATATATATATATATATATATATATATGTATAAGAACAAAGTCGTCATACCGCTAGTACGCCTCATTTACGAAGCCGGTCTATAAGGTGGGTATAAGGTTGTTGCCTATAAAATGGCAACTTAATGGGTGTCCACTCTCACCCACCACTTGCTTGACTGGTGGAGGGTCGTTAGCCGAACGGGTAAGACAAGGACTTATAAATTCTCATTTAAATTATGATGAATATTATAAAGTAACTAAATGTTTTATTAAATTCCCAATCTTAGTTACTTTAGGAAAAATGTGAATAAGGTGCTAATCCATGAAATTACACTTTACACTTTGTTTAAGTCGTTGGTGGAGCGTGTGTGGTTAACCGGTACACTAACTTGGACTTAACAAGGTAGGTAAAGTGTGACTTAAGGTTTATTATAGTATTGGTGGAGCGTGTGTGGTTTACCGGCACATCGATTGAGTGATAAACTTTAAGGGTACCAAGTGATTTGCATGGTTACTTCACACCTCGTTTTGTGATCCTCGGTATCCCAGTCACAAAACTTAGAGGGCACACTTGCGATTGAAACATGACTTTGAAAAGTTCATTGAATCTCAAAGAATCTAGGAATTTCTAAGAACCAATCAAAATCCTAATATTTAAATATTTCGGTTTTCGTGGTGGAAATTGGTGAATCGTCATTCACCTACCTTTCGAATATGTTATAGCTTGGATTACGGCATACCTCTTCTAAGTTATAATATATTGTGATTGGATCCTAGCCTTAATATTACATTTGGGTGTTTTATTAAGGACTCTCTTAATATCTAAACTAATCTTGTTCTCTTCTTTCAGATGTCTTCAAACAATGCTGCTTCTGGCTCTAATCCTAATGGCTCCTTTACCCTTATGAACTAGTGTGGGAAAGTCACTTTTGATGGATCCAACTTCAATGAGTGGATCAGAAACATCAGGATGATTACCCGCTACGAGGACAAAGAATATGTCCTTGACAAGGAGCTTAAGGAGATTGATGAGACCACTGCAACTCCTCAGGAGATCGTTGACTTTCAGGCACATGAAAGAGATGCTACCAAAGTGGCGTGCATCATGTTGGCCACAATGACAGCAGAACTCCAAAAGTCCTATGAGGATTTCTACCCTTATGAAATGCACCAATATCTAATGGAAAGATACCATCAAAGTGCACGACAAGAGAGGTATGAAATCATCTGATCCATGATAACAACCATGATGAAGGACGAGGAATCCGTCACGAGCCACATGCAGAAAATGCAAAGGTATATGGATCGATTGCTGAAGCTTAATGTGAACTTCCCTGAGGAGCTTGCAATAGATATCATTTTGCACTCCTTACCATCATGTTATGATCAATTCCGCATGACATATCACATGAATAAGGAAGAGGTCACCCTCAGCAAACTTCAGGGACTTCTCAAGACCGCAGAAACAGGTCTTAAGGGGAAGTCGGTTGTTAACACTCCTACTCCAAACTCAACTCCGGTTTTGGCAATCAGGAAAAGTCGAGGGAGGAAGAGAAAGAGCTCTTCGAAGGGTACCAAGGCTCGAACCCTTGATGGCTCTTCTTCAAGTGGAACCAAGAAAGGTTTCGTCACTCCTTTTTCTGACCCAAAAGAGGCTGAATGGTTCTATTGCCATGAAAAGGCTCATTGGAAGCGGAACTGCCCACAGTACCAACAAGATGTGAAGGATGGGAAAGTTAAACCCAAACATGCAGGTATTTACACTATCATTTCTAATAACTCACCCCATTCTAAATCTTGGGTCCTTGATACCGGTTGTGGTATTCATATTTGTTGTGACTTGTAGGGACTAAGAAGATGTGAGAATGTAGAGCAAGGAAGAATAAACTTGATCATGGGGAATAGGAAAGCTTCACCTGTCACTAAGATGGGAGTTTATACTTTATCGCTAAGTAGTGGGTTTAGTTTAGATTTGAATAAATGTTGTTATTCGCCAGAAATGGCAAGAAATATTATTTCCTTTCATTCATTGTACAAACAAGGGTTTACCTTTTCATTTAATAATGAAGTTGGTTCTATTGATGCTTTCTTTAATAATGTTCTTTATTTTAAAGCATTACCCTGTGATGGTGTGTATGAAGCTGTATTTGTTGTAGATAACTTAGGAAATAATGTTTTGTGTATTGTCGTCTTGGACATATAAGCAAGAAACGCATAGGCCAACTCCAAAAGGATGGAGTCTTGGAGTCGTTTGACCTAAAGTCAGATGATAGTTGCGAATCATGCTTACTTGGAAAAATCACAAAGTCACCCTTCACAGGCTCGTGTGAGAGGGGTGAAGGTTTGTTGGACCTTGTACACACGGATGTGTGTGGACCATTCAAACATGCCACAAGGGATGCTAATCGTTATTATTTGACTTTTACTGATGATTACAGCAGATATGGATATGTCTACTTAATCAAGCATAAGTCAGAGACTTTTGAGATGTTTAAGGAATTTAAACAGGAAGTCGAGAATCAATTGGGCAGGAACATTAAGATGCTTCGATCTGATCGAGGTGGTGAGTATCTTAGTTTAGAGTTCCTCGACTATCTTAGGGAATGTGGGATTGTCTCACAATTGACACCTCCCAGGACACCTCAGTTGAATGGTGTGGCTGAGAGGCGTAATCGAACCTTGTTGGACATGGTTCATTCCATGATAAGTCGAGCTTCGCTACCAATCTCATTCTTGGGGTATGCCTTAGAGACTGCCGCACATATCCTTAATCTAGTCCCTACAAAGAAAGTTGCCAAAACTCCTTACGAGATGTGGACTGGTAAAGTACCTAAACTATACCACATCAAGATTTGGGGTTGCGAGGCTTTCGTGAGACGCGAGACTCACGATAAGCTCGAACCTCGAAGCGAGATGTGTATTTTCATCGGCTACCCACAGCAATCCTTTGGTTACCTCTTCTACAGACCTAGTGAAAATGTGGTCTTTGTAGTTAGGAGGTCTTTCTTTAGAGAGAGAGAGAGTTCATAAGCCAAGGAAACAGTGGGAAGCAAGTTGATCTTGAAGAAATTCAAGAGTCAAGTGGTGAAGGAACTTCAAACCCTAGCACTCAACCTGAGGAGGAAACTCCTGTTGAGCCGATTGACAAGTCTGTACCTCTGAGGCGTTCCAAAAGGGTTAGGCATGCTCCTAAGCATTACTATGGATTCCATATTACTGCAGAAGGAGATACACTTATCAGTGATGAGACACTGATAGGTCTGGATGAACCTAACAGTTACGCGGAAGCCATGGCAGGCCTTGAGTCAGCCAAGTGGAAAGAGGCAATGGATAGCGTGATACATTCCATGTATGACAATCAAGTTTGGAACTTGGTTGAGAATGTACCAGGTCGTAAGACAGTAGGGTGCAAATGGATCTTCAAGAAGAAGACCGACATGGATAGTAATGTACACACTTATAAGGCTAGACTGGTTGCAAAGGGCTTCTCTCAAGTTCCTGGAGTGGATTATGATGAGACCTTTTCTCCAGTAGCCAAGATTAAGTCTATTAGGGTTATGTTAGCCATAGCTGCATTTCATGACTATGAAATTTGGCAAATGGATGTCAAAACCGCTTTCCTTAATGGAAAGTTGGCTGAAGATGTTTACATGAGTTAGCCAGAAGGTTTTGTCAGCAACGAGTACCCTAATAGAGTGTGTAAGCTTGAGAAATCTATTTATGGATTGAAGCAAGCACCTCGCAGATGGAATCTTTGCTTTGATGAAAAGGTCAAGGAATTTGGCTTTTCTAGGAGTGAAGATGAATCTTGTGTGTATGTCAAGGCTAGTGGGAGTATAGTTAGCTTGTTGGAATTGTATGTGGATGACATACTAATCATAGGAAATGACATCCCAACTCTCTGGAAGTTAAGTCCTGGATTGGGAAGTGTTTCTCTATGAAGGACCTAGGAGAAGCTGCCTATATTCTAGGGATAAGGATCTTGAGAGATCGGAGTAAAAGACTAATTGGACTTAGTCAGAGTACCTACTTGGATAAGGGGCTGAAGAGATTCAGAATGCAGGATTCCAAGAAAGGAGAGTTACCTATCCAGAGTAACGCCAGACTGAGTAAGACACAAAGCCCTAGCACTGAGGCTGAGATAGCAGAAATGAGTCGAATACCTTATGCTTCGGCTGTAGGATCGATCATGTATGCTATGACGTGTACTCGACCTGATGTAGCCTTTGCCCTGAGCATGGTTAGCAGGTATCAGGGGAACCCAGGCAAGGCACACTGGACTGCGGTAAAGAATATCCTCAAGTACCTACGGAGGACTAAGGACTGGGTCCTTACCCTCGGTAGGAGTGATGAATTGAGAATTGTAGGGTATAGTGATGCTAGCTTCCAGACTGATAGTGTAACATCCCGAAATAGCAAGAGTAGAGTGGAAGGGCTAAAAGTGTTATTTGAGGAAGAGTGACTCGGCGAGTCCATGGATGGACTCGACGAGTACAGTCGCGAATTTGGTCGCGTGTTAAGTAGCCGACTCGGCGAGTCGATGAGATGGACTCGGCGAGTAGGCGCTGGGTGGAGAAAACCCTAATTCTCGGGGCTGAGCCCTATATAAGGAACATTATGTTCCTTCCCCAGCCTCTTTACTTGCCTCTTGAGTTTCAGAAACCCTAAATCGCAGAGGAGCTCCATTGTTGAGTGGATTGGAGCATTGGAGAAGTTTATTGAAGGAATTTGGTGGGAATTGAAGGCTTGGGGCAAGGGGCTTTGCTTGGTGTAACACCCAGGTTTTCAAAGCAAAATTTTTCATTTAAATAATCAATTTAATATTAAAACACTTGTTTAAAATCTTATTCACATTCGAATTACAAAACATAGTTTCATTTTCGTTATAATAGAAGACCAGGATCCTCCAAAACACAACTCTTTCTTCGGTGTGTACAATCGAACCGTTGCCATCCCGCGTTACTGTAAGAACCTGAAACAACATAACATAAACAACGTAAGCACGAAGCTTAGTGAGTTCCCCAATATACCTTACGCACATACGCCTTTCCAGGCCCGACCTTTCGGTCCATGTGTCTCAGGGGACTTCCGTCCCTGCTGGGTAAACCTTCCGGCCTTACCCACGCCGACCTTCCGGTCCATCACACATCATATCGCCTTCCGGCCCATAATATAATCGCCTTCCGGCCCATAACATACATAGCACACATAACAAATAACTTACCACATATAGCATACATATCACATAACATATCCGACCTTCCGGTCACACAGTCAAACTCTTCCGGGTACAGTATAGTGAGAAGACTCACCTTGCGGACACTGGAAGATAGCAACTCCTGAAATCTCTTGCACTTGATCCTCCGAGCTACAAGCTCCCTGTCTCATCATATATCTCTTTTTAATACTTCTATCTTCCACGTTAACTGACCCTAAGAAATCACACCAGTCAACTCTAGTCAACAGTCCATTGTCAGCTCGACTAGACTCGGCGAGTTCCCTGGCGACTCGGCGAGTCTGGTCGTCCTTCAATCCTCTAAGATTCCCCTTCTACTCGTCGAGTATCCTCTTTGACTCGACGAGTCACTCCTGGAAGAATCGCGGGGCCACCCCGACTCCACTCGCCGAGTCTGAAGAACAACTCGGCGAGTCCCAGTGAATCTTCAAGCTACTCGCCGAGTCTGATCATCCGACTCGGCGAGTCCTCGCCATGCAGTCGATCGAACTGCTTCCTGGGATACATATATTCTCGAATAAACAAACATGGGACCTTCTGGACCTCTAAGGGTCCTAATACAAGGTTATAAACGTTGAATAACAACACAACAATCCATCTAGACTCCAAATGGGTTCCATAAACCCTAAATCTATATACACATCAATCACAGGAGAATGTAATCCGAATTATTACCTGAATGATGCACCTTCCATGTCCCCAAACTTCAAAACTCGAACTCCCTGCAGTTCCTTTAGCCAAAACCCTTCTCCTCCTTGCACAACAATTCCTTCAAGGTCACCAATGGCCTTCAAACTTGCTCTAGCCGCCCCAGTCGCCTAGGGTTCTTCCCAATCGATCCAAAGTCGTGAAATGACGGCATAATAACCCTTATATACGACCCAATTCTGAACGGCTAGGGTTTCCGCTGAACAGCGTCGACTCGCCGAGTCCATATCTGGACTCGTCGAGTCCAGTCGTGAACCCGCGACCAAACCTGCGACCCTACTCGGCGAGTCTGGCTCCAACTCGTCGAGTCTCCCCTTTAAAACACCCCCAAAATGCAACTTAACAATACTTGAGATTTTGGGCTGCTGCTCCCGCATCTCACGTTTCGGCTTCCCTAGACACTACCGATCTCTCCCGAGGCCGCTACTGTACCAATACCAGAGGTACCTCCTTGTTCCTCAGAACCTTGATCTTCCGATCTCCGACGGCCACTGGCCTCTCGACGTAACACAGGCTCGCATCCACCTAATCGTTCTCTAGTAGAACCACTGCTGACTCATCCGCTATACACCTCTTCAGTTGCGACACATACAAGTGTCATGGATCCGTCCCAATTCCGTTGACAGCTCCAACGATAGGTCACCCTTCCTACCTTCGTACCTTCACGAAAAGACCCAACATACCGGGGCCCCCCATTTACTCCTCTTCCTAAATCGAAACACCCCGCCAGAAATACGAAATCGCCGACCGGAATCACATGCTCATAACGGCGTCTGCCTGCATAACTTTCCTGTTAACTCTAGACGATCACTAACTCTCTTTAACCTGCTGAGTCTGCCCTGTCAACTAAAGTACGAACTCTGAACTGCTCATCACTTTCTGAGTCTCGTCAGTCATCCCAACCCGGATGGGTTCCTACTTCACTGCCGCATACACGATGCTCGAAACCATACTTGAAATACTCTAACCATAACTCTGCTCTGCAGCTTTCACTTTCGTGTACTTGCACCCCTTCGGAGTTACACACCTTCCTCTTTTCCTTTTTCCAAGGAACCCTCTTGGCCATAATGCCACTCCAACTGGTGTCACGGTGCTCGCCCCAAGCGACACCTCCCTTTTTGCATATCCGCTATCCACATACTCTGGTTCTCATTGCAGGGGCTCTCAATCCCATGCACTCTCTCCACTCATCCAGATCACTGCCTCAGCTAAACAAGATCACCAATCCCGGGGCCCGACCTTCCAGTGTAATCACACTGCACATACACCATCCGTAATCTCACACTGATCCAGCAATACCAACAGAGTCTCCAGCATGACTGGACCGACTCTCATAACACATACTAGCCACTCGAGGCTATATCTCTGTGGGTCCGTACACCCAACTCTGCGAACCCTCAGGTTCTAACTCTGGAACCTTCCGGTTCCAGCTCTAGAAACATGCACAACATAATCCCGGGGATTAATGCAGTACAACCCATCACGTATCTCAAACATACCAATACTCTGATCACATAACCCCGGTCACTTACTCAAGCTTGATCCCGACCTTCTCTCAGGCCTCCACAATCGAATGCCCTAGGTCTGAATCCCGCCCCGCATACCCGACGCTCGCTCTCGTCGGCCTATATTCTGCGCTGACAAACACTGCTGAATCCCGGCAGCTACGCACCCTCATATACTCATCGATCTCCCGGGGAATTTTCTAATTCTCCCCCATTAAAACACTGACTAACTGCCACCGATCGTCATTAACGACCTTACCGAACAATCCTGTACAAAGAGAACATTTACACACTGACTGCTTCCCACAAGCACAAGCAACCCTCAGCAAAACACACCTCCTCCCTGATCAGCCCACTCACAAGAATCTAGTCCTTCAATCATCCACTCCACGACTGTAGATGCTACCCGACGATCAACCCAGTGCCGCATCTCCCCTAACAACCCTCACGAACGATAACCAAAGGAATCCGCGACAATAACCCATAACCAAATCCACAATCTGCCCAAAGGATGAACACCACATCGAAAACCGCACAAGACTACTGACACTAAAACACCAATTATAACCATACCCAACCATCAGGGAACAACGAATGCCAAAGCGAAAACCTGAAGCACCAATCCATAACCATGCCAGACCCGCGAAACAACGAATACCGCATCGAAATCCATACAAGATACCAGCACAAACAATACGCCAAATCAATGCAAGACAATTAAGATATCATGAAAACATCATACCCGCAGCTGCCTCCGGCACTGCTCCGTCTCCCTCTGTCGTACGCAGGTAAACACGACCCTGAGCCCTCTGGGGCTCCGCTCCATCATGTCCTCCTCAAGTCCCGAATTGGTACTGACCGCCAACAATCCCGTACACAGTGCCCTCCCTTCCGCACTTGCGGTATGCACCACCGGACCCGCAAGCTCCGATGTAACCCCTTTTTACTCGATCATCGACACCTATGGTCTCATGCTTTCCTACTGCATCTCTATACTCCACTTATTACTACTCCTGACAATTCTTGCTTTCTTACATACTGCACCCGGTTCTCCCCCACTAGGGTTCGAACCAACACCAATTAGTATACAATCAACCCACGACTATCTTTCACCAACGAAATCGTACCTGCCCCAGTAAGGTGCTGTGCAACACCCGATAGTCCCTCCCCTTATGAAGTCAATCAATCCCCTATACTCTGAACCTCTAGCTAACTCTCCAAGAACTTCTCATCACGGCTGTCTCTAATCGTTCCAAATCCCATACTGATCTAATACTAAGCACCTGCACTGCTCGATAACATATCTGGCTAGCAGACTGCACCGCAGCATCATCGTTCCTCTCATCTCAGCTCATCAACCCGTATCCAACGCCGGATTTGTCCCAAGGACAGGGACTTACTCTCAACATAGACGACAACTCTCCGCACTGCAAAACTCGCCTGAACTCTTCACTGCTACCACTATAACCCAACCTGCTATTCTCAATTAGGTGTGGTGTGGTTCTCGACTACCTCAGCCCCAACTGACTGTCCGTTCACGGTAAATCTCTGTCTCGAGGTACACCCGCTACCTGATGCCCTGAGGGAAGTCATTATCGATAACTACCTGCAGGGTGTACTCCCAAATCCAGAACTGAAACACCAGACCTCTCGCGTCTTGCACACGAGCATAAATGACACTACCCACTCAAAAAGGTGACCTCTCCTCTGTTGTCTGATTGCTCGACTCAACTGAAATTCTCCCCTGTCTTTGACTCTTACCAAAATACTCTGATAGGCACTTGTCTTTCCCTTCGAGGAACGCCTCTCCGTACTCAATCATGGTCTACAGGCCTGAAACCCATAGCGTCCAATCTCTACCTCATCGGTCATAACCGGATAACAAGATAGCCACAAGCATCATCCACTATGAACCATGGTATTCATCCCATGACATCCCTCATCAACATGCTTCAGTGTATGGTACCTGAACCATAGCACCACTCCTCAATCTGCTCCAATGTATAGCACTCGGACCACAACATCTATCTCAATCTGTTCCGATGTATGGTGCCCAGACCATAACATCACTCTGTATCCGCTCCGATGTATGGTATCCGAACCATAACATCACCCCTCAATCTGTTCCTTAGGACCTTTAGGATGCCCCCTGTATCAAGTATGGGTCCTCTGCTTTCAGTAGTACGGGCCCATACTACCTGCCACATCTACCCATACTTTTCACACGGACCATCCCAGAGTTCCTAAGTAGCTGATAAACCTGCTCTTTCACCCATCTCATCGCGCGTGCTCGCTTTCCAGCGAAATCCTCTACTCTACCAGCGCACTCATCTGGCTAGGTTTACTCCCTAGTCCCTTCCGCTGTCCTCCCACTCCCTTGCTATCAGCTGCTGAAGAGTTACTAATGATGCCAGCCCTCTACCTCCTGAGTATCGTCATACTCACTTAGTAGCTGACTCCCATCATCGATAACCCCACAAAGCACAAAGCAAGCAGCATTCGAGCATTGAAGCATACATAGGACTCCCCACCTGTGGTAGCTCCACCTTCTCGGCTCATCCTCGGAAATACCTCTGTACCCCGTAGCTTTACCCCTTGCGCGTTCTTCTAGATACTCTCACTCATCACATACACACAAAAGCATAACGCACATATAACAGCAAACCCTAGACTAAGGCATCACAAATCAGGCCACTCTAGTCCTAAGATGTGAAATACCTAGCCTGTCTCTAGCATGCAATAATGTCTCATAAAGTGCATAATAGATATTTCATAATACAAAAGTAAGGGTATTTTGGGAAATCACCGTTTGGCTCTGGCTGATTGTACACACTGCTCTTTCTTGCTTTCTCTTTGAACTCTTATTCACTTTTAAAAACTATTTATTTGAAAACCTTTTCTTAATTCCTCAGTTTGAGTCCAGACTCACCTGTAGGCGCGTCCGAATCCCTCAAACCAAGGCTCTGATACCAATTGTAACACCCAGGTTTTCAAAGCAAAATTTTTCATTTAAATAATCAATTTAATATTAAAACACTTGTTTAAAATCTTATTCACATTCGAATTACAAAACATAGTTTCATTTTCGTTATAATAGAAGACCAGGATCCTCCAAAACACAACTCTTTCTTTGGTGTGTACAATCGAACCGTTGCCATCCCGCGTTACTGTAAGAACCTGAAACAACATAACATAAACAACGTAAGCACGAAGCTTAGTGAGTTCCCCAATATACCTTACGCACATACGCCTTTCCAGGCCCGACCTTTCGGTCCATGTGTCTCAGGGGACTTCCGTCCCTGCTGGGTAAACCTTCCGGCCTTACCCACGCCGACCTTCCGGTCCATCACACATCATATCGCCTTCCGGCCCATAATATAATCGCCTTCCGGCCCATAACATACATAGCACACATAACAAATAACTTACCACATATAGCATACATATCACATAACATATCCGACCTTCCGGTCACACAGTCAAACTCTTCCGGGTACAGTATAGTGAGAAGACTCACCTTGCGGACACTGGAAGATAGCAACTCCTGAAATCTCTTGCACTTGATCCTCCGAGCTACAAGCTCCCTGTCTCATCATATATCTCTTTTTAATACTTCTATCTTCCACGTTAACTGACCCTAAGAAATCACACCAGTCAACTCTAGTCAACAGTCCATTGTCAGCTCGACTAGACTCGGCGAGTTCCCTGGCGACTCGGCGAGTCTGGTCGTCCTTCAATCCTCTAAGATTCCCCTTCTACTCGTCGAGTATCCTCTTTGACTCGACGAGTCACTCCTGGAAGAATCGCGGGGCCACCCCGACTCCACTCGCCGAGTCTGAAGAACAACTCGGCGAGTCCCAGTGAATCTTCAAGCTACTCGCCGAGTCTGATCATCCGACTCGGCGAGTCCTCGCCATGCAGTCGATCGAACTGCTTCCTGGGATACATATATTCTCGAATAAACAAACATGGGACCTTCTGGACCTCTAAGGGTCCTAATACAAGGTTATAAACGTTGAATAACAACACAACAATCCATCTAGACTCCAAATGGGTTCCATAAACCCTAAATCTATATACACATCAATCACAGGAGAATGTAATCCGAATTATTACCTGAATGATGCACCTTCCATGTCCCCAAACTTCAAAACTCGAACTCCCTGCAGTTCCTTTAGCCAAAACCCTTCTCCTCCTTGCACAACAATTCCTTCAAGGTCACCAATGGCCTTCAAACTTGCTCTAGCCGCCCCAGTCGCCTAGGGTTCTTCCCAATCGATCCAAAGTCGTGAAATGACGGCATAATAACCCTTATATACGACCCAATTCTGAACGGCTAGGGTTTCCGCTGAACAGCGTCGACTCGCCGAGTCCATATCTGGACTCGTCGAGTCCAGTCGTGAACCCGCGACCAAACCTACGACCCTACTCGGCGAGTCTGGCTCCAACTCGTCGAGTCTCCCCTTTAAAACACCCCCAAAATGCAACTTAACAATACTTGAGATTTTGGGCTGTTACACTTGGAATCAACTTCATTGCAGTTGGGGGCGTCCATTGGAGGTAATATCTCGTTCTTGGTCTGATTGTATGTTGTTTCTTCAATTTGGGGTTTGTGGGATCTTGTCTAAGGGTGTAAATGGAAGTCTAGAGGGTAGATCTGAGGTTGCTACCTCAGATCTGGAAGGGAGGAGAATCAGAGAGCATGAAAGTCCCTGTGTTGGAGTGTTTAGTGAAGCTTGCAAGTCCCAAACCCTAGTTATAAGTGATTAAGGCCTAGATCTCTTGGGATTCACGTAAAGTTTTCCACTTTACGTGATGGATGAGTTGTATAAGGCTAGATCTATGTTTTGGATCATTTGCATGGCCTATAATGCTTCTGAAAGGATTCAGATCGGTGGTACTCGGCGAGTCACATGGGTGAACTCGGCGAGCTGCTTGAAGATGAGTTGGGACTCGACGAGTTGGAAGAACAACTCGGCGAGTCGGATGAAGATAGCCTTGAACTCGGCGAGTTGTATGAACAACTCGGCGAGTACGTTGATGATAGCCTTGGACTCGGCGAGTCTGTTCTTGGACTCGGCGAGTCTTGTCGAAGAGTTCCGATATTCTCTGGTTGAGTCAAGAATCGGTGAGTCAAGGGATGACTCGGTGAGTTGTGTGCGAGTGGACTCTGAGTTGTTGGACTCGGCGAGTCTCGGGGTGACTCAGCGAGTTAGGTCGCGGATGGAGTGAAGTCTGAGTATGGGAACTCGGCGAGTCATAGGGTTGACTCGGCGAGTAGGGTCAGTCAGGAGTTGACTTTGACCTTGTCTTTGTCCAAGGGTTGACCAATGGTGTCCAGGGGCATTTTGGTAATTATTGTTTGTTGTTTTGAGTTCAGCGCATTGGTGGTTGACCAGTGGTGGAGATTGTATCAGTGATCGGAGTAGCTTGGATTATCTGTTCAGTCGGCAGCTTCGAGGTGAGTTATCCTCACTATATCAACGGGGTCTAAGGCACCAAGGCCGCCCTTATCGGATTGAGATCCGGGTAGTTGTTTTTATGTTACTGCTTTATCATGTTTGCATCCTGTGAGTTAGGATGGTATATGCTAGAGACCTGATTGAGATCCGTATCCAGAGAGATAGGGAGATGCTATGTTAGTGACCTGTTAGGTCGGTATCCTGGTTAGGATAGTGGCATGTTATGTGATCTGTTGATCTGCTTGTTATCTGTGAATTGTTAGATGATTGTATGTATATGTGCACATGGATGTTTGGACTGGAGTTGGGTTGAGGCGGGTCCGTCTGTGTGCAGTAGGCCAAGATACCCAGGGCGGACCGGTTGTCCCGTAGGCCCAGCGAGCGGTCCGGATAGGCTGTAGGTCCTGGTAGGGGCGGACCAGACGTGCCGAAGGCTCGGAGAGTGGACCAGACAGACGGAAGGCCCGATGCGGGCGGACCAGTCATACTGTAGACTCAGAGAGTGGACCATGTGGATTGAAGGCCCGGGAATGGGCGGACCAATCACACTGCAGACTCGATGGATGTGGATGGACTCATAGGGTGGACCATGTGGACTGTTGGCCGGTGCGGCGGACCAGTCACACAGTAGACCCGGAGAGCTTGGCTGTTCTATGATCGGATATGTTATGGCATGTTACGCGTGTATGGTATTTATGGTTGGTATTTTGGGGGTATCTCACTAAGCTTTCGGGCTTACAGTTGTGGTTTCATGTTTTTCAGGTTCTTCAGGAGATCGTGGCAAGGCGAAGGCGTGATCGTACCGCTCCTCATAATTTTGTGGTGTTATGATTCTGGGAATACGATAAATATTTTGTATTGAAAACCTTTTTGTAAAGAATTATTGGAATTGAGATGTTTTTGAAAAATTTAAAATTGGTTGTGTTTTTCGGTCGTTACAGATAGGGATAATTTCCGCTCTCAGTCGGGTTGGGTCTTTACCCTAAATGGAGGAGCAATTTCTTGGAAGAGTTCCAAGCAAGAGATAGTGGCTGATTTAACTTGTGAATAAGAGTATATTGCAGCTAGCGAGGTGGAAAAGGAGGCGATATGGCTAAAGAACTTCATTCGAGACCTTGGAGTTGTACCAGCTATTAAAGAGCCAATGGAAATTTTCTGTGATAGTGAAAGCGCTGTTGCCTTAGCCAAGGAACCAAGGGATCACGGGAGATCCAAACACATCGACAGAAAATACCGTTTTATCTGACATCGAATAGAATAAGGACTCCTCGTGGCAAAGAGGGTATCATCGGATGAGAATCCAGCAGATCCCCTCACGAAGGGACTAACTCGGGTTAAGCATCTCCAGCATGCTCGGAGCATAGGGCTGAAGAATGATATTAGATTTAGTAGTTAGATAACCTCGAAATTTGTAAAGTGTAATTGACATTAGATGATGAATAAAAGGTGTTTTATTTATGAGTAAAGTGTTGCTATCTCTTGTCGATCATTTACTATATTTCTTTTGCATGTTTTGACTTCCAGAATAATTTTTTTTTGGTATAACATATTATTCAAACCTCCACAGTCGGTCATATGTCGGAAGTAGGTATGAATCAAGACTGTCATGATTGGTTGCAGAGGTCTAAGGTGTTGGACAAGGCTATAACAATCATGAGTGCTCATAAGTTCTGAGCATTGGACTCAACCCACGCTCACTGGAATCACTTCATGGAATTCTATCTCGAGTGATCGTGAGACGGTAATATCATATAAGTCTTCAAACCTAGAGATATGATTTGTTACTTACAAGTTGGTTATGCATTGATTGTACGAAAACGCATTGGTAACTCGATGTTATAAAACGAGCTTTTGTGTGTAATTCAATGAGTGGTAGAACAAACATATGTGTCGAAGTTTATCTGTTCCTTCTTGGATTATGAAGCTGATATCTGGGCCCCTCGATGATTTTGTTTTGACCTATGTATCGGGCCCGGTCAGAACTAAGTTGATGTGTTCAATTAAGTTCTTTTTCAAACAAATCGGAAATCGGGAAACAAACTGCTGGACAATAAGTAAGACATTGTTCCATGTATTTGTCCGGCTGATATCTAGAACAGAGGATTATATGATCCCTTATCTTAAATTGCGTACCATCATCTTCTCAGTTCCGAGAAACCTTGAAAACAGCTACGATTGCCGGTCGGTTCCTGAAGTACTAGAGTTATAGTTATTAGACTTGTCCAAGTGGGAGACTATTGGATAAGGTGTCTAAGTCCATAACTATTTCTGGTGTGTACTTGACCCGACCCGACATGGTCCATTTGGGTTGCATGGCACCATGCAATTGGATAGGCTAAATGAGAGAAATTACACTTGGAGATTATTAATATATTATAAGTTCTAATATATTAATAATATTATTTGATTAGTTTGATCAAGAATTAATTTAGAATTAATTAAGTGATCAAAAGATAACTAATTAAATAAATGGGTTGATTATGTAAATCATCCATATCTTGTATAATGGGCTAAGAGGCTCCATGGATTATCAAGTTGGGTTCCACCCATAGGATGCTCCATGGATGCTCCATGAGAGTTACAAACCCATGGGTCATGGAAATGAAGAGCCATGACACATTAGGTTTTACATGGTGTAACCCTAGATGTGACAACACTATATAAGAGTCCCATTCTCCACAAAATCGGCTACACATGAGAAACTAGAGGGCTATGCCGATTTCAAGAAGTGTGTATTCTCTCAAAAGTCTTTCCAAGAGCATTTGGTGTTGTGTGAAGCATTTGAGGCATCACACTTGGGGTGCTAGGCTCACAAGGTTTCAAGGAACATAAGCAACAACAAGGTAAGTTATTCTATTTTTCATTCAAGTTAAAAATTGTTCCCCATGTATGCTAGATAGGAATATAACCTTGGAATTCAACTTTGCATGATTATTCGACAAACATAGATCCAAGGTTATTAGGGTTGCATGTACACTTAGGAAGTGTTAGAATGCTCAAAACCCATAAGTTACATGATAATTTTTAGTGGCTTATATCATTAGCTTATTTGAAGATCATTGTGACTTGGAGGGGAGCTCTTCAAAGACAAGAAGTGATTTGGTTTAGTTGTTCTAAAATGGGTTTTTATGACGGGTTTGGCTTTCTTGAAGATTTTTGGGATTACATTCGAAAATGAAGTTTAAAGACATTACTTCGGTGCTTGGTTTATATATCCTAGAGCCCATGGTTGAAGACTATTGAAGAATCAAGATTCATGTATTTCTTCAAATATTCCTCGTTGCAAGATCTTTTCTTATTTTCTAGATGCTTGTTTTGGAAGTTGAAGCATTGTCATCCATTCCATACTATGAGGGGGAGATTGTAGGGTTTCAAAGTACTCCATGGATGATGGCAATGGGCCCCCTTGATGAAGTGTAGGTTAAAAGCCCAAGACTTGTCTTTTCCCTATAAATAGTCATGTATTATTCATTATTAGGGTTAAGAGTGAGACAAAATATAGCCGCCATGTTGTCAGATTTCTTGTAGAGTTAGATTCTTATTCTTAAAGGGTAATATGTTCCACATAATTGAATAAATCGAGTGATCATTCGACATATCCTCATATTTGTGTTTGTTCTTATTTTCCGCATCTTCTTCATCAAATCACAATTAGGGTTTTATTCCCAACAATTGTGCAATACCACACACTCATAAAAGTTTGAAATTTTGTGTAGATGGTTAAACTATGTATTGTAGTTTATCACACGCAACAACCCTTTCTTGCCCTTAATTTCTTCTAAAAAGTTTTATGATTCACCGTCAGATACCAAACACCAAACACTAATGGGAACTTGAAAAATTTGTGTCAATGAGTCTATCATGTACCGTGATACATTACACACACCTACCCACTCTCCCTACAAAGTATCTATTCAAGGAATTGATGACTCACTATATTAGCCGTACATTGATAAAATTTCGACACTCTATGTCGGCGGATGTATTTTGTACCAGAATATATTGCATGTTGTCATACCATTCTTACATTTCTCTTTTAATAAAAACACTTAATGATTCAGTGTATAAAACCATACATTGACGAGACTTTGCAAGACTGTGTACATGATCTACTATTGCAAACACCACAATAGTGTGATATACCCTATCTCACCCATTGTTCCGTTGCACTATTTTTATCTTGATTATGACCCTATTGTTGTGATGTTGAATGTCTTTTGTTTTAGAGAAGCTTCCTATTGGTCAATTTACTCTCTCTGTGAAGATTATCTTAATAAATGCTAACTTTTTAAATTTGCGAATAAACACCTTCTTTTGATATCTACGAGATTTGAGGTGAATTTTTCTCACTCCTATGATTACCTCTGAACAACATATCTCTAGGGTATATATGTAAGATTAACATCTTCACAATCACTTCATGCTCTCAATAATCATCAAAATCTCTCGATCACTCATCTTCTCAAGAACCCTAATCACAATGACTCCTCCTACAATCATCTACACTTATGTGCCTACATTAAATGTCGTCAAAGCTGCTAGATCTGTAGATACTCCCATCGTGATCATGGAAAAAAATGTGGCATTCTCTTCTGAAATCCCTATAATGTTTCGGAATAAGGTTTTGAAGGTTTCGTAGATTATCTTATAAAATATCTACTTAGCTATGCTCTTGTTGATATTGTTGATTTGTTTCTTCCTCGACATGTTTGTGAGTTTTACTATACTTCTATGTTGGAGTTATTATTGGTACACTTCGAATTCCTTGTCATGCCGTTCGGTTTGTCAAACGCCCCATCGACATTCCAAAGTTTAATGAATGACGTCTTCCGCCAACAACTGCACAAGTACGTCTTGGTTTTTTTGATGATATTTTAATCTATAGCCGAACAAGGGAGGAGCATTTTCATCACCTCCAAACAGTTTTTGGCCTGTTACGCGCACACAGACTCTTTCTAAAAAATTCCAAGTGCTCCTTCGGTCGCAAGGAAGTCACATATCTAGGTCACATTATTCACCAGAAAGGGGTTTCGGTTGACCAAAGTAAGATTGCAACAATTCAAGATTGGCCAAAACCTCATAATATCCGAACTCTACGTGGATTCCTCAGCTTGGCGGGCTATTACCGAAAGTTCATTAAAGACTATGGCAACATTGCCGCCCCATTAACTAGCATGCATAGAAGGAACGGTTTTACATGGAGCAAAGATTCAGAGGCAGCATTCACAAACTTGAAACGTGCATTATTAGAATCACCGGTTTTAGCATTGCCTGATTTCTCAAACACTTTTGTTGTCGAGTGTGATGCATCAGGTAGTGGCATCGGCGCAATCCTTCAGCAAAACAACCACCCAATTGCTTTCTTTAGCCGTAAACTTGCAGACCGCCACCACAAACTTCCGGCATACGAGAGAGAACTAATTGGCTTAGCTAAGGCCGTTGCCCATTGGAGACCTTACTTGTGGGGCAGACCATTCCTGATCAAGACAGATCATTATTGCTTAAAGTTTTTGCTGGAACAGCGCCTCACAACCTCGCCACAACAACATCGGGTCAGTAAACTTCTTGGCTTTGATTTTCAGGTTGAATACCATGCAGGGGCCCTCAACAAGGCAGCAGACGCCTTATCCAGGCGGGAAGAAGAGATCGGGATGGGTGAGCTGTTTGCTTTATCAGAAGTCTGCATAGATATTTTTTCTTCCCTACAACAAGAGATCGACACTAGTGCGGACCTTCAAGACTTGCGCCAGCGGATTATAGGCGGTACCGAGGCAACCAAGTGGTCAGTCCGAGATGGACTCATTTTTTACAATAAACGAGCATATTTGCAACCAACTTCACCGCTGGTAGAGACAATTCTATCAGGCATTCATGACTCGGCTCATGAAGGGACTCAGAAAACTATGGAGCGGATTCGTCGAGATTTCTATTGGAAGGGATGGAAAAAGACGGTTCAAGACTATGTTCGTAATTTCGTGGTGTGTCAACGTAATAAATGGGAAACACTACAGCCTGCAGGTCTTTTGCAGCCCTTACCGATCCCTACGACGATCTGGGCTGATATTTCAATGGATTTTGTTGAGGCTCTCCCTAAGGTGTCGGGAAAATCGGCTTTACTCGTTGTCATAGACCGTTTCTCTAAATACGCCCATTTTATTCCCCTCGGGCATCCGTACACGGCTGAATCAGTTGCACGAGTGTTTTTTTCGGAAATTTTCCGGCTGCATGGTCTTCCCGAAACCATTGTGTCTAATCGGGATAAAATCTTCCAAAGTGCCTTTTGGAAAGAATTATTTCGTCTCTCTGGAACAAAACTCTCTTTTTCTACAGCCTACCATCCACAAAGTGATGGCCAAACAGAGGTGGTTAATCGCACCATCGAAATGTACTTACGTTGCTTGACAGGGGATAGACCGCATCGTTGGCTTACATGGATACCTTGGGCGGAGTACTGTTATAATACTTCTTACCACACAGCTCTTAAGGCGACGCCTTTCAAACTTGTTTATGGCAGGGATTCACCTAGTTTGCTTAATTATGTAAGAGGTCATTGTAAGGTGGATGCGGTAGACCAAGCCTTGATCGACCGTACGACCTTCCTGCAAGAAGCACGCAACCGTCTAGCTGAAGCACAACAACGCATGAAGACAACTTATGATGATCACCATCTCCTTCTGGAGTTTCAGGTGGGTGATTGGGTTTGGCTAAAACTGCAACCTTATCGCCAGATGTCCGTTTCTAAGAATACTTTTAATAAGTTGTCTCCTAAGTTTTATAGACCTTTTGGTGTTATTGAAAAAATCGGGTCATTCGCCTATCGGTTGGCATTACCAGAGGGGTCTCGTATCCATAACGTGTTTCATGTGTCCTTATTAAAGCCACATCACGGATCCCCACCTGATATGGTTACCGAACTTCCACAGCTCTTGGATGGAAAGACTCTATGTACTCCTGTCAAAGTGTTGCGTATGCGGAATTTGCAAGGCAAACCCGAGTTGTTGGTTCAGTGGGCTCCTGATTCTGTCGAGAGTGCTACTTGGGAAGATCAAGCCACCTTCCAGGAAGCTTATCCAGATTTTGAGCTTGAGGACAAGCTCAATGCGGAGGAGGGGAGTAATGTTATGGTCACCAATAATAGATATGGCAAAGTTTATCAGAAGCGTAAGAAAGAACCTAAGGCAATTGGAGGAGGCTAAAAAGGATTTCATTTTTTAATGCATGCTATTAATTAGGAGTATTTTAATTCAAGATAATGTCTAGTTTTGAGTTTGATTCTGTTTTCAAAGTCTTGGTGATTTAGGAGATTTGCTTCCTTATTTTTGAGTAATTGTTTTCCCTATTTAAAGGGCAGTCTTTATTGGAATAAAGCATGCTTGAATTTCTTAACAATCAGAGAATAATATCAGTTTACTTGTTTAGGCTTAGTCTCCTGCAGCAGGGGGCTAGGTTACTGGAGATTCACGGCTCCTGTAACTGCAAGTACAGGGCCAATCACAAGATCCAAATCCCGGGGCATAACAAATTATTGATTCAATTTATCATTATAACTTAAACCAACTTGAAAACAATATTTAACTTTGTATTTCATTTCAAACCGCAAAATATATAGCCATCAATGATTAGTTAATTTAAAAGAAATAGTTGTCAAAATTTTAACCCTCATAATTTTTCATTTATTCTTTATTATTTAATCTAGTTTAAGTTATCAAAAAATATCAAAAAAAAGAAAGAAAGAAACTATATAGGTAAGATAAGATTCAACAATTTACTAATTATGTACTTCATAAAATTTTTTTGTATAAATGAGAATAAGATAAAATAATATTTTTCTACGTTAACAAGCATATATTGTTATATACTTATATAGATCTATTGTTGAGAACATATACCAATATAATTAAATCAATATTAGTTCTGGATAAAAAAATCCACATATTTAATTTATGTTTTGACTTGGTTTTAAACATATAATCCCTTTTCTTCGTTTTAGTGTTTTTCCAAAATCATAACTTGTTCCTTCGTATACCAAAAGTCAAACATTCCAAATAAAAAAGATTTGAAATACTGCAAATTAACACCAAACCTATAGGTAGCATCACAACATGATTATATTAAAATCTTTCTTTCTCCAAGAGATCACCTTTTTAAAAAAAAAACGAAATCACTCCATCTCTGTTGATGTGATTAGCACCATTCAAGATACAAAAGTTGCTTTTGGCACAAGCTGTAAAGATAGAGTAGTTTGGGCCCATCCATACCGAAAGTCTCCATATAATAAGTCACATATAACCATTAAATTAATTAAGATGATAAATAAAATTTGTCTCTTTTACCAAATCCATGGCCAACATTGTAGATCCCATATTAGTGGTGGCAAAAGATACACAAAAATGATCCATCTTCCTATATGACACCCTCATAGTAGAACCTATCAAAACTCCACATATGCTTTTATCTATGTCATTCATCAAATCTAATCATAATATAAGATTCAAAATTTCAACCAAAATTATCACCACCTTTAATAATCATGGATAAAAATACTTCAAAAGTCAAGTAAACACAAACCATGCTCCTTTGTGTGTTTGCTTTTTTTATTGTTTACTTTACTTTTCTAAAAAGCAAATCAAAATAATATTTTAGCTTATCATTGTCATTGTCATTAAATACATTAATTTCAATTTTCAACCCTTTTATAGCTAGGGAACATAAAAAAATTTCAAATCTCTTCTTTCTCAGGATTTTAATTATGGCTCGTAAAGATTGTAGAAACTCTAACAAATGATTGTGTTGATAGTAATTGGCACTTCCAAAAACCAATAATCTCCTAGAGGATGAAATCCTAAATAACAGAAAATGATAATCTTCCCACCCCCTGCACCACTACTACTTAAGCATCATAACAATCAAAGCAGTAAATTACTTAATTACCCCTGAGTCCTAACAGATTGATCACTCAGATAACCCTTCCTGAAGTAAGTGAATGGTAATGGGGGGTTTAGCATAACTCCAAAGTTTTTTGTCCTTTGCACCACGAACCAAATCAACACACACTGTCAAGAATCCCAAATTCAAAAAGGTTTGTCAAGACTCTTCTAAGCAATAACTAATATAGATATCAATGATTAGATCATGGAAGTTTAGATATGAGCCCTAAACAGAAACTACGCAAACCTATTAATCAAAGATATCCATTTCCCTATATAAAACAAATAATCTCTCAATTCAGGGGTAATTGGGTTAATAAGCTTCTAGTCGTTACCTTATTATTCTAAGATATCCATTTCCCTTTCTACATCTTTTGATCTACACCAATTCTGCCAAAGAATAATAATAATAATAAGGGTGAAAAGGAACCTGTGATCGATTTACAAGGAGAAGAGAGGGCATACCAATTCGACTTCCTTGAAACTTACCTGTGAACAATGCGATCAAATCAGAAGAAAAGGAAAAGAAAAAAAGTAAACCTGGTGCTTGATGCAAAGAAGAAGGAGGGTACGATTTTGGTTGATTGTGGTTTGTCGATTGCTCTTCAAACGGAAGAAGAAGCAATAGAAGCGATGAACCGATTAACAAAATTACTTCAAAGAGTGCTCTTATTCTTATGTGGCCTCAATAGGCTGATTAGTAGGACTAATGGGACAATAACTGTAAGAACGTGGGAGCAAAAGTTACATAACTGTGAACGTGGGGAAGAAGAAGAATGAATGTGCGAACGTGGGGAAAAGAAGCAGGAGGAGGCGATGGAATGAACTGACCGCCAAAATGGAGTTTATGCGGCAAGATTGAAAGTAAATAGAGTTTAAACGGCTGAGATTTGAACGAAGGTTGTTAGACTCACCGTCGTCAACAGTATTAATAATGTGATCTATATCAAGCTTAATCACATCAATTGAATTTAGTTTAAGGTGAACTCAATTATATGTATTTATTTCTTTTTTAAATATGAATATATTAATTGTGATATAACTGAGTTTAACTAAAATAAAACTCAAATTATTTAATAATGGTCGAATTATGAACAACCACTTGCATATATTATACATTTATAGATTTATTTGTTTTCAATTTTCACATGACTTGATCGAAAACTCAAATTATTTAATAGTGCCCGGGTCCACACTCCCCGTTTGCAGTTGAAAAAGAGAATTGTCTTTGAAAACGGAAATCATGATTGAAAGATTGTAGTGGGAAAACATTTTGTCCGAGGCATTATTTGACGGAAATGATGAGACTAATCGTCTTATTAAATAAAATCAAAAGAGGATTCAAGTGATAATATAATTGTTGTTTGTATCTCTATCAATTTTCCACCTGTTGTATTTTTTTTCTTCACAACCTAGCATTATAATAAGGACCGAGCTTGAAAAATGTGATGCAAACAATGTTCTTGGCTACGTGTCTTAAGAGAAAATATCTATGATCTTTAGATTGTGGATTTTTTATTATGAAAATATATAAAAGTTGGTTTGTGAAATTGATATCATATCTTTTTTATAAAAAGAGTAAAAATAGATGTGAAATTCTTATAATATATTTTTATAAATAAAAGTGATATACTATACGGTTTACTTGGTACACCAAACTGAACAATCGAAATCATAATTACTCAAAATAGGTTTTACCGAACCTAAATTGGTTTGGTTATCTATAATTGTTATATTTAAAAAAAAAATATTTCAAACTGGATAAACTAAAAACCTATTAAACTAAAATCCTACATTACCAACCAAACACATAACAAATTTCATACTTATTTAATTTGAAATCCCTTGATTTCGAATTTCTTTAACAAATTCTAAATCCTACAAAAACAATCCATAAAATCTAAACGCCCCCTCGAGTATGATTTCCAAAAGAGTCGATATGACTAAAATCTAATCCCTCATCCCCACTTTAATGTATACTTTTTTCAAATATGTTATAATGAATTAGAAATTATTTATTTTCGTACCCGTCGCTTAGCGCGGGTAAACGGCTAGTGTGTGTGTGTATATATATCACCAAATAGTAGTAGTAGCATCACGTTTGAATAAATTTGATGTGTGATTTAAAGAAAGCTAACAACTAACATTTATGCTATCCAGTATGGGAGAGGAAAGCACATGTGAAATCCGATATAACACCTCTATCCATGCATGAGCACTGCCGTTGATTCTACTGGCTTGGTTGTGACGTGGTACCGAACACAAGACACAAGAAGACGGAAAAGATGATTGGTTCTCTCTTTTTAACATCACATTTTCTCTCTTTCTCTCTCTTCTTTTTTGCTCTTCACTACCTCTACATTAGTGAACACCATTTCCACAACCTAATGGATTGGTTGTGGAATGGTTAAAAATCCGATATGGCCTCATCTTCATTCACAAATCACGTGTGAGGATAACCCTCAACCTTATGAGCATCAAGAAGGAAAACATGTTTGAATTATGTGGATGTCCGACGAGGAGAGAAATATTTCGTAAACTACATACTTGTATCAGAAATAGAACTCATAATTGGCCGCATCAAAAGAAGAGTTCCTTCAAATCGGATCATGATTTCGTATATACCACCTTACGTAATAGGTATTGTATAGGCATCATGTCCCAAGGATTGGGATATCTCAAGCCATTGGCCGAAGCATAGGTCCATGAAAAGAAAAACACATTTAAATTGGAAAATTTTAAATAATTGAGAATAATAAAATAAGTTGCCCATAAAAAATAAAAAAGAAATTCAGTATCGTTTAGTCACATATACGTTGATGATGTTCTCAGTCTTTATCTACATCTCTGACAGCCTCATAGAGCAATTACATCATCTATTTTAAGGCTATCTGGTATGGTAGAGCGTGAATAGCATGCCACATTATCAAGAAAGCCACTCGACCTTTGGGGTCGGTGTTCACTAGTGAACATGTAGTGAAAAAGAGAGAGACAGTGTAACACCCCGACTCCTAGGTATAAAATTGAACCTTATATTCACATTCTTAGACCTACTCGACGAGTTGTGTTCTCCAACTCGTCGTGTAGAAGTGGATCAGGCCGTGTGATTAATGAGGTCTACTCGATGAGTTGGAGGACCCCAACTCGAAGAGTAGGAGCTGGAAAATGAAACCCTAATTTCCAGGGTTTTACACCCTATTTAAAGAGTCATTAGCCTCCCTCTACCTCCCTTATCGCCCCCTTGAGCTCAGAAAACCCTAATCGCGCCTACTCTCCATTTTTGTGAGTTAAGAAGCTTGGAAGGTGGATTTTTTAAAGAGAGCTTGACATCTAAGGAGCTTGGAGCAAGGAGAAGCTTGTGGATCTGACTTCTACTTCATCTTAGCATCATCTTGAAGGCAACAAGTTGTTACCTTGACTTCTCTCTAGCTAGATCTCTTCATGCAAAGGTTTAGGGCTATTTCTAGTTTGTTGTGGAGTTATTTCTGGTCTTGGTCATGATCTGAAGTTGTAACTTCAGATCTGGACTCCTCTAGCCCCTTATAGTCATGAAGTTCTAGTCTTTAGCAAGTTATGACATTCTCCTTACCTAAAACTCCTTCTTTAGCTTACTTTTTGGCATTTAAAACCTTGTATGCACGTAAAGTTTGTAACTTTACGTGGAAACCATGTCGTAGGAAGCTAGATCTGCAATTTGGAGCCTTAGTCTTGTTTAAAAGCATCTGAACAAGAAAAAGACTGAAGAGACTCGACGAGTTGCATGGTCAACTCGACGAGTCGGATGAAGATTGCCTGTATTGGTTATGCATGGACTCAGGGGGTCACTGAGATGACTCGACGAGTTATTTAGAGTTTTTCCCAACATTTCGACACCATATGGACTCGACAAGTTGTCTGGAAACTCGGTGAGTCAACTAGGGTTTTCACGATTTCTCGAGTTCTGGAAGAACTCAGCGAGTCAGTGGGTTACACTCGACGAGTTAGGTCAACATGGACTGTTAACCTTTACCGTTGACTTGGACTTTGACCAAGGGTTGACTAGTTTGACTTCTAGGGGTATTTTTGTAAATTAAGAATTTATGAAAGTGGATCATTGGTGGAT
Organism: Lactuca serriola; assembly: GCF_051521515.1. Classification (NCBI taxonomy): domain Eukaryota; kingdom Viridiplantae; phylum Streptophyta; class Magnoliopsida; order Asterales; family Asteraceae; genus Lactuca; species Lactuca serriola. The sequence goes on along the minus strand of NC_136410.1, from coordinate 228,044,231 downwards.
GTAGGTGATTGAATTTGGAGCTATATTTGGGGAGTTTGACATTTATCATCCCGAGACACTTGTGAGGTGAGTTGTCCTCACTATACTAACAGGGTCGAAGACACCAATGCTGACCCTTTTCGGATTTGTATCCGAGTTTAATGCATGATGATATCCTTAGTGACCTGTTAGGTCAGTATCCTAGTATATAGGACGATGCTATGTTAGTGACTTGTTAGGTCGGTATCTTGATATATAGGATGATGCTATGATTAGTGATATATTAGATCGGTTTGACTGATATATGTATATATATATATATATATGTATATATATATATATATATATATATATATATATGGTAGCGTATGATATTTATGTGCACATGATTGTTTTATTTGCGAGTTGGGTTAAGGTGGACATGCTTTGTGTTAAAGGCCAACATACCCATGACGTACCGGATCGACTAGATAGGCTGAAGGACCTGGGAGGCGGTCCAGACGTGTCGATAGCTCGGAAAGCGGTCCAGATAGACTGATGGCCCTGCGAGGCGATCCATACAAGTTGATGGCTCATTATGCATGACGTTTTTTTATATGATATTGATATGGTTTTTATGGCGTTGGTATTTTGGGGGAACTCACTAAGCTTCGGGCTTACAGTTGTTGATTATGTTTCAGGTACTTCTGATAATCGCTGGAAGGCGAAGACATGATCGTGCACCTCCTTATATTTTTATGATTTGATTCTGGGATACTCTGACATGAAACCATTTTGAAACAAATTTGTAATAATTATTGGTTTTTGAATAATTTAAAAAGTTTTAAATTGGCATGATTTTTATGCACTACAACAAAATGAAGCTAATGCAACCCCGCTATGAAGTTGCATTAGGCCTTGAAAAAGTTACATAATGCCTAAAGCAACCTTTTACCAAAGGTTGCATTAGGTAAAGTTGCATTAGAGTTATAGCAACCTTTGTCTTAGAAAATGCAACCCTTTCTGAAATAGTTGCATAACTTTTGTAGATGAAACCTTTTTTTAATGCAAATTTTGTTTTGTAATAGCAACTTTTTTATGATTATATATAACTTTTTTTAAACCTAGATATGCTTATATGCAACTTTTTTACACTCAGACGCAACCTTTTTAAATGTTTTGGTTACAAAACGCAACTTTTTTTTATAATAAACTGTAACGTTTATTATGTTTCTAGAAAATAAGTGCAACCTTTTTCATTACTAAAAGTAGGCATTTAATGACACGCATTGTGTATCATAAAAGAATACTGACGACAAAAATTTACAACGCCAATATACGACATATTTTATGACATATTGTTTGCATGTCATAATAAAATGTAAAAAAAAGTATGTTCAATATAGTTTTACTACTCCCACCGTCCCAAAATTATTGTCCACGGACAAAAAACATAGAGATTAAGAAAAACAATCATTGCTTTTGTCTTTTTGAGTAAAATGACCCTCTTGCCCTTTCTAAAACCAATGGGAAATGTGTGTTTGTAATTATTCAAGTTTACTTTATTAAATGTTAGGGGTAAAATGGTAAAAGTGTATATCTACTTTTGGTAGAGGACAATAATTTTGTGACAAACTATAATAGTAAGGTGGACAATAATTTTGGAACAGATGGAGTATTTTAAAATTGAATAAAAATTGATGTCGCATAATACAGAAATAGATAAATACACATATAGCAAAAGAATCCATTTCATGCAATAACATCATATGTCAAAAAAGTTATCAAAAATATTGTAGACTATATTTGTCAAATGTAAACAAACATCTCAAAGTTAACAAAGGATAATGAACATTGCCAATTAAATGGTAACATAAATTGATACTAGATAAATGTCATATCAAATTCTCGTTAATGTTTATGTGATGATAAATTTTTGTAAACTTATTCCTCCTTTCCCCGTATCCTCTTGTACCTGTTTACATGTTCATAAATTTAAATAGTCATTAATCTAAAAGTTCATTAGCTTTATAAAAAAAGATGATAGATGGTTAAAATTACGAATGTACCTTCCCAAGTTTGTTGAATATTATTCTTGGTTAAAATGCCAAGAAAATTAGCAAACAAAAAAAACCCACCATAAATGCACATATAATCACCACCATGATTGAGAATTTTTCTTTTCTTGGATGGAATACACCTAATTCATTTGACACCCTTGATCATCATTCCTTTTTTCTTTTAAATAAAAATAAATAATTTAGATATTATGTGAAAGAAAGTACTTGATTTGGAGAAACGTGTGTGTAATTGTAAGCAAAACTGATAGCATCATTAAATCAAATTGACGCCATTATTGCCCACCCAAAAATGTTCAAAATGCAACAATTGTTAGAAAAGAAAATTATAAAGAAATTTAAAGCAAATTCATACAACTAAGAAATAGTGTTAATGGAAATAGTATGAATTATGTGGATAAGGCATCAACATCAAATTCAACATTCCTTATATATCCAACAAAAAGTATCAATGCCAGAAAATACCAGACTTCCAAGCTACACTGAAAATTTACAACATATCGTTATCAAGTTAATAAGCTTGTTTACATTCATAGGGATTTTTAGAGAGATATTTGGAAATGACTTAACTTTTAGGCATTTATCGAAATAACCACCAAGTCTGGAATCTGCAACAATATAAATCTATTTGAACTGTAACGCCCCATTTCCGGTATGTGATTTAAATAAAGTAATTTTTATTTCTTAAGAGGTGTTCGACGAGTCAGTAGCCCGACTCGTCGAGTAGAGACGGGATTGCACGCGATTTAAGTTGGCGACTCGATGAGTCCATATTCCCGGACTCGGCGAGTCTGCCAGTCTGGATGAAACCCTAATTTCAAGGGTTTGCACCCTATTTAAACATCTTATGTGCCCCAAGACCAGCCTCCCTCACCCACAAAGAGTCCCACACGAAACCCTAGCCGTTCTTAAGCATTTTTAGAGCATTTTCTCACTTGTGAAGGTTTTTAGTGCATCTTGGAGATTTGAGGAAGAAGAAAGAAGAGAAGTATTCAAGGGGAGCAGGTAGATCCAGATTTCTGGTTGCATTTTAGTCCCCTTTGAGGTATTAAGCTTGAATCTTTGCTTATTATCAATTAGATCTCTTGAAAAGCTTGCTCTTGTTGATTTTGAGCCCTTTCTAGACTTTAAGGTCGAATTAAGAGTTGATATGATGAATGGACTTCAGATCTAAGCTTTCCAGAGCCACTTAAGCTCAAGGTTGCCACCTTTATTGAGCCAAGTTTCCATTCCAAGGTTAGATCTCTTCTTTTAGCTTATTTTGGGTATTTGAGCTTCATACTAGCATGCATGCACATAAAGTTAGAAACTTTACGTGAAAAAGCAACCCTATGAGCCCATATCTATGAATGGAATGCACTGGATTTGAGCAGAATCGACTATATAGGAATGACATGCATAGGACTCGGCGAGTCGTTCTTCAGACTTGACGAGTCGAGTAGCGAGTTCCCGAGTTTTTCCTCGTTTGAGAGTTTAGGGTGAAATCATTGAGTAGGTAATGGACTCTGTGAGTTAGGGCTCAAATCTAGTAATGGAGGGACTCGACGAGTAGTTCATACAACTCGGCGAGTCAAGGACTGATCACATTCATAGGATGAAGGAGGACTAGACGAGTTGTTCATACAACTCGGCGAGTCAGATGAAGATGGACTTGATGCAGACTCACATGTGTACAGACGTTTGAAAATAAATTTTTTTGACCCTTAAATGGATGCCGAATCCGCAAAAGTTAAACGAGTCTACTGAAGTCCCTTTGTGGACTACTTGGTTAATTTTTAAAACCCTTTGTGGACTACTTGGTTAACTTTTAAAAACCTCATTTTCTGGCCATTTTTTTGGACTTAGGTAGGTGTGTGTTTCTGTAATATATTTGAAATTTTTTTTCTTTTTTGTTCAGGACGCTTTGAGGGAACAAGAAGTTGCAAGTTTATAGTGGACAAAACTGCAAATTTGGTTCTTGTGATTTGCAAAAAAATCTTTGGATGGGGTCCAAAAAGTTTCCAGCTTGCACAGAAGGTCCAAAATCAAAGTTTTCCTGAGTTTTTAGTCCAAAAAAACTTGAAAAGACGATTATACCATTTTATTTTATTTTTTAAATTTTTTACAATTATTATAATACCATTTTAACTTAACAATAAAAAGAAAAGAAATGTATTATCACCACCCGTATGTTCTCTCTCTCTCTCTCTCTCTCTCTCTCTCTGCTATATTAAACATATTTCTCTTTCATATTTCAGAAAAATAAAGTACCACCATAACCATCACCGGTCAACCTTGAGGAGACGCCACCGTTCTCGCTAGAACAGCCGCGACCTTCATAGCACTCCTGGCAACACACTGAAACATGAAACTACGGTTGACAGAAGGGCTGCAGGTATCCATGCATCGGTTCAGGCATCTTCTGATGGGTTTTAGGTAAAACAAATAAACTAGAAAACAATTCCTAAGTTCACATGCAACCTACTTTGGATCTATGTTTTAACTATTGAACATACAACTTTGAATTGCAAAACAAGAACCCTAGAGGAGAGAGGCTAATTTCGAAATTAACAAACTAGGGTTTAGTAATTACATACCTTTCAATTGTTATAGTAAACAATTGATAATTCCCTTGATCTTGATATTGATCTTCTTGGAAGCTTAGCACCACAAGTGTAATGCCTCAAATGGAATCACACACAAACTAGCAAGAAGGAAAGTAGAGGAGAGAGGGGAGAGGGAGTATGCAAAATTTCGGCCCTTAGGGTTTCTTCAAAAGAAAAGAGTAACCAAAACATGAACCAGGAGGCTCCTTATATAGCTGAGGGATCTAGGGTTTAGGGGAAACCCTAGTTATCCTTTGCTTAGGGCCTAAGCAAACCCAAGGGCCTTATCTAAGCCCCTATGGACGAAATTATTAGGGTTTCCCCTAAAGATTTCGTCCACCCTTATCCAAGGGGGTTCTAGAGCCTTCCACTCAACTATTAGATAATTGCAAACTAGTCCCTGCACCTTATAATCAATTCTTTTAACCCCAAAATTAATTCTAATTAATTTCTAGCTAACAATTAATTAAACAAAATGATTTCTTATTAATATATTAATCTTTTAACATATTAATAAATTCATTTATATTAATTTATTAATCTTATAATAAATTAATATCTCTCCTTTCATAATTTCCTTATCTGGTTGCTAGGTTTGAGGGCAACCCAAAAGGACTGTGCTGCTATCAATTCAAGTACATACCAATTATAGTTATGGGCTTAGACACCTAATCCAACAGTCTCCCACTTGGATAAGTCTGTAACTATAATTGCTAGTATGCCTTCTAAATTTGACTAGCAAATTGTAGCTTCCAAAAAGCTGTTGCTGAACTCTGACCCAGTCAGTTACGTGTCCTAAGATAAGTGATCATATAATCCTTCGTTCTGCTAGATATCTCTAGACAAAAGACATGGAATGCAATCAACCTCTTTGTCCAGAATCTATGTTTCCCGATTCCTGATTTGTGATGATGTAGGACTTCTAATTGAACACATCAATTTAGTCCTGGCTGGGCCCAGCACACAAGTCAACACCAAATCATCGAGGGGCCCACAGATATCGCTTTTCCCGTTAGGGCCAAAGGAACGAATAAACATTGACTCATATGCTTGTATCTTTTACTCATCAAACCATACATGATAATACATTTTATAACACCAAGTTACTGATGCGTTTTCGTATCACCAATGCATAGCCGACTTGCAAATCACAACTCATATATCTCTGTTTCAAGATTATAAGATATTATCGTCTCAGTATTACTCGTGATGAATTCCATGAAGTAATACTCTGAGCGAGGGTTTATCCAATACTCAAATCTCAATTTCTGAGTACTCATGAATGTTGCAGCAAATACATTGCCATGTCTATCCTTAGACAATCTATAATCCAGTTCATGACAGTCTTGATTCACTACTTACTTCCAAAAGTACGAGCGACTGTGGAGTTTGAATAATCTTATTATTCGGGAAGTAAAACATGCAAAAAAGAAAAACAATAATAAACAATTGACAAAAGGTAGAACCCAAACTTATAAATAATACTTTATTATTTAATCACCAAAAGTCAATTACATTTACTTTGTTACAAGTTTCAGAAAAATAATCTAACTACTAAAACTAATATCATCTTTCAGTCCTATGCTCCGAGCATGCTGAATATGCTTAGCCCTACTCAGACCCTTTGTGAGGGGATCTGCTGGGTTATCTTCAGATGACACCCTCTTTACTATAAGATGGCCTTCTTCTACTCTATGTCTGATGAAATGGTACTTTCTGTCGATATGTCTGGTTTTACCATGATCTCTCGGTTCCTTTGTCAAGGCAAACGCTCCTTCATTATCGCAGAATAGTTCCATAGGCTCCTGGATGGTTGGAACAACTCCGAGATCCCCGATGAAGTTCCTCAACCAAGCTGCTTCTTTCGACGCTTCACTTGCTACTATGTACTCTGATTCACAAGTAGAATCAGCCACCGTATCTTGCTTGGAACTCTTCCAAGTAACTGCTCCTCCATTTAATAAGAATACCCAGTCTGACTGAGAACGGAAGTTATCTCTATCCATCTGAAAGCTGGCATCACTGTAACCATCTACTCTCAAAGTATCATTGCCACCAAGTACAAGGACCCAGTCCTTCGTTCTTCGCAAATACTTGAGTATATTCTTCACGGCTATCCAATGAGCTCTACCTGGGTTTCCCTGATAGCGACTGACCATGCTCAAAGCAAATGCCACATCAGGGCGAGTACATGTCATAGCGTACATGATCGATCCGACAGCGGAAGCATAAGGTACACGACTCATGTCATCTATTTCCTCATCTGTACTCGGGCATTGAGTCTTACTCAATTTGGTATTGCTCTGGATAGGTAGCTCTCCCTTCTTGTAATTTTCCATACTAAACCTCTTTAGTACCTTATCCAAGTATGTGCTCTGACTAAGTCCAATTAGTCTCTTCTTTCTATCTCTCAATATTCTAATCCCAAGAATATAGGCGGCTTCTCCTAGGTCTTTCATGGCAAAACACTTTCCAAGCCAAGACTTAACTTCATTCAAGGTTGGAACGTCATTACCAATGAGTAATATGTCATCGACATATAACACCAGAAAAGTTACTATACTCCCACTAGCCTTGATATACACACAAAACTCATCTTCACTTCTAGAGAAACCAAACTCTTTGACTTTCTCATGGAAGCAAAGATTCCAGCTGCGAGATGCTTGTTTCAATCCATAAATGGATTTCTCAAGCTTGCATACTCTATTGGGAAACTTTGCATCAACAAAACCCTTTGGCTGACTCATGTAAACATCCTCAGCCAACTTCCTGTTAAGGAAGGCAGTCTTGACATCCATCTGCCAGATTTCATAGTCATGAAAGGCAGCTATGGCGAGCAATATCCTAATAGATTTAATCTTAGCCACCGGCGAAAAAGTCTCATCATAGTCAACCCCTGGGGTTTGAGTGAAACCTTTTGCAATCAGTCGAGCCTTGAATGTATGCACATTCCCATCCATGTATGTCTTCTTCTTGAAGATCCATTTGCACCCAACTGTCTTCCGACCTAGTGCACTATCAACCAAATTTCAAACTTGGTTATCATACATGGACTTAATCTCGCTGTCCATTGCCTCTTTCCACTTGGAAGCCTCTGGGCCTGCCATTGCTTCCTTATAAGTGATTGGTTCATCTAAGTTTACCAGTGTTCTGTCACTTATGAATGTGTCACCATCTGAAGTAATATGAAAACCAAACAACTCAGGTGGCACACTCACCCTAGTGGATCTTCGAAGAGGTAATGATTTATCAACCGGTTCAACAGGAACTGTTTCCTCTGGTTGAGTGCTAGTGTCATATAAGGTTCCTTCATTGGTTGACTCTTGAATCTCTTCAAGGTCAATGGTACTCCCACTGTCCTCTTTGAATATGAGCTCTCTTTCCAGAAAGACTCCTCTTCGAGCTACAAACACCACGTTTTCACTAGGTCTGTAGAACAAATATCCAAAAGACTGCTTTGGGTAACCAATGAAAACACATTTCTCACTTCTAGCTGCTAGCTTGTCGTGAGTCTCTCGTCTTACGAAAGCTTCATAACCCCAGACTTTAATATGTGCTAATGAGGGAACTTTCCCTGTCCACATTTCGTGAGGTGTTTTGGCAACCTTCTTTGTAGGGACAAGATTGAGGATGTGGGCGGCTGTCTCTAAGGCATACCCCCAGAAGTGAATAGGAAGCAAGGCACGACTCATCATAGGACGAACCATGTCTAACAAGGTTCGATTACACCTCTCAGCTACACCATTTAACTGTGGTGTCCTAGGAGGAGTCAATTGTGAGACTATCCCACATTCTTTCAGATAGTCGTTGAACTCGGTACTAAGATACTCTCCGCCTCTATCGGATCTAAGTATCTTGATCTTTCTGCCCAATTGATTTTCGACTTCATGCTTAAACTCTTTGAACTTTTCAAAGGTTTCTGACTTATGTTTGATCAAGTAGATGTAACCATATCTGCTATAATCGTCAGTGAAAGTCACATAGAATCGATTAGCATCCCTTGTGGTTGATCTGAAGGGCCCACACACATCTGTGTGTATGAGATCCAACAGACCTTCACCTCTTTCACAAAACCCTGTGAATGGTGATTTTGTCATCTTTCCCAAAAGACAAGATTCACACATATCATCTGATTTTAGGTCAAATGATTCCAACACTCCATCCTTTTGTGCAAGCTGATTTTAGACCTTCTGTGCAAGCTGAAAACTTTTTGGACCCCATCCAAATATTTTCACAAACCACAAGGACCAAATTTGCAGTTTTGTCTTTGTAGTGTGAAATTAGAAGATTAAAAACTTGAAGATTGTTTTGCCAATTAATTAAATACTTATTTTTGGATGTATACATTTGATCTCACACTCGTTTTGTTTGTTGTTAACGTGTTAAACTATTGCTCATGAGGTGAACTTTATTGCATTTCAACAAGTATTTCATGTTTAAGTGTTTGTTATATCAATTTATAATTTAGGCACTTAGAATAACTTTTATTATTGCCAAAATAACAATAAATTGAGAAACAGTGCAAAAGATAATTTTTCATATTTGTCAAAAAAAAAAAAAAAAGCTACTATTCCAGCTTACTCACAGATAGCATTTGCCAAATTACAAGATACGTAATTTGTCAATTTCAAACCGAGTTCAATTCAACGAATATAAAACCTCCACAAAAAAGTCAACTTTTTAGCACTTTATATTTGAAATAACATCATATATTTGAGTTCCTTATATATGTAAACTATCGGCTAAAATGAACCAACATTATTTCATTCATATTTCAACTAGGATGTTATCAGGTATATTTTTCGGGTTTCGGATAATTCGGGTCAGATGGTTCGGGCTTTTTTCAACCAAAAAAAATAACCGATAACCGAACCGAAATCAACTTCGAGTATTCGGGTTTGGGTGACTCCGGTAATAGTTCGGGTTCGGGTATTAACCGAAAAAAAATTACTCAAAATCATAAGTAAAAAAAATCAAAATGCTACTATATTTTCAATTAACACAATTTATTCTCAAAATCGGATTAATTTACAACTTTGAATAGTGACGGTAAAAGAAAAAAAGTAGGTAAACAAAAATGTTCGAACTTCACCAAGATCAAGATATTTGTAATAAAAATCAATGCTTTCAAAGGTAATAAGTATTCACAGTTACGAAAATGGACCGATGTATTCCATAATCAAACAAAAATCAAGTAGAGAACTTAATATTATTAATTTGATGTGATAACCAAGTAAACATGTTAAGTAAATCAGTAGTCAACTTTTACATCTAAAAGCGTTACAAATACACATATATTCCGAAAGTACCCCTCATGTTTAATTTTATCATGGCATGTTTTGATTTGTCGAAGTATTCACGCATCGTACATTACAAAGAAACAAATATGCTCGGAATTTTTTTTAAAAAGCGTGCTTATAATTAACCTTATAAAAAGAGAAAGATAGGCATACATGTTATTATCCAACGGTTATGAGTTTTTGAAAGAAAAAAAATTAGGAATTCGCGTATACCTGGATTTTTATATTCCCACTCGATATCTGAACTAACTAAATATTGGGTTAAGTGATTACCCAAAATTTCATACCCAAAACAAAATTTATCCAATCTGATTCGCGCGAATTGAGAACGGGGTGATCGGGTATCAATTATTTTCGAAAAACATAATTTGAACCCTACTAATATAAAATTTAGTAGGCTTGGGTTTATGGTCAAGGTTTTTATTATAAAACCCGACAAATCCTATGTGTTCGATCTGAAACCCGATCAGGTTAATCCAATGAACATTACTAAAAACGTAGATCGCATTAAAGTGTAGTGTATAAGTAAATTATGTTGTCATTTCAAAAAGAAAATGTTTGGTCTGGAAATTAAATATATACGATCATTACATACATGCAATAAAGACTAGGTTTAAGGAGCATGCAAATTGTTGGGGCAAGAATGACATAAAGACATGGCGAATGCTTATGGACACGAAAAAAAAAGCATAGCTAAATAACGGTAATACAAAATAATGTCGCAAAAGTGATTAGCAATAGAAACACGTATCACAAACGCTCAAAAAATTCCTCAATGTAACACAACTAACAACTAACCCCTTGAGGAACTTTGATGTAAAACTCAAGCCACCCTGATCTCCAAATGAGCCACTGATTCGCCTCTTCTAATTTTTTTTGCAACATCTGAATTATTATTAAACTCTAGCACAATGGGCTGAATGTCCATCTTTTTCAACTCCTTGTCTGACGCAATAACTGTCCTCGTCTCCTCGTATACACCCCTGATGCGAGCCACCAAATTGAAGGGAATGTCGAACCGCAAGTAGAGTGGAACATTGCAAGGAATGTTTGGTTGCACAGTAAAATCGATGGGGCTGTATGAAAATTAAAAAATAAATAATAATTAGAATTAGATAATCTAAAAAGTTAACTAACATGTTGAAAAGAATTATAGAGCCCACCTTTTCAAGATGTAATAATGTTTTTCAGCCGACAACTCAGGTAAAATCCCATCCAAGTGTGTTTCGTAGGCTCTGGCCAAAAAATAATTATAATTCAAATCACGTTTGCCTTCATGATTTTGGACAACCGTGAGCATTCGCCCCCCAGCATTCATAATTTCAAGTTTATCAAAAATCAAGTTGACTTCTTCATCGAATGTTATTTTCTGGGTTTCAAATTTCATCTTCAACTCTTCGATTTTTCTCTTCATGTTATCAACATCCTTTTCTAGAGCTGTTACCTTCTCCAAGACGTTAACGAAGGTGGTTTTGACCATGCTTTAAAAAAAATGAAATGAGTAAAAAAAACAAATTTATAAATTAGTTTTAGATTACTTATACTCTGTTGAGAATCAAAGATTAGAGAAACACACAAAAGGAACAGGCAAACGTAGCTACGGGGTTGATTTAGTTAAAACTAGCATACTAATGAAATAATTAACAAAACAGTTCCCAAACTTTCTGCGTTAGACCAACATATTCAAAGCCCTAGGAACAAACTCCAAGTAATATCTTTGAGACACCATATATTTTGATTTGAACAGCCAAGGTTCGGCCTCTACTAGTTGTATTTGAAATCCTTGATTTTTAGCAGTCATACAAAGAAAAGAGTGAACAAAACTTACATTGTTGGAGGGCCAGAAGAGATCTCAGAGCAGCAGCAACCAGCGGCGACTGGTGAGCAAACTTTTTTTCTAGGGTTTTGAGGTGATCCGAGCAGATGCCATCCTTTTATATGAAGGTTTTGTGCAGCTCACAGGAGAGTAGCTAGAGTAAGACAAAAATTGAGATATTTGCACGTTTTGCTCTCGAGATCAAAAAATGAGAAATATTAGGTTTTTATTAGCACGTTTAATTATTCTTTAATACAAAGGATTAGGATTTGCTGTCTTTTCAAAAATACTTAATATTATTTTTATATTTTAACTCTCAAGTCATATTTCCCAATAATTATTATCAAATGCCTTAGCTTCAATTATATATTCGTATGTTTAAACATTTGAAATTTGATATCCACCTTCATGTAAAAAAACAAACATTTTCTTATTTATTTAATTAAAAACAACATGCATTCATCTCATACAACAAACAAAGATATCTCTCACATCACCTCTTAGAATAAATTTTAGTATGGTTTCAATGGGGTGTTCCAAATATACCAAAAACTGAAAATTCAAAACTAAAAACCAATTGATCTTACTGTTTTTAGGTTACCTGAACCGCTTTTTTTATTTTTTCGGTTTGGTTAACCAAACCGTTAAAATCTACGGTTTTTTGGTTCGCTTACAGTACGTTCACATTTTTTATATTGGACGGTTAACCGGAGAAACAAAATTTATATTTATTATTTTAAATTGAGCAAAGTTAATGTTAAATTATTATTTTTAAAGGGAAAATGACACAAATGTCCTCTGAACTTTTTAGGTTTGGTCCTTTTAGTCTCTAACTTATTTTAATGGCTTTATAAGGGAACGAACTCGTTTTTTTCGGGTCGATTACGTCCTTTTTGAAGTTTTGAAGGAATAAGCTGGTCACATTGTTTCCACTTCATTTAAAAATGCCACATAAGCTTGCCACATACACACTTATGGACCCCACTTTCCTTGACTTTCCTTAATCCACCTTCACCCACATTGAGCCACCTCCTCTGATGGTGATGCAATTTCATTGCAGCTGTATGAAAACCCAAAACGCAAACCACACACTTTAGAAAAAAAACTATTTATGTCCACTAACATTACGATACAAGGATTAAAATGATTTGGCTCATGTGCATTCAAATTAGGTTAGAACAACAACCAATTTAATGAAAACTGCAGAGATTTAATATTTTCTTTATGTACATATAGATATATGAAGGATTTTTAAGTTTTTAGCATATTATCAGTAGGGAAATGTCGACGACACCTCTGGGAAGTCTTGATGAATCGTCGGATTTCGTTAGCGGCTTCAGTTTTGGAACAGGGGTTGTTGGAATCATAATTGGATGAGGAGAACAAGTGTGTGGGCGACGACGGCGACAATTGTGGCGATGGTGAGGTGACCAGGTTGTGAATCCATGGAGTGAGGGGAGGTGATTCACCGAGAGTTGGTCTGGGTGGTGGATATGTAATTTTGGTGTGTGGTTAGATGGAATTTTGACACAACCCAGGGGTAATAAACCTCTCTATATTGCTTTCTGGGTTTTTTTTTTTTTGAAGCTTTTGACTACTTCATCAAACTCTGAAGATATATGCTTGAATCGAACCCAAATGCAAGATATGAAAGAGGATTCTTAAGGGGTTTTAAAGATGATGATTGAAATCTAAGACACAAATTGTTCCATTTTATTTTCTACGGTTTGGTTTAGGGGTTTTAGGAAAATGGAAGGTAAACCATGCCCATATCTACAATCACATGGTATAAAGATCTAGAAAAGAAACACATATGAGTTCTGGTTTTGAAGTTTTCTTAGGGTTCGATTTCATATTCAAAGCAATAAATACATTTTCTTTTTTCTATATTTTGTTTCATTGATGTTCATCACAATTTTATGTCATTCACCGAAGTCAACAAACCGGATTGGTGGAAGATGGATGGTGGCAAAGGTGGGAGATTTGGGTTATTGTTCTTGAATCTAGGTTTTTGTTCTTGAATCTCATCTAAGGTTTTTGTCTTCGACCTAGGCAGCCAGATATACAAGTCTGACCACATCAACGATAACATGGGTGACACATATGCTTCAAATGCAGAGTTAGCATAAGAAACCGGTTTTCATAGGTGAAGGGGACCATTTAAACCGGTCATCACCTACTTTGTGCCTCCATAAAACAATAAAAAAAACTTTAGGGAACGAATGAACAAATCCTAGAAACTTTATAGGGTATTTGTGTCATTTTCCCTTTAATAAAATACCAGTTCAATTTAAATATTTTATTCTAATAAATGAATAAGTTTATTCTCCTATTGACATATGTCATAATATTAAAAAATCCTCATTAATATTATGTCACATATCATGCCACATGTCAACCTATTAATTCTCCATTTAAAATTTAAAATTTTAAAATTCTCACTTTAGTTACATTAAATTAATAATTGATTCTTCATTTCAAATTTTAAATTTCATATTCTTATTATATTAAATTAATAACATTAGAATAAAAAAATAAAATTATATAATTATATATATATATATATATATATATATATATATATATAATGTCATATAATTTCATTATAATTTTATATAACTAAAAATATATCTCTTAATTAATAATTTATTTAAAATAATTGATTAATGATATTAAGTCTTTTACTATAAAAGTTTAATTAATTTTATACCATGTTTGTGACGGATTATACACCAGTTATTATTAATTAGCATTTGAGTTTTAATAAGTAGTTGTCATTTTTAGTTTCTCTAGTCAATAATATCTTTTATCAATAACAAACATATATTACCTTAGTATTTCTCCGTCTATTAATTGATAAGGTATGCAATTATATGTATTGTTATTTTCCATAAACTTTTAAGATTAAAAAAAAAAAAAAAAAAAAAAAACAATTATATTATTATCTCAAGTCATATTAGGTTTTCATCGTTGCAAACAATTATCCAATGTAATATATAGCGAATATGAATATAATACATATGGCCCCAAATAATAATATCAATATTCATAGATTATCCTTAATTTCGAAATTTACGACAACCTTTTTTGTTTTGAAACACATTTATTTATTTGGAAAAGATTACCAAAACTGGGAAAAAGTTAACCGATTTATTCGGTTTATGTTTATATTCAAGAAATTAGTGGTTCCTCGACCTTCCGAACTATTTATAGTTACGAGGTTCTTTATTTCTTCTTATATTCTTTTATACATTCAATAATAAAAGCGTTTAATATTGTAATATTGTAATATTGTAATATATATATATATATATATATATATATATATATATATATAGAACTGGTAAATATTATTAACGGACCACTACCTAGCAATAGGGATGGGATTTAGAACCGGAAAACAGACCGGAATCGGAATCGGACTGGAATCGGAACCGTTAGAACCGGAATATGTAGAACCGGTTTCGGTTCCGGGTTTAAAAATTTGCTTTATTCGGGTTCCGGGTAATCCGGGTTTGGGTCCATCGGGTCCAGGTAAACCAGGTCTAAAAACCGGAACCAGTTTTTGGAACCGGAACCACTTTTAGGGTCGGAACCGGTTTTTGTGAAACATTTAAAAGATGCATATCTTATTCGTTTGAACTCCAATTGACATACAATTTTTTTCAACATATATTTTAGAGTTTGTACATGACTTTAGACTATAAATTGTCATTTTTAATTTTATATTCATTGACTTACAGTCCTCCAAAGTCGAGATATCAAAGCTGGAAGTTTTTAGTTTTTCAGTTTTTTTTGTATTCGGTAAAAGTTTTCAAACATGCATATCTAATTCATTTGAAGTCGGATTGACATGTGGTTTTTTCCAACTTCTAGTTTACAGTTTTCACATGAGTTTAGACTATAATTTTGTCATTTTTGGTTTAAAATTCATTGATTTACAGGCCTCCGAAGATGGGATATCAAAACTGAAAATTTTCAATTTTTTAGCTATTTGTTTTTGTACTTTGTATTATGTGAAAATATTAACACAAGCATATCACATTCGTTTAAAGTCAGATTGACATGAGGGTTTTTCTAGAGTGTATTTTAGAGTTTGTACATGATTTTAGACTATAATTTTGTTAATTTTGGTTTCGTAGTCAATGAGTTACAGTCCCCCAAAGTCGTGATATCAATATGAAAATTTTCAAAGTTCAACCCACTAAGTAGTAAGTAATTACCAAAAAATTCCGGTTTTTCCGGTTCTAAACCCACTTTATCCGGTTCCAACCTACCCACTTTGATGTTTCCGGGTTTTCCGGTTCTAGACCCACTTTATCCGGAACCGAACCGGAACCGATTCCTATATACCGGTCCGGTTTCCGGTTCTATAAAATATCGTTAACTAGTTCCAGGTTTTCCGGGTACGGATCCATCCGGTCCGGGTTTGGACCCACTTTCATCCCTACCTAGCAAGGTACTAGGCAGGCCAGAAAATGGAAGTTGTAATATATATGTTTAATCCTATTCACATATTCTATACCCAAATTGGATTTTACTTACCAATCTTTATAAATCAACACGTATAATTAGTTTGATTCGAACATATGGTTTCTTTTATGAAGTCCAGAGTATGACTAAGCATACTCATCCTCACAAGACGTACCATGTAATTTACTATTTACAAACGTATCATGTGGTTAACATTTTTCAAATATTTACATATGCCTCATAAACACGTCTATTTATTTCTTTTCTATTTGTCATACATAGCTTTCTTTTTATATAACAAAATATATACTTACCTAATTTTGGCTAACATCTTTTTCTTGGCCACTTAAATTCCATGTTATGTACTAATATGTTTTGTACAACCTAAAATATAGAAATGAAACTGAGAATAATATAGGCCATATATGTTACAAAAAATATGCATGTTTATTCCAAATCAATATTATATATAAATTTGAAGTTTAATTGTAATCTGTAAGATATTATTTGATAATCCACCAGATTTAATTAACTATAAGGTTAAGTGACATTTAGAAATTATAAGGGCTTTTGACATAAAAAGTCCTTAAGTTTTTCAAGTTTTGTTGGTTTTGTCCTTGTGACGATTTTTTGTTCATTAATGTCCAAAATTTACCAGTAAGCCGTTGATCGGACAAAAACCCTAATCCAAGAGTGTGCACCCTATTTAAACACTCTAACTCGGCCTCCCTTTCCCCTAACACTTCCAGAATAGTTGTAGAGCGAAACCCTGGCCCTCATATTGTTCTTGTGAGTGATTTTGGCTTTGTGAAGGAAGTTTGGAGCTTAGAAGAAGAAGGAGAAGGTTGAAAGGTGCAAGGAGGGGAAGTAGATCCGAAATCTACTCTGTGAAAGGCTTCCATTCAGGTAGAAAAGTTCCTACCTTGATCTCTAGTTCATTAGATCCCCTTTTGTCCCTAATTTGTGGTTTTTAAGCCCTAAAAACACCAAACTCCATGTGTTTGTGCTTTATGATCCGAAAGGACTTCAGATCTAGACCTTATGGACGTATTAGAAGTATAAAGTTTCTGTGGTTGAAGTGATTGAGGTCCCCATTGAGTGTATGACCTCATAAAGAGCTTGGATTTTCCTTTTGGAGCTTGTAGGGCCATGCATGCACGTAAAGTTTGCAACTTTACATGATAAGCATGCCTTAGGAACATAGATCTATGGTTTGGAAGCGTTGCATGTCTTAGATTTGGCCTATATGGGAAATGGGTCGAAGGGACTTGGCGAGTCCCAAAGTGGAACTCGGCGAGTTCTATGAAGATGGCCTCAGACTCGGCGAGTTGGATGAACAACTCGGCAAGTCCTATGAAGATTGCTTGGAACTCGTCGAGTCAAATGAACAGTTACTGAGTTGAGAGGGGTTTAAATGTAGAAGGTCCAACCCTTCGTCACTGCTCGCGAAATTAGCAACTTAACGTGTAGCAATAGTCCCAGAAACCCAAATCCTCATAAAGAATGCCCTGGTGAGGATTTGGAATCGAGTAGGAGATCTTCTTGTGGGACTCAATGAGTTGTTCTTCAAACTCGGCGAGTCGGATGAGTTTCCTTGTGGCTTTCTAATGGGAGAAGAACTCGTCGAGTTGTCGGCCCAACTCGACGAGTAGAGTCGCGGATGGGGACGAGTAGAGAGTGGGGGACTCGTCGAGTTCATGGCCCAACTCGGCGAGTCGGGTCAACTGGAAGTTGAATTTGACTTGACTTGGTTGAGGATAAAATGGTCATTTTACCCTAAGTATAGAGATCAGTTTCTAACTGAGTGTGTGTGGGGTTTGTAGCCGGAGGATTTCTGGAGCAGTAACGGATGGAGGTTTCCCGCATTGATTATCAGCAGCTACTTGTATGAGGTGAGTTACCTTCCAATAGGGGTGGGTCTAAGGCCACAATGCCGGCCCACCAATGAGGAATATTTAGAAGATAATTGTCTTTGTGATAATTTATCTTGGTCTAGTATGCGTTTGGTTATGAGTTATATATGTATGATATGTTACATAATAGGGATAGTTTCCCTGATAATGGTCCTTAGGACCAAGGGGTAGGTCAGTACCCGGATATGCCTGACTGTGTGCTTATATCCTGCTACTGTATGCTAGTGGTAGGGGTGGAATAGTCCCCAGTTACCGGTTGAAAGATACTGATGACGATTACCAGTTGAAAGATACCGATGACGATTACCGGTTGAAGGATACCGATGGTATTGTATGGTATGTGGTATGATGGGGGAACTCACTAAGCTTTGTGCTTACGGTTTTAGTTTTTGGTTTCAGGTACCTCTTCATCTAAGGGGAAGGAGTCGGCGGCGTAGCATGGCATCACACACACATTTGATTTTCCGCACGGTGTTTTCTGGGATTGTACTATGATATGTTATTTGCTTATGATGTGGGTTTGAAACATGATACTTGATTTTATGAGATGTCTTGTTGATTCAATATTTTCTAGTGAATGTTTTGTGAACAATTTAATTAAAAAATGATATTTTTGGACTTGAATTTTAGGACGTTACAAGTTGGTATCAGAGCCCTGGTTTGAGGGATTCGGACACACCCTCGGGGGTGTCGGGACTTAAACTAAGGGGCTAAAAGATTTTTACAATAAAATGGTTTTCTAAAAATCTAAACGGAAGGATTTTAAGAAAGACAAGGTGTGTGATGCATGCGACCGGCCGTGCTCAAGTAAGTTTTCCCCAAGATACCCATACATGTTATGTTATGCTATATGGCTTTGATTCAGAATTGCATGCTAGAATATGACTAAGGGTCTAGGAAGATTCCTTGTGTGTCAGATATATGATTATGATAATTGCATGCTAGTTAGGGCTAAGGATCTAGGAGGATGCCTTATATGCCTATTGTATGAGTTGTATGCTAGGACTGTTTAGTCAGCAGTAGGATGGCCTGTATAGGTTATGCCTAATTTGGTTACTCGATGCACGAATACTGCTTGCTTTGTGCTATGGGGGTTCTGGCTATTTCCAAATAACTAAGGAGCGGATATGTAACAGTACCTGCAAGTTAGTTAGGGGGAAATGGTAGGGGCTCCTGGTGCAGCTGATGGCAGAGGGTAGGTTGGAGAGTGCCCTAGGGAAGCCTAGGATGAGGTTAGTGGAAAGGGTATCGGTAAAGGGACCTGGTGAAGTTGAAGCAATCCTTGAGGAAAGCAAGGGTAGATGTGGAAGGTAGTATGGGCCCGTACTACTGAAAGTAGAGGACCCGTACTCGAATCAAGGAGGGCCTAGATGAAACTGGGAACCTTGGAGAGTGTGTTAGATCTCTCGAGTATATATATGATCCTGACCTGTATGTGTGTATTTTCAGCATGGTGACCACATGACTTGGAGCAGGAGGTTTCGGATCAGGATCAGGATCAGGCTCGGGTTCAGGATCCTAGCAGGTTGATGACGGGCTATGCGAGTTCATCGCGTCTGAGATCACGAGAGGCATCCTTGATCGACCCCTATCATCTTCGGGTTGATCAAGGAGGGTATTGTTGAGCTGATGGAGGATCATCTCCGATCATTCAGGAGTGATATGGCGTCTATCCAGGTGGGTACGCGCATACTGTCCTTTAAGGACTTTCGTGGAAGTGGTGCGCCGGATTTCCATGGGGTAAAAGACCCTATTGCTTCTAGGAGATGGATCGCAGACATTGAGTCTGCACAGCTGACGAGCTTTTGCCCAGAGGGGTCGAAGGTGAGATATGCAGCAGGATGCTTGCGAGACAGGGCTAGAGATTGGTGGGAGTCTGTTGGTGACTCATTGGGAGCCTCGACTGTTGAGGCTATGACTTGGTCGGACTTTGTGACCAGATTCAGGGAGGAGTTTGCGCCAGCTGTGGAGCTTCAACGGCTGGCCACAGAGTTTTTGGATATGAGGCAGACTACGGAGACTGTGGCAGAGATCACCGCCAAGTTCCGGGAGAGGGCATTGCTGGTGCCCCAGTATGCGGGTGATGAGGATATGAGGAGGACCCGCTACCATGACATGCTATGAGCTGACATTCGGGAGTATGTTAGTTTTTCAGCTTGCCCTACCTTGGATTCCATGATTTTCAGGACTAGGGAGAGGGAGATTGATCTGGAGCACGTCCAGAAGAGGAAGGCAGTGGAGTGGCTGACGACCGGGGCTTCGAGGAAGAAGCCCAAGGGATCTGATGGTAGGCAGAAAGGCCAGACAGGACGGGACCACTGTGGAGGGAGCTTGTCGCACTGGGCCGGGTTCAGACTACTATAAGTGTGGCAAAGTGGGGCATTTTGGTAGGGATTGTACTGCCCCCGCCGCGCGGTACAGGTGACAGACCTGATTTGCTTCCATTGCAATCAGAGGGGCCACAAAAGGGCCAATTGCCCGAGATTGACAGCAGCATCAGCAGCAGTGCCATCAGCGGCGCCAGTCTCAGCGACGGCGTGGGTTACAGATGGCTAGAAGGTCAAGACAGAGGCTCCAGTGGTGCGGAGCCGAGCATTTCAGCTGACAGCCGAGGAGGCACGCGCTGCACCTGATGTGGTGACGGGTATGATTCTTTCCCTCTGATGTAGCACCTGGTTCTTGGTATGTATTCTGTTATTAAATCTTCATTTATTTTGCATTTTTGGCCTTGGACTCGGTGAGTCGAAGGACGAACTCGCCAAGTAGATGCGGGATGAGGCGCGGAGCTTAAGCTGCAGACTCGGCGAGTCGAGTCCCGGACTCGGCGGGTAGCCTCTGTTTGGACAAAAACCCTAATCCAGGGGTTTGCATCCTATTTAAATGACCTTATGTAGCCTCCTCTTCCCTTTATGCTCCCAAGCACTCCTCATATCAAACCCTAGCCGTTTTTGTGAAGATCTAAGGCTTTTTGAGTGATTCTTGTGAGTTTTGATCTCAAGGAAGAAGGAAGAGCATAGAAGGATCAAGAGGGGATTGAAGGATTCGAGTTTGGTTCATCATTTGCAGTCTTTGGAAGGTATAAAGTCTGAACCTTACTCATTCTTTTGTTAGATCCCTCTTTGGGGTGATCTAGGGCTTTTATAAGCCATTTTTGGTGGCCAACCATGTTTGCAAACAAGGTTGGGGGTTTGGGCTTCTGTATCATGTCATTTTATGAGCCACAAGTCAGATCTAGGTTTCTTTTTTCACCAAGGAAGGCCCCATGCAACAAAAGAACCATTTTAGATCCTTTTAAGCTCTAATGTCCCATGCATGCACGTAGAGTTTGTAACTTTACATGCTAGATCGAGTTTAGGGGCCTGGATCTATCATTTGGTTAAGTGTTGTACATCAGAAATCGAAGTTCTTAGTAAGGAATGTGATAGACTTGGCGAGTCCATTCCTAGACTCGGCGAGTCCAAGGGTTTTGGTCCCATATCAGTGAGGGTCATAAGTGTTGGATTAGTGTCTAAGACCATAACTATTTTGGTATGTACTTGACCCGATGGTGCATGGTCCTTTTGGGTTGCCTTCACCAAAGCAACTTGATTGGAGAAATAAATAAAGAGAGAGGTTATTATGATTTATTAATATGTTATAAGAATAATATATTAAGGGAGTAATCACATTTGTTTAATTAATATTGGTCAATAATTAATTAGGAATTAATTTTGTGATCAAGTGTAATTAATTAAACTAGAGGGGCTGAATTGTAATTATGTGATAGTTACAAAATATGGTAATGGTTATAATAAATATGGGTTGAACGAATTCAAGGAGATAAGGATCCTTGAAATCGTCCAAAGGATAAAAGATAAGGGTTTTCAAGGCTTATCTTATGGTTTCTTGGTGGGCAAGCAACTAGATAAGGATAAGGACTGAAACCTAATCTCTACACCTATATAAATAACCCTAAGGCCATAAGAATTCGTCCATGCCTTGTCTAGGGTTCCTAGAAACAAATTTTATACCTCTTCCCTCTCTCTCTTGCTTCTCCATTTGCTCTTGGTGTTTGTGAACCATTAGATGAGTGACACTTGTGACTCTAAGCCTTCCAAAGTCAATACAAGGAGATTTGGGATTGTTATTGCTACATAACAATGAAGGTAATATTATAAACCTATTCTTATGTTAATATGATTACTTATATGCTAGAATTAGGGTTTTTTTATGTGTTCATAATGTTGTGTATCTAATAGTGAAAACATAGATCCAATGCTAGGGTTGCATGTACACATAGGATTGTTTGTATAAAACCCATCAGTGGTATCAGAGCCTTTGGTTAACTTGTTTTCAATTAGTTTATTCAATTGTATGAACTTGACACATTAGGATTTATTTCCAATAAACCCTAGGAGGCTAGGGTTTTTCGAGATTAGGGTTTGCAAACCCTAATTTGCAAGAGTTTGAATAAGATCTTCAAATCCTTTCCTTAAACCCTTAAATTTTGAAATCTAGGGTTTGTTTTAATCCCTTGATTTTCGAAATTTACCTCCTCCCCAAGATAAGATCCTAAATTTTAGGGATTTGGATTATCCCATATCTTGTAATTATCCTCTAGTTGTTATATATGGTAATTATAGATTTTGCATTATCCTAACCATAATTTCGAAATCTAGAGAGATAATTAAGGGATTAGGATATCTTATATGTATAAATGGTAATTATCTTCATGATTTAGATAATCCCTTATGATTTAATAATTAAATTAATAGTCTAATTCAAGATAATTATTAAATCAAGAGTTTTAATATTTAAAATTTTTTAATTTAAATGTCATAAATTCGAAAATTTTAAGAGAAATTAAAACAAAATTGTTTTGAAAAGTTTCAAAACTTGCCCTCAAGTTTTGGAATTTAAAAGTTGATTAAAAGTTTAATTAGGATGTTAAATTCTAAAACCCTAGTATTGTTTTGAAAAAGTTCAAATTACACCCTTATGGTTTTATTAATTAATTAAGGTGTATAATTAAAAGAAGTTTAATAAATCCATAAAAGTTTTGGTTTACAATTAAAAATATAATTGTTATATTTGACCACCTAGTATTTTAAAGTGTAAAACACACCCTATACTATATATAACATTAAAAGTCTAACATTATATATATGTATAAGTAAAAGTCAATCTTACCGTTAGTAGACCTCATTCACGAATCTGGTCTATAATGGGTGTTTAAGGAAATTGCCTATAAAATGGCGATTGAATGGGTATCCACTCTTACCCACCGCACTCTTGACCAATGGAGGGTCGTTAGCCGAACGGGTAGGATAGGACGAAACCTTCCATTATAAGTATAATAAAGTATAAAAGTAACTAAATGTTTTCACAAATTCTCAATCTTAGTTACTTAGGAAAAAGTGAATTGATGCAATTCCATGAAATTACACTTTGTACCCTTGCGAAGACGTTAGTGGAGCGTGTATGGTTTACCGGCACACTAAATGGTTCTAAGTGAAGGTAGCAAAGGGTGACTCAATGTTTGTCATAGTTCGGTGGAGCGTGTGTGGTTTACCGGCACATCGAATAGATGACTGTAACATGTGAGGGCACCATGTAAGTTTGCACGGTTATTCACACCCGCTTTGTGATCCTCGGCATCCCAGTCACAAACAAGAGGGGCATATCGAGATTTAAACATGCCATTGAAAGTTCAATGAATCTCAAAGGATCTAGGAGTTTTCATAGATTTAAAACTTAAATTCTTTTTCGTTTTTCGTGGTGGAAATTAGTGAATCGTCATTCACTTACCTTTAAATATTCTGCAATTAGGGTTACGGCATCCCTCTCCCGAGTTGTAGAATATTGTGTTGGGTCCTAGCCTTAGTATCTCATTTGGGTGATTTGCTAAGGACTCATTCAATCAACTAGCTTGAATTCGTTTTCTCCCGTATTGTAGATGTCAAAGTTTGACAACTATGGTCTTCTCAAATCCCGTGGAACAAGCATTCCACATGAAGATGATATTCCACGATTCGATCGAGGAACAAGAGATCATACTTCACTTCCTCCTCCTCCTCCAATCATTCTCCCTAACCCACAAGTTCAAAGGCTTGAAAAGTTCAAGATCACTCAAGCCCTTTTGGCAAGTAAACATAAAGAAGGAAAGTCGGTGTGTGCACACGTCATAGGGATGAAGTCACACATTGATAGGTTAAGAATGTTGGGATCCGTTGTCTGTGAGGAAATAGCTGTTGATTGGGTTCTTCAGTCACTTCCTAACTCATATAGTGAGTTCGTAAGAGAGTACTATATGATGAACCGCGACGTGACCCTTATAGATCTCACCTATATGCTCATTGCTGCTGAATCAAATGTTTTGGCACAATGGAAAAGCAAAGTTGATTGGTGAATCTTCCTTCAAGACCTCTATGGATATAGAAAATGGCAACGAAAGACATGCTATGATCGAAAGGTTTGATCATAAGAGAAAGGCCATGTCTGAAGTAGTTCCAAAAGAGTCAATTTGCTTTTATTGCCAAGAGAAAGGGCATTGGAGACGAAGATGCCCTATTTACCTAAGAGATCTAAGAGATGGGAGAGTCAAAATGTATGGCTTTGCTTTAGGTAAAATCCATTGACTAACTCTTTTAAGCTTTCTATTCTAGATTCTTAATACATAATATGATAAGATTACAATTGATGTTTTGTAGGATCGAAGAAAAGAAAGGAAGCTTAAGGGAAGAAGTGAGCAAAATCTAACCGTGAAGGAATGGATTTCGATCGCATTTCTCGAAGATTAGATTCTTGAGCTACTACTTAGAGTTAGAATTAGATTGCTAAGAAAGATGTATTAGCATAGTTTTTCAATGAATTGCATTGTAAGGACAAAATTTTTTCCGCAATAAAATAAATTTTGATTTTATATTATTTATTTATCCTTGCAATGGCGTATATGAAAAATTGATGTTTGGACGTTTCTATTATTAGCAATAATGGATTTGATTCTTAGTTATGGAAATGTCGAAAATTTAACAAATAGGGAGAGTTTCTCATCGCCCAAGTTTCAATTGGACAGAAATTTGGAATCACGCAACTTGGTTGCATGATGAATGAGAAATTTCATATTTGGAAATTAGACTAATTCGTTGACAAAGTGTCAAGTGAAGGACTTGGAGATCGAATACAGAAAGTTGCGTGTTGATCAAGTCCACCATAAGAGTAACAATGATATTCGTTATGATTATACTTACAAGACTAAGTGTAATTATGAATTGATTGAAAAAAGTTTAAACCAATAGCAAAACGAATAAGAAGAATCAAGTAGGCAGAAAGATAAAAGTTTCTCCATTCTAAGAAGAAGGGAGAGTAGCTTTTATGCTTTATGATAGGTCTTAATGATTAAGAACCATATCGCAATTAATCCTCTAAGTAAGTCTTAGTACAATTGTATGTTCAAGAAGAGGAATCAAGGATTGAAGAAATGGTTAAATCAAGAAGTCAATCAAACTTCATTCCAATAACAAGTCTTAAAGTTAAGATTGTGACAATGAGTGACAAGTATTAAGAAGGTTTATAACATTCATCAAATGTGGAAAGTTGTGACGTCTTGGATAAGACAAAGACCAACTAGGTCCAATTTATGAAGTGTTTTGATAAAAGCTACACTAACTCTTGAATATTTGTTTGTCAAGAAATGGTTATTGACAAAAGAATCTTATATGTCAAGGAGTCAGTGGGAGTTTTAATGGTCTTGAAAAGGTTCAAGAACAAATCAAATAAACCTTACCGATCATCACTAGCACACGAGTTGTGGTTTACAACCTATCGTGTTGACATTTTTTATTTCTATGCCATTCCAATTGAGCTAATTATGCATGTGAGTTCTATGAGTTCTCATTTTGAACGCATAAAAGGCAAAGCACCTTAATCAATGAAAGGTACATTGATAGGAAAGGGTGAGCTGCTTAACTACTTGGAAGACGTGGTGGGCAGCTGTGCTACCATAAGGCAAGAAATCAAGATTAAGAAATTTCGATCCATATGAGTTTGAATTTGTCGTAAACTTTGTTTTTAACAAATTCACATGGATAGGAACACATACACCGTTTAAATCTAAGTGTCATAAGGTTTCCTCCTTCATGAAAATGATTGTGAAGAAATGCTTTCACTAAGAAAGATTTTAAGAAGATAGTGATTGTAAAATTGCATTCTCAAATTCGATCATGGTTACGGTATCCCTTTCCATGATTTGAGTTGTGAGGTTTGGCAGTTAGTCTTAATTGTTCAGACACACATATGAACTATCTAAGGCAAGGTGTATAAGTTCAAGAAGCCTTGATAAAGGATTATCAAAGCATTAAGTATTAAAAACATGAACTTAAGAAATTCAATAGGTATTGTTTTTCTGAAAGTTAAGATGTTTATGAATACATGTCGAAGCTAGTGGGAACTTAAGTGTTATGTTTTATAGTAATCATCATGATAGTGGGAGCATAAAAGTTATGATTATATGATTATTATGGAAAGTATTGCAAGTTGGCAATATTAATTATAGAAAACAAAAGTTATACCTTGCAAAGTCGTAAGGGTTGTAAAGTTGTTTTGCTATAATTAAGGGAGAGAATATTATGCTTCATTTCAAATCTAAAGGATTAGGTTGAGAAATGTTGATAAATTTAGTCAAAGGTACATAGTGTGTTTTTAAAATTTCGATTATGATTACGGCATTCCTCTTCACAATTCGAATTTTGAGAACATAGCAAATAAAACATTGTGCATCGTGTCCCATACGCTTCGGGTATAGGATCGATTGCAAATGCTTTAATGTTTGACCATTCTAAAATTTTCCAAATGTCTAGCGCATTTAGAGGGAAAAAGGGACTAGAATCGGTTTTGACTAAAATAATTAAACAACTATCAAAGGACAATCCAAAGTTCGACGAGGATTGGTTGCTTGTGAGTAGTTGGAAGCATGGTATTGGATGGACCATATCGACTCTATTATGAATAGAAAAGATTCTATTAAAAATGAGTTGTCATATGGAACATATGGAAGTGTGTCCATATTGGGAATTGAATATTGAGAAATCTATGACTAGATTAGAAACTTTTATGCAAAAAGATGTTCAAAGGAATGTACTTTGAGTGAGAGACATCACGTCTATGGAATTGTCTTGTAACAATCTCCGATAGAGGACTTTGTAATATCATTGGCAATAGTCTTTGTGACTTTTGTGCAGTGACATTACGAAAGGACAATTGCATAAAATGTTAGAATCTAGCATATTCTATAAGAAGCAAGAATTTGATATTCTTTCACTTATGAAAAAGGATTTGGAGTTGTGAAATGAGAATGATTAGAAATGTGCTCAATTTGGTATATTTCACAAAGTAAGAACCATAGGTAAACATTGTGTGCATGCTAGGAGCATGGGACAAGTGTAATAATTCAAGAAAGAAGTTGATTACCCGAAACGACAAATAATGAGTAATCAATATGGTGATAAATAAAAGACGTTTTATTTATACTCAAAGGTTGAGACCATATGGGATTAGTATTATTCTTGTGTTTCACATTTTCATGTTTTGACTTCCAGAATAACTGAATTTATTAAGAATAATCGAATTATTCGAACGGGCCACAGTCGTTCATATGTTGGAAGTAGGTATGAATGAAGACTGTCATGAATTGGTGTGTGGATTGTCTAAAAGAGTATTAGACATAAGCAAATGTTTGCTGCAACGTTCGTGAGTGCTTATGAATATGATTTGAGCATTGGATTAAACCCACGCTCACTTGGATTACTCCATGAATTGTATCACGAGTGATTGGTGAGACGATAACATCTTATATTCTTGAAACCGAGATGTGTGAGTTGTATCTTGCAAATCGGTTGCACATTGATAATATGTAAACGCACTAGTAACTTGGTGTTATAAAACATATTGTTGTGTGTGATTTGGTGAGTGAGTGCAAGCAAGCATTGTATCAAATTTTATCCGTTCCTTTTATCCAATGTAGGATAAAAGCGATATCTTTGGGCCCCTCGATGATTTAGTGATGACAAACGTAAATGCTCGGCCGGGCTAGGGCTAATTTGATTTGTTCAATTAGTCAGTCGTCATAAATCGGAAATCGAGATATAGTACAAAGAGAATGTTTGAAATCATATCTCATATGATATCTAGAATGGAGGAATATATGATCCCTTATCTAAGGACACGCGTATCTGATAGGATCAGAGTTGACAGCGGCTTTGGAAAGCTACGATTGCAGATCAGGATCTGAAGTCATACACAGAATAGTTGTTAGACTTATCCAAGTGGGAGACTGTTGGATTAGTGTCTAAGTCCATAACTATTTTGGTATGTACTTGACCCGATGGTGCATGGTCCTTTTGGGTTGTCTTCACCAAAGCAACTTGATTGGAGAAATAAATAAAGAGAGAGGTTATTATGATTTATTAATACGTTATAAGAATAATATATTAAGGGAGTAATCATATTTGTTTAATTAATATTGGTCAATAATTAATTAGGAATTAATTTTGTGATCAAGTGTAATTAATTAAACTAGAGGGGATGAATTGTAATTATGTGATAGTTACAAAATATGGTAATGGTTATAATAAATATGGGTTGAACGAATTCAAGGAGATAAGGATCCTTGAAATCGTCCAAAGGATAAAAGATAAGGGTTTTCAAGGCTTATCTTATGGTTGCTTGGTGGGCAAGCAACTAGATAAGGATAAGGACTGAAACCTAATCTCTACACCTATATAAATAACCCTAAGGCCATAAGAATTCGTCCATGCCTTGTCTAGGGTTCCTAGAAACAAATTTTATACCTCTTCCCTCTCTCTCTTGCTTCTCCATTTGCTCTTGGTGTTTGTGAACCATTAGAGGAGTGACACTTGTGACTCTAAGCCTTCCAAAGTCAATACAAGGAGATTTGGGATTGTTATTGCTACATAACAATCAAGGTAATATTATAAACCTATTCTTATGTTAATATGATGACTTATATGCTAGAATTAGGTTTTTATTATGTGTTCATAATGTTGTGTATCTAATAGTGAAAACATAGATCCAATGCTAGGGTTGCATGTACACATAGGATTGTTTGTATAAAACCCATCAATAAGGACCAGTTGAGTGTGGAAGGGTTTTAGGAGTCTCGGGGAGTGACCCAACGTTCTGGACTAAGCAAAGTGTTCTGGGAATTTATGGTACTCGGCGAGTGCATGAACGGACTCGGCGAGTCCAAGACAATCTTCATGGAACTCGGCGAGTTGTTCATCAACTCGGTGAGTTGAGGACAGAATGTGTTCATAGGATGAAGAGTAGCTCGACGAGTTCTTCATACAACTCAGCGAGTCAAGTCAGGACATGAGTATCAGTTGATGATGAACTCGACGAGTTGTTCATACAACTCGGCGAGTCGGATGTGGATTCAGTCAGTATTTATTTAGAAGGAAAACTCGTCGAGTCATCGCCTAACTCGATGAGTAGAGACGAGTATGAGGTCTGATGGAAGGATAGGGACTCGGCGAGTTGAGGAGTCAACTCAGCGAGTCAGGTCAACTGGAAGTTGACTTTGACTTTGACTTGGTCAAGGGGTAAAATAGTCATTTTATCCTAAGGGTAGTGTCAGTTTCTGACTAAGTATTTTGTGGGAATTTTAGCCGGAGGTCTTCCAGAGCAGCAGCGGAAACAGTCAGAGGATTCCCGCACAGTTCAACAGATACGAGGTGAGTTACCTTCCAGTAGGGGTGGGTCTAAGGCCACAATGCCGGCCCACCATTGAGGAGTATTTAGAAGATAATTGTCTTTATGATAATTTATCTTGGTCTGGTTTGCATTTGGTTATGAGTTATATATGTATGATATGTTACATGATAGGGATAGTTCCCCTGATAGTGGTCCTCAGTAGGGATGAGATTTAGAACCGAAAACCGGACCGGAACCGGAATCGGACCGGAACCGAAACCGTTAGAACCGGAATATATAGAATCGGTTCTGGTTCCGGGTTTAAAAATTGGCTTTATCCGGGTTTCGGGTAATCCGGGTTTGGGTCCATCGGGTCCGGGTAAACTGGGTCTAAAAACCGGAACCGGTGTTTGGAACCGGAACCACTTTTAGGGTCGGAACCGGTTTTTGTAACAGGTTTAAAAGAGTCATATCTCATTCGTTTCAACTCTGATTGACATGCGGTTTTTTCCAATATGTAGTTTAGTTTTTTTCCATGATTTTAGACTGTAAATTTGTCATTTTTTGTTTTATATTCATGGACTTATACTCCCCCAAAGTCGAGATATCAAAGCTGGAGGTTTTTAGTTTTTTAGTTTTTTTGTATTCGGTGAAAGTTTTAAAACATGCATATCTAATTCGTTTGAAGTCGGATTGACATGTGGTTTTTTCTAACATATAGTTTAGAGTTTGTACATGATTTTAGACTATAAATTTGCCATTTTTAGTCTCATATTCATTGACTTACACTCCCCCAAAGTCGAGATATCAAAGCTGGAAGTTTTTAGTTTTTTTGTATTCGATGAAAGTTTTAAAACATGCATATCTAATTCGTTTGATGACGGATTTACATGTGATTTTTTCCAACTTGTAGTTTACAATTAGTACATGAGTTTAGACTATAATTTTGTCATTTTTGGTTTAATATTCAATGATTTATAGTCCTCCGAAGTCGAGATATCAAAACTGAAAATTTTCAACTTTTCAGCTATTTGTTTTTGTAATTTGTATTCTGTGAAAATGTTAACACATGCATATCTCATTTGTTTAAACTCGGATTGACATGCGGTTTTTTCCAGAGTGTATTTTAGAGTTTGTACATGATTTTAAACTATAATTATGTTAATTTTGGTTCCTTATTCAATGAGTTATAGTCTCCTAAATGTTAGGGTGCAAAGTCATGCTTGGATGTAATGTTTTAGGCTTTCCTCTTTATATGTGTAAATGGGTTGAGTCTTTCCTATAAATAGGAAGTGAGCGACTCCCATTATGTAAGAGTCCATTTTGGAGTGTTAGACTAGAGAGAGAACTTGTATACAAACCCATTTGTATAATCTTTCTTGATCTAATAAGAGCTCACAAATTTATTTACTCCTTGTGTTCTTGAATTTGTATGATGAATCACTAGATCTTTTCTAATTCCACACATGCCATCTATAACGCCCGTAGATCAGGGCTAGTCAATTTAGAAACGTTAAGCGTCAAAAATGACTTTTTGATGGAAGATTATTTTGAATGAATAATCTTAACTAGGTTGTAGTATATGTTAAAAGGATTCCGTACATATAAAGAACGTCCAAATCTGACTTCGTATGAGGAAGTTATGATTTTTCTAAGTTTCAACTTAGCGGTATGCAGCCTAAAATACTCGATTTGAGATCGAGCGGTTTTAGCCGAAGCAATCTAAACGAGAATCGAAGATCTCGTTGTTGGTATCGAAGCGATAAAAGTTAGGCGAGAACGGACGTCAATCGAAGAAGTTATGAATTTATAACGAAATTTTCTGTCCCGGCCTATTAAAAATAAATAATAAAAATAAAGTCAAAAATAGCCGACGAAGTCTAAACGAAAGTTGTAGAGCGTAGTCTCACCTACGTGTGGATATAAAGAACGTTGAAAACGGAGTTCGTATTAAGGAGATATGAATTTTCGAAGTTTATTAAAGAATTAATAATTAAATTTAATTATTAAATCCGACATTATCCGAAGGGGAGTCACCGGGCATATCCGAAGTACGCCCAGCATACTGCTGTACGCCCCGCATACAGCGAAGCATGACGACCTTCGCACTCGATTTCTTCGGATGACGAACGCCATGACGATTTCGGACGAGTATGCCCCGCGTACAGGCGTACGCCCCACGTACTCCGAGGCTCCAGCCTCCTATAAATAGGATGCGAGGGTTCCGGGCTTATTTGCTTATTTCTCCTTGTTTTTGTGTCGAAGCTCTGCGTGTAAACCCCCGAAGCCATCCCGACACCCCAGATCTCATATATAAGTTAAGAAAGAAGTTTTACGCTCCCAAGATCCCGAGAAGTGCGATTCCCGAGCCGAAGCTCTGCCCGCGAGAAGTTCGGTTTTTGTGAAGATCTTCCAGATCTGCCGAAGAATACTACTTCTACGAGTCGTAGTGCTGTCCGATCATCTTCTAATCAAGTGAGTGTCTAGTTACTTTCTTCTAACACATAAATATTAAGTATTTGCTATGAAATACGAGCTATGGGTATAATCTAAAGTTGTTTACATGTGTGGGTGTATAGTCCCTTTCATAAACACGATTATAATATAAGTATTGTTTGAATGTATTAAATATATGTTTTGGGTGAGTATGTGATCACTTTCTTCTAACACACATATATGAAATATTTGCTATGAAATACGTGCTATATCTTTATATATTGTTTGTTTATCTAAGATGAATATGGAATGGATGAACTATATAGGTTTTAATGAGTTAAACTGTATAGATATTTTGTATCTACAAATATGTTGGTAGGACATGGGTAGATGAGATCCGACAGTATGGATCAGATATAGAGGTCAGTTTTAGATCCGGGAGTATGGATCAGACCAAGAGATTAGTTTAGATCCGAGAGTATGGATCAGAACAAGATCTAGGTATAGTAAATTGTCCCTAGTCCTGGAGTATGGATTGGGCACAGTTTAGATCCGGGAGTATGGATCAGAACAGGATTTAGGTATAGTAAATTGTCCCTAGTCCGATAGTATGGATTGGGCACAGTTTTAGATCCCAGAGTATGGATCAGACCAATAGGTAAACTTGTTATTAATCTGAGAGTATGGATTAAGACATAGTTAATTGTTCCTAGTCCGGGAGTATGGATTGGGCACAGTTTAGATCTGGGAGTATGGATCAGAACAGGATTTAGGTATAGTAAATTGTCCCTAGTCCGAGA
This sequence comes from Lactuca serriola, assembly GCF_051521515.1. Lineage (NCBI taxonomy): Eukaryota > Viridiplantae > Streptophyta > Magnoliopsida > Asterales > Asteraceae > Lactuca > Lactuca serriola. The sequence continues at coordinate 228,011,184 of NC_136410.1, read as the reverse complement.
GTATGGATTGTGCACAGTTTTAGATCCCGGAGTATGGATCAGACCAATAGATAAACTTGTTATTAATCCGGGAGTATGGATTAAGACATAGTTAATTGTCCCTAGTCCAGGAGTATGGATTGGGAACAGTTTTAGATCCGGGAGTATGGATCAGACCAAGAGATTAGTTTAGATCCGGGAGTATGGATTAGACCAAGAGGTTAGTTTTAGGTCCGAGAGTATGGATCAGATGGAGAGATTAGTTTAGATCCGTGAGTAGGGATCAGAAAAAGAGGAAATGTTTAGATACGAGAGTTTAGATCGTGTCGTTGTGAGGATCGATGGGGTGGGATAAGAGTTGCTTTTATATGGTGCGATTATATAAGTTTGGATGTTCTATATATATTAATATGATATAATATTGTGGGTTGAAAACCATATATGCTCACCAGGCTCCCAAGCCTGACCCACTCAGTTTAATTGTATCACAGGTATCGATATGAAGCTGCTTTGCACTGAGAGATTAAAGGAGATGTAAATCACTAGAGTAAATAAATGTATGTTCTGTTTATGCTTATATGTCTGTATCGGAACATGACATCCCGAGGTTTTATTATTAAATGAAAATACATTCTCTTTGAGAAATGTTTTGATAAGTTATTATCATATCTTGTTTTGGGAACAAATTCCGCAACCGTTTTCTTTAAAAGATTACTCTGATTTTATAAAACAAAGCATAAACAAATCGGTCTTTTCTGGCCGTGAAAATGGGGATGTCACAGTTGGTATCAGAGCAGTAGTTTAAGCGAACTAGGAATTTGTAGGAAATTTCTAGACTTAAACTTAGAATGCTAAGTAATGATTGTGAGGAGTGTGTCTAAAATATGTTAGGTAGTACACCTAATTTGACACAAGCACTAGTTTATTTTAGGAATGATGCCTAAAATGCTTTTATGTGCTAAATGTTTGTGTGATTGCTATTTTGATGCTATTATTTGTTCGGATCTATGGTTTGTTGCCGACCGGATCTGGAAACCTTATGTGTATAGGATTCTAAGCGTACGTCTACGATATTAGAACTAGCATGTAAACGTTTCGGAGTGATAAGGATGATTTGAATATCTATCGTGAATAAGGATTTAATTTCACCTTATTGGGTGTGTAGATCAAAAATGGTGAGAACAAGAAGTGGAGTTGGAAATGCTGATGAAAACAGGAATCAACCACCAGTGATTGAGCAAATACCTGTCGTAGCAGCAGCACCTGAGCCGATAACAATGGCTGGTGTAGAATTGATGATTCAAACGATGTTGGATCGTCAAATGGAGGAGACTAGGTAGTTGCTTCAACAGAATCGTGAAGAACTGTCAATTCAAGTGGAAGAGCCTGAAGTGAATGGAGGGCATTCAGAGGGAGGTAACTACAGTGGGACGGTTGGACGAGCAGAACCCCCAGTGGTAGAAAGGAATGACCCGGAAAGGGAAAGAAACAGGGATGGGCGTATGTATAAAAATTTCTTGGGCGCCATGCCTCCAAGTCTTTCTGGAAGCCCAAAGCCTGTTGAGATTATGGACTGGATCTCCGAAATGGAGATGGTGTTTGAGAGTTGCGACTGTAGCAACAAACAGAAGACTGTCTTTGCAGTTAGACAACTGAAGACCGGAGTCTTGAGCTGGTGGAATGTAACACCCAGGTTTTCAAAGCAAAATTTTTCATTTAAATAATCAATTTAATATTAAAACACTTGTTTAAAATCTTATTCTTATTCGAATTACAAAACATAGTTCCATTTCCATTTGAATAGACAACCAGGATCCTCCAAAATACAACTCTTTCCTCGGTGTGTACAATCGAGCCGATGCCATTCCGCGTTACTGAAAGAACCTGAAACATCATAACATAAATACTGTAAGCACGAAGCTTAGTGAGTTCCCCAATATACACTTACGCACATACGCCTTTCCAGGCCCTGACCTTCCGGTCCTCATAACATAATCGCCTTCCGGCCCATAACATATTGCCTTCCGGCCCACATATCATACATAAGCACACATAACAATTAACTTACCACATATAGCATACATATCACATAACATATCCGACCTTCCGGTCACACAGTCAAACCCTTCCGGGTACAGTATAGTGAGAAGACTCACCTCGCGGACACTGGAAGATAGCAACTCCTGAAATCTCTTGCACTTGATCCTCCGAGCTACAAGCTCCCTGTCTCATCATATATCTCTTTTTAATACTTCTATCTTCCACGTTAACTGACCCTATAACGTTACACACAGGTCAACTCTGGTCAACGACCATCTCGACTGGACTCGGCGAGTACCCTGGCGACTCGGCGAGTCTAGTCGTCCTCACCAATACTTGCATGATCCCTTTCTACTCGTCGAGTATCCCTCTTGAATCGACGAGGTCCTCGTGGAAGAATCGCGGGGCCACCCCGACTCTACTCGCCGAGCCTGAAGAACAAACTCGGCGAGTCCCAGTGAATCTTCAAGCTACTCGTCGAGTCTGATCATCCGACTCGGCGAGTCTACGCCATGCAGTCGATCGAACTGCTTCCTGAGATACATATATTCTCGAATATACAAACATGGGACCTTCTGGACCTCTGAGGGTCCTAGTACAAGGTTATAAACGTTGAATAACAACACAACAATCCATCTAGACTCCAAATGGGTTCCATAAACCCTAAATCTATATACACATCAATCACAGGAGAATGTAATCCGAATTATTACCTGAATGATGTACCTTCCATGTCCCCAAACTTCAGAACTCGAACTCCCTGCAGTTCCTTTAGCTAGAACCCTTCTCCTCCTTGCACAACAATTCCTTCAAGGTCACCAATGGCCTTCAAGCTTGCTCTAGCCGCCCCAGTCGCCTAGGGTTCTTCCCAATCGATCAAAAGTCGTGAAATGGCGGCATAATAACCCTTATATACGACCCAATACTGAACGGCTAGGGTTTCCGCTGAACAGCGTCGACTCGCCGAGTCCATATCTGGACTCGTCGAGTCCAGTCGTGAACCCGCGACCAAACCTGCGACCCTACTCGGCGAGTCTGGCTCCAACTCGTCGAGTCTCCCCTTTAAAACACCCCCAAAATGCAACTTAACAATACTTGAGATTTTGGGCTGTTACAATTCTCCCCCACTAGAATTAGACTTCGCCCTCGAAGTCTCACTCTGAAAATAGTTCTGGCTGCTGCTCCCGCATCTCACGTTTCGACTTCCCCAGACACTACCGATCTCTTCCGAGGCCGCCACTGAACCAATACCAGAGGTACCTCCTTGTTCCTCAGAACCTTGATCTTCCGATCTCCGACGGCCACTGGCCTCTCGGCGTAACACAGGCTCGCGTCCACCTAATCGTTCTCTAGTAGAACCATTGCTGACTCATCTGCTATACACCTATTCAATTACGACACATACAAGTGTCATGGATCCGTCCCAATTCCGTTGACAGCTCCAAACGGTAGGCCACCCTTCCTGCCTTCGCACCTTCACGAAAAGACCCAACATACCAGGGCCCCCCATTTACCCCTCTTCCTAAATCGAAACACCCCGTCAGAAATACGAAGTCGCCGACCTGAATCACATGCTCGTAACGGCGTCTGCCTGCATAACTTTCCTGATAACTCTAGACGATCACTAACTCTCTTTAACCTGCTGAGTCTGCTCTGTCAACTAAAGCACGAACTCTGAACTGCTCATCACTCTCTGTAATCGGAAAATACCCAAGATGCACTCTGCTCCAAATCTCAACGATCACTCAACCCATAAGGGTTAGGGAACCCTGAACCATCCTATCCCCGATCCAAGGCCCACTTTGCCCATTCCGGACCGACTGAGAGATCCATTCTCCCTCTCAGATCAACTCTCACAAGTTCCCTCTTGCCATCACATACACATACTAAACTAGTCCCAACACTTGCAGGTTGAAAAACCCGATTCACTGATGATATCCTCGAACATCCCCCAAGACGAACCACTGATATCCGTCCTATACCCTGATCAGAATCACACTGAGAATTCAAGATTCTCTATTCCCTTGCATCCTTTCTGAGTCTCGTCAGTCATCCCAACCCGGATGGGTTCCTACTTCACTGCCGCAAACACGATGCTCGAAACCATACTTGAAATATTCTAACCATAACTCTGCTCTGCAGCTTCCACTTTCGTGAACTTGCACCCCTTCGGAGTTACACACCTTCCTCTTTTCCTTTTTCCAAGGAACCCTCTTGGCCATAATGCCACTCCAACCGGTGCCACGGTGCTCGCCCCAAGCGACACCACCCTTTTTGCGTAACCGCTATCCACATACTCTGGTTCTCATTGCAGGGGCTCTCAATCTCATGCACTCTCTCCACTCATCAAAATCACTACCTCAGCTAAACAAGATCACCAATCCCGGGGCCCGACCTTCCAATGTAATCACACTGCACATACACCATCCGTAATCTCACACTGATCCAGCAATACCAACAGAGTCTCCAGCATGACTGGACCGACTCTCATAACACATACTAGCCACTCGAGGCTATATCTCTGTGGGTCCGTACACCCAACTCTGCGAACCCTCAGGTTCTAACTCTGGAACCTTCCGGTTCCAGCTCTAGAAACATGCACAACATAATCCCGTGGGGTTAATGTTGTACAACCCATCACGTACCTCAAACATACCAATACTCTGATCACATAACCCCGGTTACTTACTCAAGCTTGATCCCGGCCTTCCCTCAGGCCTCCACAATCGAATGCCCTAGGTCTGTATCCCGCCCCGCATACCCGACACTCGCTCTCGTCGGCCTATACTCTGCGCTGACAAACACTGCTGAATCCCAACAACTAGGCACCCTCACATACTCATCGATCTCCCGGAGAATTTTCTAATTCTCCCCCACTAAAACACTGTCTAACTGCCACCGATCGTCATTAACGACCTTACAGAACAATCCTGTACAAAGAGAACAATTACACACTGACTGCTTCCCACAAGCACAAGCAACCCTCAGCAAAACACACCCCCTCCCTGATCAACCCACTCACAAGAATCTAGTCCTTCAATCATCCACTCCACGAATGTAGATGCTACCCGACAATCAACCCAGTGCCGCATCTCCCCTAACGACCCCCACGAACGATAACCAAAGGAATCCGCGACAATAACCCATAACCAACCCACAATCTGCCCAAAGGATGAACACCACATCGAAAACCGCACAAGACTACTGACACTAAAACACCAATTATAACCATACCCAACCATCAGGGAACAACGAATGCCAAAGCGAAAACCTGAAGCACCAATCCATAACCATGCCAGACCCGCGAAACAACGAATACCGCATCGAAATCCATACAAGATACCAGCACAAACAATACGCCAAATCAATGCAAGACAATTAAGATATCATGAAAACATCATACCCGCAGCTGCCTCCGGCACTGCTCCGTCTCCCTCTGTCGTACGCAGGTAAACACGACCCTGAGCCCTCTGGGGCTCCGCTCCATCCTGTCCTCCTCAAGTCCCGAATTGGTACTGACCGCCAACAATCCCGTACACAGTGCCCTCCCTTCCGCACTTGCGGTATGCACCACCGGACCCGCAAGCTCCGATGTAACCCCTTTTTACTCGATCATCGACACCTATGGTCTCATGCTTTCCTACTGCATCTCTATACTCCACTTATTACTACTCCTGACAATTCTTGCTTTCTTACATACTGCACCCGGTTCTCCCCCACTAGGGTTCGAACCAACACCAATTAGTATACAATCAACCCACGACTATCTTTCACCAGCGAAATCGTACCTGCCCCAGTAAAGTGCTGTGCAACACCCGATAGTCCCTCCCCTTATGAAGTCAATCAATCCCCTATACTCTGAACCTCTAGCTAACTCTCCAAGAACTTCTCATCACGGCTGCCTCTAATCGTTCCAAATCCCATACTGATCTAATACTAAGCACCTGCACTGCTCGATAACATCTCTGGCTCGCAGACTGCACCGCAGCATCATCGTTCCTCTCATCTCAGCTCATCAACCCGTATCCAACGCCGGATTTGTCCCAAGGACAGGGACTTACTCTCAACATAGACGACAACTCTCCGCACTGCAAAACTCGTCTGAACTCTTCACTGCTACCACTATAACCCAACCTGTTATTCTCAATTAGGTGTGGTGTGGTTCTCGACTACCTCAGCCCCAACTGACTGTCTGTTCACGGTAAATCTCTGTCTCGCGGTACACCCGCTACCTGATGCTCTGAGGGAGGTCATTATCGATAACTACCTGCAGGGTGTACTCCCAAATCCAGAACTGAAACACCAGACCTCTCGCGTCTTGCACACGAGCATAAGTGACACTACCCACCCAAAAGGTGACCTCTCCTCTGTCGTCTGATTGCTCGACTCAACTGAAATTCTCCCCTGTCTTTGACTTTTACCAAAATACTCTGATAGGCACTTGCCTTTCCCCTCGAGGAACGCCTCTCCGTACTCAATCATGGTCTACAGGCCTGAAACCCATAGCGTCCAATCTCTACCTCATCGGTCATAACCGGATAACAAGATAGCCACAAGCATCATCCACTACGAACCATGGTACTCATCCCATGACATCCCTCCTCAACATGCTTCGGTGTATGGTACCTGAACCATAGCAGCACTCCTCAATCTGCTCCAATGTATAGCACTCGGACCACAACATCTATCTCAATCTGTTCCGATGTATGGTGCTCGGACCATAACATCACTCTGTATCCGCTCCGATGTATGGTATCCGAACCATAAAATCACCCCTCAATCTGTTCCTTAGGACCTTCAGAATGCCCCCTGTATCAAGTATGGGTCCTCTGCTTTCAGTAGTACGGGCCCATACTACCTGCCACATCTACCCATACTTTCCACACGGACCATCCCAGAGTTCCTAAGTAGCTGATAAACCTGCTCTTTCACCCATCTCATCGCGCGTGCTCGCTTTCCAACGAAATCCTCTACCCTACCAGCGCACTCATCTGGCTAGGTTTACTCCCTAGTCCCTTCCGCTGTCCTCCCACTTCTTTGCTATCAGCTGCTGAAGAGTTCCTAATGATGCCAACCCTCTACCTCCTGAGTATCGTCATACTCACTTAGTAGCTGACTCCCATCATCGATAACTCCACAAAGCACAAAGCAAGCAGCATTCGAGCATTGAAGCATACATAGGACTCCCCATCTGTGGTAGCTCCACCTTCTCGGCTCATCCTCGGAAGTACCTCTGTACCCCGTAGCTTTACCCCTTGTGCGTTCTAACTAGATACTCTCACTCATCACATACACACAAAAGCATAACGCACATATAACAGCAAACCCTAGGCTAAGGCATCACAAATCAGGCCACTCTAGTCCTAAGATATGAAATACCTAGCCTGTCTCTAGCATGCAATAATATCTCATAAAGTGCATAATAGATACTTCATAATACAAAAGTAAGGGTATTTTGGGAAATCACCGTTTGGCTCTGGCTGATTGTACACACTGCTCTTTCTTGCTTTCTCTTTGAACTCTTATTCACTTTTAGAAAACTATTTATTTGAAAACCTTTTCTTATTCCTCAGTTTGAGTCCAGACTCACCCGTAGGCGCGTCCGAATCCCTCAAACCAAGGCTCTGATACCAATTGTAACACCCAGGTTTTCAAAGCAAAATTTTTCATTTAAATAATCAATTTAATATTAAAACACTTGTTTAAAATCTTATTCTTATTCGAATTACAAAACATAGTTCCATTTCCATTTGAATAGACAACCAGGATCCTCCAAAATACAACTCTTTCCTCGGTGTGTACAATCGAGCCGATGCCATTCCGCGTTACTGAAAGAACCTGAAACATCATAACATAAATACTGTAAGCACGAAGCTTAGTGAGTTCCCCAATATACACTTACGCACATACGCCTTTCCAGGCCCTGACCTTCCGGTCCTCATAACATAATCGCCTTCCGGCCCATAACATATTGCCTTCCGGCCCACATATCATACATAAGCACACATAACAATTAACTTACCACATATAGCATACATATCACATAACATATCCGACCTTCCGGTCACACAGTCAAACCCTTCCGGGTACAGTATAGTGAGAAGACTCACCTCGCGGACACTGGAAGATAGCAACTCCTGAAATCTCTTGCACTTGATCCTCCGAGCTACAAGCTCCCTGTCTCATCATATATCTCTTTTTAATACTTCTATCTTCCACGTTAACTGACCCTATAACGTTACACACAGGTCAACTCTGGTCAACGGCCATCTCGACTGGACTCGGCGAGTACCCTGGCGACTCGGCGAGTCTAGTCGTCCTCACCAATACCTGCATGATCCCTTTCTACTCGTCGAGTATCCCTCTTGACTCGACGAGGTCCTCGTGGAAGAATCGCGGGGCCACCCCGACTCTACTCGCCGAGCCTGAAGAACAAACTCGGCGAGTCCCAGTGAATCTTCAAGCTACTCGTCGAGTCTGATCATCCGACTCGGCGAGTCTACGCCATGCAGTCGATCGAACTGCTTCCTGAGATACATATATTCTCGAATATACAAACATGGGACCTTCTGGACCTCTGAGGGTCCTAGTACAAGGTTATAAACGTTGAATAACAACACAACAATCCATCTAGACTCCAAATGGGTTCCATAAACCCTAAATCTATATACACATCAATCACAGGAGAATGTAATCCGAATTATTACCTGAATGATGTACCTTCCATGTCCCCAAACTTCAGAACTCGAACTCCCTGCAGTTCCTTTAGCTAGAACCCTTCTCCTCCTTGCACAACAATTCCTTCAAGGTCACCAATGGCCTTCAAGCTTGCTCTAGCCGCCCCAGTCGCCTAGGGTTCTTCCCAATCGATCAAAAGTCGTGAAATGGCGGCATAATAACCCTTATATACGACCCAATACTGAACGGCTAGGGTTTCCGCTGAACAGCGTCGACTCGCCGAGTCCATATCTGGACTCGTCGAGTCCAGTCGTGAACCCGCGACCAAACCTGCGACCCTACTCGGCGAGTCTGGCTCCAACTCGTCGAGTCTCCCCTTTAAAACACCCCCAAAATGCAACTTAACAATACTTGAGATTTTGGGCTGTTACAGTTACTGGCAGATATGATGCCTCGAGGGGAAGCCCTGATTATGTCTTGGGAATCATTCCTGGAGCAGTTAAAGATGCAGTACTGCTCAGAGATAGATCTGATTGATCTGAGCAATGAATTCCAGAACATGAAGAAGGGTAAATTGAGCATTGATGATTATGCTACTGTATTTACCGAAAAGTTGAATTTATTTCCATACTTAGTGCCAACTGAAGTCTCAAAAATTGAGAGGTTCGCAAATGGACTGCCTGCCGACTTTGGCCCAACGGTCAAGATGGCAACTACTTTGAAGACAGCAGTCTGAGCAGCTAAAAATGTGGAGACCCAATTAAAGGAAAGGGGTCTGGAGATAAACGAGGTGGGCGAGAAAAGAAAGGTGGAAGGATCTTCAAGGTTCGATGAGAAGAGAAAATTTTCGAAGTATGATTCGAAGAAGCTCGAAGAAGGAGCACAATGGTGTGACAAGTGCAAAAGGAAGCACATTGGGGAATGCTCTAAAGAATTGACCTGCTTTAAATGCGGGAAGACTGGTCATTACGCTAGCAAATGCCCAACCAAAAGAGAAGTCTGCTTTAAGTGTGGCAAAGAAGGGCACTTCAAGCAAAACTGCCCAAGAAGAGAAGAGGCTATAAGGCCAAATGCACCACCAAAGCCAAAAGCATTCCACATGATCCTTGATGAAGCAGATGGAAATGAAAGGAATCAGGAATGAGGATTTTATATCCAAAGATCAAGTTAAAAAGTAACGATATGAAAAGTAACATGTGGTGTAGCCTACTAGCGGTGTAGTATAGGGTGAACTTGAACCTTTGTGTAATCGTTTCAAGAAATAATATAAAACCTAGTTTTGCTATCTGTTGTGTTAATTGATTATGTGATTTTCTTGTGTGGTGACTTGGTCGACTGCGGGACAATACTTGGGACGAGTATGAGTAGGTGTGAAAGGTGGTAGATGCATATACTACCGTAAGCACAGGACTCGCACTTGGATCAGGGAAAGTCACAAGGTTACCAAGAAGCTAGTGATTGATTCCATTTTATTCTGGTATGTCATTACCATTGTTTCGGTAATGACTAGTAAGATGGTTCTTGTTCCGACCCTTGTTGTCATGTTTAAATTTGAGTTCGACTACGAGGAGTATGTTACGTGGTCTAGAGGACCAAGTTAGATGTAACATCTGACTTAAGTCAGAAGGTTGAAGTTAATGCGATTGATAGTGTCGCGCTCGTTGTTAAAAGAAGTTTGTAGGTAAAAGTGCTACATGCTGAAATGTGATTATATCACATTAGAATATGAAGGAAGGTATATTCCATTCTGGAATTTAACTTTATTAAAGACCGAGTCTAAGCGTCGCATCGTGCGATGAGAGGTCAATAGAGCACGACCCATCGATTTGTTACAATAGATAAAGGAAAGTATTTATCCTGAGAAGAAGAAGGAGTCCGTAATAACGACTTATTTGGTAACTCGAGGGTTACGATTGAAAGTACAACATAGTACGATAAGCAGATGCAAGATTTGGCATCTTCTGAGGTCAAGAAAGCCATAGAGTTAAATACTCTTTCGAGGAAACATAGAAGTTACGGTTATTACCTAGGATGAATAAATAACGTGTGGAATCATTATACAAGTTCTATTTTGTTGATGATTCCGGGACGTAATCATCCTAAGGGGGAGATAATTGTAACGCCCGTAGATCAGGGCTAGTCAATTTAGAGACGTTAAGCGTCAAAAATGACTTTTTGATGGAAGATTATTTTGAATGAATAATCTTAACTAGGTTGTAGTATATGTTACAAGGATTCCGTTCATATAAAGAACGTCCAAATCTGACTTCGTATGAGGAAGTTCTGATTTTTCTAAGTTTCAACGTAGCGGTATGCAGCCCGAAATACTCGATTTGAGATCGAGCGGTTTTTAGCCGAAACAATCTAAACGAGAATCGAAGATCTCGTTGTTGGTATCGAAGCGATAAAAAGTTAGGCGAGAATGGACGTCAATCGAAGAAGTTATGAATTTATAACGAAATTTTCTGTCCCGGCCTATTAAAAATAAATAATAAAAATAAAGTCAAAATTAGCCGACGAAGTCTAAACGAAAGTTGTAGAGCGTAGTCTCACCTACGCGTGGATATAAAGAACGTCGAGAACGGAGTTCATATGAACGAGATATGAATTTTCGAAGTTTATTAAAGAATTAATAATTAAATTTAATTATTAAATCCGACATTATCCGAAGGGGAGTCACCGGGCATATCCGAAGTACGCCCAGCGTACAGCGAAGCATGACGACCTTCGCACTCGAGTTCTTCGGATGACGAACGCCATGACGATTTAGGATGAGTACGCTCTGCGTACAGGCGTACGCCCCGCGTACTCCGAGGCTCCAGCCTCATATAAATAGGATGCGAGGGTTCCGGGCTTATTTGCTCATTTCTCCTCGTTTTTGTGCCGAAGCTCTGCGTGTAAACCCCCGAAGCCATCCCAACACCCCAGATCTCATATCCATGTTAAGAAAGAAGTTTTACGCTCCCGAGATCCCGAGAAGTGGGATTCTCGAGCCGAAGCTCTGCCCGCGAGAAGTCTGGTTTTTGTGAAGATCTTCCAGATCTGCCGAAGAATACTACTTCTACGAGTTGTAGTTACTTTCTTCTAACACATAAATATTAAGTATTTGCTATGAAATACGAGCTATGTGTATAATATAAAGTTGTTTATATGTGTAGGTGTATAGTCTCTTTCATAAACACGATTATATTATAAGTATTGTTTGAATGTATTAAATATATGTTTTGGGTGAGTATGTGATCACTTTCTTCTAACACACATATATGAAATATTTGCTATGAAATACGTGCTATATCTTTATATATTGTTTGTTTATCTAAGATGAATATGGAATGGATGAACTACATAGGTTTTAATGAGTTAAACTGTATAGATATTTTGTATCTACAAATATGTTGGGTAGGACATGGGTAGATGAGATCTGAGAGTATGGATCAGATATAGAGGTCATCTTCTAATCAAGTGAGTGTGTAGTTACTTTCTTCTAACACATAAATATTAAGTATTTGCTATGAAATACGAGCTATGTGTATAATATAAAGTTGTTTATATGTGTAGGTGTATAGTCTCTTTCATAAACACGATTATAATATAAGTATTGTTTGAATGTATTAAATATATGTTTTGGGTGAGTATGTGATCACTTTCTTCTAACACACATATATGAAATATTTTCTATGAAATACGTGCTATATCTTTATATATTGTTTGTTTATCTAAGATGAATATGGAATGGATGAACTACATAGGTTTTAATGAGTTAAACTGTATAGATATTTTGTATCTACAAATATGTTGGGTAGGACATGGGTAGATGAGATCTGAGAGTATGGATCAGATATAGAGGTCAGTTTTAGATCCGTGAGTATGGATCAGACCAAGAGATTAGTTTAGATCCAAGAGTATTGATCAGAACAGGATTTAGGTATAGTAAATTGTCCCTAGTCCGGAAGTATGGATTGGGCACAGTTTAGATCCAGTAGTATGGATCATAACAGAATTTAGGTATAGTAAATTGTCCCTTGTCCGAGAGTATGGATTGGGCACAGTTTTAGATCCCGGAGTATGGATCAGACCAATAGGTAAACTTGTTATTAATCCGGGAGTATGGATTAAGACATAGTTAATTGTCCCTGGTCCGGGAGTATGGATTGGGCACAGTTTAGATCTGGGAGTATGGATCAGAATAGGATTTAGGTATAGTAAATTGTCCCTAGTCCGAGAGTATGGATTGGACACAGTTTTAGATCCCGGAGTATGGATCAGACCAATAGGTAAACTTGTTATTAATCCGGGAGTATGGATTAAGACATAGTTAATTGTCCCTAGTCCGGGAGTATGGATTGGGAACAGTTTTAGATCCGGGAGTATGGATCAGACCAAGAGATTAGTTTAGATCCGGGAGTATGGATTAGACCAAGAGGTTAGTTTTAGGTCCGAGAGTATGGATCAGATGGATAGATTAGTTTAGATCCGTGAGTAGGGATCAGATAAAGAGGAAAAGTTTAGATACGAGAGTTTAGATCGTGTCGTTGTGAGGATCGATGGGGTGGGATAAGAGTTGATTTTATATGGTGCGATTATATAAGTTTGGATGTTCTATATATATTAATATGATATAATATTGTGGGTTGAAAACCCTATATGCTCACCAGGCTCCCAAGCCTGACCCACTCAGTTTAATTGTATCACAAGTATCGATACAAAGCTGCTTTGCACTGAGAGATTAAAGGAGATGTAAATCACTAGAGTAAATAAATGTATGTTCTGTTTATGCTTATATGTCTGTATCGGAACATGACATCCCGATGTTTTATTATTAAATGAAAATACATTCTCTTTGAGAAATGTTTTGATAAGTTATTATCATATCTTGTTTTGGGAACAAATTTCGCAACCATTTTCTTTAAAAGATTACTCTGATTTTATAAAACAAAGCATAAACAAATCGGTCTTTTCTGGAAGTGAAAATGGGGATGTCACACCATCATAATCAACACCAATACAATTGGTATCAGAGCGGGTGTTCTTGATTTGATCAAGAATTGATCCTTGATGGCTTTCTTGATTTGGTGATTCATTTTATGATCTTCGATCTTTATGTTTTAGAGAATTTTTGGATTCTAGAAATCGAATTCATCTTTGATTCTATTCATAATTCGATTTTCTTCACTAGAATTCAAGTGATTTTTACTTTCTCTCTCTAGAAAACCCATTCAAAATCACTTTCTCTCTCTAGAATTCTTCAAGTTATTATGATCATGGTGTGTTTGCCATATGATTCTTGGATTGTGATCGTTAAACATGTGAAATAAAAAGTAAATGAAGATCAATTTTATGGGTTGGTGTTAAGAAAATTGATTTCATGGGGTAATTTGGTTTCTTATGTAGATTTGAAGGATGATAATGGAAGCTTGCTTTTTCAACCACTTTGTAAGATTGTATGGTTGAATAAAATTGCATTTTCCATATTAGTTCGTAGTAGAAATCAAAAGGAAGGAGAAGAAAGAGATTTGTTCAATAAGAAATATATTTCTCTAGTTGAAAACCCGAATGATCTTCATGCTCTTAAGTTTGTTGAAGTTCAAGACAATGGAGTTCAATGTGATGTTCTTGATGTTCTTGAAGTTCATGATAAGAAGATTCAAGTTGATTCTCATGATGAAAAAGTTTTTTGCTCGATTGGAGTTCAAACCGATGATATTTTGTGTTCCTGTGATTCATTTGAAGGAATGATTCCTTATCGGAAGCCGGTGATTCAAGAAATTCACAAATATCAAACTCCAAAAGATTTGATTCAAATTCACAAAGTTGATTTTGTGGAAAGTGGGTTTGTTCATGAAGTCAAGTCTTCAAGATGCAAAAAGATGAGAAAGAAAAAGAAGAAGAAGATGAATCGGAAGAATAAGCGGGTTTACTCACAAAAATCGTCATATGTTGTGAAGCCAAAATCCGTGAAGCAAATTTGGGTTCCAAAGCAACAATCTACAAAGGTTGCATTGAATTTGAAGTCAAAACCCAAAAGTGTTGGTGGTTCTTTTGAAGATGTTCTTAGATCGTTGAAGAACAAGAAGAACACGAAGAACGAGTTGTACATCTCGCATGGTGGGTGGTACAATGTTCGAATTGGAGATTTTCTCATTCCGACAAAAGAACCAAGATCTTCCAAATTTGATTCGTTCGTTGAAAATGGATCTTGATTCGTCAAAAAGGTATCTCAAATTCTTAAATGGATTCCAAAACATCCATGATTTTGATTCGTATTTTTCGTTTTTCATTTTTGATCGATTTGTTTCGTTGGATCTAATCCGTTTCAATCCCTTTGTTGATCCAATTAATTTTTGTTTAGATCAAGTCCAATCAAAAACGAAATTCTGGTTGATTACTGTTCATCATCCATGTTTGAGCCCAATTATTGATTCGTTACTGTTCATCAAGCACAATTTAGCCCAAAATTCACTTTAAGTCGGTTACTATTCTTATTTGGTCTATGTTCGTGATCTGTTCAAATTGAGAAGCCCAAAATCTTTTTGATCCAGTACTGTTCGTTGCATTTTGTGATCGTAAATCTTGAACAATTTATTTCAATTAAAATATTCCTTCAGTTCATGTATCAAAAAGGTGTTTTCTCATTTTGACGGAACTCTCACTTGCTTCGTATCTTATTCATCAGATCTTACAATTGAAACTAAGAATCGATTTCAAAGGTGATTACGAAGGCTTGAAGCAACACGGAACTAAAATCGATTCTGGATAACAAAGGATTAGAGTTGAATACTTGATTTTGAACTGATTGAATTGGGATTGGAAGATTGAAATATCAGGAAGATAAAGTAGAGTCGAATGTTCAAATCAACTGGTATGACTCGAAATCGATTTCAATTATATTGATTTTGTTGAGTTCAACTGCTTACAGATCAATGAAATCGAAGATTCGAGTTTCTAATAATGAATGGGAAGTCGATTAGGGAGTCGATTGAAGTCAAAATTGAATGTGTAGATTGGCAGATGAAGGTTTCGATTGCTGATTTTAAAAACGAAAAGGGAATATAATTTTAGAGTTGAAATTAACTTCGCATGTTGATGAGTTTATGTCGGTTGATAAACTGTGGAATCGACTTTGGTGATATTTTGTATCAAGATTGTTAAAAGCGAAGCTTGTGATGGAGGTTAATGGAAAATAAAGGACGAATCGTGTATGGAATGGGTTGTTAAAGAGGTTGATGTTTGCGATAGGATTCGCATGGTTGAAGGATTGAACAATTGTGTTCACATCTGGTTAATTGATTTTGATTTCGCAAGCTTGGAATCGAAGAACTGGATTGTGTTCGCATCTGGTTAATTGATTTTGATTTCGCAAGCTTGGAGTTGAAGAACTGGGTTGTGTTCGCATTTATGGATTGGTTTCGCATTTGTGTGAATAAATAATTGGGTTCGCATATATAGATGTGATATGGAACTCAAAAATGTTCGCATCTGTGATATGGGATAAAGATGCGAAGTGTGCGAAGAGGTAAAGATGTGAAGTAAGGAACGTGCGAAGCTTTTCACTGATTAGTGAATTGGGGAAGAAGAAAACAAAGAGTTTCAGTTTGCACCCCTTATATTTTCACGAAATGACAAAAATAGCCCAACTTCGCAAGTTTGAAGAACATGCAGAAATTTTCAAAATGAGTACCTGCAGTTTCGCATTTTTGGCAACAAATACCCAACTTCGCAAATGGGTAATAAAAGCTGAGAAATTGCAGAATTTTTAGTTTTGGTCCTTGCAGTTTGTGCGAATTTATGCTTTATGCCCGGTTTCGCAAATGGGCTAGAGTTTCGCATATTTGGCTGTTTTTGGCGCAACGGGTCCCTGCAAGTTTCAGAAAGTGACAATTTCTACCCGGATTTTGAAAAATCTTGCAACTTTCACTCAAAAAGTCAAAATTTTTCATAAATTGGAAATTTTTTGTGGCTTTTTCGTGATTGTTATTCCGTGCAAGATTTTTGCTGATTCATTTTTGGTACACATCAAGGGGGAGTATTGTATTGTCTATTCCTCGGGCGCTTCTCATCCTTAGTGGGTTTTATAATCATTTTTTGATTATAAAAAGGGGGAGAATGATGAATGATGGATATTCGAAGCTTCTCGGGTTTGTCGAATACTCATTTGCGGATTTGAAGACAGGTGTTACTTTGAGGGGGAGTTTGGTCTTAATCGTGCTAGCTCATTGGAGATTAAAGCCGGACATCCAATCCTAACTTTGAGGGGGAAAATGTTAGGGTGCAAAGTCATGCTTGGATGTAATGTTTTAGGCTTTCCTATTTGTATGTGTAAATGGGTTGAGTCTTTCCTATAAATAGGAAGTGAGTGACTCCTATTATGTAAGAGTCCATTTTGGAGTGTTAGACTAGAGAGAGAAATTGTATACAAACCCATTTGTATAATCTTTCTAGATGTAATAAGAGCTTACAAAGATTTATTTACTCCTTGTGTTCTTGAATTTGTATGATGAATCACTAGATCTTTTCTAATTCCGCACATGCCATCATAATCAACACCACTACACCAAAGTCGGGATATCGATATGAAAATTTTCAAAATTCAACCCACTAAGTAGTAAGTAATTACCAAAAAATTCCGGTTTTTCCGGGTTTTCCGGTTCTAAACCCACTTTATCCAGTTCCAACCTACCCACTTTGATGTTTCAGGGTTTTCCGGTTCTAGAACCACTTTACTCGGTACCATAACCGAAACTGAACCGGAACCGATTCCTATATACCGGATAGGTTTCCGGTTCTACAAAATCATGTTAACCGGTTCTGGGTTTTTCGGGTCCGGATCCATCCGGTCCGGGTTTGGACCCACTTTCATCCCTAATCCTCAGGACCAAGGGGTAGGTCAGTACCCGGATATGTCTGAATGTGTGCTTACATCTTGCTATTGTATGCTAGTAGTAGGGGGTGGAATAGTCCCCAGTTACCAGTTGAGAGATACCAATGACGATTACCAGTTGAAAGATACCGATGACGATTACCGGCTGAAAGATACCGATGATGTTTACCGGTTGAAAGATACCGATGGTATTGTATGGTATGTGGTATGATGGGGGAACTCACTAAGCTTTGTGCTTACGGTTTCAGTTTTTGGTTTTAGGTACCTCTTCGTCTAAGGGGAAGGAGCCGGCGGCGTAGCATGGCATCACACACATATATGATTTTTCCGCATGGTGTTTTCTGGGATTGTACTCTGATATGACATTTGTTTATGGTTGTGGGTTTCAAATATGATACTTGGTTTTGAGATGTCGTGTTTATACAATACTTTATAATGAATGTTTTATGAATTAATTAATCAAAAATGAAATTTTTGGGGTTAAATTTTGGGATGTTACAAGTTGGTATCAGAGCCCTAGTTTGAGGGATTCGGACACGCCCTCAGGGGTGTCTGGACTCAAACTAAGGGGCTAAAAGATTTTTACAATAAAATGGTTTTCTAAAAATCTAAGCGAAAGGATTTTACGAAAGACAAGGTGTGTGATGCATGCGACCGGCCGGGCTCAAGTAAGTTTTCCCCAAGATACCCATACGTGTTATGTTATGCTATATGGCTTGATTCAGAATTGCATACTAGAATAGGACTAAGGATCTAGGAAGATGCCTAGTGTGCCTGATATATGATTTTGATAATCGTATGCTAGTTAGGGCTAAGGATCTAGGAGGATGCCTTATATGCCTATTGTATGAGCTGTATGCTAGGGCTGTTTAGTCAGCAGTAGGATGGCCTGCATAGGTTATGCCTGATTTGGTTACTCAATGCAAGAATGCTACTTGCTTTGTGCTACGGGGGTTCTGGCTATTTCCAACTAACTAAGGAGCGGATATGTAACAGTACCTGCAAGTTAGTTAGAGGGAAATGGTAGGGGCTCCTGTGCAGCTGATGGAGGAGAGTAGGTCGGAGAGTGTCCTAGGGAAGCCTACGATGAGGTTAGTGGAAAGGGGTATCGGTAAAGGGACCTGGTGAAGTCGAAGCAATCCCTGAGGAAAGCACGGGTAGATGTGGAAGGTAGTATGGGCCTGTACTACTGATAGTAGAGGACCCGTACTCGAATCAAGGAGGGCCTAGATGAAACCGGGAACCTTGGAGAGTGTGTTAGATCTCTCGAGTATATATATGATCCTTACCTTTATGTGTGTATTTTCAGCATGGTGACCACATGACTTGGAGCAGGAGGTTCCTGATCAAGATCAGGATCAAGCTCGGGTTCGGGATCTGAGCAGGTTGATGACGGGCTACGCGAGTTCATCGCGTCTGAGATCACGAGAGGCATCCTTGATCGACCCCTATCATCTTCGGGTCGATCAAGGAGGGGATTGTTGAGCTGATGGAGGATCGTCTCCTATCATTCAGGAGTGATATGGCGTCTATCCA
Organism: Lactuca serriola; assembly: GCF_051521515.1. Classification (NCBI taxonomy): domain Eukaryota; kingdom Viridiplantae; phylum Streptophyta; class Magnoliopsida; order Asterales; family Asteraceae; genus Lactuca; species Lactuca serriola. The sequence goes on along the minus strand of NC_136410.1, from coordinate 227,992,073 downwards.
GGTGGGTACGCGCACACTGTCCTTTAAAGACTTTCGTGGAAGTGGTGCGCCGGATTTCCATGGGGTGAAAGACCCTATTGCTTCTAGGAGATGGATCGCAGACATTGAGTCTCAAAGGTGAGATATGCAGCAGGATGCCTGCGAGACAAGGCTAGGGATTGGTGGGAGTCTGTTGGCGACTCATTGGGAGCCTCGGTTGTTGAGGCTATGACTTGGTCGGACTTTGTGACCAGATTCAGGGCGGAGTTTGCGCCAGATGTGGAGCTTCAGCGGCTGGCCAGGGAATTTTTGGATATGAGGCAGACTACAGAGACTGTGGCGGAGATCACCCCAAGTTCCGGGAGAGGGAATTGCTAGTGCCCCAGTATGCGGGTTTTGAGGATATGAGGAGGGCCCACTACCACGACATGATACGAGCTGACATTGGCGAACATGTTAGTTTTATAGCTTGCCATACCTTGGATTCCATGATTGCTAGGGCTAGGGAGAGGAAGATTGATCTGGAGCACGTCCAGAAGAGGAAGGCAGTTGAGGAGCTGACGACTGGGACTTCGGGGAAGAAGCCCAAGGGATCTGATGGTAGGCCGAAAGGCCATGCAGAACGGGACCGCTGTGGGAAATGCGGTCGGTCACACGAGGGAGCTTGTCACACTGGGCTGGGTTCGGGCTGCTATAAGTGTGGCAAGTGTAACACTTGTGTTTCTAGCCTAGGCATTTATATTGAGGTGATAGTCTAGGTTAACCTTTGTAACTCATTTTGAAGAAATGAAAAAAGGAATTATGTGAATTCTATGTGTTTTATGCTTAATTATTAGTGTTTAATTAATTACGAATAAAAATAAGCATCAAAATTAAAGTATGAGATAAGCCCGATAACTTTACATAAAGTTGTAGTGGTCGAAACAAGGATTTCGGGGATATAAAGAATACCAAAATCCGAGTTACCTGTCGAAGTTTCGCGACAAAACCGACACGGTGTTGAATGTCGTAAAAAGTGAGTTTTTGATAAACTACTTTTTAGCCTTAGTAATCTAAACCAAGGTTGTAGTATTCGTTAAACCGAGAAGTTCGATAAAAAGAACGCCCAAATCTGACTTCGTATGAGGAAGTTATGATTTTTCGAAGTATCAACTAAGCAGTAGACAGCTAAAAACTCGAATTTTAGATCGAGCAATTTTTAGCCTACACAACCTAAACAAGAATTGAAGGTCTCATCATTAGTAGCTCAACGGTAAAAAGTCTGACAAAAACGAACGTTGGATGAAGAAGTTATGAATTTTTAATGGATTTCCTGTCCCGGTCTGTTAAAAATAATAATAAAAAAATTAATGTCAAAATAGCCAACAAAGTCTAAACGGAAGTTGTAGAGCATAATTTTAGCTACGCGTGCATATAAAGAACGTCAAAACGGAGCTCGTATATGAAAGTTATGAATTTTAGAAGACTTTGCCACAAAATTCGAGAAATTTCACATAAATAAGCTTCACCTGGAAGTGCCACGTCACCCTCGCCTCGCATGTGCCACGTATTCGAAATATGCTGAGTCACCGAAGCCACCTGGCGAGACGTGTCGCCTGCCCTCGCATCCAAAGTCCGGTCCACCAGAGGTCCGACGCGTGTTCCATTCCTTGTGTCCGAGCCTCGCAGAAGGAGCCACGTCGGAAGCCTCAGACTAGACCGCGGTCCAATCAGGAGGCGACAACGAGTCCCTCGCATGTGCGAGCCATGAGCAGCCCACGTGCGAGCCCTCCCTGCGAGCATTCGGATCTGCGACATGTGTCCTCTTTCTAGCCGTTGGATCAGAAGCCTCGCCCCTATAAATAGAAGGGTGCGAGACCTCCTGGGTTACTTTGAGAATTTGCCACTTTTAACCCCTTTTCCCATATTTTCTTCATATTAACATCCCCCAAAGCCCCGGTACTTATTCTAAAGCCCAGAATACGCCACGAAGCGCCCGAGAAGCCCAAAAAATTTATCTTTTCGTTTTCGAAGCCCGACCTTTGCAAAGCCCGGTTTCTCAATAAAACTCCCGGTTTTATTAGAAACGATCGTTTTAGGAAACGAATTGCTACCCGATTATCATTAAATCAAGTGAGTGTATAGTCACTTTCATTTTACACATAGATATGAAGTATTTTCCTTATAATACGTGCTATGTGTAAATATATTAATTGTTTATTTGAGGTGACTCTCGAGTTGATGTTTTATACAAGTTTTAAACTGTACAAGTATTATTATCTACAAATATGTTGGGTAGAACATGGGTAGATAGTGATGTGTGATAAAATAAAATTGATTAGAGGCCTCGATGTGTTTTGAGATCCAGTCATCTAGCGGAGTTTGGATGACGACCACAGACTTTCTAGACAGTCCAGTGGGAAACATTAGCAGGTCCGCAACCTGTAGGTGTTAATGAACTAGAGTGTTCATTCTCTGTACTCCATCCCCCTCATGGTTTCCTTTAGGACATGTATGGCTGAGGAAACCCTTTAGCAGTAGTGTCCATCTCGATGATATTCTTTAGGCTAGGTCCCTTGTGAAAAGTGTTTAGGGACGTAAAGTGAGGATAATGGGAACGGCTAATCAGGGTTATTGTTGATTGGTGAACTTAATAAGTTTATTATTACTGTGGGTTGAAAACCCTATATGCTCACTAGGCTCCCAAGCCTGAACCACTCAGCTTTTTATGTTACAGGTAGTGGACCCCGAGCATAGTCGAAGGACGACGAGAGATTTTTGGATTATAGGTCAATAGTTGTAAATAACTGTTGAAAGGCTTATAATGTCTTGTTTATGCTTTTGATTTGTATCGGAACATGACATCCCGAGGTTTTGATATATATGTAAAATATATACCTTCTTAATGAAGGGTTTTGATAAACTTTTATCATATGTTGTTTGGGGACCAATTCCGCAACATCTTTTAAAAAGATTTCTCTGATTTTATTTTAAAAAGCATAAATTAAATCGGTCTTTTTTGGCCGAGAAATTAGGGGATGTCACAGTTGGTATCAGAGCAATAGTTTAAGCGAACTAAGAAACTGTAGAATTTCTAAACTTAAACTTAGAATGCTAAGTGATGAGTGTGAGATGAGCGTCTACCATATTTTAGACACGAGCACTAGTTTATTTTAGGAAAGATGCCTAAAATGCCTTTATGTGCTAAATGCTATGTGTTTGCCATGTGTGCCATTATTTGTTCGGATCTATGGTCTATTGCCGACCGGATTTGGAAACCTTATGTGTGTAGGATTCTAAGCGTATGATTACGAGATTAGAACTAACATGTAAACGTTTTGGAGTGATAAGGGAATTAATATGTCAAACAAGGATAAAGACCTAAATTCACCTTATTTGGTATATAGATTGTAATGGCAAGAACTCGTAGTGGAGCTGCAAATGCAAACGGAAACCAGGATCAACAGCCTCAACCTCAAGTAGTTGAGCAAGTACCTGTTGTAGGAGCTGCACCTGAGTCAATGACGATGGCTGGGGTACAAGCAATAATCCAGATGATGTTAGATCGCCAAATAGAGGAGACAAGGCGATTACTACAAAAACATAGGGAAGAGACTACGATACCTGTTGAACAGCCCATATTGAATGAAGGGAAATCAGTAGGAGGGAACTACAGTGGGACTCTTGGTCAAGCCAACCCACCGATAGTTAGACAAGACAACCAGGATGGAGGAGTTGATGGACGCAGGTGCAAATACAAAGATTTCATGGCATCTAAACCGCCGTGTCTATCTGGAAGTCCGACACCGGTGGAAGTCATGAATTGAATCTCCGAAATGGAGACGTTGTTTGAAAGTTGTGAGTGTAGCAACAAACAAAAGACCGCACTTGCAATTCCTCTGTTAAAGTCTGGTGTGTTGAGCTGGTGGAAGTTACTAGCTGATTTGATGCCCAAGGGAGAAGCTAGTAAGATGTCTTGGGAAGATTTTGTGGTACAACTGAAATTGCAGTACTGCTCTGAGCAGGATCTTCTGGAAATTAATAATGAGTTCCAGAATTTAAAGAAGGGAAAGATGAGCGTTACTGAATACGCTGCTAGTTTTATGGAAAAGATGAAGCTTGTTTCTCATCTAGTTCCAACTGAACTCTCTAAGATCAAAAAGTTTGCCCTCGGATTACTAGCGGACTTTGGTCCGATGGTTAAGCAAGCAACCACTTTGAAAGCCACCATCTAGGCTGCTAAGAATGTTGAGGTTCAAATCAGAGAGAAGGGTCTGGAAAGGGCGGAAGTTGGTGAAAAGAGAAAATTTGAAGGAACTTTAGGTTCCAGCAAGAGAAGCAAATTTTCTAAGTCCAAGAAGTTTGGAGGATGAGGTGAAGTGAAATGGTGTGAGAAGTACAAGAAAAAGCACTCTGGGAAATGTAGTGAGGAGGTGACTTGCTTCAAATGTGGAAAGACTGGGCATTATGCCAACGTGTGTCCGTCCGACAAGAGGGTATGTTTTGAGTGCCATGAAGTAGGGCATGTTCTTAAAGACTGTCCAAAGAGGAAGGATGTAGCAAAGCCCAATCTACCACCAAAGCCGAAGGCGAGAGCCTTTCAGATGACACTTGAAGCTGCAAAAGAAGAAGTCGATGTCACTTCAGGTACCTTTCTCATAAACGAATTGCCTGCCCAAATTTTGTTTGATTTTGGAGCCAATTACTCCTTTATATCGCATGAATTTGGTAGAAAACTAGCTTTGCATGTAGATAAGCTAGTTAATGCTTTATTAGTCGAGATTGCTAGTGGCAAGTTTGTACCTGTTAGCCATCGTATGAAAAACATCCTCATTGACTTGGATGGGAATAAGTTCCACGAGGAATTATTGACTATCGAGTTAAATGGATTCGACATAGTTTTAGGAATGGATTGGCTTAGTGCCAATGATGCCGAAATATTGTGAAGAAAGAAGATAGTAAAAGTAAACCTGCTAGGGAAAGAGTCGTTTATGGTGTATGGAGACAAACGCAGAGTAAATTCTGGAATCATTCCCTAATGAAAGCCAGAAAGTGTTTGGCCAAGGTATATACATCATATCTCGCATTCGTGATCGATGGTAAGAAAGAAGAGAATGAGGTGCAGAATATTCTGGTGCATGGTGTGTGATTATCCGGAAGTCTTTCCCAAAGATCTTCCCGGATTGCCCCCTGATTGACAAGTAGAATTTCGTATCGACTTGTTACCAGGAACGACGCCGATAGCAAAAGCACCATATCGATTAGCACCAACAGAGATGAAAGAACTTATGACACAACTTCAGGAGTTATTGGACAAAGGTTTCATTCGACCTAGTTCATCGCCCTAGGGAGCCCCTGTGTTATTTGTAAAGAAGAAAGACGGGAGCATGAGAATGTGCATCAATTACAGAGAGCTGAACAAAGTAACGATAAAGAACAAGTACCCGTTGTCGAGGATCGATGACCTGTTCGACCAGTTACAGGGTTCGAGTTATTTCTCGAAGATCGATCTTAGGTCGGGATACCATTAACTAAAGGTGAGAGAGCAGGATATCGAAAATACTGCATTTAGAACAAGATATGGACACTATAAATTTTTGGTTATGTCGTTCGGACTAACCAATGTCCCAGCAGCTTTCATGGATTTGATGAATAGGGTTTGTAAACCATTCCTAGATAAATCCGTGGTAATATTCATAGACGATATCTTGATTTATTCGAAAAGCAAGCAGGAGCATGAAAAGCATCTGCGTGAAGTGCTAGAAGTCCTGAAAAAGGAGAAGTTGTATGCAAAGTTCTCCAAATGTGAATTTTGGATTCAAGAAGTCGAATTTTTAGGTCATGTGGTTAACCAAGAAGGAATAATGGTTGACCCAGCAAAGATTGAAGCTGTGATGAAGTGGGAACAACCAAAAAGCCCTACGGAGATTCGAAGGTTTTTAGGATTAGCTGGATATTACTGAAGGTTTACCCAAGGCTTTTCTTTGATTGCTACTCCATTAACAGCTTTGACCCATAAAGGAGCTACTTATGCTTGGAATGAGAAGCATAAAGAAGCCTTTGATAAGTTGAAGAAGAGATTGTGTGAAGCACCGATTCTTTTATTGCCTAAAGGAGTTGATGACTTTGCAGTTTATAGCGATGCATCTAGAGTTAGGTTAGGTTGTGTTCTGACCCAAAGGGATAAAGTGATCGCACATGCATCAAGGCAATTGAAGGATCATGAAAATAACTACCATACTCACGATTTGGAGTTGGCAGCGGTAGTATTCGCCCGAAAGATATGGAGGCATTATCTTTATGGCACAAAGTGTAAACTTTTCATTGATCATAAGAGTCTTCAATATCTCTTTAATCAGAAGGAATTGAACATGAGGCAACGACGCTGGCTAGAGTTACTCAAGGACTACGACTGTGAGATACTTTACAACCCTGGTAAAGCAAATGTTGTTGCTGATGCTCTCAGTCGGAAGGTAAACCTTCAAAAGAAAAGGCCAAAAGCGTTGAGAATTGAAGTTGTCTCGACAATTGTGGAAAGTATAAAGAAAGCTCAAGAGGAAGCTTTACAGAAAAATGACCGAAAGGAAGAACGTTTGGGCAAAATGTTAGTATTCGGTACAAACAACCAAGGGTTGAAGGTATTCCAAGATAGGATTTTGGTACCTAAGACGGGCGGAGTAAGAGATCTTCTGATGGAAGAAGCTCACAAGACCATGTACTCGATTCATCCCGGCAGTACAAAAATGTATAGGGATCTAAAGCCCTATTATTGGTGGCCGACGATGAAGCTCGATTTTGCTAAGTATGTGGCCGAGTGTGTAACTTATGCTAGAGTTAAGGCACAACATTAGAAACCATATGGGAGTTTAGAACCTTTACCCGTACCCAAGGTTAATAGGAAGACATCACCATGGATTTTGTGACTAAACTGCCCAGAACAAGGAACATTCACGACATGATTTGGGTGGTCGTTGATCGCTTCACTAAGAGTGCAAATTTCATAGCAGCCAAAGAGAAATGGTCTATGGATAAACTTGCGAATTCTTACGTGAAGGAAATTGTGAGGCTTCACGGTGTTCCACTAACAATTGTATCCGATCGTGACAGCCGTTTTACCTCAAGGTTTTGGAGGAGTATACAAGAGGAATTGGGTACCAAGTTGTGTTTAAGTACAGCTTACCATCTGCAAACCGATTGTCAGAGCGAACGAACGATTCAAACATTGGAGGATATGCTGAGAGCATGTACCCTAGAATTCCAAGGTAACTGGGATGAACACTTACCTTTAGTAGAATTCTCCTATAATAATAGTTTCCACTCAAGCATTAAGATGGAACCTTATCACGCTTTGTATGGAGAAAAGTGTCGAACGCCATCATGTTGGCTGGAAGCTGGGGAAAAGCAGTTTATGGGACCTGAAATAGTCCATCAGACTGCTGAAAATTTGAAAGTGATAAGGGAAAGGATGTTAGCTGCTCAAGATCGACAAAAGAGTTATGCTGACAAGAAAAGACAACCGATAACCTTTGAAGTTGGAGATTCGGTTTTACTTAAAGTCTCGCCGTGGAAGGGACTTTTAAGATTTGGGAAATGAGAAAAGTTGAGTCCAAGGTTTATTGGACCGTTCAAAGTTCTTTAGAAGATCGGGAATCAAGCTTACAAGCTAGAGTTACCGGAAGAACTTGAGGGTATTCATAACACCTTTCATGTGTGTTATTTGAGAAAGTTCACGGGAGATGTGCCCGACATAATTTTGATTTCTGAGTTAAGGTTCGATGAAAACAAGAGGTTGATCGAAGAACCTGAGGCAATCGTTGACCGTAAGACTAAGAAGTTGCGACGCAAGATGGTCGATTTAGTGTTTGTGTGTTGCAAACATACGAATGGGCCAAATCTCACTTGAGAAACGGAGAGTGACATGATAAGTCGCTACCCATATTTGTTTGGTGATATATGATTCCGGGGACGGAATCATCCTAAAGGGGAGAGAATTGTAACACTCGTGTTTCTAGCCTAGGCATTTATATTGAGGTGATAGTCTGGGTTAACCTTTGTAACTCATTTTGAAGAAATGAAAAAAAGGAATTATGTGAATTCTATGTGTTTTATGTGTTTTATGCTTAATTATAAGGGTTTAATTAATTAAGAATAAAAATAAGCATCCAAATTAAAGTATGAGATAAGCCCGATATCTTTACATAAAGTTGTAGTGTCAAAACAAGGATTTCGGGGATATAAAGAATACCAAAACCCGAGTTATAACGAAGAAGTTATGACCTGTCGAAGATTCGCGACAAAACCGACACGGTGTTGAATGTCGTAAAAAGTGAGTTTTTGATAAACTACTTTTTAGCCTTAGTAATCTAAACCAAAGTTGTAGTATTCGTTAAACCGAGAAGTTCGATAAAAAGAACGCCCAAATCTGACTTCGTATGAGGAAGTTATGATTTTTCGAAGTTTCAACTAAGAAGTAGACAGCTAAAAACTCGAATTTTAGATCGAGCAATTTTTAGCCGACACAACCTAAACGGGAATTGAAGGTCTCGTCATTAGTAGCACAACGGTAAAAAGTCTGACGAAAACGCACGTCGGATGAAGAAGTTATGAATTTTTAACGGATTTCCTGTCCCAGTCTGTTAAAAATAATAATAAAAAAATTAATGTCAAAATTAGCCGATGAAGTCTAAACGGAAGTTGTAGAGCGTAATTTTAGCTACTCGTGCATATAAATAATGACAAAAACAGAGCTCGTATGCGAAAGTTATGAATTTTAGAAGATTTTGGCACAAAATTCGAGAAATTTCGCATAGATAAGCTTCACCAGGAAGTGTCACGTCACCCTCGCCTCACATGTGCCACGTATCTGAAATATGTTGAGTCACCGAAGCCACCTGGGGAGACGTGTCGCCTGCCCTCGCATCCGAAGTCCGGTCCACTAGAGGTCCGACGCGTGTTCTATTCCTCGTGTCTGAGCCTCGTAGAAGGAGCCACGTCCGAAGCCTCAGACTAGACCGCGGTCCAATCAGGAGGCGACAGCGAGCCCCTCGTAGGTGCGAGCCATGTGCGAGCCATGTGCGAGCCATGCGCAGCCCACGTGCGAGCCCTCCATGCGAGCCTTCGGATCTGCGACGCGTGTCCTATTTCTAGCCGTTGGATCAGAAGCCTCGCCCCTATAAATAGAAGGGTGCAAGACCTCCAAGGTAACTTTGAAAATTTGCCACTTTTAACCCCTTTTCTCATATTTTCTTCATATTAACATCCCCCAAAGCCCGATACTTATTCTAAAGCCCGGAATACGCCACGAAGCGTCCGAGAAGCCCGAAAAATTTATCTTTTCGGTTTCGAAGCCCGACCTTTGCGAAGCCCGTTTTCTCAATAAAACTCCCGGTTTTATTAGAAACGATCGTTTTAGGAAACGAATTGCTGCCCGATTATCATCAAATCAAGTGAGTGTATAGTCACTTTCATTTTACACATAGATATGAAGTATTTACCTTATAATACGTGCTATGTGTAAATATATTAATTGTTTATTTGAGGTGACTGTCGAGTTGATATTTTATACAAGTTTTAAACTTTATAAGTATTATTATCTACAAATATGTTGGGTTGAACATGGGTAGATAGTGATGTGTGATAAAATAAAATTGATGAGAGGCCTCGATGTGTTTTCAGATCCAGTCATCTAGCGGAGTTTGGATGACGACCACGGACTTTCTAGACAGTCCAGTGGGAAACATTAGCAGGTCCGCAACCTGTAGGTGTTAATGAACTAGAGTGTTCATTCACTGTACTCCCTTCCCCTCATGGTTGCCTTTAGGACATGTATGGCTGAGGAAACCACTTAGCAATAGTGTCCATCCCGATGATATTCTTTAGGCTAGGTCCCTTGTGAAAAGTGTTTAGGGACGTAAAGTGAGGATAACGGGAACGGGTAATCAGGGTTATTGTTGATTGGTGAACTTAATAAGTTTATTATTACTGTGGGTTGAAAACCCTATATGCTCACCAGGCTCCCAAGCCTGACCCACGCAGCTTTTTATGTTACAGGTAGTGGACCCCGAGCATAGTCGAAGGACGACGAGTGATTTTTGGATTATAGGCCAGTAGTTGTAAATAACTGTTGAAAGACTTATAATGTCTTGTTTATGCTTTTGATCTGTATCGGAACATGACATCCCGAGGTTTTGATATATATGTAAAATATATACCTTCTTAATGAAGGGTTTTGATAAACTTTTATCATATGTTGTTCATCTTTTGAAAAGATTTCTCTGATTTTATTTTAAAAAGCATAAATTAAATCGGTATTTTCTGGTCGAGAAATTAGGGGATGTCACAGCAAGGTGGGGCATTTTGGCAGGGATTGTACTGCCCCCGCCCCTGCAATACAGATGACAGACCTGCTTTGCTTCCATTGCAATCACAGGGGCCATAAAAGGGCCAATTGCCCGAGATTGACAGCAGCAGTGCCAGCGGCAACGCCGGTCTCAGCGACGACGCAAGTTACAGATGGCCGGAAGGTCAAGACAGAGGTTCCAGTGGTGCGGAGCCGAGCATTTCAGCTGACAACCGAGGAGGCACGCGCTGCACCCAATGTGGTGACAGGTATGATTCTTTCCCTCTGGTCTTTTTTTTGTTGAGATTGTGTTATTGATATGTGCTCTGTTTAGGATCGTTCCGTGTGAACGGCATCCCGGTTCTGGTATTGTTTGACTTGGGCCCTACCCGATCATTTGTGTCTCTTGCGCTTAGCAAGAGATTTTCCGAGTCTTCGGGCATGTTGGATTGCCCTCTAGAGGTAAAGATTGCAGACGACCGTTCGGTGCGGGCATCGATGGTATTTCGAGATTGTGTGCTGAGGTTATTTGAGGAGCGCTACCTGGTAGACTTGGTTCCCATTCCATTGCGTGGGAACAAGGTGATTATAGGCACGGATTGGCTCAGCACTAATGGGTCAGTGATCGACTACGCGCAGCAGTTGGTGCGGGTTAGGACCCCAAGCGGGGGAGAGCTGGTGATCCAGGGCGAGAGGCCATAGCGAAGACTAGCTTTAATTTCAGCAGCGAGAGCTAGGCGCTACCTCCAGCAGGGTTGCGTTGGTTATGTCGCGTATGTTATGGCTACCCGGGAAACGGATAGGGCGACGGTGGACGATGTACCTGTGGTACGGGAGTTTGCGGACGTATTCCCCGAGGAATTTAGGACCGACCTAGTTCCTGGTGCGGCTCCGATAGCCAAGGCACCGTATTTGTTGGCTCCTCCTGAGATGCAGGAGTTGTCTACACAGCTGCAGGAGCTGTTAGACAAGGGTTTCATTAGACCGAGCAGTTCACCCTGGGGAGCCCCGGTTCTGTTTGTGAGGAAGAAGGACGGGTCGCATCGGCTATGTATAGATTATCGAGAGCTGAACAAGGTAACGGTGAAGAACCGCTACCCACTCCCGAGGATTGATGACCTCTTTGACCAGCTTCAGGGAGCATCTTGGTTCTCCAAGATTGATTTGTGTTCAGGGTATCATTAGATGAAGGCCAGAGAGGAGGATGTGCAGAAGACTGCGTTTCGGACGCGTTATGGCCACTATGAGTTTGTGGTGATGCCTTTCGGGCTCACCAATGCTCCTGGCGCGTTCATGGATCTCATGAACCGTGTGTGTAGACCGATGTAATATTGGTCTGTGATAGTATTTATTGATGACATGTTGGTTTATTCCGAGACGCGGGAGCAGCATGAGGAGAATCTGCGGGAGGTTCTGGAGACTTTGAGGAGGGAGAACTTGTACGCTAAGTTCTCCAAGTGTGAGTTCTGGTTGCGCGAGGTGCAGTTTCTTGGGCACCTTGTCAGCCAGAACGGGATTTCAGTAGATCCGGCCAAGGTAGAGGCCGTGATGAATTGGCAGGTTCCGATGTCTCCATCTGAGATTCGGAGATTTCTAGGATTGGCAGGCTACTATCGGAGATTCATTCAGGACTTCTCCAAGATAGCGGTTCTGCTCACCCGACTGACTAAGAAGTCGGTGGTGTATCGCTGGGGACCTGAGCAGCAGGCCACATTCGAGGCATTGAGATAGAGATTGTGCGAGGCGCCAATCTTAGCCCTGTTAGAGGGCATGGAGGATTTTGTTGTGTATTGCGATGCATCCATCGCAGGTTTAGGAGCGGTATTGATGCAGAGGGGGCATGTCATCGCCTACGCGTCGAGGCAGCTGAAGCCTCACGAGGTGAACTACCCGACGCATGATTTGGAGTTGGGGGCTGTTGTGTTCGCCCTCAAGATTTGGCATCATTACCTCTATGGGGTTCGTTGTACGATTTACACAGACCACAAGAGTTTGAGGTATCTCATGGACCATCCAAATCTAAATATGAGACAACGTCGGTGGCTTGATGTGGTGAAGGATTATGATTGTGAGATCCTCTACCATCCGGGGAAGGCCAATGTCGTGGCCAATGCGCTTAGCCGCAAGGCAGCGCCGATAAGGGATATCTGTCTAAGGATGACAGTGATGACTCCGCTTCTGGAGCGGATCCGGGAGGCTCAGTAGGAGGCTATAAACGATGAACATCAGAAGAGTGAACGGATTATGCGGCAGGTTTCCTCTTTCGACTATGATAGCCGAGGGTTATTGACTCTTCACCGTAGGGTGTGGGTCCCTTATCATGGAGGCGTGTGCCAGGTCCTGATGAAGAAGGCGCACAAATCCCGATTCTCCATTCATCCCGGGGCGACGAAGATGTATAGGGATCTTCGTCTAGACTATTGGTGGCCCTGCATGAAGCGGGATGTGGCATGGAACGTGGAGCGATGCTTGACCTGCAGGAAGGTCAAGGCCGAGCATTAGAGACCACACGGCAAGATGCAGCCGTTGGATATCCTGCTATGGAAATGGGAGGATATGGCGATGGATTTTATAACGAAGCTTCCCAGGACCGTGCGGGGGATGGATTCGATATGGGTCATCGTGGATCGATTGACCAAGAGCGCCCACTTTATTCCGATTCAGGAGAGCATCTCGGCCGAGAAATTGCCCGATGTCTATATCAGGGAGGTGGTAGCGCGGCACGGAGTGCCAGTTTCAGTGATTTCAGACAGAGACGTGCGGTTTATTTCTAGATTTTGGAATAGGTTTCATGACGAGCTGGGTACTCATCTACATTTTAGCACTGCTTTTCACCCACAGACGGATGGCCAGAGCGAGCGGACCATCCAGACTCTAGAGGATATGCTGCGGGCATGCGTTTTAGATTTCGGAGGTAGTTGGGATACCTACCTCCCGTTGGCGAAGTTCTCGTATAATAACAGCTATCATGCGAGTATCGACCGTCCTCCCTTCGAGATGTATAGGAGGAGGTACACGACCCCGATATGTTGGGGCGAGGTTGGCCAGAGAGTCATGGGGAGCACCGAAGTAGTGCTCAAGACGACAAAGAAGATTCAGCAGGTCCGGAGCAGGCTTCATACGGCTTAGAGTCGGAAGAAAAGTTACGCAGATAAACGTCGATCAGACCTCGAATTCCAGGTCGAGGATATGGTTCTCCTGAAGGTGTCGCCATGGAAGGGCGTCATCCAATTTAGGAAGCGGGGCAAGTTGGGCCCAAGGTATATCGAATCGTTCAGGGTTGTAGCCCGGGTGGGCAAGATGGCGTACCGGTTGGATCTGTCAGCCGAGCTCAATCAGATCCATAGCACTTTCCACGTCTCTCAGCTGTGGAAATGCCTAGTGGACGATACGACAATGGTACCCTTGGAGAACATTCAGGTTGATGGCAGCCTGAATTACATCGAGCGGCCTGTGGTAATCCTTGACCGAAAGTCGAAGGACCTGAGGAACAAAAGAGTATAACTCGTGAAGGTGCAGTGGCAGCACCGGAAGGGGTCGGAGTGGACTTGTGAGCCAGTGAGTGTGATGATGGAGCACTACCCCGAGCTGTTTCAGGATCGAGCGGCAGACTTCGAGGACGAAGTCTAAAATAAGTGGGGGAGATTTGTAGCACCTGGTTCTTGATATGTATTCTGTTATTAAATCTTCATTTATTTTGCATTTTTGGCCTTGGACTCGGCAAGTTGAAGGACGCACTCGGCGAGTAGCCGCTATTTGGACAAAAACCCTAATCCAGGGGTTTTCATCCTATTTAAACGGCCTTATGCAGCCTATTTAAACGACCTTCTGTTTGTGAGGAAGAAGGACGGGTCGCATCGGATGTGTATAGATTATCGGGAGCTGAACAAGGTAACGGTGAAGAACTGCTACTCACTCCCGAGGATTGACGACCTCTTTGACTAGCTACAGGGAGCATCTTGGTTCTCCAAGATTGACTTGCGTTCAGGGTATCATCAGATGAGGTTCGGAGAGGAGGATGTGCAGAAGACTGCGTTTCGGACGCATTATGGCCACTATGAGTTTGTGGTGATGCCCTTCGGGCTCACCAATGCTCCTGCCGCATTCATGGACCTCATGAACCGCGTATGTAGACCGATGTTAGACCGGTCTGTGATAGTGTTTATCAACGATATCTTGGTTTACTCCAAGATGCGAGAGCAGCACGAGGAGCATCTGTGGGAGGTTCTGGAGACTTTGAGGAGGGAGAACTTGTATGCTAAGTTCTCCAAGTGTGAGTTCTGGTTGCGCAAGGTGCAGTTTCTTGTGCACCTTGTCAACCAGAACGGGATTTTGGTAGATCCGGCCAAAGTGGAGGCCGTGATGAGTTGGGAGGTTCTGAGGTCTCCATCTGAGATTCAAAGCTTTCTAGGATTGTGAGGAAGAAGGACGGGTCGCATCAGATGTGTATAGATTATCGGGAGCTGAACAAGGTAACGGTGAAGAACCGCTACCCACTCCCGAGGATTGATGACCTCTTTGACCAGTTACAGGAAGCATCTTGGTTCTCTAATATTGACTTGTGGACGACTCATCGGTGGTACCTTTGGAGGACATTCAGGTTGATGACAACCTGAATTACATCGAGCGGCCTGTAGCGATCCTCGACCGGAAGTCGAAGGATCTGTGGAACAAGAAAGTGGAACTCGTGAAGGTGCAATGGCAGCACCGTAAGGGGTCGGAGTGGACTTGGGAGCCAGTGGACGAGATGATGGAGCATTACCTCGAGCTGTTTCAGGAACGAGCAGCAGACTTCGAGGACGAAGTCTAAAATAAGTGGGGGAGATTTGTAGTGTCACAACTAGGAATTTTGATGCCTTGTAAACATTGAACAATGATAACAAATGTGAACCAACAATGTGAAAACATGTAAGATGCTTATTCAGTAACAATAGAATTCCAATCAAACCCTTCATACAAGCAATACAAATAGTCAACAAATAATTAGAAACCCTAGAAATCCTTGTTTAAGTCCATTTTGGACTAGGATTTCCTTATTGGGCCCAATGGACCAATAAGCTTCCAATTGGACTATCTTGGGCTTAGAACTCTTGAATGGGCTCTAATTGGACCCACTTTCATTTATTTTAATATTTTGGGCCATATTGGGCCTAGAATGAAACTTAAATATTTAAATGGACCTTATTGGGCCATAACTAACCTAATTTAGCCCTAATAGGTCATAAAAATCATATTTATATTTATTTGGACCAAAAATCACTCAACATAACCATGAAATTGGGCTTAATCATTTAAGGCCCAAATCTCCATCTGTCTTCTCTATCTCTCGGCCTAAGCCCAAGCCAAAGAAGAGGAGTTGACTTTGCTTGCCACATCATTTTTATTTGGTGGATAACTAAGCATTATACCTCAAATATCCAAGTCCTATCCCATACTTCCATGCAACCTCACTTCTCTCTTCCTCTCTCTCTCTTTTCTTCGGCCGAAAGCAAAGAAACACACATACACTCACAACAAAATTCTATCTAAACCACACAAGAATCATCCACTATCCTTCATCCAAAAATCTCGAAATTTCTTGTGTTTCAAGATGTTTTCACCAAGTAATTCATCACCTAAGGTAGTTGATGTTAAATCTATGATCTAAATCACTTCATTTCATCAAAAATCTCTTCTAAATCCATTCAATCTTGTGATCTTGCACCTTAGAAGCTCTTTAAGTTCAAGATCTTCCAAGAAAGGTTGCTAGGACCGAAAATAACAACAAACTCTTCTCTTTTCTTCTTCAAATCGAAAACAACAAGCAAAGGTGAGTTTCATACCCCCTTATTTTCGGTTTTTATGAGTTTTATGGGGGAGAATACAAGAAAATGTGTAGATCTATGTGTAAATGTATGCTATGTGTGATTTGATGCATGTATGTGTGTGATATCATGTGTTTTATGATGAATATGTTATCAAAGAGTGTGTAAAACTGAGATCTAAGGCATGAGAAAGGAAATAAACATAACCTAAGCTATTTGACACTAATCAAGTCATGAAAAATAGATCATAAGGTTAGAATGAATATACTTTAACATAAAACCCATTTTTGGGCTTAAATTGTCAAAAATACCAACTTGGGGTAAAAGTCAACAAGTCACGGTTTCTTGAAGGTTAAAAGGGGACAAAACAGTTTCCATAAATATTTTTCTGATTTTTAGAAACTTCTAAGGACTTAAAATGTAATTTTTAACCTAATGGGCTAATTATGGGCTTCTCGGCCTAATAAGCCTTAAAATGCGAAATTTTACAAGTTGAGGGGATGGAAATGTAACTTTCTGTAAAACAGGGGGTATTTGGCATAACAAAATGTTTATAAGGGTCAAAAATGCTTTTCATTATCAAAAAGGACCAAAAATGCAAACTTTTTAGATTTTGGGCTAAAACTGTAAAAGTTGCGAAAAATGAGTCCTTCACCGAGATTCACTATTCTAGAGGGGCTGAATCTATCAACTAAGTAAACTTTAGGTTAAAAATCGTGTTCTCATCAAATAAATTATACAAAAGTGTCAAGAAAAGTATTTTAAGGACTAAAAAGGAAGCTCTTTTATTTAAAAAGGACCAAAAGTGTTACTTTTTATAAAAGGAGGGTAATGAAAATGATCAAACTCCATTTTCAAACAACTTAAGTCATTAATACAAAATACAAGATCCACGACTACCGATGAAACGGAAAAACAAATACATTCACAACAACAAATATCGTTACAAAACGAATTGATTCGGTCTCGAATCAATAACATAACAAAATCATAAAACCAAAGCATTTCGATAAACACGTGATAATTATGATGAGTTAACTTACAAGCTTTAGGCTTGGAAGTTTCAACTTATGCTTGTTGGGTCTTGCTAGCCCAATAACATGATCTTTGGGCCCGAAGGGGATACGCTTACGTGTTAATGGGCCTTCTATGACCCAATTCCATGTAAAAGGACTTTCAATAGCTCTAACGTGCTATTGGGCCCTAGTGGCCCATTAGTACTGCTAATGAGGTCGAGAAGTCAAATGCGAGTTGGGCCAAGTGTCTTTCGCATTCCCGATAGCCTTGAATAACTCATGGAAATAAAGGGGGCTTCGTACCCTCCTTTCTCCTCGGTTGTTGGGCTTATGAGAAATCAAAGTAAACAGATTCAGGACGATAAACAATAGTAATCAGGGTGGCTGGATTAAGTGAGTAGTAACGACAGACGCCTTTGATGATCGTTCGTAATTTGTAGTTATAAACTAGTCATTTTCTTAATGTGTGATTATAACAGCTCACAAACCGTAATTAATCCAACGCCACCCGGGTAATCAAAAACATTTGACGTATCGGTATAACAATAAACAAGTCATGTATTTTACGTATTGGGAAAACATCGGGTTTTCCTGGGAAGTTCAACATTTTCACTTGCGTGATGTATACAAAGTTCAAACAACTATACATGTTTTGAAAATCAACAAGCATATTTACGGATCTTCACACTTTTTATAAACAAATACTCTTTTCAGAAAATATCGGATTTTCTGGGTTTTACAAACTACACCAAATCATTTTACCTACAACATTACTTATGAACTCACCAAAATTTCATATGTTGACGTTTTTCAAAATAACTTGTATTCTCAGGTAACAGGTAAGCCGAAGAATAAGTACCAAGTTATGTCATGGTGTTTTGCTTAGATTACCTATCGAACGGTTTATGTTATGAAATTGTAATGACTAAAACAATGTAATGGATGTAAACAATATCAGTTGTATTATTTCAATGCATGGTGATGAATGATGTTATGATTCATGTATAATTATTGTGATGGTATTCAATTTAAGTCAGAAGAGCCCTCGGACATTTCCGTCGTTCGGTTCGGGGGTGTGACATGTAACACCTGGTTCTTGGTACGTATTCTTTTATTTAATTCTTTGTGTATTTTGCATCTTGGCCTTGGACTCAGCGAGTCAAAGGATCGAATCGCCGAGTAGAAGCGGGAAGGGGCATGGGGTTAAGTTGTGGACTCGCCGATTCGGGTCCCGGACTCAGCGAGTAAGCCACTGATCGGACAAAAACCCTAATCCAGGAGTGTGCACGCAATTTAAACACTCTAACTCAACCTCCCTTGCCCCTAACACTTCCAGAAGAGCTATAGAGCAAAACCCTAGCCCCCATATTGTTCTTGTGAGTGATTTTGGCTTTGTGAAGGAAGTTTGGAGCTTAGAAGAAGAAGGAGAAGGTTGAAGGGTGCAAGGAGGGGAAGTAGATCCGAAATCTACTTTGTGAAAGGCTTCCATTCAGGTAGAAAAGTTCCTACCTTGATCTCTAGTTCATTAGATCCCCTTTTGTCCCTAATTTGTGGTTCTTAAGCCCTAAAAACACCAAACTCCATGTGATTGTGCTTTATGATCCGAAAGGACTTCAGATCTAGACCTTATGGACGTATTAGATGTATAAAGTTTATGTCGTTGAAGTGATTGAGGTCCCCATTAAAAGTATGACCTCATAAAGAGCTTGGATTTTCCTTTTGGAGCTTATACGGCCATGCATGCACGTAAAGGTTGCAACTTTACGTGATAAGCATGCCCTAGGAACATAGATCTATGGTTTGGAAGCGTTGCATGTCTCAGATTTGGCCTATATGGGAAATGGGTCGAAGGGACTCGGCGAGTTTTATGAAGATGGCCTCAGACTCGGCGAGTTGGATGAACAACTCGGCGAGTCCTATGAAGATTTCCTGGAACTCGACGAGTTTATCTTCAAACTCGGCGAGTCATATGAACAGTTACTGAGTTGAGAGGGGTTTAAGTGCAGGAGGTCCAACCCTTTGTCATTGCTCGCGGAATTAGCAACTTAACATGTAGCAATAGTCCCAGAAACCTAAATCCTCATAAAGAATGCCCTGGTGAGGATTTGGAAGCGAGTAGGAGATCTGCTCGCGGGACTCGGCAAGTTGTTCTTCAAACTCGACGAGTCGAATGAGTTTCCTTGTGGCTTTCGAATGGGAGAAGAACTCGTCGAGTTGTCGGCCCAACTCGACAAGTAGATTCGCGGATGGGGACGAGTAGAGAGTGACAGACTCGGTGAGTTGATGGCCCAACTCGGCGAGTCGGGTCAACTAGAAGTTGACTTTGACTTTGACTTGATGTCACACCCCAAAACCGGAACGGCGGAAACGTTCTGGGGTGGATGACGTCATGTCAAGTATCACAACACATGCATATAGTAATCAAAGTACAACAAAACATTGCATTAATAGTAATAGTTTTACATGTTACATTACAGTACATAAAATTAATGCACGTAATAGAATAAATACAGCGTGGTACTAAGCTATCTTCATCAACAGCTCTGGGTGTGTACCGGTCTAATGCTAACCTGAGAATACAAGTTATTTGAAAAGCGAGTATCAGCATTTTTACAAATGCTGGTGAGTTCATAAGCATTTAGTGATGTTATCATTCAAATAACTTTAATAAAAGTAGTAGTTTAAGAGATTACAGTGTATTAGAGTTCTTTCCAGAAAATCCTATATTTTCTTTAATAAAAGCAGTCTTCTACCAAGATTGGTCAGTGCTATGTTGTAAACAGTAGGTTTCCCTAAATTGCTATCGTTATCAAAATACTGAATTTGATTATTAAAGAAAGCAAGAGACAACAGGGAAATAACACATGCCTCAGCAGTGAGGACTGCTGACTAAGGCAAAGGAATCATAGACTCCAGGAGAGTATCGAACGAACGACACACCTGGCTCAGTCTAACAGAAAGAGACACAGACCTATGGCGGTACCAAATGAAAGGTACAACTAGTAAGGTCTAATACAGTGAATACAGACCCCAGACAGTATCAAATGAAGGATACGTCTTGTAAGGTCAAGACTGTGAATACAGTGAAAACAGTGGATATAGTGAAAACTGTGAAATGCAGACCCCAGACAGTATCAAATGAAAGATACGTCTTGTAAGGTCAAAACAGAGAAAACAGACCCCAGACAATATCAAATGAAAGATACGTCTTGTAAGGTCAAAACAGTGTGACTCTGAAAGTGAGTTACCAGCATACATTGTAAATTGCTGGCGAAATACCATTACCTTAAGACCATGAATTATAAGGCAACCTGGGATACTAAGAACCATACTAACCGACACTAGAGTATCAGACGCCCTACGAGCGTCTTGAGAATATGACATTTGTCACCCCTTGGCTTGGTAGGCCGTGGACTGTAGCTAGTACTCAGGGTGCGGGGGTGTCAATCCCGTATAGATCTATACACACAATGTCCGCTCTCCCTACAGGAGACTCTGGTTACCAACTAAACGACGGAGAAGGATGGGTCCTGAAGATGCATCCCAAATAGTGGGTAGAGACTTCCAAATAGTGGGTTTCTAATGTAAGTGCTGAACTAGAGGTAGAGACTCATAACTGAACTGACTAAAGTAAACCCATACGTCTATGCTTGTGTACAAAATATATAACTAATAAATCGAACGATCTTCGGATGGACATCCGATCCCACCAGACCACATCTCAACGAAGAAAAGGAAATAGGGCGGACAGCCTTCCTAAGTCCTTCAATCATTATTTATATGAATCTATACAAGCATGGACATACATCGAACTACGCTTGAGTGGGTATCATGTGGAATCATACCGTGAACTATAAGTGTACAGTGTGGAATAACCGATTCGTGAAGTATAAGCGTGCCAAATGTAAGTGTGTCACGAAGTAGACGCGACATCAAGTGAAGTAGGAGCGTATCGTGTATAAGTGAAGTAGAAGCGATACCAAGTATAAGTGGAGTAGAAGCGTATCACTAAGTAAGAGTGTGAACAAGTATAAGCGTCCAGCAGGTATAAGCGCTTCAAGAAGTGAAAGCGTTGCCAAGTAGGAGTATAAAATAAGTACAGCGAAGCAGCAGTAACTAACAAGTAAAAGTATACGTCGTGAAAGAGAACTTCGATGAAAGCCTTGGGAAAAACCTTTATACTCAGGGAAAATCACATTTGGTATTCTTTGCTAAAATAAGTTGAAAAAAACTTTATAAATTCCTTGGAAACTTTTCATAACCCAGATTGAAATGAACTTTGATAAAAAAACAGTATAAGGAAGAGTTTTGAACAAGTGAAAACCTTTTTGAAAAACATTTATAGCATCCTACTCGGTAAAAACAGTGTACAGTGGTAAAACCGTATGCATGCGGGTTATCAATCACATTTGATTGATATGATAACTGGCATGTTTAACTTGTATTCCCCCCTATAAAACATGCAAAAACATTGAAAGGTTTATTCGGGGTATGAACTCACCTGGTGTAAGTAGGTCCGATGAAGGTGCCGTTTGGGCGTTCGGTGTCACGCAAGGACTCGAACACAAAAAATGACCTATTTAACATATGATAACATATGTTCACATACAATTAGTATATTAAATACTAATTAAATAAATATACGCGCTCAAAGGAGCGGAAAACACTTTAGTTAAGTGTTTGGGTGCCCCGGGTAGCGTTTAAGGGTGTGTATGACTTAGGAATGGAGTTTACTCTCCAAGCGTAAACTCACCATAAGGTGTTTACGGCCCTGGGACACTCCCCATGAGTTTACGGCCGTAAACTCATGGTGAGGGTGTTCTAGGATGTTTTAAGGCTTCTACTTGCTCATGGAATTATCCTAAGTCCAAAACCATAAAGTGTGGATGAGTTTAAATCATGAAATGGCCCCTTTGAGGAGTTTACGGCCATAAGCAAGGGAGCTTACGGCCGTAAGCTCCTATACCCTCTTTCTTTTGGTGTTTTAAGGGCTTAAGTGGTAGTGGGTAAATTCCTAAGCATTTTTCCAAGTCAAATGGGGAGTTTAGGGCACCAAATAACCCCTTTGTGGGAGTTTACGGCCCAGGTTCCCTTCCTTGAGGGGTTTATGGCCGTAAACTCCTTATGGAGTTGTTTTAATTGCATTTAAGGTCCCTAGCTTGTTGTTAGTTGATTCTAGAATTTAATCCAAGGCCATTGGTGTGTTTAAAGGCATTTTTAACACACAAAAATGAGTTTACTCCCCATGAAGAGGAGTTTACGGCCCAAGCATGTTCTTGGGTAGTAAACTCTTGTTTACTCTTCCAAATGCTAGTTCAAGGTGTTCTAAGTCCGATTCCATAAGCCTACAAGTCATATCTAAGCCTTAGGGACAATTTGGAGGGGTTTTGGGGCTTAAAAACCCCATTAATTGGTGTTCACGGCCCAAGAGTGTTCTTGGTCCGTAAACACATGATGTTGTCCCTATTTTATGTTTTAAACTCGAATTTGTACGCTAGATAAGTTATACAACGAGTTAGGATAGTTTACCTACTCGTTTGGGGCTCGAAACGGACGATTTTTGGCTCGGGAAAAAGTCGTAGAGAGAGAGAGAGAGAGTTTAGAGAGTGTAAAAAGTCTCCAATGGACTCCACTCACCCTTATATAGGGGTTGGAGTTGGGGCTCAGTGGGATTCTACCCGATACTGTCGTTATACGGGGCTTTTGGTCGCACCCGATTTAGTGGTCGTAATAATAAAAACTAACTTTTCCAACTAAATGGAAATGTGTATTATGAGTTTTTATTTCTCTTATCACAACTTAACAACATAATTAAATGAAACATTCATTTATTTGACGACCTCTTATTAACGGAACTTTTATAAACTGGAATATTCCGTTAACGGTAACGGGGAAATGTAACGGAACAACTTGGGTTGTCACATCATCCCCCCGTTAGAGGGAATTTCGTCCCGAAATTCAGGTCTAGACAAGGAAGTAGGTATGGATGGCCAAGTAGAGGTAAGAGAGTACCTCCTATACGGTTGTCCTCGCATTCCCAAGTGAACTCTAGTCTGTGTTTGTCATTCCGACAGACCTTCACGTACGGGATGCGGATTCCATCTAGTGTAGCTAGTGGGTTCCGACTGGTGTATCTACAAGGTTAGGGTTCTCAATGGATTCTATCAAGATGAGTGAGGCACGAAGAGTGATGTCGGGAAATCACATATCAAGTCTAAGAAGTGGATCGATTGGGTGTGAATCTTGTGGTATATCCGAAGGTAGGGGCGGCCGGAAAAAGGTTGGACCGAATCTCCATGAGGATTCTCAGATGGTCCTAGGCTCTCGGAAGGGTAGAGCCTTTAAGTACTTAGAACATAGTGTACTTCTATGGCAAGATCATCACTGGCGTGATCGCCATTCCGAAGTTCCTAACGTTCTTACTCGTACTATGTGTGTAGTCCTTCAGATTAGTTCTTAGGAAGCTCGGGTGGTCTTTTGGTTTCGTGTTTCCTGTCAACTGGCTGATAGAGACTTTCTAGATCGTCGAGTGGGTTGCGTGACTATGGTTATCGGTTTGCTGTAGAGTGTCTATCTCAAGCTTGTGCAAAATGAATCTGCACTAAAGGATCTTGAGATGCGGAAACCCTGAGGGTCGGGGAGATAGGGTTTCATCAGACGAGTGTGGGACTATCTCGGGAGGTGGTTCTACTATCTCTGTGTGAGATAGTATTCATGGAACACCTAATAGTCCAATGAATCTCTAAGACCTTGGTTTATCCAAGTGCGGGAAGCGTATGTTACTGCATAACCCTTCGACTAACACCAAGGCTGGTGTCGAGTCTATAATCTCTTCGGGATCTGGGTCACGAGGTTCAACGCAACGACTATCGCACTTTGATCAAGGATTCTTGGCTGCGAAGGTTATCCTGTGGTTCTCGGTATCCTAGTGTTCACTTCGGAAGTGTAATTCATCGTCTATAGGGCGACGACGATTTCCTCCTTGTGAGAGGGTGGAGGATGATAAGCACCACTTGTCTATAACTGGGTGGACGAGGTGCCTGAGTAGTGTGAGCACCTACCGCACTACTCTTCCGAAGGTTCTGAGTTTCCTCGGTCTAGGTCAGATCTAGTGAGTTTAGGGTCTCATCACTCGGAACTTTGCTAGCTTAACCCGCAGTGATTCTCTTGACTCCGACTCCTACGTTATGGAATAGGGTGAAAGTGTTTTGCGAAGAGGTCCGTGGTAGAGCTCATGCTTGGCTTAACCACTAATACTTGGTGTATGCAAGCAGTATACCTGGTTATGGTGGTTATTCCTTATGAGTTCTAATCTCTATGATTACGTACCTGACGTGCAAGGTGCAAAGGGTCTTTCTGGGGAATTTATGAATTATGCTTCGGATGGTTGTCGTCTTCTGGAGTATCTATAGTGTCTTTCGCTTTGGTGTCCATCTGACTACGAGGGGTCGGTCAACAGCGTACGGTATCCTCTCATGGGTACTTTGGAAGGTTTGAGATAAGAGGGGTGATTTGACGGATCGCATTAGGTCTGATTATTTGTGTTAGGTTTAGTTTCAGGAGAACCTTTATTTGCCGACATGGCTATGGAGAAAGTTCTTTTTACACAGCACTAAGGATGTACACATGGTTGCACGAAGTCGAACCATGATCAATAGAGTCGTCGAAGTTGGCACACTCCGACCTGATGTATAATGAAGATCGATAGAGTCATGTGCCGAACAGGCACACAAGTTCTAGGCGTCTCGGGTTTCGTCCTATGTATCACTACTGCGGATACTTGGACCGATAGAGTCGACGTGGAACTATAGAGAGTTCTAAGTGTTCTGAATAGAGTACCTTTTCATGAATGGATTCTCACAAGGCATTTCTATAATCGCCTCACATATACTAGTCATGTATATTTAAGGTGGGGAGGACAGTTAACTGAGCGACCCCGCCCTAAATCCACAACCAAACGAGGAACAGTAAATGAGGCGGCATTCGCTCACTCTAGGTCTTTCCATCTTAAATATACATGGCCGTAACATATATGTTTAGCCATTATTGTTTTACCTGATGAATTTTATATTTTATAACAGTGCTGCGACTTTCGCCTTACTGGGAAGAATTTACATTTTGAATTAACCTTTTATTGTTTTTAGTTTAGTTAACCGAGATCGAGAGACGTACCAAAAATCTACCGAGTGTCTTGATGCTTCTTCCTAAGCAGTAGAGTTAGGATCCTTATGTGTCTTTGTTGTTTCCTTCTATTGGGCAATCACTTTTGGAGTGTCCAAACTCACCACATAGGCGACAAACCTGCTTGGTCGCTGCATTGGCAATTGATGCAATACGCTCCACCGGAGTTCTGCAGACGCGAGCAGTATGCCCCAACATGTGGCACCTAGCACAATAGAGCTCCCGGCAGGCACCATGATGATGGTAGCTGCACTTACTGCAATGGGGTAGGTTTCCTAGGTATGGTCTCCTAGGTGTAGGGATGGAAGGGTTGGCAGGGAATTTAACCTTCTCAGCTGGTTGCCCTTCGGAAGGTCCTTGAGCCGAGGTACTTCCCTCCTCGATCTTGATCTTTCTCTTCAGTGGGTTTGAGTGAGGTTCTTGGGCGGCTGGGTATGAAAGTGTTGGTTGCTGCTGTCCATTGCCAGGATCGGAAATCCCGACAGGCACCTTGCTAACATTGGCATTGTTAGCATTCAGGTGAGCCATGACAGCTGCT
Source organism: Lactuca serriola (assembly GCF_051521515.1). Taxonomy (NCBI): domain Eukaryota; kingdom Viridiplantae; phylum Streptophyta; class Magnoliopsida; order Asterales; family Asteraceae; genus Lactuca; species Lactuca serriola. The sequence continues at coordinate 227,966,237 of NC_136410.1, read as the reverse complement.
ACGGCTGCTGAGACTGCAGCTTGGAACGTAGCTTCATCGAATAAGAGTGTAGGTTTCTTGCTTGTGGACTGGTTGCGCTTCTTCGGTGGCATGGTTTTTCCTACACGGAAAGGAATACATGGTAATGAGAGACGATGGCTAACCCTGGACATTTCTGTCCTGAACGTATTAGGCATAAACTTTCCCGTGCCCCGGGTACTGGTTGTCTGAGTGTCGACCTACATCCCTATGATGTAGTCCTGGTAATCGAAGTGGGTGTATGAGTATTGAAAAAAGGCCATAAGATGCGAGTCGTTCCTACTACGTTACCTTTATACTGGGAAAGGTTTCACTCTCCGGCCTGGAGAGATTCGAGAACGGTTTGGAACGAAACTGCAGAAAGAGAGGCTCACAAGGGAAAATGACTAAATTCCCTCAATAGAGACGCGGGGATCCGCCCTAATCGTGTATCTGGCAACAGGAAACAACAATTTACCTAACACATAGCATGAGTAGTGTAAACACTAACTCACTAAATTGTATTATTTTATGGGTGTATTAGCGTTACGAACACGAGGAAAAGACAATCCTCAGGTTCCATGTAGTGGCTCCCTCGGTCTGCCTCGTATCTTTGACTGGAATCGGCGTTGGTTTCCTTCAGGTAGTTTCCTAGGGTTCTTTTCTCGTATGGACATATTGAATCTCTACTATGCCTTGCTTCCGAATTCCAACTATGGGTGTCACCACTTCATGATGGATGATTGGAATCTCGGAAACTTAGGCGAATCTCTCACCACTGTCCCCAAAAAGATATAGGCACTTGGTGAATTCAATAGTCTCGACCTAGTTCATTCGTTTCCTAGCTAGAAATCTTCTCAATGAACTTCTTCAGGGTCGGACTCAGCTCTTCTATCAAGCATTGAAGAGGGTAGGTTTTTCTACAGGGTTCGCGCGAGAATGGAAATGTCTAAAGAATCCTATGAGATTATTAACATTTCACTGTATGATCCTTATCGAGTCCTGCTACGATTACACGGGGTATACAAATCATATATAACTTAGATCCGATAGGCCTTCGAATATGTGATACTACTCTAGAATCACATCCCAACGAGGAAAAGGAAATAGATCGAAACCACACATTCTTAGCCTATAGGATCCTTATTATATATAACCTTGGGAGTATACCCTCGGTAGTTGTAGGTATATCAATAAGGATCTTTTTAGTTATTCACGCAAGGTTGTTTATGCATCCTAAAATACCCCTATGGTATTTTAATTCTTGTGTGTTTCTTATCTTCTTAGTATCATTCTGGGATTAGTGTGAATCTTTTAGCGTTCTAAATTACTCCTATAGTTTTTCAACTTTATGTTTGGCTCTAGCATTCCTAGTTGGTAAGTTTCAGACCTGTTGTACACCACTATCACTCCCAAGCACACGTTCATCGCATCTCGGATAAATGTAGTTGATCAGGTTACATTTATTCCAGCTTACGATTACATAACTTCCCAGGTTTGACTGTAGTGCTCAACATCCGAAGACTTTTATTATTGTTCTTCTTGTGATACTTTTGTTCGAGTGTTTAGATTCTGGATGTTCTTATACATTGGTAAAATATGGTTATATTTTAAAGTATAATTCTTGGTCAGAGTGTTTTATCCCTATCTGTTTATAGGTTGTATATCTTTTATGAATTGATATACTTGGCTCACTATAAATAATGCTCTGATACCAATCTGTCACACCCCAAAACCGGAACGGCAGAAACGTTTTGGGGTCGATGACATCATGTCAAGTATCACAACACATGCATATAGTAATCAAAGTACAACAAAACATTGCATTAATAGTAATAGTTTTACATGTTACATTACAGTACATCAAAGTAATGCACGTAATAGAATAAATACAGCGTGGTACTAAGCTATCTTCATCAACAGCTCTGGGTGTGTACCGGTCTAATGCTAACCTGAGAATACAAGTTATTTGAAAAGCGAGTATCAGCATTTTTACAAATGCTGGTGAGTTCATAAGCATTTAGTGACGTTATCATTCAAATAACTTTAATAAAAGTAGTAGTTTAAGAGATTACAGTGTATTATAGTTCTTTCAAGAAACTCCTATATTTTCTTTAATAAAAGCAGTCTTCTACCAAGACTGGTCAGTGCTATGTGGTAAAAAGTAGTTTTCCCTAAATTGCTATCGTTATCAAAATACTGAATTCGATTATTAAAGAAAGCAAGAGACAACAGGGAAATAACACATGCCTCAGCAGTGAGGACTGCTGACTAAGGCAAAGGAATCATAGACTCCAGGAGAGTATCGAACGAACGACACACCTGGCTCAGTCTAACAGAAAGAGACACAGACCTCTGGCGGTACCAAATGAAAGGTACAACTAGTAAGGTCTAATTTTGATATATGCTATTGTAAATGGATTAGAACAACCATTACACCAACTAAAATAAGTTTTAAAACACCAAAACAATTTAGGGTAATGTTTCTAGTCCATTTCCAGCAGCAAAAGTCGAAAATCTGCACTCTGTGGATCCTACTCGTCGAGTGCATGAACCTACTCGGCGAGTAGGTTGAAGATACACATGGACTCAGCAAGTCCCCCCATGGACTCGGCGAGTTCATCAGGCAGACAGCAAGTTTTTCGACTTTTTCAACTATTTTGCATCAAGTATCAAACAAGCAAGCCTAGGCTCTGATACCACTGTTGGGTTTTGAGCAATCTAACACTTTCTAAGTGTGAATGCAACCCTAATAAACATTGGATCTATGTTTGTCTAAATACATGCAAAATAATAATTTTCCAAGGTTCATAACCTATCTAACATGGCATGGGGTACTTTTAAACATAAAAGAGTTAGAAGAGATTACATACCTTTTTGATGGGATTGATTCTTTGGAGTTTGAGGGCCAAGCACCAATAGTGTGAATGCCTCAAATGGAATCACAAATCACCACAAACTCTTGGAAAACTTTGAGAGAGTACACACACACTTATATTTTCGGCCACACACAAGCATACACCACTAGTTCACTAGTTGCCATTTCATGCATCATAAGCATGCTTATATAGTGTACATGGTTAGGGTGAAACCCTAATAACCCATGTCTTTTCCTTTCCAAGGATCCATGGGTTAAAAGCTCCATGGATCATCCATGGACTTCCATATAAGCCTAGCCCATTAACAAATGAGTATTAGCTCACACTATATAAAACCAATAGCCCATAATCTAATTAGTCTTCCTTTTAATCTCTAAATTAATTCATAATTAATTTAAGACTAAAACTAATTAAATAACATAATTTCATATTAATATATTATAACTTATAATATATTAATAAACATATGTGTATAACTCTCATAAAATTATCCATAAATAGTTCGGATGAAATGCAACCCAAATGGACCATGCCGGGTCGGGTCAAGTATATACCAAATAAGTTATGGACTTAGACACCTTATCCAACAGACTCCCACTTGGATAAGTCTAATAACTATATTTGCCTATATAACTTCAGGAACCAACCAGCAATCGTAGCTCTCGAAAACTCCGTTGAACCATGAAGCGCCATTTTAAGACAAGTGATCATATAATCCTCTGTTCTCATGATATCAGCCAGACAAACACATGGAACTATGTCTTGCTTATTGTCTGACAGTTTTTTCTCGATTTCCGATTTGTTTGACAAAGAACTTCACTGAACACATCGGTTTAGTTCTGACCGGGCCCGATACATGGGTCAACACAAAATCATCGAGGGGCCCAGATATCGCTTCTATTTCTAGAAGGAACAGATAAACTTGGACTCATATGCTTGTTCTACTACTTGTTGAATTGTACACAAAGGCACGTTTTATAACATCAAATTACTGATGCGTTTACGTGCAATCAATGCACAACCAACTCATAGGTAACAACTCATATCTCTAGGTTTGAAGATTTATATGATATTATCGTCTCACGATCACTCGAGATAAATTCCATGAAGTGATACAAGTGAGCATGGGTTTATACCAATACTCATAACTTATGAGTACTCATGAATGTTGCAGCAACCATTTCCATGTCTAAACACCTTTAGCCATCTACAAACCCAATTCATGACAATCTTGATTCATACCTACTTCCGACGTATGATCGATTGTGGAGGTTTGAATAAATTAATTATTCTGGAAGTCAAAACATGCAAAACTGAAACAATAGTAAATAATTGACAATGACAGTAACACTTTACTCATAAATAAATCACAAATTTTATTCATCATCAAATGTCGATTACATTTTACAAGTTTCAGGAAAACTATCTAATCTGTAAAACTAATATCGTCCCTTAGCCCGATGCGCCTCGCATGCTGAAAATGCTTAACCCTCGTCAGTCCCTTCGTAAGGGGATCTGCAGGATTCTCATCCGACGCTATCCTCCTTGTCACGAGGAGTCCTTCTTCAATCTTGTGCCTTATGAAGTGATATTTTCTGTCAATGTGTCGGGATCTGCCATGATCTCTTGGTTCCTTGGCTAAGGCAACCGCACTATTGTTGTCACATAAAATCTCCATAGGTTCCTTAATAGCTGGTACAACTCCAAGGTCTCCGATGAAGTTCTTTAGCCATATCGCCTCCTTCGCTGCTTCACTCGCTGCTATATACTCTGATTCACAAGTCGAATCAGCCACCGTCTCCTGCTTGGAACTCTTCCAAGAAATTGCCCCTCCATTTAAGGTAAAGATCTAGCCCGACTGAGAGCGGAAGTTATCCCTATCAGTTTGAAAACTAGCATCACTATACCCTAATACTCTCAAGTCATCACTCCCACCAAGGGTAAGGATCCAATCCTTAGTCCTCCGTAGGTACTTGAGAATGTTCTTTACCGCGGTCCAATGAGCCTTGCCAGGGTTCCCCTGATACCTGCTGACCAAGCTCAAAGCAAAGGCCACATCAGGGCGGGTACAAGTCATAGCATACATGATCGAGCCAACAGCGGAAGCATACGGTAATTGGCTCATCTCAGCTATCTCTGCCTCTGTACTCGGACTCTGAGTCTTACTCAGTTTGGCATTGCTTTGGATTGGTAAATCTCCTTTCTTGGAATTCTGCATGTTGAACCTTTTCAACACCTTATCCATGTAGGTACTCTGACTAAGTCCAATTAGTCTTTTACTCCTTTCTCTTAATATCCTTATCCCTAGGATATAGGCAGTCTCCCCTAGGTCCTTCATAGCAAAGCACTTCCCAAGCCAGGACTTAACCTCCTGCAAGGTTGGGATGTCATTTCCTATAAGTAGTATGTCATGCACATACAGTACCAAGAAGCTAACTATACTCCCACTAGCTCTGACATACATGCAATACTCATCTTCACTTCTCGAGAAACCAAACTCTTTGACCTTCTCATCAAAACAAAGATTCTAGCTACGAGATGCTTGTTTTAATCCATAAATGGACTTCCTAAGCTTGCATACTCTATTTGGGTACTCTGCACTGACAAAACCCTCTGGCTGATTCATGTACACATCCTCAGCCAACTTTCCATTAAGGAAAGCGGTTTTGACATCCATTTGCCATATTTCATAATCATGAAATGCGACAATGGCTAGCATAACCCTAATAGACTTAATCTTTGCTACCGGCGAGAAGGTTTCATCATAATCAATACCTTGAGTTTGAGTAAAACCCTTCGCAACCAGTCGAGCCTTATAAGTATGCACTTTTCCTTCCATGTCGGTCTTCTTCTTGAAGATCCATTTGCACCCGACTGTTTTACGGCCTGGTACATTGTCAACCAAGTTCCAAACTTGATTGTCATACATGGACTGTATCTCGTTGTCCATAGCCTCCTTCCATTTAGTAGACTTTGGGCCTGCCATGGCTTCCTTAACACTGCTAGGTTCATCCAAATTTACCAGTGTACTATCACTGATAAACGTATCACCTTCCGTAGTAATATGAAAGCCATAATAAAACGAAGGTGTGTTCCTAGCCCATGTGGAACGCCTCGGAGGTACAGACATGTCAGCTTGCTCAACAGGAGTTTCCTCCTCAGGTTGATTGCTAGTGTTTGAGGTTCCTTCACAAATTTCTTCTTGAATTTCTTCAAGATCAATTTGCCTCCCACTGTCTCCTTGGCTTATAAATTCTCTCTCACGAAAGACCCCTCTTCTTGCTACAAAGACCACATTCTCACTGGGTCTGTAGAAGAGGTAACCGAAGGATTTATGTGGGTAGCCGATGAAAATACACCTTTCACTTCGGGGTTCGAGCTTATCATGAGTCTCACGCCTCACGAAAGCCTCGCAACCCCAAATCTTGATGTGGTCTAAATTGGGAACCTTCGCAGTCCACATTTCATGAGGTGTTTTGGTAACCTTCTTTGTAGGGACTAGATTAAGGATATGGGTGGTAGTCTCTAAGGCATACCCCTAAAAAGAGATTGGTAACGAAACTCGACTCATCATAGAGCGAACCATGTCCAACAAGGTTCGATTACGCCTCTCAGCTACACCATTCAGCTGTGGTGTCCTGGAAGGAGTCAATTGTGAGACAATCCCACACTCCTTAAGATAGTCAAGGAACTCGGTACTAAGATACTCACCACCTCGATCGGATCGAAGCATCTTAATGTTCCTGCCCAATTGATTTTCTACTTCCTGTTTGAATTCCTTAAACCTTTCAAAGGTTTCTGACTTATGTTTGATTAAGTAGACATACCCATATCTACTAAAATCATCAATAAAAGTCACATAATACCGATTAGCATCCCTTGTGGCGGTTTTGAATGGCCCACATACATCAGTATGTATCAGGTCCAACAAACCCTCACCCTTCTCACAAGTTCCAGTGAAGGGTGATTTTGTCATCTTTCCAAGTAGACAAGATTCACAACTATCATCCGATTTAAGGTCGAATGATTCCAAGACTCCACTCTTTTGGAGTTGGCCTATGCGTTTCTTGTTTACATGTCCAAGACGACAATGCCACAATGATGCTTTATCTAGGCTAGTAGAAGAATCAATATACAACACATTATTTCCTAAGTTGTCTACAATCGACACAGTTTCATACACACCATCACAAGGTAACGCTTTAAAATAAAACACATTATTAAAGAAAGCATTAATACCACCACATTCATTATCAAACGAAAAGGTAAAACCTTGTTTGTACAAAGCATGAAAAGAAATAATATTCCTCGCCATATCAGACGAGTACACACATTTATTCAAATCTAATTTTAACCCATTATTAAGCAACAAAGTATAAACTCCAATCTTGGAAACAGGTGAAGCCTTCCTATTCCCCATGATCAAATTTATCTTCCCGTGCTCCACATCCTCACTTCTTCTTAGGCCCTGCAAATCAGAACATATGTGAATACCACATCCTGTATCAAGCACCCAAGAGTTAGAATATGTTGAGTAATTAGACAATATAGTGTAAATACCTGCATGGATGGGTTTCACTTTCCCATCCTTTAGATCTTGCAAGTACTTAGGGCAATTTCACTTCCAGTGTGACTTTTCATGGCAATAAAAGCATTCAGCATCCTTGGGAATGGCAGAAGGAGTGACAGAACCGCTCTTGGTCTTCGATGAGGAGCCTTCAAGAGACTTTCCCTTGGTACCCTTCGAAGGGTGCTTCCTCTTTTTCCCTTTGCCTAGCCCGATAGCCAAAACAGGGGTAGATTTTGGAGTAGGAGTAGTAGAGGTAACAACCGCCTTGCCCTTAAGACCGGATTCAGCGGTCTTCAAGAGTCCTTGAAGCTTGCTGAGGGTAACTTCCTCCTTGTTCATATGATATGTCATCCGAAAATGGTCATAACAAGAAGGTAAGGAGTGCAAAATGATGTCAATTGCCAACTCCTCAGGGATGTTCACATTCAGCTTCAATAAACGGTCCACATACCTTTGCATCTTTTGCATGTGGGCCGTGACAGATTCACCGTCCTTCATGCGGGTAGTTATTATGGAGGAGATTATTTCATACCGCTCCTGACGAGCACTCTGATGGTACCTTTCCATCAGGTCTTGGTGCATCTCAAAAGGGTAGAAATCTTCATATGACTTTTGGAGCTCGGCTGTCATTGTGGCCATCATGATACATGCCACCTTAGTAGCATCTCTCTCATGAGTCCTGAATTCAGCGATCTCCTCAGGAGTAGCAGTAGACTCATCAAGCTCTTTTAACTCCTTATCGAGGACATATTCCTTTTCCTCATAACGAGTAACCATCCTGATGTTCTGTAACACCCAGGTTTTCAAAGCAAAATTTTTCATTTAAATAATCAATTTAATATTAAAACACTTGTTTAAAATCTTATTCTTATTCGAATTACAAAACATAGTTCCATTTCCATTTGAATAGACAACCAGGATCCTCCAAAATACAACTCTTTCCTCGGTGTGTACAATCGAGCCGATGCCATTCCGCGTTACTGAAAGAACCTGAAACATCATAACATAAATACTGTAAGCACGAAGCTTAGTGAGTTCCCCAATATACACCTTACACAATTACGCCTTTCCAGGCCCTGACCTTCCGGTCCTCAATACAACGCCTTCCGGCCCATAGTATAATTGCCTTCCGGCCCATAACATAATGCCTTCCGGCCCACATATCATACATAGCACATATAACAAATAACTTACCACATATAGCATACATATCACATAACATATCCGACCTTCCGGTCACACAGTCAAACCCTTCCGGGTACAGTATAGTGAGAAGACTCACCTCGCGGTCACTGGAAGATAGCAACTCCTGAAATCTCTTGCACTTGATCCTCCGAGCTACAAGCTCCCTGTCTCATCATATATCTCTTTTTAATACTTCTATCTTCCACGTTAACTGACCCTAAAACGTTACACACAGGTCAACTCTGGTCAACGGCCATCTCGACTGGACTCGGCGAGTACCCTGGCGACTCGGCGAGTCTAGTCGTCCTCACCAATACCTGCATGATCCCTTTCTACTCGTCGAGTATCCCTCTTGACTCGACGAGGTCCTCGTGGAAGAATCGCGGGGCCACCCCGACTCTACTCGCCGAGCCTGAAGAACAAACTCGGCGAGTCCCAGTGAATCTTCAAGCTACTCGCCGAGTCTGATCATCCGACTCGGCGAGTCTACGCCATGCAGTCGATCGAACTGCTTCCTGAGATACATATATTCTCGAATATACAAACATGGGACCTTCTGGACCTCTGAGGGTCCTAGTACAAGGTTATAAACGTTGAATAACAACACAACAATCCATCTAGACTCCAAATGGGTTCCATAAACCCTAAATCTATATACACATCAATCACAGGAGAATGTAATCCGAATTATTACCTGAATGATGTACCTTCCATGTCCCCAAACTTCAGAACTCGAACTCCCTGCAGTTCCTTTAGCTAGAACCCTTCTCCTCCTTGCACAACAATTCCTTCAAGGTCACCAATGGCCTTCAAGCTTGCTCTAGCCGCCCCAGTCGCCTAGGGTTCTTCCCAATCGATCAAAAGTCGTGAAATGGCGGCATAATAACCCTTATATACGACCCAATACTGAACGGCTAGGGTTTCCGCTGAACAGCGTCGACTCGCCGAGTCCATATCTGGACTCGTCGAGTCCAGTCGTGAACCCGCGACCAAACCTGCGACCCTACTCGGCGAGTCTGGCTCCAACTCGTCGAGTCTCCCCTTTAAAACACCCCCAAAATGCAACTTAACAATACTTGAGATTTTGGGCTGTTACAATTCTCCCCCACTAGAATTAGACTTCGCCCTCGAAGTCTCACTCTGAAAATAGTTCTGGCTGCTGCTCCCGCATCTCACGTTTCGGCTTCCCCAGACACTACCGATCTCTTCCGAGGCCGCCACTGAACCAATACCAGAGGTACCTCCTTGTTCCTCAGAACCTTGATCTTCCGATCTCCGACGGCCACTGGCCTCTCGGCGTAACACAGGCTCGCGTCCACCTAATCGTTCTCTAGTAGAACCATTGCTGACTCATCTGCTATACACCTATTCAATTACGACACATACAAGTGTCATGGATCCGTCCCAATTCCGTTGACAGCTCCAAACGGTAGGCCACCCTTCCTGCCTTCGCACCTTCACGAAAAGACCCAACATACCAGGGCCCCCCATTTACCCCTCTTCCTAAATCGAAACACCCCGTCAGAAATACGAAGTCGCCGACCTGAATCACATGCTCGTAACGGCGTCTGCCTGCATAACTTTCCTGATAACTCTAGACGATCACTAACTCTCTTTAACCTGCTGAGTCTGCTCTGTCAACTAAAGCACGAACTCTGAACTGCTCATCACTCTCTGTAATCGGAAAATACCCAAGATGCACTCTGCTCCAAATCTCAACGATCACTCAACCCATAAGGGTTAGGGAACCCTGAACCATCCTATCCCCGATCCAAGGCCCACTTTGCCCATTCCGGACCGACTGAGAGATCCATTCTCCCTCTCAGATCAACTCTCATAAGTTCCCTCTTGCCATCACATACACATACTAAACTAGTCCCAACACTTGCAGGTTGAAAAACCCGATTCACTGATGATATCCTCGAACATCCCCCAAGACGAACCACTGATATCCGTCCTATACCCTGATCAGAATCACACTGAGAATTCAAGATTCTCTATTCCCTTGCATCCTTTCTGAGTCTCGTCCGTCATCCCAACCCGGATGGGTTCCTACTTCACTGCCGCAACACGATGCTCGAAACCATACTTGAAATACTCTAACCATAACCCTGCTCTGCAGATTTCACTTTCGTGAACTTGCACCCCTTCGGAGTTACACACCTTCCTCTTTTCTTTTTTTTTTTTTTTTTTTTTTTTTTTTTTTTTTTTTTCAAGGAACCCTCTTGGCCATAATGTCACTCCAACCGGTGCCACGGTGCTCGCCCCAAGCGACACCACCCTTTTTGCATAACCGCTATCCACATACTCTGGTTCTCATTGCAGGGGCTCTCAATCTCATGCACTCTCTCCACTCATCAAAATCACTACCTCAGCTAAACAAGATCACCAATCCCGGGGCCCGACCTTCCAATGTAATCACACTGCACATACACCATCCGTAATCTCACACTGATCCAGCAATACCAACAGAGTCTCCAGCATGACTGGACCGACTCTCATAACACATACTAGCCACTCGAGGCTATATCTCTGTGGGTCCGTACACCCAACTCTGCGAACCCTCAGGTTCTAACTCTGGAACCTTCCGGTTCCAGCTCTAGAAACATGCACAACATAATCTCGGTTACTTACTCAAGCTTGATCTCGGCCTTCTCTCAGGCCTCCACAATCGAATGCCCTAGGTCTGTATCCCGCCCCGCATACCCGACACTCGCTCTCGTCGGCCTATACTTTGCGCTGACAAACACTGTTGAATCCCAACAGCTAAGCACCCTCACATACTCATCGATCTCCCGGAGAATTTTCTAATTCTCCCCCACTAAAACACTGACTAACTGCCGCCGATCGTCATTAACGACCTTACAGAACAATCTTGCACAAAGAGAACATTTATACACTGACTGCTTCCCACAAGCACAAGCAACCCTCAGCAATACACACCTCCTCCCTGATCAACCCACTCACAAGAATCTAGTCCTTCAATCATCCACTCCACGACTGTAGATGCTACCCGACAATCAACCCAGTGCCGCATCTCCCCTAACAACCCCCACGAACGATAACCAAAGGAATCCTCGACAATAACCCATAACCAAACTCACAACCTGCCCAAAGGATGAACACCACATCGGAAGCCGCACAAGACTACTGACACTAAAACACCGATTATAACCATACCCAACCATCAGGGTATAACGAATGCCAAAGTGAAAACCTGAAGCACCAATCCATAACCATGCCAGACCCGCGAAACAACGAATACCGCATCGAAATCCATACAAGATACCAGCACAAACAATACGCCACATCAATGCAAGACAATTAAGACATCACGAAAGCATCATACCTGCCGCTGCCTCCGGCACTGCTCCGTCTCCCTCTGTCGCACGCAGATAAACACGACCCTGAGCCCTCTGGGGCTCCGCTTCATCCTGTCCTCCTCAAATCCCGAATTGGCACTGACTGCCAACAATCCCGTGCACAGTGCCCCTCCTTTCCGCACTTGCGGCATGCACCACCGGACCCGCAAGCTCCGATGTAACCCCTTTTTACTCGACCTTCGACACCTATGGTCTCATGATTTCCTACTGCATCTCTATACTCCACTTATTACTACTCCTGACAATTTGCTTTCTTACATATTGCACCCGGTTCTCCCCCACTAAGGTTCGAACCAACACCAATTAGTATACAATCAACCCACGACTATCTTTCACCAGCGAAATCGTACCTACCCCAGTAAAGTGCTGTGCAACACCCGATAGTCCCTCCCCTTATGAAGTCAATCAATCCCCTATACTCTGAACCTCTAGCTAACTCTCCAAGAACTTCTCATCACGGCTGCCTCTAATCGTTCCAAATCCCATACTGATCTAATACTAAGCACCTGCACTACTCGATAACATCTCTGGCTCGCAGACTGCACCGCAGCATCATCGTTCCTCTCATCTCAGCTCATCAACCCGTATCCAACGCCGGATTTGTCCCAAGGACAGGGACTTACTCTCAACATAGACGACAACTCTCCGCACTGCAAAACTCGTCTGAACTCTTCACTGCTACCACTATAGCCCAACCTGTTATTCTCAATTAGGTGTGGTGTGGTTCTCGACTACCTCAGCCCCAACTGACTGTCTGTTCACGGTAAATCTCTGTCTCGCGGTACACCCGCTACCTGATGCTCTGAGGGAAGTCATTATCGATAACTACCTGCAGGGTGTACTCCCAAATCCAGAACTGAAACACCAGACCTCTCGCGTCTTGCACACGAGCATAAGTGACACTACCCACCCAAAAGGTGACCTCTCCTCTGTCGTCTGATTGCTCGACTCAACTGAAATTCTCCCCTGTCTTTGACTTTTACCAAAATACTCTGATAGGCACTTGCCTTTCCCCTCGAGGAACGCCTCTCCGTACTCAATCATGGTCTACAGGCCTGAAACCCATAGCGTCCAATCTCTACCTCATCGGTCATAACCGGATAACAAGATAGCCACAAGCATCATCCACTACGAACCATGGTACTCATCCCATGACATCCCTCCTCAACATGCTTCGGTGTATGGTACCTGAACCATAGCACCACTCCTCAATCTGCTCCAATGTATAGCACTCGGACCACAACATCTATCTCAATCTGTTCCGATGTATGGTGCTCGGACCATAACATCACTCTGTATCCGCTCCGATGTATGGTATCCGAACCATAAAATCACCCCTCAATCTGTTCCTTAGGACCTTCAGAATGCCCCCTGTATCAAGTATGGGTCCTCTGCTTTCAGTAGTACGGGCCCATACTACCTGCCACATCTACCCATACTTTCCACACGGACCATCCCAGAGTTCCTAAGTAGCTGATAAACCTGCTCTTTCACCCATCTCATCGCGCGTGCTCACTTTCCAACGAAATCCTCTACCCTACCAGCGCACTCATCTGGCTAGGTTTACTCCCTAGTCCCTTCCGCTGTCCTCCCACTTCTTTGCTATCAGCTGCTGAAGAGTTCCTAATGATGCCAGCCCTCTACCTCCTGAGTATCGTCATACTCACTTAGTAGCTGACTCCCATCATCGATAACTCCACAAAGCACAAAGCAAGCAGCATTCGAGCATTGAAGCATACATAGGACTCCCCATCTGTGGTAGCTCCACCTTCTCGGCTCATCCTCGGAAGTACCTCTGTACCCCGTAGCTTTACCCCTTGTGCGTTCTAACTAGATACTCTCACTCATCACATACACACAAAAGCATAACGCACATATAACAGCAAACCCTAGGCTAAGGCATCACAAATCAGGCCACTCTAGTCCTAAGATATGAAATACCTAGCCTGTCTCTAGCATGCAATAATATCTCATAAAGTGCATAATAGATACTTCATAATACAAGAGTAAGGGTATTTTGGGAAATCACCGTTTGGCTCTGGCTGATTGTACACACTGCTCTTTCTTGCTTTCTCTTTGAACTCTTATTCACTTTTAGAAAACTATTTATTTGAAAACCTTTTCTTATTCCTCAGTTTGAGTCCAGACTCACCCGTAGGCGCGTCCGAATCCCTCAAACCAAGGCTCTGATACCAATTGTAACACCCAGGTTTTCAAAGCAAAATTTTTCATTTAAATAATCAATTTAATATTAAAACACTTGTTTAAAATCTTATTCTTATTCGAATTACAAAACATAGTTCCATTTCCATTTGAATAGACAACCAGGATCCTCCAAAATACAACTCTTTCCTCGGTGTGTACAATCGAGCCGATGCCATTCCGCGTTACTGAAAGAACCTGAAACATCATAACATAAATACTGTAAGCATGAAGCTTAGTGAGTTCCCCAATATACACCTTACACAATTACGCCTTTCCAGGCCCTGACCTTCCGGTCCTCAATACAACGCCTTCCGGCCCATAGTATAATTGCCTTCCGGCCCACATATCATACATAGCACATATAACAAATAACTTACCACATATAGCATACATATCACATAACATATCCGACCTTCCGGTCACACAGTCAAACCCTTCCGGGTACAGTATAGTGAGAAGACTCACCTCGCGGTCACTGGAAGATAGCAACTCCTGAAATCTCTTGCACTTGATCCTCCGAGCTACAAGCTCCCTGTCTCATCATATATCTCTTTTTAATACTTCTATCTTCCACGTTAACTGACCCTAAAACGTTACACACAGGTCAACTCTGGTCAACGGCCATCTCGACTGGACTCGGCGAGTACCCTGGCGACTCGGCGAGTCTAGTCGTCCTCACCAATACCTGCATGATCCCTTTCTACTCGTCGAGTATCCCTCTTGACTCGACGAGGTCCTCGTGGAAGAATCGCGGGGCCACCCCGACTCTACTCGCCGAGCCTGAAGAACAAACTCGGCGAGTCCCAGTGAATCTTCAAGCTACTCGCCGAGTCTGATCATCCGACTCGGCGAGTCTACGCCATGCAGTCGATCGAACTGCTTCCTGAGATACATATATTCTCGAATATACAAACATGGGACCTTCTGGACCTCTGAGGGTCCTAGTACAAGGTTATAAACGTTGAATAACAACACAACAATCCATCTAGACTCCAAATGGGTTCCATAAACCCTAAATCTATATACACATCAATCACAGGAGAATGTAATCCGAATTATTACCTGAATGATGTACCTTCCATGTCCCCAAACTTCAGAACTCGAACTCCCTGCAGTTCCTTTAGCTAGAACCCTTCTCCTCCTTGCACAACAATTCCTTCAAGGTCACCAATGGCCTTCAAGCTTGCTCTAGCCGCCCCAGTCGCCTAGGGTTCTTCCCAATCGATCAAAAGTCGTGAAATGGCGGCATAATAACCCTTATATACGACCCAATACTGAACGGCTAGGGTTTCCGCTGAACAGCGTCGACTCGCCGAGTCCATATCTGGACTCGTCGAGTCCAGTCGTGAACCCGCGACCAAACCTGCGACCCTACTCGGCGAGTCTGGCTCCAACTCGTCGAGTCTCCCCTTTAAAACACCCCCAAAATGCAACTTAACAATACTTGAGATTTTGGGCTGTTACAATTCTCCCCCACTAGAATTAGACTTCGCCCTCGAAGTCTCACTCTGAAAATAGTTCTGGCTGCTGCTCCCGCATCTCACGTTTCGGCTTCCCCAGACACTACCGATCTCTTCCGAGGCCGCCACTGAACCAATACCAGAGGTACCTCCTTGTTCCTCAGAACCTTGATCTTCCGATCTCCGACGGCCACTGGCCTCTCGGCGTAACACAGGCTCGCGTCCACCTAATCGTTCTCTAGTAGAACCATTGCTGACTCATCTGCTATACACCTATTCAATTACGACACATACAAGTGTCATGGATCCGTCCCAATTCCGTTGACAGCTCCAAACGGTAGGCCACCCTTCCTGCCTTCGCACCTTCACGAAAAGACCCAACATACCAGGGCCCCCCATTTACCCCTCTTCCTAAATCGAAACACCCCGTCAGAAATACGAAGTCGCCGACCTGAATCACATGCTCGTAACGGCGTCTGCCTGCATAACTTTCCTGATAACTCTAGACGATCACTAACTCTCTTTAACCTGCTGAGTCTGCTCTGTCAACTAAAGCACGAACTCTGAACTGCTCATCACTCTCTGTAATCGGAAAATACCCAAGATGCACTCTGCTCCAAATCTCAACGATCACTCAACCCATAAGGGTTAGGGAACCCTGAACCATCCTATCCCCGATCCAAGGCCCACTTTGCCCATTCCGGACCGACTGAGAGATCCATTCTCCCTCTCAGATCAACTCTCACAAGTTCCCTCTTGCCATCACATACACATACTAAACTAGTCCCAACACTTGCAGGTTGAAAAACCCGATTCACTGATGATATCCTCGAACATCCCCCAAGACGAACCACTGATATCCGTCCTATACCCTGATCAGAATCACACTGAGAATTCAAGATTCTCTATTCCCTTGCATCCTTTCTGAGTCTCGTCCGTCATCCCAACCCGGATGGGTTCCTACTTCACTGCCGCAACACGATGCTCGAAACCATACTTGAAATACTCTAACCATAACCCTGCTCTGCAGATTTCACTTTCGTGAACTTGCACCCCTTCGGAGTTACACACCTTCCTCTTTTCTTTTTTTTTTTTTTTTTTTTTTTTTTTTTTTTTTTTCAAGGAACCCTCTTGGCCATAATGTCACTCCAACCGGTGCCACGGTGCTCGCCCCAAGCGACACCACCCTTTTTGCATAACCGCTATCCACATACTCTGGTTCTCATTGCAGGGGCTCTCAATCTCATGCACTCTCTCCACTCATCAAAATCACTACCTCAGCTAAACAAGATCACCAATCCCGGGGCCCGACCTTCCAATGTAATCACACTGCACATACACCATCCGTAATCTCACACTGATCCAGCAATACCAACAGAGTCTCCAGCATGACTGGACCGACTCTCATAACACATACTAGCCACTCGAGGCTATATCTCTGTGGGTCCGTACACCCAACTCTGCGAACCCTCAGGTTCTAACTCTGGAACCTTCCGGTTCCAGCTCTAGAAACATGCACAACATAATCTCGGTTACTTACTCAAGCTTGATCTCGGCCTTCTCTCAGGCCTCCACAATCGAATGCCCTAGGTCTGTATCCCGCCCCGCATACCCGACACTCGCTCTCGTCGGCCTATACTTTGCGCTGACAAACACTGTTGAATCCCAACAGCTAAGCACCCTCACATACTCATCGATCTCCCGGAGAATTTTCTAATTCTCCCCCACTAAAACACTGACTAACTGCCGCCGATCGTCATTAACGACCTTACAGAACAATCTTGCACAAAGAGAACATTTATACACTGACTGCTTCCCACAAGCACAAGCAACCCTCAGCAATACACACCTCCTCCCTGATCAACCCACTCACAAGAATCTAGTCCTTCAATCATCCACTCCACGACTGTAGATGCTACCCGACAATCAACCCAGTGCCGCATCTCCCCTAACAACCCCCACGAACGATAACCAAAGGAATCCTCGACAATAACCCATAACCAAACTCACAACCTGCCCAAAGGATGAACACCACATCGGAAGCCGCACAAGACTACTGACACTAAAACACCGATTATAACCATACCCAACCATCAGGGTATAACGAATGCCAAAGTGAAAACCTGAAGCACCAATCCATAACCATGCCAGACCCGCGAAACAACGAATACCGCATCGAAATCCATACAAGATACCAGCACAAACAATACGCCACATCAATGCAAGACAATTAAGACATCACGAAAGCATCATACCTGCCGCTGCCTCCGGCACTGCTCCGTCTCCCTCTGTCGCACGCAGATAAACACGACCCTGAGCCCTCTGGGGCTCCGCTTCATCCTGTCCTCCTCAAATCCCGAATTGGCACTGACTGCCAACAATCCCGTGCACAGTGCCCCTCCTTTCCGCACTTGCGGCATGCACCACCGGACCCGCAAGCTCCGATGTAACCCCTTTTTACTCGACCTTCGACACCTATGGTCTCATGATTTCCTACTGCATCTCTATACTCCACTTATTACTACTCCTGACAATTTGCTTTCTTACATATTGCACCCGGTTCTCCCCCACTAAGGTTCGAACCAACACCAATTAGTATACAATCAACCCACGACTATCTTTCACCAGCGAAATCGTACCTACCCCAGTAAAGTGCTGTGCAACACCCGATAGTCCCTCCCCTTATGAAGTCAATCAATCCCCTATACTCTGAACCTCTAGCTAACTCTCCAAGAACTTCTCATCACGGCTGCCTCTAATCGTTCCAAATCCCATACTGATCTAATACTAAGCACCTGCACTACTCGATAACATCTCTGGCTCGCAGACTGCACCGCAGCATCATCGTTCCTCTCATCTCAGCTCATCAACCCGTATCCAACGCCGGATTTGTCCCAAGGACAGGGACTTACTCTCAACATAGACGACAACTCTCCGCACTGCAAAACTCGTCTGAACTCTTCACTGCTACCACTATAGCCCAACCTGTTATTCTCAATTAGGTGTGGTGTGGTTCTCGACTACCTCAGCCCCAACTGACTGTCTGTTCACGGTAAATCTCTGTCTCGCGGTACACCCGCTACCTGATGCTCTGAGGGAAGTCATTATCGATAACTACCTGCAGGGTGTACTCCCAAATCCAGAACTGAAACACCAGACCTCTCGCGTCTTGCACACGAGCATAAGTGACACTACCCACCCAAAAGGTGACCTCTCCTCTGTCGTCTGATTGCTCGACTCAACTGAAATTCTCCCCTGTCTTTGACTTTTACCAAAATACTCTGATAGGCACTTGCCTTTCCCCTCGAGGAACGCCTCTCCGTACTCAATCATGGTCTACAGGCCTGAAACCCATAGCGTCCAATCTCTACCTCATCGGTCATAACCGGATAACAAGATAGCCACAAGCATCATCCACTACGAACCATGGTACTCATCCCATGACATCCCTCCTCAACATGCTTCGGTGTATGGTACCTGAACCATAGCACCACTCCTCAATCTGCTCCAATGTATAGCACTCGGACCACAACATCTATCTCAATCTGTTCCGATGTATGGTGCTCGGACCATAACATCACTCTGTATCCGCTCCGATGTATGGTATCCGAACCATAAAATCACCCCTCAATCTGTTCCTTAGGACCTTCAGAATGCCCCCTGTATCAAGTATGGGTCCTCTGCTTTCAGTAGTACGGGCCCATACTACCTGCCACATCTACCCATACTTTCCACACGGACCATCCCAGAGTTCCTAAGTAGCTGATAAACCTGCTCTTTCACCCATCTCATCGCGCGTGCTCACTTTCCAACGAAATCCTCTACCCTACCAGCGCACTCATCTGGCTAGGTTTACTCCCTAGTCCCTTCCGCTGTCCTCCCACTTCTTTGCTATCAGCTGCTGAAGAGTTCCTAATGATGCCAGCCCTCTACCTCCTGAGTATCGTCATACTCACTTAGTAGCTGACTCCCATCATCGATAACTCCACAAAGCACAAAGCAAGCAGCATTCGAGCATTGAAGCATACATAGGACTCCCCATCTGTGGTAGCTCCACCTTCTCGGCTCATCCTCGGAAGTACCTCTGTACCCCGTAGCTTTACCCCTTGTGCGTTCTAACTAGATACTCTCACTCATCACATACACACAAAAGCATAACGCACATATAACAGCAAACCCTAGGCTAAGGCATCACAAATCAGGCCACTCTAGTCCTAAGATATGAAATACCTAGCCTGTCTCTAGCATGCAATAATATCTCATAAAGTGCATAATAGATACTTCATAATACAAGAGTAAGGGTATTTTGGGAAATCACCGTTTGGCTCTGGCTGATTGTACACACTGCTCTTTCTTGCTTTCTCTTTGAACTCTTATTCACTTTTAGAAAACTATTTATTTGAAAACCTTTTCTTATTCCTCAGTTTGAGTCCAGACTCACCCGTAGGCGCGTCCGAATCCCTCAAACCAAGGCTCTGATACCAATTGTAACACCCAGGTTTTCAAAGCAAAATTTTTCATTTAAATAATCAATTTAATATTAAAACACTTGTTTAAAATCTTATTCTTATTCGAATTACAAAACATAGTTCCATTTCCATTTGAATAGACAACCAGGATCCTCCAAAATACAACTCTTTCCTCGGTGTGTACAATCGAGCCGATGCCATTCCGCGTTACTGAAAGAACCTGAAACATCATAACATAAATACTGTAAGCATGAAGCTTAGTGAGTTCCCCAATATACACCTTACACAATTACGCCTTTCCAGGCCCTGACCTTCCGGTCCTCAATACAACGCCTTCCGGCCCATAGTATAATTGCCTTCCGGCCCACATATCATACATAGCACATATAACAAATAACTTACCACATATAGCATACATATCACATAACATATCCGACCTTCCGGTCACACAGTCAAACCCTTCCGGGTACAGTATAGTGAGAAGACTCACCTCGCGGTCACTGGAAGATAGCAACTCCTGAAATCTCTTGCACTTGATCCTCCGAGCTACAAGCTCCCTGTCTCATCATATATCTCTTTTTAATACTTCTATCTTCCACGTTAACTGACCCTAAAACGTTACACACAGGTCAACTCTGGTCAACGGCCATCTCGACTGGACTCGGCGAGTACCCTGGCGACTCGGCGAGTCTAGTCGTCCTCACCAATACCTGCATGATCCCTTTCTACTCGTCGAGTATCCCTCTTGACTCGACGAGGTCCTCGTGGAAGAATCGCGGGGCCACCCCGACTCTACTCGCCGAGCCTGAAGAACAAACTCGGCGAGTCCCAGTGAATCTTCAAGCTACTCGCCGAGTCTGATCATCCGACTCGGCGAGTCTACGCCATGCAGTCGATCGAACTGCTTCCTGAGATACATATATTCTCGAATATACAAACATGGGACCTTCTGGACCTCTGAGGGTCCTAGTACAAGGTTATAAACGTTGAATAACAACACAACAATCCATCTAGACTCCAAATGGGTTCCATAAACCCTAAATCTATATACACATCAATCACAGGAGAATGTAATCCGAATTATTACCTGAATGATGTACCTTCCATGTCCCCAAACTTCAGAACTCGAACTCCCTGCAGTTCCTTTAGCTAGAACCCTTCTCCTCCTTGCACAACAATTCCTTCAAGGTCACCAATGGCCTTCAAGCTTGCTCTAGCCGCCCCAGTCGCCTAGGGTTCTTCCCAATCGATCAAAAGTCGTGAAATGGCGGCATAATAACCCTTATATACGACCCAATACTGAACGGCTAGGGTTTCCGCTGAACAGCGTCGACTCGCCGAGTCCATATCTGGACTCGTCGAGTCCAGTCGTGAACCCGCGACCAAACCTGCGACCCTACTCGGCGAGTCTGGCTCCAACTCGTCGAGTCTCCCCTTTAAAACACCCCCAAAATGCAACTTAACAATACTTGAGATTTTGGGCTGTTACATGTTCCTAATCCAATCCATGAATTTGGAACCATCAAAGATGACCCTCCCACAAAGATTCATGAGAGAGAAAGAACCAGTTGGGTTAGAGCCTGAAGCATTAGTGTTGGAAGACATCTGAAAGAAGAAAGCAAGTTTAGATTAGATATATAGAATCCTTAATAAGACACCCAAATGTAATATTAAGGCTAGGACCCAATCACAACATATTATACTTAGAAGAGGGATGCCGTAATCTAAGTAATAATATATTTGAGAGGTAGGTGAATGACGATTCACCAATTTCCACCATGAAAAACAAAATGTATTATTAGGTTTTAATTGGATTTGAAATTCCTAGATTCTTTTGAGATTCATTGAACTTTTCAATGACATGTTTCAATCTCGATTGTGCCCTTCAAGTTTTGTGACTGGGATGCCGAGGATCACAAAACAAGGTGTGAATAACCATGCTAATTCACTTGGTACCCTTAATATTATCACCTAATCAATGTGCTGGTTAACCACACACGCTCCATTGATCTATGACAAACATTAAGTCACCCTTCGTAATCCTTACTAGTCCAAGTTAGTGTGCCGGTTGACCACACACGCTCCACCAACGACTTGGTAAGGTACAAAGTATGAATTCCATGGACTAGCGCCATGTTCACATTTTTCCTAAAATAACTAAGATTGGGAATTAAAGAGGTTTAGTTACTTTATAATACTCATTATACTTTTAATGAGGATTTAAAGTCATTGTCCTACCCGTTCGGCTAACAACTCTCCTCCAGTCAAGCAAGCGGTGGGTGAGAGTGGACACCCATTAAGTCGCCATTGTATAGGCAACAACCTTATACCCACCTTATAGACCGGCTTCGTGAATGAGGCCTACTAACGGTAGAACGAATTATTCTTATACATACATACATATATATATATATATATATATATATATATAATAATTAACCATTAATGTTATAAATAGTATAAGGGTTGAATTTTAACTCTTAAAACTCTAAGGGTTGGAATTAAAGTTTATTAAAATGTGTGAAACTTTACAAATTCCAAAACTTGAGGGAAAGTTTTGTAACTATCCAAAACTTTTCATTTCATAATTTATGAATTAAATAACCATAAAAATGAAGACTCTTCATTTCATGTAACTTATGTGTTTAAATGTGTGTGTTAAAGAAAGTGACCTTTGGATATCCATAACTTGAGGACAAATTATGGACTCCATTAAAACACATAAATGATCAAGAATTAATTCTAAACAATTCAGCAAATAATTCCTATCATCTTCTAAATTCATAAGAACATAAACATGATCATCAAAATTTCAAGAATTATATGAACACATAAAAATCATGGAATTTTGATATATGCTATTGTAAATGGATTAGAACAACCATTACACCAACTAAAATAAGTTTTAAAACACCAAAACAATTTAGGGTAATGTTACTAGTCCATTTCCAGCAGCAAAATTCGAAAATCTGCACTCTGTGGCTCCTACTCGTCGAGTGCATGAACCTACTCGGCGAGTAGGTTGAAGATACACATGGACTCAGCGAGTCCCCCCATGGACTCGGCGAGTTCATCAGGCAGACAGCAAGTTTTTCGACTTTTTCAACTATTTTGCATCAAGTATCAAACAAGCAAGCCTAGGCTCTGATACCACTGTTGGGTTTTGAGCAATCTAACACTTCCTAAGTGTGCATGCAACCCTAATAAACCTTGGATCTATGTTTGTCTAAATACATGCAAAATAATAATTTTCCAAGGTTCATAACCTATCTAACATGGCATGGGGTACTTTTAAACATAAAAGAGTTAGAAGAGATTACATACCTTTTTGATGGGATTGATTCTTTGGAGTTTGAGGGCCAAGCACCAATAGTGTGAATGCCTCAAATGGAATCACAAATCACCACAAACTCTTGAAAAACTTTGAGAGAGTACACACACACTTATATTTTTGGCCACACACAAGCATACACAACTAGTTCACTAGTTGCCATTTCATGCATCATAAGCATGCTTATATAGTGTACATGGTTAGGGTGAAACCCTAATAACCCATGTCTTTTCCTTTCCAAGGATCCATAGGTTAAAAGCTCCATGGATCATCCATGGACTTCCATATAAGCCCAGCCCATTAACAAATGAGTATTAGCCCACACTATATAAAACCAATAGCCCATAATCTAATTAGTCTTCCTTTTAATCTCTAAATTAATTCATAATTAATTTAAGACTAAAACTAATTAAATAACATAACTTCATATTAATATATTATAACTTATAATATATTAATAAACATATGTGTATAACTCTCATAAAATTATCCATAAATAGTTCGGATGAAATGCAACCCAAATGGACCATGCCGGGTCGGCTCAAGTATATACCAAATAAGTTATGGACTTAGACACCTTATCCAACAAAAGGTTCCTCCTTGCCAATCTTCTTCTCTTTGCTTCGAAGCTTTAATCCACCAAAATGGGTTCTCCAAGGTCAAGATCTCATAAAATGAAGGTAAGGACATTCTAGGGTTTCTTCTGAGGTTGGGGAGGCTCATATGGGGGTTAGGGTTGGAACCATAATGTCCTTTAATAGTGCTCAATCCGAAATTAGGGTTTCATAACTTTTTAGCGTACGCTGGGCGTACGCCTTGGACATCTGCGACCAAGCTACCTTATTACGCTGGGCGTACCCACGCGTGTTCCAAACATGCATGCAGAGCCTTCCATGCAAACTTTTCTCTATAAGGGCCATTCTCGCCAAATCTTCAAAGTGTCATAACTCTTTCATTCTAGATCCCTTTCTGATGAACTTTATATCCATAGAAAGGTGGCGAGAAATCCTACGCTTCTAACAACATAACCCGACCTGAAAACTTCTCGAATAATAACTCCAAATTAATAAAGGACTAAAACGCCCCTGGCCTTGGCCTCTGAAATTCCATAAACGAATATTTTAGAACAGGGTGTTATAATTAAAGTCAATGTTTAGAGTTGACTCAACTCGTTGAGTCATCTTTCAAGTCGGCGAGTTTTTGTAAACCATAATTCGCGATATCTCGCATCAACTCATTGAGTTTTTCCCCAAACTCGTCGAGTTCCCCCATTACAATAGAATCGGGACTCTTCGACTAAAGTCGTCGAGTTCCTCTGATGAACTCGTCAAGTTCCCTAGTTTGTTGACCCCTTCTCAATGCATTCAGCTCTTAATCTTCAATCCAAGGCTCCATCTTCCTCGTCTAGTCTAAAAACACCTATGGAATGATAAAGTTCCCAACTTTACCCATTGGGAACCATCCTAATGGCATAAAACTCCATTCTTAGCCCAAAAGGGCTTATATCTATATCCAAAAACCACCAAACTTCGAGATGGGTCATAAGGACATAGATCTGGACATTTAGGGACTGGATTGTCACAAAAAGTTTCCAGCTTTCTCTTCTTGCATGGCCCTTGGTAGCTCACAGGGCCAAAATAGTAGTCTAAAGGTTGCACAGAACTTCTATGGCCATAAAGTTTGCATATTTATGCCATGAAAGCCCTTCAAGACCCTAGATTTGAAAGGTTATTCACTTGGGACGTCCATTTCCCAAGGATCAACATGTTTGGACCAAAAACACAATAAAAGTGTTAAGAAAGAGATGTAAGCAATCATTTGGCAAGTTTTAGAATTGCTTACCAAAAAGTGACGAGGATGGGGTGAAGTTTCCAGATCTATAAACTCCTTCTTGAGTCATCAAGCTTCTTCTTCTCCCATAAGCTTTAAGCACACAAAACTCTCTCAAGCATGGCTCACAAACTCACACAATGCATTAGGGTTTCGAGATTTAGTGTTTGGGACTTGGAGGTTGGAAATAAGGCCAAACCCTAGGATATAAGTTGTTTAAATAGGGCAAAATCCCGAATTTAGGGTTTCCCAAACCCAGTCCAACTCATCGAGTTGTTCCTCCCCAATTCGTCGAGTTGGTCTTTAAATTCCCGCGACCCAAATATTCCAACACGTCGAGTTTTCACCCTACAGCTCTACGAGTTGGCCTCCTGATTGAAGATTTTCATTCCTTAATTAGCCTTCTGGATTTCGGGTGTTACAATAGAGCCACTACAATTGATGTTTGGAACAATCCTTCTACGAATGGACCATCGATATTCTTCCTTTAATTTTTTTTATGGAAGTTTTATGTAGTAGAAAATTAACAAAACGATGGATTTTTATTGTAGACATGTTTTTTCTTTGATATTGTTTGTTAATCTACTATGGTTAGTTATTTACTATATGCAAATATACATTAATTTTCATTTATACCTACCAATTATCGTTTTGAATGCAAAATATAGAATATACTAATTGTATTTGGTAATGGGTTTATAGATTAAATAAAAGAAATATTTAAAAAAGCAGTTAGAAGAGCCGGTTGCAGTTGAACTGGGTTATATAAGGTGGGTGATATTCGTTCCAAAAAAGTTTATAGTTGTATAATAGAACGCAGTTGCTTGTATGAGAACCGTGCTATAACATCCCCCAAGATCAATTATGAACTTCCGTATAGACTAAACTACAACGGAAGCAAAATAAAATAATATAAAGTCTTCAACCGAAGAGCTTCGGGTGTTACGTCTTCAGAAATTCCTTTGTTGCCTTCTTGATTAATCCTCCTCCTTGTCTTTTCCACTGCTATTAGCTAAATAGTTTCCTGGGTTGAGCACATTTAAATGTTTCTAAATGGGTAAGCCTATGGACTAGTGAGTCCGTGTTACACATACATGTCCATCACTTAAAAAAACAAAAGGTTTTATCATGTAGTTTCAATAAATCATACAAGAAACATATCACCCGATAACCTAATTTAGGGGAACGATTAATTATCAAGAGAAAGAACCAAATGCTCATTCCCCTTCTCCGTGAGACAACTCATCATCCATTATACTCAAGTATTTTAAATATCCAAAGAAATTAGTATAATTCTCAATTCTTATCCCCGCCGATCACACACATCCGTCATGCTCACCGCGATTAAACACCCCACCCGTTCCCACTAAATATGTCATCCAAAAAAACGTACAATAGATAAACAACTCAAAATAACATTTGCACACAACCATACTTATCATAAAATATATTGTAAATAATTGAAAAGCCGCATATAAACCACATGATAAATATTTATGTGCAAGCAACCACAGAACACAAAAAAAAAAAAAATCACATTGATGTCGTTAGGTCTAAGCCGAATTTTATAACGCTATCGCACCCTAGATTTCACCAGCAAATTTTTTCTAAGACAATAATCCTAGAAAACATCCTATGAGTTCATTTTCTTTCCATTGTCCACATGTCGGTCGGCCAAAAAATAAAAATCACTCATTTACAATAATTAAAATGTCCATTATATTTTGTTATATTAACATTTTCAAATTAATACTGTTTCACTCTTAAAAATAACACCTAGTATCAAAACAATTGAACCGTTAAAATACGAAAATATTGATTTCAACAAAAACTTGGTGCATCTTTGGAATTTTTTTTTTCTCTGAATATTTATAAAAGAAATTGGAGTCGGCCAAAGTATTGACAGTTCAAGGATCGTTTATGTAACTTTAGTTTCAAAGAAATTAAGAAACTGTTTTACAAGGGCTGAAATTGAAATCGATAAATTTTAAATTATTAATAGAAACAATATATTATCAAATTATTAATAGAAACAATATATTATCAAACTTTAGGTATGGAAAGAGTAAATTCTATTTTCTTGAAAAGATTGCAGATGGGGAGCTCAACAGCTCTTACACTAAAATCACTTGACCTATATGCTATTTAACACCTTTTACAAAAAAATTTCCTGTCTATTTCTAATTTCTTTTTTCGATAAGCCTGTTTAAAAAAACCCAAATAGTCATCTTCCTTATCCGAATTTTTCTGTTATTTTCCATAAAAACTGTAAATTGATCTTCATCCAAAACTTAATCAAATAAATATATAAATTAATCATCGATCATCTCCACTTTCTTATAACATATATTCATTACCAATTATCGAAATCAATCCGTGACAAGATGAATTTCAAGTCTTTATACCAAAAATCATGCATTTTATTTTGTTTTTGGTCAAATTAACGACAATTGGCCCGAACGGACACATGAGGTGGAACCAAAACATGAAAGACTTGTATATAAACCTATCCAAGCAACCAATTCAAGCTTAAATCAAAGAACATACCTTAATTCCAAGCAAAAGACCGAAAATCTTCAAAAACCTCTAACCTCAATTTCTCCTTTGATTCCCAACCTTTTCTTGCAATTTTAGTGGGGTTTCTGCTCAATTTCTGGAGCTCTTTATAATGCCTAAGGCTTTGGACGATATAAACCCTTCAAATGCTCCAATTTATTTTGCTCATCAAAACAAGATTTTAGGGTTTAAGACTCATTTGTTTTTCCTAATTAAACCCAATTACTCCTATTTAATCACCCATTATATTATTTTAATAATATAGTTAAATTATATATATTTATACCTTTTTTTGAGTTATCACAAAAACCCTGGTTTTGTACGTAGCAATCAGTCTTTATTATGGTAATATGCCTTGGTTTTACAACTGGGCTCTATTATGTTTTTGTCATAGGACTCGCTTACAAGGAACCCGGTTAAAAACCGGGTTATATTAAGCTTTTAACCGGGTCTTTTTAGGCTTTTTGTAGTTGTGACCATTTGTTGTTTTTGTCAATTCAATTAATTTCTACAAAGCTTTATTTAGTGTAGATGAATTTGTTGCAGCAAAGAAATTACAAGGATGCTTGCTGGAATAGAGAGATCCAATTAAGTTACAAGATCCAATTTGAAATCTAAAAAGATCAACAATCAACAGCTAATTTGGCCTACAAGGGCAAGTGCAACATAGTTGATTAAATAGAAAGCTAACAGTTCTGTGGGCAGTGGCGGATCCAGAAAGAAAAATCAGGGGTTGCACAAATTCTTTAGGGGTTGCACTACTAGAAAAAAATTGTTACCGAAGGAAGTTTCCGTCACAAAATCGTCATTAAACCGGTGAATTTACACTAAATTTATAAATATCAGACTTTGTAGTGGATTGCTGATGGATTTGTGACTGATTTAAAAAAAAAAAAAAAAAAAAAAAAAAAAAAAAAAAAAAAAAAACCACGAAATTTACATTTGACGGGAAAATTAGAGGGGTATTCCGGGCTACATAGTAGCTCTGCCCCTGTGTGTGGGGCATTATATTGAACACCTTACACACAAAGCATTTCAAGATTTCATATAAAGCAGTTACATAAGAACAGAAAGAATGGAGACTATTTTGAAATAAAATCATATGTTCACACTCCTTGCATCATATAAGGTTTTGTAAAGTCTTTAACATCCAAATGGGGACCTTTTCAGCTACGTTCTTATATTGATTATTGACAAACAAAATGAAATGTTGAGAATGTGAGCTATTTTTTGGTTCAAATCATTAGTGAACATAGAGAGGAACTGTGATTGGAAATGATGGAAACCAGATATTTTGTAAATAGGTCTGTAATGATCCAGTTATTGTATAACTTAAGAAGTGATTGAACCATATTAATGACAAAATCTTGTTATTGTGACATATTGTGTGATGATTTTATTAATTTAGTCAAATGTAAATATGGCTTTTATAAAAATAGCAAAATAATATATATTCCAATTTTACATAAATGGCCTCCAATTGCGTGTTCCTCATTTCGGGCTGTGTTTTCTTGCGGGGCCGGCCATGTGGGCAGCGGTTTTGTGTAATTTGGCCAAAGTCCGGTTCATTGAGCCCAGCTATATAGGCCTTACTCTCTCAGTTTTCACTTTTTTATCTTTGGAGATATGTAGAAAACGCTCACAATTGAAATGGGTGAGATTTTTTTTGGTGGTAACTTTTAGCAATGAGATCTTGTTGAATTCTAAAAAGAAAATCAACAACTGTGTAAAATTGACAACAACCTTTTCTATCTTTTTTTTAACAACATATAATTAAATTAATAACATAAGCAGTAAAAATCTGGTGATAAGATTAAAAGACAGACAAAAAAACATGGTCCGGACTGTCTAAGAAAACAGCAATAAAGGAAATATTTAAGAAAACAGCAATAAAAACAAAATGGACAATTTTTCCAAACACAAGCCCACAATTTCTTACTTCACTTTGCTTTATAAGGCTTGACAATGATAGTGAACTGTGCCACTTTTCCGCCTTGGTTAATTACTTGAACCCTCCTTGATTTATTTTGGAAGTTGAGCACAATGGGCTTTGTGTCCTCCACCTCCAAGTCCTTGTTCGAGAGAACAAGGTCTCCAGTATCGGGCACACCTCTAATGCAAACCATACGATCATGGGGTATGTCGATCCTGATTCGCAATGCTAAATAACACCATCTGTTTGGTGGCACAGTAACAGTCATCGGGCTGGCCACAAATATAAGCATCAATTAGATAATAAGAAATAGATAATTAAAAAGCTTAACTACAAGGTTTAAAAACATAAGGACATCACCTTAGCAAATAATACTTATTTATTTCCTCGACGGGAAAGTACCCTATCGGGTTTGTCTTGTGCACCCTTACCATAAAGAAGACATTGGCCTTTACAATTGAACCGTCTTCACTGATCACCCG
The DNA here is from genome assembly GCF_051521515.1 of Lactuca serriola. Taxonomy (NCBI): domain Eukaryota; kingdom Viridiplantae; phylum Streptophyta; class Magnoliopsida; order Asterales; family Asteraceae; genus Lactuca; species Lactuca serriola. Next base: position 227,935,957 of record NC_136410.1, on the reverse strand, counting down.
ATCAAGAATTCTCCCCCCCTCAAATCCCAAGCGAATAGTCTCATCGATGCCATTCATTTCAACATCGTGAGCTTTAAGTTCATCCTCTATCATTTGGATATCTTTTTTCTCGACATAATTATCCTTTTCCAAAGCATCAACCTTTCCACGGATTGTGAATACGTTGACCATGCTTTTTTTAACATAAATACATTTATAAATTAGTTTTAGATTACTTATACTCTGTTGAAAATCAAAGATTAGAGAAACACACAAAAGGAACAGGCAAACGTAGCTACGGGGTTGATTTAGTTAAAACTAGCATACTAATGAAATAATTAACAAAACAGTTCCCAAACTTTCTGCGTTAGACCAACATATTCAAAGCCCTAGGAACAAACTCAAAGTAATATCTTTGAGACACCATATATTTTGATTTGAACAGCCAAGGTTCGGCCTCTACTAGTTGTATTTGAAATCCTTGATTTTTAGCAGTCATACAAAGAAAAGAGTGAACAAAACTTACATTGTTGGAGGGCCAGAAGAGATCTCAGAGCAGCAGCAACCAGCGGCGACTGGTGAGCAAACTTTTTTTCTAGGGTTTTGAGGTGATCCGAGCAGATGCCATCCTTTTATATGAAGGTTTTGTGCAGCTCACAGGAGAGTAGCTAGAGTAAGACAAAAATTGAGATATTTGCACGTTTTGCTCTCGAGATCAAAAAATGAGAAATATTAGGTTTTTATTAGCACGTTTAATTATTCTTTAATACAAAGGATTAGGATTTGCTGTCTTTTCAAAAATACTTAATATTATTTTTATATTTTAACTCTCAAGTCATATTTCCCAATAACTATTATCAAATGCCTTAGCTTCAATTATATATTCGTATGTTTAAACATTTGAAATTTTATATCCACCTTCATGTAAAAAAACAAACATTTTCTTATTTATTTAATTAAAAACAACATGCATTCATCTCATACAACAAACAAAGATATCTCTCACATCACCTCTTAGAATAAATTTTAGTATGGTTTCAATGGGGTGTTCCAAATATACCAAAAAACGAAAATTCAAAACTAAAAACCAATTGATCTTACTATTTTTAGGTTACCCGAACCGCTTTTTTTATTTTTTCGGTTTGGTTAACCAAACCGTTAAAATCTACGGTTTTTTGGTTCGCTTACAGTACGTTCACATTTTTTATATTGGATGGTTAACCGGAGAAACAAAATTTATATTTATTATTTTAAATTGAACAAAGTTAATGTTAAATTATTATTTTTAAAAGGAAAATGACACAAATGTCCTCTGAACTTTTTAGGTTTGGTCCTTTTAGTCTCTAACTTATTTTAATGGCTTTATAAGGGAACGAACTCGTTTTTTTCGGGTCGATTACGTCATTTTTGAAGTTTTGAAGGGATAAGTCGGCCACATTGTTTCCACTTCATTTAAAAATACCACATAAGCATGCCACATACACACTTATGGACCCCACTTTCCTTGACTTTCCTTAATCCACCTTCACCCACATTGAGCCACCTCCTCTGATGGTGATGCCATTTCATTGCAGCTATATGAAAACCCAAAACGCAAACCACACACTTTAGAAAAAACTATTTATGTCCACTAACATTACGATATAAGGATTAAAACGATTTGGCTCATGTGCATTCAAATTAGGTTAGAACAACAACCAATTTAATGAAAACTGCAGAGATTTAATATTTTCTTTATGTACATACAGATATATGAAGGATTTTTAAGTTTTTAGCATATTATCAGCAGGGAAATGTCGACGACACCTCTGGGAAGTCTTAATGAATCGTCGGATTTCGTTAGCGGCTTCAGGTTTGGAACAGGGGTTGTTGGAATCATCTTGGATGAGGAGAACAAGTGTGTGGGCGACGACGGTGACAATTGTGGCGATGGTGAGGTGACCAGGTTGTGAATCCATGGAGTGAGGGGAGGTGATTCACGTAGAGTTGGTCTGGGTGGTGGATATGTAATTTTGGTGTGTGGTTAGATGGAATTTTGACACAACCCAGGGGTAATAAACCTCTCTATATTGCTTTCTGGGGTTTTTTTTGAAGCTTTTGACTACTTCATCAAACTTTGAAGATATATGCTTGAATCGAACCCAAATGCAAGATATGAAAGAGGATTCTTAAGGGGTTTTAAAGATGATGATTGAAATCTAAGACACAAATTGTTCCATTTTATTTTCTACGGTTCGGTTTAGGGGTTTTAGGAAAATGGAAGGTGAACCATGCCCATATTTACAATCACATGGTATAAAGATCTAGAAAACAAACACATATGAGTTTTGGTTTTGAAGTTTTCTTAGGGTTCGATTTCAGATTCAAAGCAACAAATACATTTTCTTCTATATTTTGTTTCCTTGATGTTCATCACAATTTTATGTCATTCACCCAAGTCAACAAACCAGGTTGGTGGAAGATGGATGGTGGCAGAGGTGGGAGATTTGGGTTATTGTTCTTGAATCTAGGTTTTTGTTCTTGAATCTCATCTAAGGTTTTTGTCTTCGACCTAGGCAGCCACATATACAAATCTGACCACATCAATGATAACATGGGTGATACATCTACTTCAAATGCAGAGTTAGCATAAGAAAACAACGAGCGTACTCACAAGCCTAATATTTACTTAAGGGACTTAACTTGACAACTTGGGAAAAAGAGAAGGGTTAAATAGCTTTACCTGAATTTTGGGATGTTACAATTCTCCCCCACTAGAACCAGACTTCGCCCTCGAAGTCTCATGCCGAAAACAACTTTGGATGCTGCTCCCGCATCTCCGACTACGGCTCCCAAGTCGGCTCGAACCCCCTCCGATATTGCCACTAGACCTGAACCATGGGCACCTCCTTGTTCCTCAGAACCTTGGTCTTCCGATCCAAGATTGCGATCGGCCTCTTAACATAATTCAGACTCGCGTCCACCTGGATATCCTCCAATGGTAGCACTGCCAACTCGTCAGCTATACACTTCCTCATGTGAGACAAGTGGAAATTATCATGAATCTGGCTCAACTCCGTAGGTGGCTCCAAACGATACGCTACGCTGCCCACCATCACGATCACTCTAAATGGCCTAATATACCGGGGCCCCAGCTTGCCCCTCTTCCTGAATCGAATCACTCCTTTCCAAGGAGACACCTTCAGGAGTACAAAATCCCCGACCTAAAACTCGAGCTCGGATCGTCGCCTATCTGCCTAACTTTTTTGCCGACTTTGAGATGTCAACAATCTCTGTCTGACCTGTTGTATCTGCTCTGTCATCTAAAACACTATCTCAGTGCTTCCCATCACTCGCTGTCTTACCTCTCCCCAACAGATAGGAGTCCGACACCTCCTCCCATACAAAAACTCAATGGGAGGCATACCAATGCTCGAATGGTGGGTGTTGTTATATGAAAACTCAGCCAATGACAGATACGTGTCCTAACTCCCTCCAAAGTCCAACACACATGCCCGAAGCATGTCTTCGAGCGTATGAATCGTCCGCTCACTCTGTCCGTCCGTCTGCGGGTGGTAAGCGGTACTGAAATGCAACCTCGTGCCCAACTCCTCGTGAAGCTGCTTCCAGAACCTGGAAGTAAAACGTACATCCCGATCTGATACAATCGAGATCGGCATTCCATGTCGCGATAACACCTCTGTCACATACAATTCTGCCAGCCTCTCAGCAGAAAAGCTCTCACTGATAGCAAGGAAGTGAGCGCTCTTCGTCAGCCGGTCGACGATCACCCAAATTGCGTCAACACCCCTCGCGGTCCTCGGCAACTTGGTGATGAAATCCATAGAAATCTGTTCCCACTTCCATTGGGGAACCTCAAGTGGCTGCAAAAGGCCATGCGGTCGCTGGTGCTCAGCCTTAACCCTACGACAGGTTAAGCACCTATCAACAAACCATGCTACATCCCTCTTCATACATGGCCACCAATAATCCTTCTTCAAATTCAAATACATCTTAGTGGCCCCGGGATGGATCGAAAATCTCGATTTATGCGCCTCCTCCATCAAGGTGGTGTGCGCTCCGCCTGCATACGACACCCAAATCCGACCCTGAAGGGTCATCAGCCCACGACTATTGGTAATGAACTCCGGCACTTGCCCGATCACACGCTCCCTCTTCCGGTTCTCCGGTCACACAGCCTCTGCCTGGGCCTCCCGAATGGTGTCCAACACAGGAGTCAGCACTGTCAACCGCATACAAATATCCCGAATCGGGGCGCTCTCCGCCCTACGACTCAGGGCGTCAGACACGACATTAGCCTTGCCCGGGTGGTACAGGATCTCACAATCATAATCCTTTACCACATCCAGCCATTTTCTCTGCTGCATATTCAGACTGGGCTGGTCCATCAAATACTTCAAACTCTTGTGGTCCATGTAAATGGTACACCGAACCCCATACAAGTACTGACGCCAGATCTTGAAGGCGAACACCACTACCCCCAACTCCAAATCATGGGTGGGATACCTCGTCTCATGAGGCTTTAGCTGCCTCGACGCATACACTATCACATGCCCCCTCTGCATAAGTACTGCACCCAACCCCGATATCGATGTGTCACAATACACTACAAAATTCTCCATCCCTTTTGGGAGGTCTAGCACCGGGGCTTCGCACAATCTCTAGTGAAGTGTCTCAAACGAGGTCTGCTGCTCCAGACCCCATGAAAAGCAACACCCTTCCGGGTCAATCTGGTGAGAGGCACGACAATCTTGGAGAAATCCCTGATAAATCTCCGATAATAGCCGGCCAACCTTAGAAAACTTCTAATCTCGGCGGGCGATCTCGGCACCTCCCATCTCATAATTGCCTCAATCTTGGACGGATCGACCAATATCCCATCCTAGTTAATGAGATGTCCCAAGAACTGGACCTCTCGTAACCAAAAATCACACTTGGTGAATTTGGCGAAAAGCCTTTCCGATCTCAATACCCCGAGAATCTCTCTCAAATGCTCCTCGTGCTGCTCTCTAGATCTCAAATACACCAAAATATCATCAATGAACACTATCACTGTTGGGTCGTGTTTTGTGTTATGTATTGCGTCTATTGGGCTCGTCAGCTAGTCCATTTTGTATCTCCGGTATGGACCTGTCCATCCGTGAGTTAGTAGGGTTTAGTATATATGGGAGCTTGCATGCTTCCTAGAAAGCAACGATAGAATAGAACGATCAGAGAATTATTCAGCAAGTTTATTGTTATCGTTCTTGTAACCCTAAAATCCTCTACAGCGGAAGTTCTTAGTCGAGCTCTGCTGAGGATTGTTTGATCTAATCATTCGACACATCTTGATCTATACTTGTGTTATTTACTGTTTTTACTTCATCGCATTACCTGTTAAGAAGATCTAATCGATCATCAAGTTTATTAATAACTTATCAATAGGTATCAGAGCAGGAGGCTGTGTAATTCATACACATCTTTTCTGTGAAAAAGGTTGCGATTAGGGTTATTCCGCATTAACTAATATTTATTGTGCCGTCATCCCATAATTGACGTAACTCATCATTTATTTGTTTTGCCCTAATCTTATATATATTACAAGTCTGATCTTTCAAATAGGTTACGATCAATCATGGACGAGTCACAATCAAATCTCATAAACATCTCAAATAGCATTGGATCAACGACGAAGATTCCCATCCTTTACACCCAGGATTACGAAGTCTAGGCACATCACTTTGAAAATTATGTCATTGGATCTGAAGACAATGGATATCTTATTTGGGAAGCAATCGTGTCTGGACCATTCGCTCATTCAGCAACGTCTAGAATCATTAAAACTCAGGAAGAGTATAATGATCTGTTAAAGGACGTAAAAGATATTGCTCAAGACGAAAAGGATAAGTTTCAGTGCAATATTAAAGCGTTGAGACTAATCAGATTCGCTCTTCAATCGGATACTTTCAGGCTAGTAAGTTCATGCAGCACTGCCAAAGAAATATGGGATAGGCTGCGAGAGTTATATTCCACAGACGAAGATCTGGAGCATTCCATTCAGACCTTACTCTTGTCTGAGTTTGGCGAATTTAAGCAGAATCCCAAGGAAACTGTTACTCAGACATTTGATCGCTTCAATCATCTTCTCAGTCAGATGATTAAACACGATATTGAAAGGAAGTTGATTGAACAAAAAGTTACGTTTTTGAATGGTCTTAGATCTGAGTGGAGAGCGGTTGTGTCCATTGTTAAAGCTCATGAGCAATTCAAATCTTATTCATTGGCTAAGCTGGTAGGAATTTTGAAATCCCAAGAAAAGATTGTCTTGCAGGAGAATAATGTGGTTTCAAGCTTGGGTTCCTTGGCCCTTCTTTCTAAAAGCAAAAGTGTGATGGAAGATGAAGACCTTAACTTAGAAGACTATGACCTTACCTCTGAAGACTATGCAATGATGGTGTCAAATCCAAAGAGGTTTATTAAGAAAAGGTTTCCTACCAATAAGAACCGAAATTGGCAGGGAAGCTATAGTTCTGAAAAGGTGAGGGAGGAACCGAAGGCAGAAGAAGCAAAGAAAGAGCCGAAAGCTGAAGGGGATTCTGGGGTGAACTGCTATTACTGTGGAGGAAAGAACCACTATGCCAAAGACTGTGTCCTAAAGAAAATGGCAGAGAAGGATGAAGAAAAAGATGAAGAAGCTGTGTTGATGAAAAAGCTGGAAGAGATCAAGAGAAAGAAAACTACTGCTAACCCTTCTATGAATACTTTAATTGTGCAGGGTTCGGTAGCAGATGATGAGTTCGGTGGCGTGGAGGTCTGGTCAACCGACTCTGAGGATGATGAAGTCAGAAAGCCATCTCATGGAAAGGCTTACGTTGCGAAAGGTGAAGGAAGCGGTGGAAAGTGTTTGATGGTGTCGGATGTATCTCAAATGAGGGGATACAACACATACGGTGGGAATGAAGACACGAAGGAGCGAGAGGACTTGTGCTTCACAACAAAACCTCTCAGCATGCAGTTTAATGAGCTTGATGAATTAATCAAGAAGGTACAATCCATTTTTGTTTCATTCAAAGTCCCACAAAATTCATATGAAAAAGAACTAAAAAATGTAAATTCAAGAATCTCTCATCTAGACAACAGTTTAACTCAAACACGGGTCACCAATTCTAACCTAACTGACCAATTAAGCAGGGTGTCTTCAAAGAGTGAGGAACGGAGGATGTGGATAGAGCTGAAGGAGTCGGAGTTGATCAAATCCAAAGACGAAAACATTTATTTACAAAGAGACAATTTAAATTTTTTGAAACAAAGGAATGTGTTTTGTTCGATTGTTAAGCGTCTTTATTCTAACATCACTCAACTTCATCTTAACTGTGAAATAGGATAGAAAATTCATCGCATGATTTTGCCCTTTCTTGAGTTTAAGGAAGATGAAATTGACGCTGAAGCATATAATTGCGAAAGTGTAGTTTCGTCTGAGGATGTAAATCCGATGTATATGTATGGTCTAGACAAAATCGAATCTTTCATAAAGTCCAATGACTATAAGGACATGCTGAAAAATCTTTTGGATGAAAATGATAAACTGAAACTAAGGACCGAAACCATACAAAAGTTTGACTCATTGAATGCCAACTTGAGCTCAGAAAATAAAATTGATGTTGAAAATGCATCTGAGCTTAATGAGGATGATGATATGAGTGAAATTTCTGTAGAGGATGAAATTGACTGTTCTGAGTTTGTCAAGAGCGAACCCAAAAACCACAAAAATCTTATTTTAGAAAATTCTGTGGAGTTTGCTCGTTTGTCCCAACAAAAGTCCCCGATCCTTGAAGAAAAAGTTGTTGTATACCAAAAGGTAAGGACGACTCCAAATCAGGTGTATAAGGTCACAGGAGTAACCGAACATCAGACAGCCGAACTCACAGCCATTGTAAATGAAGATAATGCTGATGGCTGTGATGAGTTCTTCTGGTCTGCCCCCATCGACAATGCTGATGAAACAGTTGGTCTGTCAGAACGGACGTCCTGAAAAACCAAAGGCAGATATGTGCCAGAGCCTTTGAACAAGCTTGATAACTTCGACATACCAAGTACTAGTGGTACAAAAGATGTTCCTGAAGAAAAAGGAGTTCCTACAGAAAAAGTCACTCCTTCAAGCGAAACATCATCAGTTCAAAGTGAACCGGCTGACAAGAAGCAAAAGCAAAAGGCCAACATCCACCGACAGCCGAAGCAAGTAAAGGATCAGAAGCAGCGAAGGAATCAGAGATACAAGAAAAATCTCTATGAAAGAAAACATTTCTGGCGATCTCAAAACGCCCATTTCTCTTATCATGACAGAAATTCAAAGTCAGAGAAAAGAGCTGTTAGGCAACAAGAAAGTAATAATAACCAAAAGGAAAGGTTCGGTTCTGAGGATCATAACAACCGAAGGGAAAGGTTCGGTTCAGAGAACACCAACTACCGAAAGCATAAGTTCGGTTCCGAAAGCAAAAGCAATCAAGGTTCAAGGTTCGATCCCACTAATGATCAAAAACAAAAGGGGCACCTAGAACCTCAAGTCAAGCAAACTTCTCAGTCTAACTTCTCTTGTTCTAATTCTTCTCAACCCCATTCTAAATCCAATTCTGTTCATACTCAAAATCCAAAATTTTCAACAGATTGGAAAGGAAAATCGAAGGTTTCATCAGTCAAGACTGATCAAAATCATTCCAAGGCCCAAACATCAAATCCTGAACCCAAACCGTCTGTAACAAATCCCAACAAAATTAAAGTTTTCACTATTAAAAGGAAAGATGAAACAACTTTAATAAAAAGAACATATCTTGTTGACATCTCTCTTACTATTCCTGTTCCTGTGAAAGGCTCATGTGGACCCAAGAAACTTTGGGTTCCTAAATCTACTTAATTTTTGCAGGTTATCAGTGACGAGCAGTTTGACGAAGAATGGTACATTGACAGTGGCTGCTCACGTCACATGACAGGAAGGAAGGAAGAGCTGAGGGAATTTCGGTCTCTTTCAAACGGTGGAAATGTCAAGTTCGGGAACAACTCATACGGCACAATAAAAGGTTATGGGATGATAACAAATGGAGATTTCACGATTAGAAAGGTTGCATACGTTGAAGGACTGCAGCACAACCTCATTAGTGTATCTCAGCTTGTTGGAGGTACCGGTCTCAAGGTCTCATCCGACGATGAGGGTTCAGAGATAATTGAAAAGAAAACAAAAAGAGTAATTCTCAAATCGGAGCGCAAAGGCGAAATGTTTCCTCTTAATCTCAAACCTATCAAAGGAAATCCAGCTATCTGCCTGTTATCCAAAGCACAATCTGACGAAAGCTGGCTGTGGCACCGAAGGCTCTCTCATCTCAACTTCAAGGATATCAACAAACTTGTCACAGGTGGTCATGTTCGAGGTCTTCCATTGCTCAAATTCGATCGAGAACATTTATGTGCTGCATGTGAAATGGGGAAGCAGAGTCGTCAAAGTCACCCATCGATTGTAAACACTAAAGTTGTTAAACCATTAGAGTTAATTCACATTGACTTTTGTGGTCCATCATCTATCGAAAGCATCGGCGATAGCAAGTATATTCTTGTCATTGTTGATGACTTTTCACGTTTTACATGGGTGTTCTTTCTGAAGCACAAATCTGAAGCAACTCTCAAGCTAAAGATGTTTATCAAGCAGGTTGAAGTGCAGCTGAGGAAAGTCGTTCGCAACATCAGAAGCGACAATGGGCTGGAGTTCAAAAATAAAGAATTCGAAGACTTCTTGGCAGAAAAAGGAACCAGTCACAACTTCTCAACTCCCTACACCCCTCAACAAAACGGAATTGTTGAAAGACAAAACCGATCTTTGTGTGAGGCGGCCCGAACCATGCTAAGTTTTGCCTCTTTACCTTTATATTTTTGGGCTGATACTATTGCTGCAACATGTTTTACGCAGAACAGGTCCTATCTCAATAAACGCTTTAATCTTACTCCTTATGAGATCATCAACAACAGGAAGCCAAATGTCAAATTCTTCCATGTATTCGGCTCACGGTGTTTCATCTTCAATTCTAAAGAACATCGTAACAAGTTTGACGTGAAAGCCGATGAAGGGATATTTCTGGGATACTCTCTCACTTCGAAAGTATACAGGGTTTTGAACAAACGTTCGAGGAAGATTGAAGAAACTTATTATGTGACTTTCGATGACAGCTATGTCAAAAAGCTGAAGGCCAGTGAAGACACCGTTGGAGAAATTTTTTCTCAAACAGGCCAAGTCACAGCCTCGATTGCAAACCTATTTGAGAAGTTTGTTGAGTTATTCGATGAACCAGAGAAGGCCACTCTTTCGGAAGCTAGTGCAGCAGACAACAAAGTAGATCATCTGAAGCAACTCATCGAAAATGCTACCAAGCAAATGAATGAAGGAGGATCAAGTTCCAACGACCCTCCACAGCACGATGCTTCAGTTGAGGGGGAGGATCCACCTTCTTCTTCACAGCCGGGCTCACATGTTGAGGGGGAGGATCAAGAACCCCTACGGATTGAGCTACTATAATGACCACGAATCCGAAATTTGTTGTCATCCCGGTTAAGCCAACATAGTAGCTAACACCCTCGGTTGGTAAAGAAATCTGAGTCGTAAAAGTCAAGGACATTGACTACGACCATCCATTCACGCTCAATCCCCCGATTTGAGCATCGCAGCGGATGTCCCAGAAATCTGAAAGTTGGGATGAGTTAAACTCTAAAAAGAGTGGATGAAAAGACTACAGTCCCGAGTGGTGGAAACCTATACTCACTAGATCCGACCTAGACCGAGAAGACTCAGAACCTTCGGAATAGTAGTTGCAGTAGATGCCCATACTACTCAGGCACTTCGTCCACCTTGTTATAGACAAGTAGTGCCTATCATCCTCCACCCTCTCGCATGGAGGAAATCGTCGTCGCCCTGTAGACGATAAAATACATTCTCCGAAGTGAACGCTAGGATACCGAGAACCATAGGATAACCTTCGCAGCCAAGAATACTTGGTCAAGTGCGAAAGTAGTTGCGTTAAGTCTCATGACCCGGATCCCGAAGAGATCATAGGCTTGATACCAGCCCTGGTGTTAGTCGAAGGGTTATGCAGGAACATACACTTTCCACGCTAGAATAAACCACAGTCTTAGAGATTCCTTGGACTATTAGGTGTTCCACGAATACCATCTTACATAGAGATAGTAGAACCACCTCCTAAGATAGTCCAACGCTCGTCTGGTGAAACCCTACCTCCCCGACCCTCAGGGTTTCCGTATCTCAAGATTCGTTAATGCAGGTTCATTTGCACAGGCTTGAGATAGACACTCTACAAAAAACAGATAACCGTAGATACGCAACCCACTCGAAGATCTAGAAAGTCTCTATCAGCCAGTTGACAGGAAACGCGAGGCCAAAGACCACCTGAGCCTTCTAAGAACCAACCTGAAGGACTAAACTACCAGTACGAGAGAGAACGTTAGGAACTTCGGAATGGCGATCACGCCAGTGATGATCTTGCCATAGAAGTACACTATGTTCTTAGTACTGAAAAGCTCTACCCATTCCGAGAGCTTAGGACCATCCGAGATCCTCATGGAGACTTGGTCCAACCCTTTTTCAAGCCGCTACTACCTTCGGATACCCCGCAAGCTTCACACCCGATCGATCCACTTCTTAGACTTGATATGTGATCCCCCGACATCACTCTTCATGCCTCACTCATCTTGATAGAATCCATTGAGAACCCTAACCTTGTAGATACATCAGTTGGAACCCTCTAGCTACACAAGACGGAATCCGCATCCCGTACGTGAGGGTCTGTTGGAATGACAAAACACAGACTAGAGTTCACTTGGGAATGCGAGGACAACCGTATAGGAAGTACTCTCTTACCTCTACTTGGCCACTCATACCTACTTCCTTGCCTAGACCTGAATTTCGGGACGAAATTCCCTCTAACGGGGGGATGATGTGACAACCCAAGTTATCCCGTTACATTTCCCTGTTACCTTTAACAAAATATTTCAGCTTATAAAAGTTTCGTTAATTAGAGGTTGTCAATTTAATAAACATCCCATTTGTTTACATTTAATATGCCGTTAAGTCGTGATAAAAGGAAATAAAAACACAGGACACACATTTCCATTTATTTGGAAAATGTTATGTTTTATTATTACGACCACTAAATCGGGTGCGACCAAAAGCCCCGTATAACGGCAGTATTGGGTAGAATTCCACTGAGCTCCAACTCCCACCCATATATAAAGGGGACTAAACTCCATTTGGAGCTTTTCCACCCTCTCTCTCTATACTCTCTCTCTAGGCTCGTTTTCGACTCAAAAACCGTGATTTCCGACTCCTAAACGTAAGACTATCAACCCTAACTTGTTCTATGCGTACATTATTGTCTTTTTAGCCTAAAAATCACAAGATTGAGAAATGAAAAAGGAGTTTACGGCCTAAGTGCCTCCTTAGGCCGTAAACCCCCAAAAGATGGCCAAAATGACTCAAGAATGTCCCTAATGGCTTGGGAATAAATCAAGGGAATTACCTAGGAGTGTTTAAACATTAAATCACAATGATTTACGGCATAAAAGAGAGTTTACGGCCCAACCACATGCTTAGGCCGTAAACCCCTCAAAACCATGTCAAAAAGCCCCAAACACACTCCTAAAACACCCTTAGGCTTCATACATAATTTAGGGACTTAGTATTTGGGGTTTGGATCAATTAAACACATCAAAATGAAGGGGAAAAAGGAGTTTACGGTCCAGGTTTATACCAAGGCCGTAAACTCCCCAAAACACACCCAAATGATGGTTTTAATCCCCCAAAATGGCATCACACTCCATTAAAAATTGCTAGGAAGGTATTAAGGGCTTAGAACTTCACTAAATCCATGGTATGAGAGTTTACGGCCGTAAACTCCCATGGGAGTTGTCCGTAGGCCGTAAACTCCAATATAATGCCCTTAGAAGCCTTAAACCCACTCATGCCTTTTTGGAAAAGTACTTAGAAAAATCCCATGAACAAGCTAGAAGCTTAAAACACACTAGAACCCATCACCATGAGTTTACGGCCGTAAGCTCATGGTGAGATGTCCCTGGGCCGTAAACACAACTTTGGGAGTGTACTCTTGGATAGTAAGCTCCATTCCTTAGCCACACACACCCTTAAACGCTACCCGGGACACCTAAACACTTATCCAAAGTGTTTTCCGCTCCTTTGAGCGCGTATATTTGTTTAATTAGTGTTAAATATACTAATTGTATGTGAACATATGTATCATATGTTAAATAGGTCATTGTGTGTGTGTTCGAGTCCTTGCGTGACACCGAACGCCCAATCGGCACCCTCGTTGGACCTACTTACACCAGGTGAGTTCATACCCCTGAATGAACATTTTAAATGTTTTTATACATTTTATAGGGGGGATACAAGTTAAACATGCCAGTTATCATATCAATCACATGTGATTGATAACCCGCATGCACAAGATTTTACGACACTGTACACTGTTTTACCGAGTAGGACACTATAATGGTTTTCTAAAGGTTTTCATTAGTTTCAAAACTCTTACTTATATTGTTTTATCTAAATTCATTCTAAACTGGTTTACGAAAGATTTCCAAAGGTTTTCAAACATGTTTTTACAAAAGAATACAAATAGTGATTTTCTCCGGATATAAAGGTTTTTCATCAAAGTTTCCCTTTTACGACGTATACTTTTACTTGTTAAATACTGCTGCTTCGCTTATACTTATTTTATACTCCTACTCTGTAACGCTTTCACTTATACTTGTAGTCGCTTATACCTGATGGACGCTTATACTGATTCATACTCTTACTTAGTGATACGATTCTACTTCTCTTATACTTGATATTGACTCTACTTCACTTATACTCGATACGCTCTTACTTCACTTATTGTCGTCTCTACTTCGTGATACGCTTATACTTGTTCGACACTCTTACTTCACTTGCGATCACTCCTACTTCACTTGTTAGACATTCCTACTTCACAAAGATCACTTCTACTTGATACACACTCATTCGTAGTTAGATGAATGTATGTGCTTATATAGGTACATATAAGTAATGATTGAAAGACTTAGGAAGGCTCGTCTGCCCTATTTCCTTTTCTTCGTTGAGATGTGGTCTGGTGGGATCGGATGGCCGTCCGAAGGTCGTTTGACTCATTAGTTATATATTATGTATATGAGTATGGACATGTAGGAATTCTCTAGTCAGTTCAGTTAAGAGTCTCTACCTCTAGTCTACACTTACATTAGAAACCCACTATTTGGAAGTCTCTACCCACTATTTGGGATGCATCTTCAGGACACGACCTTCTCCGTCGTCTAGTTGGTAACCAGAATCTCCTGTAGGGAGGGCGGACATTGTGTGTATAGATCTATACGGGATTGACACCCCCACACCCAGACTGCTAGCTACAGTCCCAGCCTACCAAGCCAACGGGTGACAAATGTCACATCTTATAGACGCTTGTAGGGTGTCTGGAACTCTAATCAGTATGGTTACGAGTATCCCGGGTTACCTTATAACTCATGGCTTTAAGGTAACGGTATTTCGCCAGCAATTTTCACTGTATACTGGTAACTCATTTTCAGAGTCACACTGTTTTGACCTTACAAGACGTATCTTTCATTTGATACTGTCTGGGTTCTGCCTCCTCTGTTTTGACCTTACAAGATGTATCTTTCATTTGATGCTGTCTGGGGTCTGTATCCACTGTATTCACAGAATCCAATGTATTCACTGTATTCATTGTGTTCACTGTTTTAGACCTTGCTAGACGTATATTTCATTTGATATTGTATGCGGTTTGTATTCACTGTTTTAGACCTTACTAGTTGTACCTTTCATTTGGTACCTTCTGGGGTCTGTGTCTCCACTTGTTAGACTGAACCAGGTGTGTCGTTCGTTCGATACTCTCCTGGAGTCTATGGTTCCTTGCCTTAGTCAGCAGTCCTCACTGCTGAGGCATATGATATTTCCTGATGTCGTTTGCTTTCCTCAATAATCAAATTCAGTATTTTGATAATGATAGCAACTTAGGGAAAACTACTCTTTACCACACATCACTGACCAGTCTTGGTAGAAGGCTGCTTTTATTAAAGAAAATATAGGATTTTCTGGAAAGGACTCTAATACACTGAAATCTCTTAAACTACTACTTTTATTAAAGTTATTTGAATGAAAACGTCACTAAATGCTTATGAACTCACCAGCATTTGTAAAAAATGTTGATACTCGCTTTTCAAATAACTTGTATTCTCAGGTCAACATTAGACAGGTACATCCCTGGAGCTGTTGATGAAGATAGCTTAGTACCACACTGTATTTATTCTATTACTTGTATTACTTTGATGTATTAATGTAACCATGTAAAACTATTACTATTAATGTAATGTTTTGTTGTACTTTGATTACTATAATGCATGTGTTGTGATACTTGATATGACGTCATCCACCCCAGAACGTTTCCGCCGTTCTGGTTTTGGGGTGTGACAATATCTAGTACGGAATGATAGTCCCATGGTTTTCAATCTATATCTATCTATAGTTTTGTGTATATCAAACTATCTTATATCTAGTACGGGATAGTAATCTCATGATTTTCAGTATATAGTTTTACGTATTAAACTATACAATGTGGTCTTTAACTAAACTTTACTTTTAGGAAAATATAGGATTTTCCTGGGATAACAATTGTACATAACCATAATCGTGTAACAAAACAATTAACTAAACATTTACTTTTAAGAAAATATGGGATTTTCTTGGGTTCATAACTTTTTCGGAAAACCAAAGGAAACTTATACGTTTTCAGAAAACAAACATCTTATGAACTCACCAGCTTTATGCTGATTTTCAAACTGCTTGTATTCTCAGGTCCGCAGTAGACAGGTACCCAGCAATCCTTTTTGGCGAAGACGGAGTACGTAGAAGACACGTCTTTACTTTTGTTCATATGATACATATGTATAACACTTGTAACACTTTACTTTTGAACATATATAAATTCTAATATGTAATGTAATAGTTGTTTACTTTGCTTACTATGTACATTGGTTGTGATACTTAACATGAAGTCACCTCCTCCCCGGAACGTTTCCGCCTTCGGTTTCGGGGTGTGACAAATGAATACTACGACTCCCCGTAGCTTCACCCCATACTCTCATTCTCATCATAACGCCACACTACGTCCACTAACCCATGCTCCGTAGACTATCATAGATAGCTACACACCTTTGCCCTACATATGCATCACAGACTCTGGTGGTAACCGCTATAACAAAATACCTACCTCTGCGGAGATCCACTTTCTTAATTAATCCCTCTTGATGCCAATACCTGAAGGGATCCTACTGGAACTGTAGATACGTGATACACCACTAGTCGTCTCAAACTCAAAATTCCAAATAACTCCGAAATCGGAACATTATACCCGGGTATTACGGAACACCATTACAGAACATCACCAGGTCCTGCCTCAACCACTGATCTCCTACTCCCAACACCATACAGATACAACAATACATTTCCTCTAAACCCCATAAATAGTTCTTCATTTTACCCAATGCGCAACTTCAGTGTATCCAAACACTCAATTGGAATACAAAGAAAGCGCTAACGTTTCAGAACACGCTGATGATCCTCCGAAACGCTTTCCCCTACTGCTCAAAATCTAAGCAAAAATACACATACCAGTCCGGAAGTTGGCTGCTCGATAATCTTCAATCCATACTTCGACCGAGAAGTCCTCAACTGCCCATACCATCATTACGAGCCTTCCACTCGAAACGGCCCTGACAACCACTAGATTCCTGACCATCGGTCACCTGCCGTGGAGACACTCATCCTTTCTCAGACACGCGCCACATGCATTATCTCGCTCTGCACCTCTCCTTGATCACCAATGACCCTGGTCTCATGAATTCGAGCCGCAGGTCTCTCTATCCAACCCCTAACCGCTCTTGCACAAATCTTTGGTTTCCCCCAATAAAATACCCGGTTCTCCCCCACTTAGGGTTTGAACCATCACCAATTGACGCATCAACAATCTACCCCACAAACGGTTTCCATCATAAACATCGCACCTACGCTTGGAAGGTGCCACACAACGCCCAATGATCTCCCTACGTAGGGATCAAGAAACCTCAAATACCCTAAATCTCCGATAAAATCCTCAGGAATTTCTCATCACGACTGCCCCTAGCCGTCCGGAGCCTCATACCATCCCAATACCGAACATCTCAACTGTCCAGTACTATCGCTGACTCTTAGACTGAAACAAAAAATTATCATACTCCTCACCCTCGACTTCTTAACCCCCGTTCCAACACGTGAATCATCACGAGAATAGGGACTCCACTACCATACTCAATACCCATCATAGACAGAATAGCCACCGCTCTGATATACTCGCCTGGATTACCCGCTGATACCGCTACCACACGCCCTATTATACCCAATTAGGGTGTAATGTGGTCCTTGACCATCTCAGTCCCCACTGACTACTTGCTCATGGTAGATCATTTCCTCGCGGCAGACCTACTGCCTGCTATACTGGTGGAAAAATCGACATCAATGTCAACCTGTAAGGTTTACTCCTAAACCCAGAACTGAAATCTCACGTTTCTCTTGTTTCCCACAAGAAACATAAATAGCACCCATCAGGTCACAGAAGGTGACATCTCCTCCATCGATTGATTGCTCACTCAGACCGCAATCCCCCATAAGTGCCTTCTCTACTAATCCCTGAGTCTTGCGACTACATCTGACATCTTACCAATAATACTCTGAAATGCTCTCGACCTCCCTCTCAAGGGATGCCTCTTCGGACTCAATGATGGCTCTTAGGCCTAAAAACCCATCGCGTCCAAACGCCACCAATCAATCCTGACCGGACAACCGGAGAATCGCAAGCATCATTTGCTAAGAACCATGGTACTCATCCCATGACATCTCTCCTCAATCGGCTACAATATATGGTACTCGATCTATAACATCACCCCTCAATATGCTAAGATGCATGGTACTCGAACCATGACATCACTTCCCAATCTGCTCAGATGTATGGTAGTCGAACCATAACATCACTACTCAATCTGCTCTCGAACCATAATATTATTCATCACTCTACCCCGATGTATGGTACCCGAACCATAACATCACTCCTTAATATGCTCCGATGTATGGTACTCGAACCATAACATCACTCTTTAATCTGCTCCGATGTATGGTACCCGAACCATAACATCACTCCTCAGTCTGCTACTTAGAACCTTTAGAATACACCCTGTATCGAGTATGGGTCCTCTGATTTTGGTAGTACGGGCCCATACTACCTGCCACATCTACCCATACTTTCCACACGGACCATCCCAGAGCTCCTAAGTAGCTGCTCAACCTTCTCGTTCACCAATTCCGTCACGCGTGCTCGCTCCTCAGCGAAATGCTCTACTCCGCCAGTGTACTCATCTGGCTAAGGTTACTCCCTAGGCTCTTCCTTGGTCCTCCCACTTCTCCGCCATCAGCTGTTGAAGAGCTCCTAATGATGCCAACCATCTACGTCCTGAATATCGTCATATTCACTCGATAGTTGACTCCCATCATCGAGAGTTCCATAAAGCACGAAGCAAGCAGCATCCGGGCATCGAAGAATACATAGAACTCACTCTGGGTGATAGCTCCGCTTGCTCTACTCATTCTCCAAAGTACCACCGAACTCTGCAACTTTACCCCTCACGGGTTCTAACTATTCTCTCGATAAGCACCACAATACTCATCTAGGCGTCTCTCCTAGATTAATCCTCTACTCAAATCCCCTTGAAGGATTCCAATTGAATACTCTCACTCATACTCAAAAGCGCATCACATATAACAGCAACTCCTAGGCTAAGGCATCACAAATCAGGCCACTCTAATCCTAAGATATGAAATACCTAGTCTGTCTCTAGCATGCATAATATCTCATAAAATGTATCATAAATATCCCATAACACAAAAGTAGGGGTATTTTGGGAAATCACCGTTCGGGTTCTGGCTGATTGTACACACTGCTCTTTATCTCTTTCTCTTTGAACTCTTATTCACTTTTAGAAAATCATTTCTTACTTCCTCAGTTTGAGTCCAGATTTACCCGAAGGTGCATCCGAATCCCTCAAACCAAGGCTCTAATACCAACTTGTAACACCTAAATTTTTCAAAACGAATTTTTCATTTAAAATAGTTTATCTCGTTAACCCTTTTCATAAAAATCTCCTTTTTGTTTTAATTACAATACATCAATCTTTTGTTCAATCAATTAATAAACCAGGATCCTCAAAACAAACTCTTCCACTGGTGTGTACAATCGAGCCGATGCCGTCCCGTGATCCTGAGAAAACCTGAAACACATAGCACAAAACACTGTAAGCACGAAGCTTAGTGAGTTCCCCAAAATACCACATATATCACATACTAGCCACTCGAGGCTATAACTCTGCGGGCCCTAACTCTGTGGACAATCTGGTCCTAGCTCTGTGAACCTTCCGGTTCTAACTCTAATATACTCTGATATACACACGACATAAATCACATAGAAATAATGCAGTGCAACACATCACATAGATAACATACAATAACTCTGTCACATAACTCTAATTACCTAGTCAAGGTAAAGTATAGTGAGAAGACTCACCTCAGATATCTCGGTAAATCTCTGACTCGGTAGAAATATGGTCTAGCCTCCGCCTGATCACATAAGGTAAATACTCTCATAAATATAACTCTCGAGACTAGACTTAACTCTCTCTTGGCATCCTCAGAAGGGTAAAAGACCATTTTACCCCTCTCTTGGCTCAACGGCCCCATTGTTGACCAAACCCTAAAAGTCAACAAAAGTCAACGGTCAAACTTTGACCCGACTCGTCGAGTGCACTTGGGCGACTCGGCGAGTCTACACGTATCCACTATCTCTCTAGTCTCTCTTGGCACGTCGAGTATTTCCCCTTGCTCGACGAGCTACACCTGACATGAATCGTGGGGCCACCCCGACTCAACTCACCGAGTCTCAAGAACAACTCGGCGAGTTCCGCCTTGAACTCCAGTCCTCTAATCCCCCTCTGACTCACTGAGTTATTTCCCCAACTCGGCAAGTTTACTCATTGAGTGATTTACAGGAAACCCTAACCCTACTCGTAGAGTTGCTCTTCAGACTAGGCGAGTTCATGCCATGCACAAACTCCTTTGACCTCCTGAGGTCAGATCTGTTCCTTAAATCCATAGATCTGACCTTCCCAAGCATGATAATCATGTAAAGTTCAGACCTTGACACTCATATGACATCTAGATGGTCTCACTTGGTGATTTAGCCCCAAAAGTAACATCCTAAGATCATGGCTCCCAAAATAACTCATAAAGCTCCAAGGGTTAAGGTGTCTAGACCTCTTTGATCCCAGATCCAAAGCATAAACTCGAGAAGGGAACTATTGCTCCACATATCCATCCTCTAAAGGGGTTAGAAAATCCTAACTCTAAGAATCAACACCAAATCTGAAGAAGGTCCGAATAAATACCTCAAGATGAAGTCTATGAACTCTGAAGTCACCAGAATCGCACGTCCTTCAGCCTCCTCTTGCCTTGGTCACCTCCTTTTGCAATTACACCAACAAAATGATCAAGAATGGCCTCTCCTTCCTTACAAACGCTCTAGATGTCTTAGGGTTTCTCTCTAGGGTTTGGTAGCCGCAAATGACGGCCCTAAGGGCCTTTAAATAGGTCCCAAACCCAGGAAATTAGGGTTTCATTAAACAGCGTGGACTCGCCGAGTCCACTCATGAACTCGCCGAGTCCAGCTATGAACCCGGATATGAATCCGCAACCGTACTCGGCGAGTCTAACACCAACTCGCCGAGTCCCCTCCCAACCTCCAAAAATAAAGGAATAAAATAATATACCTGGAAAACCGGGTGTTACAAAATGCTAATATGTTTATGCATTGTCAAAATCTGATCTAAGCAGATGCTTAACAATTTACAATTAAAATGTCTAATCTGTTTCAATAAGTACAAACAAAAAATGAGCAAGTAAACTTACATATTTTGCAGCTGCATCAGTAGATCTCCACCCTTTTTTCTCATCCCAATGTGTAAGCCTCCAAGTCTCAATTTAACCCGTTGAAGAATCCAAATCAAGTCCACGTTCGATGTGATAGCGTATTGTACTTTTTGAACCATTTCTACTATTCATTTTACGCTTTCCACGAGCCATACCCCTCTTTTCTGCAGCCTCCTTTAAGGATTAACAACCAAATCAATAAAAAAAATATTATATGGAATTTAGTCATGATTAATAGTATTATACTTCAAATATTTTTAGAACATTACCATGTATTTTGGCTCACACCACATATCACAAAGATACTCCCAATCATCTTTGCTACCCATATTTGGAGGGGGTGTAGTCTTTGACTTTGTTGGATCTACTGGTCCTCGAATTCCCTTAAAGTAATCATGCAACTGAGATCTGTAGGTTCTCCAAGCCCTTGCCATGTGGTTGTCGATAACTTTGCGAACATCCACATCCTCCACATCAATTTCAAAAAGTGTCTTCAAGAAACAAATATAATTAGTTGACTAGTGAATGGAATTTCAACAATCATATACTTAATTAGAAAAACAAAACTTACAGTTAGCCTATGGCGTAACGGAAACCGAGCTTCTTCTGGTACATGTCTCCACTCTTTGTACCGCATGCTACAATTGCTACGCAAAATGTAGCCACACTCATACATGAAAGCTGAGGCATTGTCACATACTACTTGCCTTGTTTTAAAATTGAACTTCACTGTCAATCTCTTCTTGGCTGCTTTCATTGTCTTTCGTGCACCCTTGCCACATGTCAATCCACGTTTTGCGCTTGTAGCATCAGTATCATGTTCTTGTTCAGTACCATGTTCTTGTTCGGTCTTAGAAATTGGGTCTATAAGCAAGTAAAAGTAAGTTTATATTTACAACATGACATAATAAATTATATTAAAGTGTAAAATTGAGCATATTTTCTAACCAGGTTGTTGCTCGGTTGTTTGAGATCGCTTTATAACCATGTTTGTTGCAGATGTGCCTATTTACAAAGCTAAAGAATTAGTCACGATCAAAACATTAGTGTAAAAAATATGAACAAAAACTTGTTACTTGTACCTAATATTGGATGAGGTTGATAATTTGATATTTGAGGGATTGGATCTGGTTGTAGCAGTCATATTAGTAAAGAGGTGTAGAAATTGTCCAAAAAGTAAAAATTATTAATAAAAAAATACTAGTGAGGTGGTCGAATAGACAAAAATTTAAAAATAGAAAGGTGTGAAGTGTAAGGATAGAAAAACTTAAAGAAAATCCTATAAATGTAATTTATTTATTAAAAAGGCATAACAGTAGTTCATTTCACATTTTAACTAGACTAACATGTACCTTAATAGGGTCGGGTTTTGGGTCAAAATTTAAAAAATACGATTCAATTTGTTTAACCCAAAACCTGATCGGGTTGACCTAATTAACAACCCTACCCATGATATAAACATGCATATTTAAGGTAATAAAGATTATTTGAGGAAAATGGAATAAAATGTTACGTGAATTTGTTGTGTTGTAAAGAGTAGTGTGTTCTCCATCTTGTCTGCCCAGTCCACCTTGTCTACATCTTCCGCCTCTTTTTGACATTATGTTCTTTACAACTGTAAAAAAAATAAACATTTTATAACTCAATCTATAATAATAAATTTAACAATAAAAATATTGTTACAAAAATCTAACCGATAGAGTCATCTTTATCGCTATTAAGATTTGGATCATCAGAATCACCATCGGTCTCGGAGTTAAGAATAGGTTCATTATCTAAAAAAATTATACCCTCATCGTCACATTCTTCATCAATATCTTCTATGTCATCCACAAGGGCATTTGCATTACGTATTGCTACAATTGCATCATGTACTAATGTTTCTGGTTCCACATCATTTCGAACAATGGGAGACGTGTTAGGTAAGTCTTCGGTTGGTTGAAAAGGTGGCAACTCACTAGATTCCTCTTCCTGAAAAATATCATTTATTGATACTTCATCTTCATCATGCTCAGATATATCATAGATGTTGCGATGGTTTACTCTTTATACCACCATCTAATTCTTCCCACATGCTAAATCACTCAAATAAAAAACTTGTTGAGCTTGATTGGCTAAAATAAATGGTTCATCTACATACCACTTGGATGTAACATCAATTGATGTTAGACTATTAGCAACTACTATCCTTTTTCCCTTTGGATCAGTGTTATACACTGACAACGAAACATGAATACTTTTCTACCGAGTACGAAATCCAACTCCAAAACTTCAAGGAAAACACCATAATAAATCATTGCTTCATTCTCATCCCCTACACAAACTCTTCGGTTGGTTGAAAAGTTGGCAACTCCCTAGATTCCTCTTCCTGAAAAAAAATATCATTTATTGATACTTCATCTTCATCATGCTTAGGTATATCATAGATGTTGTGATGGTTTACTCTTTGTACCACCATCCAATTCTTCCCACGTGCTAAATCACTCAAATAAAAAACCTGTTGAGCATGATCGGCTTAAAATAAATGGTTCATCTACGTACTACTTGGATGTAAAATCAATTGATGTTAGATTATGAGCAACTACTATCCTTTTTCCCTTTGGATAAGTGTTATACCACTAGCAATGAAACATGAATACTTTTCTACCGAGTATGAAATCCAACTCCAAAACTTCAAGTAAAAGACCATAATAAATCATTGCTTCATTCTCATCCCCTGCGCAAACTCCACTACATTGCGTAGTGAACTTTTCATCACGCTCCTTGCAACGAAATTTTACACCATTGACAATACAACTATTCCAACTTGTGTAACGATCATCAGGAAATTATGACAATCCATACAAATCATCAGTTGCTCTAGGATTACCATTGACTTTAATAATAGCCATCTTTAAACGTCTAAGATTAGTTATCAATATACTTAAAATCATGTACTAAAAGTAATAAAATTTTAGTTTTAAATTTTTCTTGAACCAAGTGGGAAATTCTTGTTTTTGTATAAGATCTATATTTTGTTCTCTATATTTCTTGAGTATAAGAGTTGTTTGTGCTCCCTAAATTGAAGAACAAATGAGTTGCAATTTTTTAATTAACCAGTAAATACAAAATAAAAGTATAGCTAAAATATGGGAAACTTACTCTAGATAAATATCAAGTTCATCTCTGCAATTATTGACGATGTACCATTGCACCACATTAAGATAGTCTCCTATTTGTCCTAATTTTGAAGCCCCCAATGTACGAACTTTATTGCTGAATAACTCCATCTCGTGTTTATTAGTCGATACATCCCAATTGCGCTCTACACGAGTGAATCTTGTCTCGATATCATTGACATAACGAGATAAAAAAGTGACAACATCATCGACAACATATGCTTTAGTAATAGAGCCATCTTGATGCGTAAAGTTACTAACATATCCTTTGTATGTACCTATACGACGTTCGA
This sequence comes from Lactuca serriola, assembly GCF_051521515.1. Lineage (NCBI taxonomy): Eukaryota > Viridiplantae > Streptophyta > Magnoliopsida > Asterales > Asteraceae > Lactuca > Lactuca serriola. Next base: position 227,911,400 of record NC_136410.1, on the reverse strand, counting down.
TCCTGAACATCCATCTCTAACCTAGGGGCCCTCCTAATAACGCCTCCTCTGGTTAATGTACACACAAGTGAACATGATGGTAAAAAATGCAAGAGGAAATATCTTCTCAAGTTTTCATAATATAATAACAATCCCAGTCATTATATCCTCAATTTCTTTGACATATAGAGTCTTAGAACATTTTTTTTGAAAGAATTGGCAAAACTCGATCAAAGTTGAATGGATATCCTTATTCAGAAAGAGAGAATGGCTAATGGTAGTATTTTTTGAAGTAATACATGACAATCATGTGTTTTCATTCCTCCAAGTGTATTATGGTCTGTCACACATCGACTGATGTTGGATGCATAGCCATCAGGTAGGCGAACAGACTTGATAAAGTTGCAAAACTCGACACATTCATCTTTAGTCAATGTGAAGTCAGCATGAGGCTTCTCATATCAAGTCTAAACGTGCTTTTGTAGTATCTTTTGATTTCATAGGATCATTTAACAACGTCCCAACTATATTATCATGAACGTTTTTTTGTATATGCATGAAATCAAGATTGTGACGCATGAGTAGTTTAGACCAATACTGAAGTTCAAACAAGATACTCTTTTTTGACCAATTCAACTCATCAGTACCTCGCTTACGCTTCCTATCCCCATTATTGGGTGCTTTTCCAGGAGTACATATAGGAATATCCTCCAACTGTTGCAAAATATAATCATTTTAGAATTGACGAGGTCGTTTCCTTTTCTCTTCCCTTCCATCAAACTCTAAGCTCTTTCGCCACCTATGGTTTTTACTTAAAAACATCGGTGCCCTATATAAGATTGTTTACCACGAATCCGGATAGAACGAGTATCCTCAAGGCATACCGGACATGCCAATTTTCCCATAGTGCTCCACCCAGACAAGTAAGCATAAGCAGGGAAGTCACTGATTTTCCATATTACTGCGGCACAAAAACTAAACCGTGATTTTGAATATGCATCAAACGCTTCAACCCCATCACACCATAAAACTTTAAGCTCATCCACAAGTGGCCTTAAGAAGACACCAAAGTCTTTACCAGGAGATTTTGGACCAGGAATCAATAATGTTAAAAGGTAATTGCTCTTATGCATTGTAGACCAAGGTGGCATGTTATATGTCATCAATATGATTGGCCGCATACTATGTGTCGTTGTCATATTGCTAAAAGGGTTAAACCCGTTTGAAGCCAATCCCAATCTCACACTCCTCGGGTCATTTGAAAAATTAGGATACAACTGATCAAAATGTTTCCAAGCCTTTCCATCTGCAGGATGATGCAAAACTCCATCCTCCTCCTTGCAAACTTCGTTATGCCACCGCATATCTTTGGTTGTGTGGCGTGACGCATATAAACGCTTCAAATGAGGTGCTAGCGGAAAGTATCATAACTTCTTATGTGCAATTTTATTACGCACGTAACGACTACTTTGACAAACCGGACATGCTATATCATCTTTGTTGTCCCCATAGAAAATAGCACAATCATATTGACAAACATCAATAAGCTCATAACCTAAACCAACTTCACAAAGCAACATTCTAACATCATAATAGCTCTTTGGAGAATTATTATTATCGGGAAGAACCTCATGTATCAACTTCAGCAATATCTCAAACGAATTATCAGACCACTTGTTCATCACTTTCAAATTCATCAACTTCACAACAAAAGTCAAGGTAGAATAATTCTTGCATCCTTCATACAAAAGATTATTTAGAGCTTCATGCAGCTTCTCATAACGAGCATTTCCAATAAATGGTTGCTGATTTTCAAATAAATCACTAGTAGGGCCAATATTCAATAAATGATGACCAATTGCATCCTCTAATCCTTCTCTTAATCCATGAAATTCTTCATCGACTTCAACCTCCGTGATGCACCCACCGTGTGTACGACTTATCAATTCTTATATTAATCAAATGGGCAGCAATGACACCTATATTTTGTAGTCTTGAATTGATACAATTAGAACATGAGCATAAAGTTAACCCATTGGAGTTCAAAGTATGTTGGGCAACATCTAAAAATTCCTTTACCCCGTTAACATACTCGAGCGAAACCCGTTCCCCATTCACCCACTGATGATCCATATTTTGTATCTAATGATGATTACCAATAAAAAACACTCAATTTACAATTTATCCTAAGGAGGTATAAACTTAATGGCAAGAAAACATTCTTTTAAAAAACATTTTCCATCAATAATTAGTAGATTTAAGTAGTTAACTTATAATTTATAAACGAATGACAATTATAAATCAATGAAAATAACTTACATTAGATATAAGAAAGAAACACAAGTTTTTATCAAATGAGAGCTGCTTTATTTTAACCGATAATTCTCACGATTATATCATTTATTTAGATCTGACGCTGAAATGGTGCATGGGCAGAAGAAACAAAAACTAGACATCTATTTCACGTCTTTATGTAAGAATTAGGCGTTTGTTTTGGTTTATATAAACAATATATGTTAAATTTTATAAAATAATAACCAGATTTTTTATTTAACTTATTATTTAGTATTTAATATTTATTGTGATTTTAAATTTATATTGTATACAGTATTACATATTGAGATAGCGGCAATAATTTTCCATCAATATGATTTTGAATTTATATTGTATACTAAATTACATATTGAGATAGAGGCAAGAAATCTCGAGTAAAACACTAATATACAATTTATATATGTTCTAATTTTATTTTAGGGATAATGAATTGATAGGGTAAGATATTTTTTGAAATGTACACATTTAGTCCTTATTCTTTTTTTCTTGTAAAATAAACCCTTATACTTTATTTTTTTGTAACAATGCAGTCCTTGTGACCGGCTATACCCGGTATACCGGTCATATACGAATTTTCTTTTAGGGAAAATGACTTGATAGGGTAAGATACTTTTTGAAATGTACACATTTAGTCCTTATTCTTTTTTTTGGTAAAATAAACCCTTATAATTTATTAATATGTACACATTAGGTCATTTTCATCGGATTCTATAGGTTTAACTAGCAATTAATTAGCTTAGTCACCGGAGGTGGGTGATCCTCCAGCAACAAGAAAAGGGAGGCGACCCTTTTCTTTCTCGTCTCTCTTCCTTCCGGTCGAACAACAACAGCCAAACACTCTTTACCTGTTGTGTTTCTCTGATCTGTCTCTCTTTGCCTCCATCTTTGAGATATGTTGCCAGAAAAAGAAGAAATAATCGACGAGGGGGCTACCAGAGCAGCTCCTCGCCGCCAACTACCGTATCTACTTCCTCCTGCCTCCCCCTTCGACCTTGTTGTTTTTACCATCATTCCTCCTTGCTACCAGTAATGTGTAGGGACACACAAAGGAGTTGTCGGAGATCGGAGTTCTCCCTCTTTTTCATGATGAATAAAAGTTGGAAAAATCTCGTTGTGGATATATGGATGCCTCCTGGGTATTTCATTTCAACAAAATAAAAGAAAGAACAAATGACTTGATAGGGTAAGATATTTTTTGAAATGTACACATTTAGTCCTTATTCTTTTTTTTTGTAAAATAAACCCTTCCACGTCAGCAAAACCTGTAAAATCCAGTGAAAATGACTTAATGTGTACATATTAATAAAGTATAAGGGTTTATTTTACAAGAAAAAAAGAACAAGGACTAAATGTGTACATTTCAAAAAGTATCTTACCCTATCAAGTCATTATCCCTTTATTTTATTTAGAATGGATGGATAGTGTTAATTATATAAAATGATAATCGTTGGCTAGTGCATGCAAAATAAAAAAATGTTAAATATTAAAAAAATGGCAACATGATGTCAGCTACTATAGGGTAGTGATTTGACAAAGATTTCTTGATTTTGTGTTTATTCACAAGACACTGTTAGTCTATTGGATTCTTGTAGACAGTTTTATTTTTTTAACCTAGTTCTCCATAGTTTAGATGGCATGTAGAGTCTAGTTGGCTATAAGGTGTAGTGTTTTAATGTTTGAGATTATTTTGTGGTGTTTATATTCAGTTTTTAGATTATATAGTTTGTTTGTCAAACCTATTGTTTCAACAAACGTACTAGGTTTAGGATTCTTATTTTATGATAATGTTTATCTTAGGTAATGATATGTTAGTTATTATATTATAAGGAAATCAAGGGAGTATAGATCTAGATTTTTTTATAGCTCGTCCCTAGTTCTCAAATGATATGGAACCTGTTCAAGGAAAGTTTCATATATATGAAATTGATATTTGGTTCTAAGTCTGGATAATCGGGGTTTTCTTGGTACCGGAACCGTTAACACGAAATATTGATTCCATGTAAATCATTAGGAATTGGTGCTAGATGGTCATCCCCAATCAGAATAATATAGTTTACTTTGATAAATTATTATTCAAAGTAAGACTAAACTAATTTGGAGATGAGATGGTTGAGACAGGGGTCCTTTAGAAGCATCAAAAATAGGTCAGCATTCGTGTTCAAGATGTGAATTAACCAGAGCCATATTGCATGAGTAGTTAGTCTATCATTTAATTATTTGAAAATAGCTGCATTTAATTTGACAACAACCAAACTTTATCTAACTTATGGAGGCATAATATAATTCAATCCCCAAGATACTTTTTGAAAATAAATGATTCTGCCAAAGGAACAATGTCAAATGAAAGAGACACTTTAATAATGTATTAGACAATATATCCTAGAATTGAAAACACGAATAATTTATGTATAAACCCACTGTGAAATCCCTTGGCCCAATCGCACACCAAACATACAGCGGAAGGAAATACAACCACCCCCTCATAATCTCATAATGTCGTTACTTACTTTTCTGAGCTTGGTTAAATTTCATAGACATTCATACTTTAAACACAAAAGACACACTACCCCATATTTCACAGATTGGAGTTTTATTTATGATAGTTCTGATTTGAAACATTTGCTCCAATTTCTGATTTTGAACTGTACTTTTTGTTACTTTGTTAGATGCTAATTCATTTTTTGAATGACTGAATCTGATTATTGTAAGTTTTGCTCATTTGTATATAATTGGTTTTTTTTTTTCTTATAGGGAAAGTGAAGTTTTTTTATGCTGATAGCAAGTTATTTGCTAATTGCTATTCATTAATGTTTTTTAAATGCCTTATAGTAATCTGACTACAAATTTTCAAATCTATTTGGATGGATGATTCATGGAAGAGACTATATACGCATAGCATATCCTAAAGCCCTAAAAATCAAATCAATTGGAATAAGTAGAAGAATATTAATTGCGTCCATAAAGGTGAATCTTGTATGCATAACCAATATGGATATCATAGGTATGGAGAAGTACTGTATGCCAGGGACATCAACAAGACATCAACTATATTAATCCAATAAAAGGGTCGATCCAAAGATAAATGAAGCTAAAACTGATAAACGTACCTGGAATTGTCGAATACTTCACACTGCCCTGAACTCTAGGCACTGGATTTCAATATCGTCAATCTCCTTCCTCGTTCCTAGAACTTTCTTCTTCCTTCGATATTTGTAAGGTTTTGATAGGGTTTTTTGAGGCCGAATCAAATGGAACAACCGTTTCCATCCATCTATAGCCATGGGATGCCAATTTCGGAAGAGATCGTGTCGATCTTCTCTGAATTTGATATTTGTTATGTTCTGACTTCCATGTCATTTAACTTTCATCCACACATTTAGTTTAAGATTACTATGTGTACGGAATATGGGTTTATACCACACATGTATAAACATGTGTTGGTATTTAATTTACCAAGTCACTTATTAAAAAAATATTTAATCTATTTAACTACATATTTATATATAAATATTATATGTAGGTAAAGTACAATATGTTACACACATACTTCCAATCTTTATTTATGTGTATGTATATTACCAACACACAATTAAAATTTGATACATATGTGGGTATTTTAAATTTAGTTGATCATAAATTTGAGGGGAAATTTTCCCACCAATATAAAATGTGGCTAAAAAATATTACCAACATATATTAAGTGTAGGCCAATATGAATTACCCACACATTTACATGTGTGGCTAAATTATATGTGGATAAATACTCTAGTTTTTTGTAGTGATATGTTTTCTGTATGAACTTCATCACCTTTTAAATTTTCATTAGTCTTCAATAACACTTTTGTACTGCCTCATGAGACTCTCGCCTCATGAGACTCTCTGTGGACAATGCAACATAAATTTGTTCATACATGAATATTAGATCTCTTTTGATGTGGCTTTTTAGATAGGTAGAGAACTTGTGCATCTTAACAAAAAACACATCATTAACATTGTATCTACCTTTTAACACAAAATATTTCATTTCAGTATTTAAAAAGCCAAAGAAACTAAAATTTCACTTTATGATTCATATATTATAACCCGTTTTGAAAGTGAAAATAAACCAAAAGTGCCGATATAAATTGAAACTATTATTCAACTAATCAATTTCTAGTCGTAATTATAGTCATAATTAAAAATATAAGCACGTTTATTTAAATGCTTTCACTTAATCATCACATTTTTTATTTGATTGCTTGCATTTATTGCCGTTAAACATATTATGGTCTTTTTCATATAGTTGTTAACAAATGACACATTTATGTGTTGGTGTAGAAAGCAATATTTTGTTATTAGTTATCTTTCAGCAATTGGTTTAATTTTACATGGGACGACAATTATTTTATTTTCACGGATAGGCCTTAGGAATATTTGGGTTCTAAAGGTGGTTTGTAGGGAAAATGACTCTTGAGGGTAATTAACTTTTGCGTTTGTACTTATTTGGTCCCTTTTTTTTTTTATTCAATATACCATCGAACTTGTTGTTGGTATTTACCATAGCCCTTTTGACCGGCTTTTGACCTGTGATAGCCGGTCAAAGGGTTATGGTGAACACAAACAACAAGTTCGATGGTATATTGAGTACAAAAAAAAGGAAATTGACCAAATGAGAACAAACGCAACAGTTGGTTACCCTCCTGATTCATTTTCCCTTTACTCATTTACAACAAATCACACATCATCTCCTACTGATATTAATGACTTTATGAGATTCATTCTTGTTTCTCTTCAAAACATAACCTACGAAATGACATTATTCATACATGTATAACTTTGTAATGCACTTGAATATTTATTAGGGGAATCTTGACTAAGGAGGCTGTTAGATGCATTTTGTGCACCCTTTTTGCACAACTTTTAGCCCTTTTTATTTATGTTTTTAGCATAATTGTTCTTTACTTTTATTGCATTTCATCATATCTAGGTTAACTTCATGAACAACCTTATTTGCACCCTTTTCATGCCCTTTTCAGGTGAACCAGAGGTTGGAGCGCGCTTTGGGAAGTGTCGGGAAGCATAGGCGAAGATTTCGGGATGATCGGGCGAAGAACGAAAAAGTTGGAAAAATCAAGTTTGGAGTTGGAGTCAGAGAGGTACACGGGGCGTGTTGAATTTACACTAAAAAGTGGGCACGGGGCGTGTTTGACCAAAATGGGAGCTGTTGACCATGCTGAACACGGGGTGTGTCAGTTTAGTGCAAATCAACACGGGGCGTGTTGCTAAACACGACCCGTGTCAGTTTAGTGCAAATCAACACGGGGCGTGTTGCTGAACACGACCCGTGTCAGTTTAGCCTATTTTAACACGGGCCGTGTTCGACCCAAAAACCAACTTTTGACAGTTTTTCCTATCTTTCATATTACGGGTTAAGAGCCATTTTTACACACACACAACATATCAGAGCACCATTGGAGAGGAGAATTCGAAGGTTTTTGCAAGGGTTTGTCCGTTAATCATTTGGAAACATTAATTCTTGTTTTTGTAAGTGTAATTACACTTAATTTCATCTTTTAGACTTGTGACCTTGTTCTAGCCATGTGTGGCTAGAACCCTAATTTCTTCAACTTCATGTCTTGACTTCTTAGTTGTGATTTCAATCATATGACTTGATGTTTGCTTTTAATTTCTATCTAGTGAATTTGATTTTGCTTTAATCGAATGTTTGATTCTAATTGTGATTCTTATTGGCCATTTGAATTAGGGTTAGGTCATTCAAGTTATCTCTTTTACAAAATCCGTAATTGTTTTGTGAAATTGAACAAGTAACAAGCATTAAATTGATCTCTATTGAATGAATTTAGTGTAAATCTTATTCATACACTTTTACACTCCCGAGCTTATGAGGAGTATTGGGTGTTGTTGGGAACATTCACATAAAGCTTCATGCAATCTTATAATCTAATTCTAAGAGCTTGTTTAGATTAGGTTAGTAAGGTTAGGGTTAATCAAATTGCTTGTTTTGGGTAATTAATGTGGTGAATGGGAAGTGTTAGAGCTTGTTAACACTTTCAAGTACCAACTTAGATAGAATCAAACAAATATCATGTTATTTTGGAATCACATTGCTAAGTTGTCATACATGAGGTTGGAGTCCTTACCTTTTCTAGATTTGATTCACCTTTTTAGTTGATTACTTGTGTTTTTTAGTGTTTGTTTTAATTATTTTATTCTAAACCCCCCTCTTTACTGTTGGTGACCATAGTACCTTGCGCAAAGAGGTATAGACTAATTATCCCGTGTCTCTGTGGATCGACCCTGCTTGCCTTGTACTACCTTTTAATGCAATATAGTGGGATTATTTTGGAGTATATCGTACCCCTTTATTTTTTGGGTTTGACACCCCTAACAGAGGCGCATTTCATGACTACATTTACATTTGCAATCAAATGATTTATCGTATCATGGATTCTAGACAAGTCTACAAACGAGTGGAATTACAAGTGCAATGATTTTTGAGTTTACTTAGCTTTGAGATTGAACTCATGGGATAAGATACAACATCAATATGTACATATTATGGTGATGTGTCTACAAAAGCAACATGATATTGTACATATTGATGTTGTATCTTATCCCATGAGTTCGATCTTAAAACTAAGTAAACTCAAAAATCACAGCACTTGTGATTCCAATCGTTTGTAGACTTGTCTAGAATCCATGATACGATAAATCATTTGATTGCAAATGTAAATGTAGTCATGAAATGCGCCTGCTTAGTCAAGATTCCCCTAATAAATATTCAAGTGTATTACAAAGTTGTACATGCATGAATAATGTCCTTTCGTGAGTTATGTTTTAAAGAGAAACAAGAATAAATCTCATAAAGTCATTAATATCAGTAGGAGATGATGTGAGATTTGTGTAAATGAGTAAAGGGGAAATGAATCAGGAGGGTAACCAACTGTTGCGTTTGTTCTCATTTGGTCCCTTTCCTTTTTTTTTGTACTCAATATACCATCGAACTTGTTGTTTATGTTCACCATAACCCTTTGACCGGCTATCACAGGTCAAAAGCCGGTCAAAAGGGCTATGGTAAACACCAACAACAAGTTCGATGATATATTGAATACAAAAAAAAAGGGACCAATGAGTACAAACGCAAAAGTTAATTACCCTCAAGAGTCATTTTCCCGTGGTTTGTACATCATTTTATTATTACATGGGGTTAAATCATCTAAACGGTTAATTTTAAAATGTATATTTTAATATAGTTACAAAAATAATATAATATTGATGATCAATAAGACATATCTACTTACTAATAAATGTGTTTTGTCGTAAATATAAGATAATTAGAAAATTTATAGTATTTTTGAGAATTATTAATATAAAAGTAATAACAATAATTTAATTTTTTTTAGCATGGTACGTTTGTTAATATTTTAATTAAATTATTGTATTTTTTGCAACATGCAAAAATTTGCCTACTAATAATAACATAGTTTTAGTGGTGACGAAAAGGTGTTCATTTGGATCCGTTAATTCAATCACATTAGGTGAATCCAAATCACTTTCAGTTTTTAAATTTTCAGTTTTTAAATTATAGATCTAAATGTCTAAATTAAATTTAGATCCGATCCTATTCAACCAAATTACAGTTTGGTTGGATTTGGTTTTTACAATTCGGTTTTCAAAAGCCAAGATATTTAAAATAATATATAAATTAATCATTAACCAACTTTATAAAAGAAGGAAAAAACAAATTGTTTAGTTTTAAATTATAATTCATAAACAACTACTTGTGAAGTTTTAAAGTTATAAAATATGAAAGACCAAATATGTAACACCGTAAAAATTTAAACAATTTTTCGCATTTTAAAAACCATTTAATTTCATTCACATCCACATTTAAAAACACTGTATCATCATCATCTCAATACAAAATCCCAAGATCAAAACATATAAACTCTGATGTGCGTGTGTACAAGTCATGCCGGCGCCTTCCTGCGATTATCACTGGTACCTGAAACACCACACATAACATTGTAAGCATAAATGCTTAGTGAGTTCCCCAAAATACCACATAAACATAAATCAGCCACTTAAGGCTGTAACTCTGTTGACCCTCTGGTTGAATATCTCTGTGGGACCCTCTTGGTCCCATAACTCTGTGGACCCTCTGGTCCTAAGTCTGTAAACTCTGAATCATGCGTATCACATATCACAATAAATCAAACACATAATATCATGCAAATACACTGGCATATATCTCTAGAATACTTTGTATAACTCTGTTACCACACTAGGTAAAGTATAGTGAGAAGACTCACCTCAGATGTCTCGGTATATCTCTGACCCGGTAGAAATAGGATCTAGCCTCCGCCTAATTACACAAAGTAAATTGTCACACCCCCGAACCAGACGGCGGAAACGTCCGAGGGCTATTGTGACTCAATCGAATACCATCACAATGAATATACATGAATCATAACATCATTCGTCACCATGCATTGAAATATTACAACCATCAGTGTTTACATTCAGTACATTGTTTCAAAATATTACATCTCCAAAACATAACTGTTCAATACTAATTAAACAAACATCATGACCTTACTGGATACCATTTTCCTTGATTTACATGTTACCTGAGAATACAAGTATTTTGGAAAACGTCAACATATGAAATGTTGGTGAGTTCATAAGTAATGTGTGAAAAGTAATGATTTGTATTGTTTTGAAAACCACCAGAAAATCCGATATTTTCTGAAAAGAGTATCGTATAAAAAGTGTGAAGATCCGTAAGTATGCTTGTCGATTTCTATAAGCGTCAATAATTGTTAGACTTGGTATGCATCACATAGGTGTAAGTGTTGAATTCCCTAGGAAAACCCGATGTTTTCCTAATACTTTAAATTACGTTTCTTATGTATTGTTGTGCCGTTGCGATGTTTGTATTCGATAATTCCAGGTGACATTGGACTAATTATGGGTTGTGAGTCGTTATAAACACGCATTAATGAAAATGACTAGTTTACAACTATACAAACGATCCCTTAGGTGTCGTTCGTACTACTCACTTAATCCAACCACCCTGACTTCTCATAGCCCCACAACCGAGGAGAAAAGAGGGTGCGAAGCCCCCGTTATTTCCATAAGTTGTTCAAGGCTATCGTGAATGCGAAAGGCCCTTGGCCCGACTCGCATTTGAATTCTCGACTTTGCTAGCAGTACCAAAGGACCCTTGGGGCCCAACAGCACAAAAGCCATTGAAAGTCCTTTTACACGGAATTAGGTCATATAAGACCCAACAACATGTAAGCGCGTTTCCTTCGGGCCTAAATATCATGTCATTGGGCTAGCTAGGCCCAACAAGCACGATTTGAAACTTTCGGGCCCAAAGATGGTGTATTGACTTCTCGTGAATTTCCACGTGTGTATTGACTTCTCGTGAATTTCCGCGTGTGTATTGAAGTATCATTGTTTATTGGTTTTTGATTCGTTATTGATTCGAGACCGAATCAATTCGTTTGGTAACGATTTTTGGTGTTGAAGGTGTATTACGTTTTGCCGGTAGCCATGGTACTCGTATTTTATCTTAAGGGATTTATTTTTAAACATTAGAGTTTTTCTTTTTGATGCCCCTTCTTGGATAAAATTTATACTTTTAACCCTTTATATAAAAGAATTTCCATTTTAGCCCTTAAAACCATTTTTCTTGACACTTTAGTATCAAAACTTGTTGAAAAGACATTTTCAGCCCAAATTTACTTGATAAACAGCTTAAGTCCCTCCAAAAATGAACTTTTTTCGGTTGAAACCCCCATTTTCGCAACTTTTACAATTTTGGTCCTAAATGGAAATTTTTTGCATCTTTGGTCCCTTTTTAATTTGAAAAGCACTTTTGACCCTTGAAATAGATTTGCTACACTATTAATCCTTTGTTTTACAGAAAAGTGCAGTTTCAGCCCCTCCAAATCAAAAATCTCGCAATTTGGGGCTTTATTGGGCCGAAAAGTCCATTTTTGGCCCATTATGTTTAAAATTCACATTTTTAACCCTTCAAAAGTGTTAATTTTCAGAAAATACATATTAGAAACTGTTTAGACTCATCTCAACCTTTAGAATTTATATTTTGTCATTTTGGGCCCCTTAAGTTTGTATTTTTAGCATTTTGGGCCCAAAAATGGGTTTTAAGTCCAAACATGTTCATATTAACCAACTAAGTTATTTTTCTAGACTTGATTAGTGTGAAATGGTATAAGTTATATTTATTTCATTCCTCATATTGTAGATCTCGGTTTTTAGGTTCTTGTGGCTATTATAAACATCACAATCACACAAGATCATTCATATAAGCATAAAAATCACACAAGTCATACATATACTCATAGATATACACATTTGCTTGTATTCTCCCCCCACAAAAACTTATAAAAATAGAAAAAAGGGGGTATGAAGCTCACCTTGAGTTGTGGTTTTGATTTGAAGAAGAAAAGGAAGAAAGTGAGGTGATTTTCGGCCCTAGCAACACCTCGATGATGATCTCGAATTTGAGGTGATTCTAAGATACGAGATCATGATTTCATATGAGTTAAGAAGATATTTTTGGATAGAACAAGGAGTCTAGAGTGTTGATCCAAGCATCAACTTACCTAGATGATGATTTTTGTGAAGAATCCTCCTTGCAAAGCCCTTGAATCTCGAAATTTTTGAAGTGAAAGTGAAGGAATTTGTGGTGTGTTCTTGAGAGTGTTTAAGTGAATGATTATGTGTGTGTGTGTGTGTGATACTCTCGGCCGAGAGTAATAGAAGAAGAAGAGAGAGAGAAGTGAGAGGACATACATGGAAACATGTGTGATATGCTTGGATATCCCATAGGTATTAAGGAGGTGGCTAATCCTCCTTAATTCTCAATTTCTTCTTTTATTTTTTTACTTGGGCCGAGAGATAGAGGAGAAGAGATGGAGACTTGGGCCTTTGGTGCTTAAATCCAAATCATGGGCCCATATTGATTGTTTTTCGACCCATTGGACTTCTAGGGTGCCTCATGGCCCAATTTGGTTAATTAGATTTGTTATGGTCCAATAAGGGTATTTTGTTTAATTCTAGGCCCATTATGGCCCAAAATGTTAAAATAAATGAAAGTGGGTCCAATTAGAGCCCATTCAAGAGTTCTAAGCCCAAGATAGTCAAATTAGGAGCTTATTGGTCCCTTGGGCCCAATAAGGAAGTCCTAGTCCAAAATGGACCTAAACAAGAACTTCTAGGGTTTCCAATTGCTTGTTGACTATTTGTAGTGCTTGTATGGTATATTTGATTGAAATTTTGTTATCATAGAGTAAGCATCATACATGCCCTTATGTTTTTGGATTCATAATTTGACTTAAGTGTTGTAGTTACAAGGCACAAAAATTCCTGATTGTGACATAAATATTCTCATAAATATAACTCATGGGACTAGATTCAACCCTCTCTAGGAAAAAGACCATTTTGCCCCTCTAGCAGCTCAAAGGCCACATTTTTGACCAAACCCTAAAAGTCAACAAAAGTCAACGGTCAACTTTGACCCGACTCATCGAGTGTCCTTGAATCCATAGATCTGACCTTCCCAAGCATGATAATCATGTAAAGTTCAGACCTTGATACTCATATAACATTTAGATGGTCTAACTTGATGATTTAGCCGCAAAAACAACATTCTAAGCTCATGGCTCCCAAAATAACTCATAAAGCTCCACGGGTTAAGGTCTCTGGACCTCTTTGGGTCCAGATCCAAAGCATAGACTCGAGAAGGGACCAATTGCTCCACTTATCCATCCTTTAAAAGGGTTAGAAAACCCTAACTCTAAGAATCAACACCAAAACTGAAGAAGGTCCGGATAAATACCTCAATATGAACTTTATGAACTCTGAAATCACCAAAATCGCATCTCCTTCAGCCTCCTCCTGCCTTGGTCACCTCTTTCTTGCAAATACACCAACAAAAGATCAAGAATGACCTCTCCTTCCTCACAAACGCTCTAGATCTCTTTGGGTTTCTCTCTGGGGTTTGGTAGCCGCAAATGACGGCCCTAAGGGCCTTTAAATAGGTCTCAAACCTAGGAAATTAGCGTTTCATTAAATAGCATGGACTCGCCGAGTCCACTCATGAACTCGCCGAGTCCGGCTGTGAACCCGGATACTAATCCGCGACCATACTCCGCGACTATATACCTGGGAATCCGGGTGTCATAATTCTCCCTCACTAGAATTAGACTTCGCCCTCGAAGTCTCATTCTACAAACAACTCTGGATGCTGCTCCCGCATCTCACGCTCCGGTGCCCAAGTAAACTTCGACCCTTTCCGATGCTGCCACTGGACCTACACCAGAGGCACCTCTTTGTTCCTCAAAACCTTGATCTTCCGATCCCTAATCGCCACCGGTCTCTCAATATAGTTCAGGCTCGCATCCACTTGAATATCTTCTAATGGCACCACTACCGCCTCATCGGCTATACACTTTCTCAGCTGCAACACGTGGAATGTGTCATGGATCTGACCCAACTCTGCAGGTAACTCTAAACGGTAGGCTACCCTACCTACCCTCGCGATCACCCTGAAAGGACTGATATATCTGGGCCCCAACTTGCCCCTCTTCCTGAATCGAATCACTCCTTTCCAAGGAGAGACCTTCAGGAGTACGAAGTCGTTGACCTGAAACTCGAGCTCGGACCGGCGCCTGTCTGCATAACTCTTCTGACGACTCTGAGCGGTAAACAACCTCTGTCTGACCTGCTGAATCTGCTCCGTCGTCTGAAGTACGATCTCGGTACTACCCATCACACGCTGCCCTACCTCTCCCCAGCAAATGGGGGTCCGACACCACCTTCCATACAACAGCTCAAAGGGTGGCATACCAATGCTCGAATGATGGCTGTTGCTGAAGGAAATCTCTACCAAGGGCAAGTACGTGTCCCAACTCCCATCGAAATCCAACACAGATGCTTGGAGCATGTCCTCGAGCATTTGAATCGTCCGCTCATGTGACAACTGTCAATTCAGGTCATTCTCGGACTCATGCATCTTTATAAAAAAAAACATTCATGCACAACATGCCATGGCCTAGTAGTAAAGATTAGGTCAAAATCTTGCATAAACTAGGATACAACTAAGATCTAGGACTAATATACTTGACACTTACGATTCTAGTAAGTTGCTTAACTACAATAGGAAATGCCAATGCTATAATTAGAATGAAACTTCAAACTTTGTTACAATTGAAAAAGGGTGTAAAACCCTAAAAATAAATTAAAATATTCTAATTATATTTCAATATGATGGTGAATATCAAACAATATTCCAAAAACCCTAAAGAGCCAAAAATCCAAATTTATAAATCTTAAAGCTTAAAAACCTTATAAAATTTGGCTATAAACTTCCTAATATCAAATTTTTATTAATCAAATTATGGATTATATCAATGAAATAGAAATTTAAATTATTATACATTCATCATAATTTATTAGATAAAAACAAGATCTTTAAATAAATAGAGAATTACATAAAGAATCATTTTTATAAAAATTATGGTTTTAAACAAATTGAAGAGGGAAATTATTTAATTTGAATTAGGAGAGAGAGGGCACTTTAATACCCTCAAAAATCCGGCACCCCCTCTCCCCCATGCTTTCATCTTCCCAAAAATTCAATCATTAAACTCAAACCCTCACTCTTCCACTTTTCTCTTCACTTTCTCTCACACTCCACCCATCTAACACTCAAGCTCTCTTCCTCTCTCTCTCTAACTCACGAAAATCCTCCATTCTCTGCCATAATTTCGAAATTGAGAAGGCCTTGAAGTGTTCTTGCTTCTCTCAAGATCAAAACCAAGGTAAACAACACAATCCTCCCTCATAGTTTCATGATTTTACTTCCTCTTCTTCATGGTTCTTCTCTACTCTTCGGATTCTATGCCCTTCTATGGCTAGAAATCCTTACTTTTTCCCTTGTGGTTTGTAGATTCTCACCATAACATGATGCATGTGTTTGAGATGGTGAAAATCCGGGATCAAACCCATGCAAGGAGTGAAAAGGATGCACATGTGTTCATGTGACTTCAAAACCGAGTATTACATCTTCTTCTCCATTTCTTTTGTGTTCTTTCATGACCAAAAGCATTTAAACCATTTCTAGTACATCTTGGATGCTCATTCACTCCATGCATGTGCTAGAAATCGGACCTTAACAGAAGCATGCATGTTGTTCTTGTCAATATACCCTAAGAATGCACTCAAAGCAAACAGGGAAGACATGCAATCTGCCAGACTACTTTGTTCAGCTTTGATCGGCCATAACTCGGTCATTACTTAACCAAATCCTGATATTCTTTTTGTATTGGATAGTTCCACGAGTGAAATTTCAAACCCAACTGGTCTCACTATAAAATATTAAATATCGGATTTTTGACAATTTTTACAAAATGGTTGCGCGAACAGCTCTTTTTCTGTGATCACCATTTTTTCCTTGCGTGATCAGTGGCCTTAAACCTAACCATAAATCTGGGGAAAAATAATTTAGAAACTTAACATATCCAGTGAATGATGGCTGAAATTTCGTGGCTTAAAACCCCACAGAATGTGCTACTCAAATTCATGAACTTCAGCCACATTTACATCTCATGCACTATAATGTGCAACATTTCTTAACTTGTTTGGGTTCAATACCCCTATTTTCCCTTCTGAATAAATTTTGAACATTTTTTCTTTTGAAAGCCCTCACATGCATGTGATAATCTGTAAAATACCAAGAGCGTTTATCATTTCTTTGATTTATTAAAATTATTGCAAGAAAACAAGGGCATAAATCACATAAAATACACCAGAGGTCTAAAAATCCGGAATAAATTCATGGATAACCCCTATGGTGAATAATGACCCCTCATTAAGTTTCTTCTATTTTTGTTGCTGTTTGGTATGATTTCAGATTTTCTTTTTGTTTGGGTATAATAAATCACAAAACCACTTTAGAGAGTGTGAAAATTGTATCTAACAATTTTCGCAGCCCTTGCCTATGGTGGGTGACTCCGAAAAATAATTTCAAAATTTTTCATCATGCCTTACTATTTTTCCCAAGTTTTGGTAATTATAATGGCCAAAAAATAGGAAAACTAGTTCTGATAATCCAAAATTCATGAAAATTTACCAGAACATCATGTTGTATAGTAGGAGGTTACATAAACATTTTGATGATTTTTCTCTACTGTAAACTATTTTTCTCCTATTTTCTAAAGTTAAATACACTTAAATACACCTAAATACACATAAATACCCAAAACTGGATTATACAATATGAAAACCACTTTTGCTATTTTTCCCAGATTAATTACACTGTCAATGATGTTACAAAAATTTTTGCTAATTTATTTTAACTGTTTAATATTTATTCTTCAATTAATGATTATTTAAAGGAATAAAACAAGGAAAAACAGAAATACCCACTGAAAAATATCTTTTATATTTTTCCCATCCTAGTTATGTATAATAATAGTTTGGGTAATTTTGGAAACTGTTTTCTATTTATTTCAATTTTTATTGGAATAAATGCTGAAAAATTATAAAATATAATTAAACAACTTGGAAATCCATTTTTTATATTTTTCCCAGCTTAGTATTGTGTAATAACAGTTAAATAAAAAGTTTGAGAATTTTTATCCTTTGAATGCCATTTTTTGTGAATTTGTGTTGTTATAAAGACTTAAAAATTTGAAAAAGTGTAACCAATTAATATAAAATCCAATACTAAAACATAAATTGGCATTTCACTATATGTAGAGTTTAGTATATTAGCATTAGATTTCGACAAGGAAACTCACTAGTGTGTGTTTGATGTCGTAGGATCTCGGTAGTAAGATGTTGGTGCATCCCAAGGCACTACTTGTACCTACACGAAACATTGTGAGTATTCACGCACTCCCCTATTTTCAGTTTTTATCTTTTGGGGTGGAAAAGCATGTCCAGAAAATCTATTATTTGCATGTTGTATTTAAATTGATTTGTATCAAACACGATTGCTATTGTATTGCTATGTCTCTCTATGTATGTCTATGCAACACGGAACATAAGAACTTATCGTACTAAGGCCCTTCCCTTATCTCTAACCATTAACTCTTTGAGCCAATGGTCATTATGGATGGCGCTATTAGGAATTGACAACTCCTCACTCGCCCTATTGCTGGAGTGCATGATACCATATTCATCTATGGAACGATAAGCATAGATCTCGATAGGGCTTCAGTCATAGGTTTGGTTGAGACTCATTGTTTGCTCATACACATACAAACTCATTTCTCGTTATAGCACTAAACTTGTATTCATTAATAGCAATCAACTTTGTTTCTCATTAAAGCAATGTACTTGTATTTACGAAAAGCCTTATTTCAAGCTCGATTTATAAACTTGTGAACTCACCAACTATTTTCATAGTTGACGCTCATTTTACATGCTTTTTCAGGAAATAATTAGTAAGTGGATATAAAGATTCATCATCATAGAGCATGCTGCATCGTGTTGAAGTTATTTATGAAGTTATCTTTAAACAATGTTATGTTGGAAAAACTTGTATTTTGTTTCTTTTGAAGCTATGGGTTGTAAACTTTTAAATACTGCTATGGTGATGTATCTTTATCTTTTGCAATGAAACCGTTATCGTTGTCATATCTTGCGTTTCCGCTTTAGCGGGGTGTGACAGAAGTGGTATTAGAGCTAAAGTTATAGAGAACATCAGTTTTTCTTTAAGAAAACACAACCTATAACCAAAACTTATAAACAAAATCTTTTTTTACGTCAAACATATTACTAGTATAATTAGGTCGAGAGTTGTATCGTTGGACCTCAATTAAACATAGCCTGATCACCTATGTTTAATTAAGGAAAGATTTATACAAAGCTTGAGCTAATTATAATGGGAATATGTTCAACAAAATTTTTGAGAAAACTTTATTTCAAAAATTCAAAAGGTCAATTTTGGTGTGTGTAAGCATTGCATATTATAGGCATGCATTGTCATTTATTTCATATCTCATTGAAACTATGTCTCAGTCCACTATGTCAACATCGTCATCTTCCCGCGCTACCGCCTCAGCCGATGAGTCCGGCTACGTCACTATCATCCCTCAACGTAATCCCCTTGCCTCGGTAGAAGAAGACCCATTGGAGGACACAGAAGATACGGGAAACTCGGTGGAGATTAGCAATTAGAACGCCCCGAGTCAACGACGCGAGGCATCACCTACATCGGTGTTGCCACAGCCACCACTTTATGGGCTTTGCATTCGGAGGACGGCGAGGAAGAGTGTTCCCATTCCAGGAAGGATAGCCACCAGCACAGCAGGACTTGGCACGGCAGGACCTAGCGGGGTAGGACCCAGCGTTGCAGGACCGAGAGCACCCCCACCACAGCGAGTCGTAGGGATACCTGTCAGGCAGCCAGGTATAACCCCGGAGGAGTCCCGGAGGATGCATTCGATGGAAGCGGACCTACGTCACAGCCTCGCTGTGATAGCTGGGCATCAAGAGGTATTGAACGAAGTGATGACAGGGATGGAAATCCTTTTTCAGCATTCGATGGAGGCTACTGACACTGCTAGTGCTGCTAGACGAGAGGCAGATCATGCGATGACGACATATTATGTGCTTGGAGGGCTATTACTGATTGTGGTGTTGATGTTTCTTGTTGGGAGAGCGATTAGTATCTGGTTCTGATTTCAGTATTTTATTTTATTTTGTCATGAAACGAAAACCCATGTTGGATGTCTTTTGGGGAAAAACATTTAAAATTTTATTTTGGGAATTCATATATTGTTTTGGTTTTAAGACTATTTCAAATGGTGATGAGAAGTTTATTTTATGTTTGAAAACTTTTACTATGAGGTCAAACCCTAGAATTTACCTAGTCAATGGTCGAATAAAAAGAATTTTCTTTTCTTTCCTTTCTCAAATCTATATGCATAGTATTAATGCAACCCATTAATTTGACAACACTTACGGTTTTCAAAATAATAGTGAACTAAATATTATACATTATTTTATGTATTTATACGTATTTCTACTCTTGTGTCTTAGAACCATGTCAGGAAGGCCTAATCGCGGGCGCCCACAGAACGGAACACCCGATGTTGCTCAAGTTGTAGCACAACAACTCATGGAAGCAATCCCAAACATTGTTACTCAAGTAACTGCGGGACTTAATGCTAACCAAGGAAGTAGTGGAGGAAACCAGGGAAACAATGAAAGAGAATGCAACTACAAGTCCTTTATGGCTTGTAAACCTAAGGAGTTCCACGGAAAGGAAGGTGCGGTCGGGTTGCTGAAATGGATTGACAGCATGGAGTCGGTCCTTCACATTAGCAAATGCCTCGAGCGCAACAAAGTTGAGTATGCAACTTGCCTACTCCAATATAGGGCATTGACCTGGTGGAATACTCTAGTGCAAACCCGAGGCCGTGCAGCAGCATATCAGCTAACTTGGGAAGACCTAAAGAAGCTGATGATAGAGGAGTATTGTCCCAAGGATGAACTTCAGAAGCTTGAATCTGAATTCTGGAACCATTCTATGGTTGGAACACAAATAGAGAAGTACACAGTCCGATTTCATGAACTAGCAAAACTGGTACCTCACATGGTTACTCCTGAGGAGAAACGGATAGATTGTTACATATGGGGTCTGGCACCAGAGATTCGGGGAATGGTTACTTCAGCAAATCCAACTACCATTCAAAGTGCAGTGAGTATAGCAAATCGACTAACCAATGATGTGATAAGGATGGGAGCATCGACAAGGGAAAACTCTAGTAGCAAGAGGAAGCCAGCAGATCAAGGAGAGAAGAAGTATGGAGGCAAGTCAGGGAGGAAGCAGAAAGTCTCAAGAAACTTTATGGTAAGAGCCCAGGAGCAAGAACCAGTGAAAACTCAGGAACAGGAAGTCATGGAAGTGCAGGAGCAAAAGCAGTACTCAGGACCACTTCCGAAGTGCAATAAGTGTAACTTCCATCACAAGGGAGCTTGCCCAGTGTGCCAAAACTGTAAACAAACATGCCATTACTTGAAGTATTGTAAGCTGAATAAGGATGGAAAAAGGGCATGTTACGAGTGCGGGAGTACTGATCATCTCCATAGAGCATGTCCCAAACTGAACAAGGGGCCTGGTAACAATGGACAAGGCCAAGCCAGGTAAAACTTCCAAGGAAATCAAGGTGGGCGGCCAAGAGGTGTAGCCTTTGTGATTGGTGCAGAAGAAGCTCGTCAGAACCCTAAGGTGATAACAGGTACGTTTCTCCTGAACAACCATTTTGCATCAGTAATATTCGATGCGGGAGCAGATAGGAGTTTTGTTTCTTTAGCATTTAGACCGTTAATTGGCTTGAAATCAAAAAAGATGAGGAATGCTTATGCTATTGAACTTGTTGATGGGTATGAAATTAGGGCAAATGATATAATTCCTGGATGTACTCTGAATTTAGCTGATAAACTCTTTAGCATTGACCTAATTCCTATAGAGCTAGGTAGTTTTGATGTGATAGTAGGAATGGATTGGTTAGCCAAAAATAGAGCGGACATTGGTTGTTACGAGAAAGTCATTAGGATACCTCTCCCTAATGGAGAAACCCTTATCATACATGGTGAGAAGCCAGGAAGAAGTTTAAACATTATATCAATCATAAAGATTCACAAGTATCTGAAGAAGAATTTTATTGCATTCATGGCCCACGTGCTAGAAAGAAAACCTGAAGCTAAGCAACTCAAGGAGATTCCAGTGGTTCAAAACTATCCCGAAGTGTTTCCGGAGGAATTACCCGGTCTACCCCCTTACAGACAGGTCGAATTTTGGATAGACTTAATTCCCGGAGCGGCACCGGTAGCAAAAGCACCATATCGCCTTGCACCATCCGAGATACAAGAACTATCCGGACAACTTCAAGAACTTCTATACAAAGGGTTTATTCGACCAAGTTCTTCACCTTGGGGAGCCCCAGTGTTATTCGTCAAAAAGAAAGACGGGTCGTTTCGAATGTGCATTGATTATAGAGAGCTGAACAAGTTGACAATCAAGAATCGATATCCCCTTCCTCGAATAGATGACTTGTTCGATCAGTTGCAGGGCGCTTCCTACTTTTCAAAGGTCGACCTTCGTTCAGGGTATCATCAACTAAGAATCCACGAAGGGGACATTCACAAAACATCATTTAGAACCCGTTATGGACATTATGAGTTCTTAGTCATGCCTTTTGGACTAACGAACGCACCCGCTGTTTTCATGGATTTGATGAATAGGGTCTGTAGACCATACCTAGACAAGTTTGTAATTGTATTTATTGATGACATACTTGTTTACTCGCAAACCAAAGAAGATCACAATAGACATCTAAAGCTAGTGTTGGAGCTGTTGAAGGAGCAAAAATTGTATGCCAAGTTCACTAAGTGTGAATTTTGGATTCGGGAAGTACATTTTCTCGGTCATGTGTTCGGCGAAAGAGGAATTCATGTAGATCCAGCTAAGATTGAGGCAATCAAGAAATGGGAAGCCCCCAAAACCCCGACAGAAATATGACAGTTCCTAGGATTAGCTGGGTACTACAGACGCTTCATTGAAAATTTCTCTAGGATTGCTCAACCATTAACATCTTTGACCCAAAAGGACAGAAGATTTCTCTAGGAAGAGAAACACGAAGAGGCGTTCCAAATCCTAAAAAACAAGTTGTGCAATGCACCAATTATGGCTTTACCAGAAGGATTAGAGAACTTTGTGGTGTATTGTGATGCGTCTCATCAAGGATTAGGATGTGTGTTAATGCAAAAAGATAAGGTCATTGCGTATGCTTCTAGACAACTCAAACCGCATGAGAAGAATTATACCACCCATGATCTAGAACTAGGAGCAATAGTTTTTGCTCTTAAGATATGGAGGCATTATTTGTACGGAACCAAGTGCACCATCTATACCGATCACAAAAGCCTTCAGCATATCCTAGATCAGAAAATGTTAAACATGCGGCAGAGGAGATGGGTAGAGTTGTTTAGTGATTATGATTGTGAGATACGATATCACCCAGGAAAGGCTAACGTAGTAGCCGACGCTCTTAGTAGGAAAGAAAGAGTGAAACCTTCCCGTGTGAGAGCTTTGGGAATGGTAATTCAGTTAAGCTTGAAATCTCAAATCATTGATGTCCAGGAGAAAGCATTATTCAGGGAAAATCTTCCAGGCAAGACCTTACATGGTTTGGAAGAGAGATTTGAAACCAAACCTGTTGGAGTTCATTATTTTAAGGACATGGTCTGGATTCTAAGGGTTAACAATCTAAGAGACATGGTACTAGAGGAGTCTCATCGATCTAAATACTCAATCCACCCTGGAGCGGATAAGATGTACAAGGATCTTAAAGAGTACTATTGGTGGCCTGGAATAAAAAGGGATATTGGCATATATGTTGGGAAGTGTTTAACTTGCTCAATAGTCAAAGCTGAACATCAAAAACCATCCGGCTTGTTGCAACAGCCTGAAATTCCCCAATGGAAATGGGAGCAAATATCTATGGATTTCGTTACCAAACTTCCTAGAACTGCTAAAGGTCATGACTCAATTTGGGTCATAGTGGATCGACTGACAAAATCTGCTCACTTTCTCCCCATTCGGGAAGATTTCAAGATGGAAAAATTGGCCCAAATCTACATCGAAAAAATTGTTTCTCTGCATGGTGTACCCATATCTATCATTTCTGATAGAGATAGTCGTTTTACATCTCGATTTTGGTGGACGTTACAGAAGGCACTAGGAACCAAGATAGATTTGAGCACAGCTTACCACCCTCAGACAGATGGGCAAACAGAGAGAACAATACAAACATTGGAAGACATGCTACGAGCGTGTGTCATTGAGTTCAAAGGAAATTGGGATACTCATTTGCCTCTAATTGAGTTTTCCTACAATAACAGTTATCACACGAGTATCCAATGTGCTCCATATGAAGCATTGTACGGGCGCAAGTGCCGTTCGCCCTTATGCTGGACAGAAATCGGAGACAGACAGTTGACTAGACTCGAACTTATCCAGGAAACATCTGACAAGATTGCTATCATCAAGGATAGGCTTAAAGCTGCCAGAGATCGTCAGAAAAGTTATGAGGATAATCTTTGAAAACCATTAGAATTCCAAGTAGGAGACAAGGTACTTTTAAAAGTGTCGCCTTGGAAAGGGCTTGTACGTTTTGGTAAAAAGGAAAACTAAGCCCGAGATATGTTGGACCCCTTGAAATCATTGAAAGGATTGGTCCGGTAGCGTATAAACTCCAATTACCCCAAGAGTTAAGCGCCATTCATGACACATTCCACGTTTCCAATCTTAAGAAATGTCTAGCCGACGAAGCATTGATAGTACCCCTGAAGGAAATTAAGATCAATGATAAGATAAACTTTGTTGAAGAACCGATAGAAATGCTTGACAGGGAGGTAAAACAACTTAAGCGGAGTAAGATTCCGATTGTGAAAGTTCGATGGAACTCAAAACGCGGGCCGGAGTACACCTGGGAGCATGAGGACTTCATGAAGGAAAAGTATCCACAACTTTTCCCATGTGATGACATAGAATGAATTTTGGGACGAAATTCTTTTTAAGTGGGGGATACTGTGACAACTGTCAATTCAGGTCATTTTCGGACTCATGCATCTTTATAAAAAAAAACATTCATGCACAACATTCCATGGCCTAGTAGTAAAGATTAGGTCAAAATCTTGCATAAACTAGGATCCAACTAAGATCTAGGACTAATATACTTGACACTTACGATTCTAGTAAGTTGCTTAACTACAATAGGAAATGCCAATGCTATAATTAGAATGAAACTTCAAACTTTGTTACAATTGAAAAGGGTGTAAAACCCTAAAAATAAATTAAAATATTCTAATTATATTTCAATATGATGGTGAATATCAAACAATATTCCAAAAACCCTAAAGAGCCAAAAATCCAAATTTATAAATCTTAAAGCTTAAAAACCTTAGAAAATTTGGCTATAAACTTCCTAATATCAAATTTTTATTAATCAAATTATGGATTATATCAATGAAATAGAAATTTAAAATATTATGCATTCATCATAATTTATTAGATAAAAACAAGATCTTTAAATAAATAGAGAATTACATAAAGAATCATTTTTATAAAAATTGAAGAGGGAAATTATTTAATTTGAATTAGGAGAGAGAGGGGACTTTAATACCCTCAAAAATTCGGCACCCCCTTTCCCCCATGCTTTCATCTTCCCAAAAATTCAATCATTAAACTCAACCCCTCACTCTTCCACTTTTCTCTTCACTTTCTCTCACACTCCACCCATCTAACACTCAAGCTCTCTTCCTCTCTCTCTCTAACTCACGAAAATCCTCCATTCTCTGCCATAATTTCGAAATTGAGAAGGCCTTGAAGTGTTCTTGCTTCTCTCAAGATCAAAACCAAGGTAAACAACACAATCCTCCCTCATAGTTTCATGATTTTACTTCCTCTTCTTCATGGTTCTTCTCTACTCTTCGGATTCTATGCCCTTCTATAGCTAGAAATCCTTACTTTTTCCCTTGTGGTTTGTAGATTCTCACCATAACACGATGCATGTGTAACCAATTAATATAAAATCCAATACTAAAACATAAATTGGCATTTCACTATATGTAGAGTTTAGTATATTAGCATTAGAATTCGACATGGAAACTCACTAGTTTGTGTTTGATGTCGTAGGATCCCGGTAGTAAGATGTTGGTGCATCCCAAGGCACTACTTGTACCTACACGAAACATTGTGAGTATTCACGCACTCCCCTATTTTCAGTTTTTATGTTTTGGGGTGGAAAAGCATGTCCAGAAAATCTATTATTTGCATGTTGTATTTAAATTGATTTGTATCAAACACGATTGCTATTGTATTGCTATGTCTCTCTATGTATGTCTATGCAACACGGAACACGAGAACTTATCGTACTAAGGCACTTCCCTTATCTCTAACCATTAACTCTTTGAGCCAATGGTCATTATGGATAGCGCTATTAGGAATTGACAACTCCTCACTCGCCCTATTGCTGGAGTGCATGATACCATATTCATTTATGGAACGATAAGCATAGATCTCGATAGGGCTTCAATCATAGGTTTGGTTGAGACTCATTGTTTGCTCATACACATACAAACTCGTTTCTCATTATAGCAATAAACTTGTATTCATTAATAGCAATCAACTTTGTTTCTCATTAAAGCAATGTACTTGTATTTACGAAAAGCCTTATTTCAAGCTCGATTTATAAACTTGTGAACTCACCAACTATTTTCATAGTTGACGCTCGTTTTACATGCTTTTTCAGGAAATAATTAGTAAGTGGATATAAAGATTCATCATCGTAGAGCATGCTGCATTGTGTTGAAGTTATTTATGAAGTTATCTTTGAACAGTGTTATGTTGGAAAAACTTGTATTTTGTTTCTTTTGAAGCTATGGGTTGTAAACTTTTAAATACTGCTATGGTGATGTATCTTTATCCTTTGCAATGAAACCGTTATCGCTGTCATATCTTGCGTTTCCACTTTAGCGGGGTGTGACAGCTCACTCTACCCGTCAGACTGTGGGTGATATGCGGTACTAAAATACAGTCTCGTACCCAATTCCTCATGAAACTTCTTCCAGAATCTGGAAGTGAAACGTACATCTTGATCTGAGACAATCGAGATCGGCACTCCATGCCGCGATACCACCTCTCTCACGTACATCTCTGCCAACCTCTCCGTGGAAGAGCTCTCACTGATAGCAAGGAAATGAGCGCTCTTCGTCAACCTGTCCACAATCACCCAAATTGCATCGACACCTCTCGCAGTCCTCGGCAATTTGGTGATGAAATCCATGGTAATCTGTTCCCATTTCCACTCGGGAATCTCTAACGGCTGCAGCTTACCATGTGGACGCTGGTGCTCGGCCTTAACCCTACGACAGTTCAAGCATCTCTCCACAAACCATGCGACATCCCTCTTCATACAGGGCCACCAATACTCCCTTTTTAGGTCGAAATAGATCTTAGTGGCCCCGGGATGGATCGAAAACTTCGATCGATGAGCCTCTTCCATTAAAATGGTACGCGTTCCGCCCACCAACGGTACCCATATCTGACCCTGAAATGTCATAAGCCCCCGGCTATCGGTAACGAATTCCGATACCAGACCGACAACTCGCTCTCTCTTCTGGTTTTCTGGCCTCACGGCCTCAGCCTGTGTAACAACGTAAATTTCAAAACAAAATTTTCATTTTTCATCAACTAAGTTCATATAAAAATATCCTCAAATATTTTCAACAGTAGTTTTTTTTTAAAACATAACATATTCCAAGATCATAAAAATCAACTCTCTCTCTCTCTAGTGTGTACGAATCACGCCGGCGCCTTTCCACGGTCCTCGCTAGTACCTAAAACACATAACACAACAACTGTAAGCATAAATGCTTATTGAGTTCCCCAAAATACCACATACAACACATACGCCACTAGAGGCTACTGAACGACCCTCCGGTCAATGTGTCTCAGCAGGACCCTCCAGTCCCGTAGCTTGTTGGACCCTCTGGTCCGGTCATAGCTCGTTGGACCATCCGGTCCGACTATATCATCATATAATATACATATATCACATAGCACATAATATCATACGTAACACATAAGACCCTCCGGTCTACACATAGATACCATTCTAGGTAATGTATAGTGAGAAGACTCACCTCTGGTGTCCCGGTAAGTCTCTGACTCGGTAGAAATGTGATCTAGCCTCCGCCTAATCACATAAAGTAAATACTCTCATAAATATAACCATACTCAAACCTTTCTTAACACCCTTAGAAGGGTAAAAGACCATTTTACCCCTCTCTTGGCTTAAAGGCCTCACTGTTGACCAAACCCTAAAAGTCAACAAAAGTCAACGGTCAAACTTTGACCCGACTCGTCAAGAGCAATTGGGCGACTCGGCGAGTCTACACATGTCCACTGACTCTCTTAGTCCCTCTCTTGGCACGTCGAGTCCTTCCCTTTACTCGACGAGTTACACTTGACATAAATCGCAGGGCCACCCCGACTCAACTCG
Organism: Lactuca serriola; assembly: GCF_051521515.1. Classification (NCBI taxonomy): domain Eukaryota; kingdom Viridiplantae; phylum Streptophyta; class Magnoliopsida; order Asterales; family Asteraceae; genus Lactuca; species Lactuca serriola. Next base: position 227,882,973 of record NC_136410.1, on the reverse strand, counting down.
CCGAGTCTCAAGAACAACTTGGCGAGTTCCGCCTTGAACTCCAGTCCCCTAACTCTCCCTGACTCATCGAGTTATTTCCCCAACTCGGTAAGTCTACTCACTGAGTGATTTACGGGAAACCCTCATCCTACTCGCCGAGTCTGATCTTTGGACTCGGCGAATCCATCGCATGCACAAACTCCATAGACCTCCTGAGGTCAGATCTGTTCCTCAAATACATAGATCTGGCCTTCCCAAGCATGATAATCACATAAAGTTCAGACCTTGACACTCATATAACATCTAAATGGTCTAACTTGGTGATTTAGCCCCAAAAATGGTATTCCAAGCTCATGGATCCCAAAATAACTCATAAAGCTCCAAGGGTTAAGGTCTCTGGACCTCTTTGGGTCCAGATCCAAAGCTTAGACCCGAGAAGGGACCAATTGCTCCACTTATCCATCCTCTAAAGAGGGTTAGAAAACTCTAACTCTAAGAATCAACACCAAAACTGAAGAAGGTCCGAACAAATACCTCAATATGATCTCTATGAACTCAGAAATCACCAAAATCGCACCTCCTTCAGCCTCCTCTTGCCTTGGTCACCTCCTTCTTGCAAATACACCAATAAAAGGATCAAGAATGGCCTCTCCATCCTCACAAACGCTCTAGATCTCTTAGGGTTTCTCTATGGGGTTTGGTAGCTGCAAATGACGGCCTTAAGGGCCTTTAAATAGGTCCCAAACCCAGGAAATTAGGGTTTCATTAAACAACGTGGACTCACCGAGTCCACTCATGAACTCGCTGAGTCCGGCTGTGAACCCGGATACGAATCCGCGACCATACTCGGCGAGTTTAAACGCCAACTCGCCGAGTCTCCTCACAACTTCCAAAAATAAAGGACTAAAATATTATACCTGGGAATCCGGATGTTCCAATTCTCCCCCACTAGAATCAGACTTCTCCCTTGAAGTGTCACTCTGCAAGCAACTCTGGATACTGCTCCCGCATCTCACGCTCCGGCTCCTAAGTCAACTCTGACCCTTTCTGATGCTGCCACTGGACCTACACCAGAGGCACCTCCTTGTTCCTCAAAACCTTGATCTTCTGATCCCTAATCGCCACCAGTCTCTCAACATAATTCAGGCTCGCATCCACCTGAATATCTTTTAATGGCACCACTGCCGACTCGTCAGCTATACACTTTCGCAGCTACGACACGTGAAAAGTGTCATGAATCTGACCCAACTCTGCAGGTAACTCCAAATGATAGGCTACCCTGCCTACCCTCGCGATCACCCTAAAAGGACCAATATATCGGGGCCCCAAATTGCCCCTCTTCCTGAATCGAATCACTCCTTTCCAAGGAGAGCCCTTTAGGAGCACGAAATCGCCGACCTGAAACTCGAGCTCGGACTGGCGTCTGTCCGCATAACTCTTCTGACAACTCTGAGCGGTCAACAACCTCTGTTTGACCTGCTGAATCTGCTCTGTGATCTGAAGCACGATCTCGGTGCTACCCATCACACTCTGCCCTACTTCTCCCCAGCAAATGGGGATCCGACACCTCCTCCCATATAACAGCTCAAAGGATGGCATACCAATGCTCAAATGACAGCTGTTGTTGTAGGAAAACTCTGCCAAGGGCAAATACGTGTCCCAACTCCTACCGAAATCCAACACACATGCTCGGAGCATGTCCTCGAGCGTTTGAATCGTCCGCTCACTCTGGCCGTCAGTCTGTGGGTGGTAGGCGGTACTAAAATGCAGTCTCGTACCCAACTCCTCACGAAACTTCTTCCAGTATTTGGAAGTGAAACGTCCATCTCAATCTGAGACAATCGAGATCGGCACTCTATGCCACGATACCACCTCTCTTACGCACATCTCTGCCAGCCTCTCCGCGGAAGAGCTCTCACTGATAGTAAGGAAGTGAGCGCTCTTCGTCAACCTGTCAACAATCACCCAAATTGCATCGACACCTCTTGCAGTCCTTGGCAATTTGGTGATGAAATCCATGGTAATCTGTTCCCATTTCCACTTGGGAATCTCCAACGGCTGCAACTTACCATGTGGATGCTGGTGCTCGGCCTTAACCCTGCGACAGGTCAAGCATCTCTCTACAAACCATGCGACACCCCTCTTCATACAGGGCCACCAATACTCCCTTTTAGGTCTAAATACATCTTAGTGGCCTCGGGATGGATCGAGAACTTCGATCGATGAGCCTCTTCCATCAAAATGGTACGCGTTCCGCCCACCGACGGTACCCATATCTGACCCTGAGATGTCATAAGCCCCCGGCTATCGGTAACGAATTCCGATACCAGCCCGACAACTCGCTCTCTCTTCTGGCTTTATGGCCTCACGGCCTCAGCCTGGGCCCCACGAATAGCATCCAACACCAGGTTCATCACTGTCAATCTCAAACAAACATCTCGTATCGGGGCGCCGTCCGCCCTACGGCTCAGTGCATCGGCTACAACATTAGCCTTGCTCGGGTGGTACAGGATCTCACAATCATAATCCTTGACCACATCCAACCACCTCCTCTGGCGTATATTCAGATTGGATTGATCCATCAAATACTTCAAACTCTTGTGGTCCGTGTATATCGTACACCGAACCCTATACAGATAATGTCGCCAAATCTTGAGGGCGAACACTACCGCTCCCAATTCCAGATCATGAGTGGGATACCTCGACTCATGAGGCTTAAGCTGCCTCGATGCATATGCTATCACATGCCCCCTCTGCATAAGCACCGCTCTCAATCCGGATATCGATGCATTACAATATACCACAAAATCCTCCATCCCTTCCGGGAGGGCTAACACTGGGGCTTCACATAATTTCCGGCGAAGCGTCTCGAACGAGGTCTGCTGATCTGGTCCCCAAGAAAATGCAGCACCCTTCCGGGTGAATCTGGTGAGTGGCACGACGATCTTGGAGAAATCCTTAATAAATCTCTGATAATAGCCGGCCAAACCTAGAAAGCTCCTGATCTTGGTGGGTGATCTCGGCACCTCCCACCTCATGACCGCCTCGATCTTGCCTGGATCGACCAATATCCCATTCTGGTTGACGAGATGCCCCAAAAACTGGACGTCTCGTAACCAGAACTCACATTTCTAGAACTTGGCATAAAGCCTCTCCGATCTCAGAACTCCGAGGATCTCCCTCAAATGCTCCTCATGCTGCTATCTGGATCTCGAATACACTAATATGTCGTCGATGAACACGATCACCGAGCGATCCAACATCGGTCTGCACACTCTGTTCATGAGGTCCATGAACACCGCCGGTGCGTTGGTGAGTCCGAAAGGCATCACCACGAACTCGTATTGCCCATAATGAGTCCGGAATGCTGTCTTCTGGACGTCCTCATCTCGCACCCTCACCTGATGATACCATGACCTCAAATCGATCTTGGAGAACCAAGATGCTCCCTGCAACTGATCGAAAAAATCGTCGATCCTCGGCAACGGGTAACGGTTCTTGACCGTTAGCTTGTTCAACTCCTGGTAATCAATACACATCCGGTGTGAACCATCCTTCTTTTTGACAAAAAGGATAGGCACCCCCCATGGCGAACTGATCGGCCTAATAAACCCCTTCCCCAAAAGCTCTTGGAGCTGCGAGGATAACTCCTGCATCTCTGGAGGCGCAAGGTGATAAGGTGCCTTGGCGATAGGTGCAGCTCCCGGAACCAATTCAATACGGAACTCTACTTTCCTCTCCGGAGGCACACCCGACAACTCCTCTGGAAACACATCCGGAAACTCACGCACTATCGGGACCTCATCAACTGACTCCGGTCTCTCTGAATCAACCCTCGTATCCATCACATATGCCACAAATCCCCTACAGCCCTGCTGTAGACTCTGTCTCGCTCTGGCGACCGAACAAAATGCTGACCCAGCACGTGGACCCTCGTCGTACATCATAAGAACTCCCCCACTAGGGTCTCGAAACATCACCAATTGACGCTCGCAGTCTATCATAGCTCCATATCGGCTCAACCAATCCATACCCACTATAACACATACATCCCCCATCGCAATCGAAACCAGATCTATTGGAAACTCCACACCGAAGATCTCAAGGACACATCCTCTAATCACATCTGAAGCATACACTACTCACTCATCAGCTATGGAAACTCGCAGAGGTCGATCCAACGCCTCTCGACGGATACTAATGTGCTGACTAAATGCTATGGAAACAAACGACCAACTCGCACCCAAGTCAAATAATACCAAAGCAGGCACAGAACTCACAAGAAAAGTACTTACGCACATCATCATATAAGCATAATAACTCAACTCAATAAAAGATGGATATAGGATACATACCAGCCACAACATCGGGCGCCGCACGGACCTCCTCCGCAGTCAACTGGAATGCTCTCCCACGAGCCTTCGGGGCCTCGGCCTTCACCGGCCGAACCTCGGTAGCCCTAGCAGCAGGCGCAGATCCCTGCGCTGACCCCTGAAGTAGCTGAGGGCACTCGGCCTTCCGATGGTCGGTCTGGTTGCAATGAAAGCAAACCAAAAATCCCTTGGGGCAATCCCTCGCGATATGCCCCTCCTTCCCGCACTTGTAGCATACTCCATCCCTGCACGACCCCTCGTGACTCTTGCCACACTTCCCACAAGTGAGACCCTTCGCACCTCCAGATCTCGAATCAGCGGGTCTAGCCCGCTTGGCTGCCGGCTGAGACTGTACCGGTCCCCGATCCGCCCTCTGTGACTCGGCCTCCTCCCTAGCCTGAGTCTCCAACTCAATCTCCCTCTTCCGGGCATTTACTTGGAGCTCAGCAAATGTCCGGTAAGTCGAGTTCCCCACGAACTCCCAAATATCTCTCCTCATAACACTCAGACAATGGCTCATACGAGCCTGCTCAGAAGACACCTGCTCGGGGAAAAACATCGCCCTCTCATGAAACTTCCTGGTGATCACTGCCATAGAATCAGTACCCTACTTGAGGGTCAAGAATTCCTGAATCAACCATTCCCTCTCCACCGGGGAACATACTCGTCTCTGAACATAGTGGTCAACCTCTCCCAAGTCACCTCAGAAATCTCTGCGAAAGTGAAGTTTTCCGTCACGAACTTCCACCAATCTTTCGCTCCCAAGCGGAGCTGGTTCAAAGCGAACCGTACCCTCAAGTGCTCTGGACAAGAACACGTATAGAAACATCCATCGATGTCGGAGATCCATCTCATCACAACAATCATCGAACTCTGGTGGCTTCATGTTGCTGAACTCCCGAAACAACAACGAGTCACCTCCCTGAGGTCTGGCAGCAGCAACAGCAGCAGTAGCTGCAGCTGCCGCAACCTCAGTCAGTGCTGCATACCGCTCATCAAAGGTCTCAATCAATGTGGTATTGATGTCCCCAAACATCTTAGGAATCTCAGCCTGGATGGCAGCAACCACCTCCTCATGAATCAATCGACGGATCTCCTCGTTGCTGACACCATTGCTCTCAGGTGTGTGTCGAGTCCCAACCATGATGCCTCTCTCTGAAATAAAACAATGAATATCAGAGACTCGATCGAGCATACTCATAATCGATGACGCAACCCTACTCGTCCTCCGTTGTCCAAAAGATTCTTACTTGGAATGCCCACTAATACGGTGTCTTCAGTAGTACGGGCCCAATACTACTGACCACACCTTATCAGCATTCACTCCAAGTTCTTCTCCTTGGATCCTGGATAACAAGTACTCTACTCTCATTATGCATTGACTACCCTCCGATAGACCTCTCATGAGCTCCTAACTGCTATCTACTCACTCTCAAAGCATCTCAGCAGCAGAAATCTCCTAGGCTAAGGCATCACAAATCAGGCCACTCTAGTCCTAATATTAATACCTAGCCTACTCTAGCATGCATAATGTAACATAGTGTTTCTCATAACACATAATGTAAGGGTACTTTTGGGGATTCACCGTTCGAGCGCTGGCTGATCGTACACACAGATCTACTCTGTTTGTCTCAAAACTCTTTTTACTCTTTTCAAAAATTTTACTTTATTATCAAATTTTTTTTACCTCAAATCCTCAGTTTGAGTTCAAATACGCCCGAAGATGCATCCGAATCCCTCAAACCAAGGCTCTGATACCAACTTGTAACCAAGTGCATATAAAAATATCCTCAAATCTTTTCAACAGTAGTTTTTTTTAAAACATAACATATCCCAAGATCATAAAAATCAACTCTCTCTCTCTAGTGTGTACGAATCACACTGGCGCCTTTCTACGGTCCTCGCTAGTACCTGAAACACATATCACAACAACTGTAAGCATAAATGCTTAGTTAGTTCCCCAAAATACCACATACAACACATACGCCACTCGAGGCTACTCTACGACCCTCCGGTCGATGTGTCTCAGCGGGACCCTCCAATCACGTAGCTCGTTGGACCCTCTGGTCCGGTCATAGCTCGTTAGACCCTCCGGTTTGGTCTATATCATCAGACAATATACATATATCACATAGAACATAATCTCATACGTAACATATAAGACCCTCCGGTCTACACATAGATACCACTCTAGGTAATGTATAGTGAGAAGACTCACCTCTGGTGTCCCGGTAAGTCTCTGACTCGGTAGAAATGTGATCTAGCCGCCACCTAATCACATAAAGTAAATACTCTCATAAATATAACCATACTCAAACCTTTCTTAACACCCTCAGAAGACCATACTCAAACCTTTCTTAACACCCTCAGAAGGGTAAAAGACCATTTTACCCCTCTCTTCGCTTAAAGGCCTCACTTTTGACCAAACCCTAAAAGTCAACAAAAGTCAACGGTCAAACTTTGACCCGACTCGTCGAGTGCACTTCAGCGATTCGGCGAGTCTACACGTGTCCACTAACTCTCTTAGTCCCTCTCTTGGCACGTCGAGTCCTTCGCCTTACTCGATGAGTTACACCTCACATGAATCGCAGGGCCACCCTGACTCAACTCGCCGAGTCTCAAGAACAACTCGGCGAGTTATGCCTTGAACTCCAGTCCCCTAACTCTCCCTGACTCACCGAGTTATTTCCCCAACTCGGTAAGTCTACTCACTGAGTGATTTACGGGAAACCCTCATCCTACTCGCCGAGTCTGATCTTTGGACTCGGTGAGTTCATGCCATGCACAAACTCCATAGACCTCATGAGGTCGGATCTGTTCCTCAAATACATAGATTTGGCCTTTCCGAGCATGATAATCACGTAAAGTTCTGACCTTGACACTTATATAACATCTAAATGGTCTAACTTGGTGATTTAGCCCCAAAAATGGCATTCCAAGCTCATGGCTCCCAAAATAACTCATAAAGCTTCAAGGGTTAAGGTCTTTGGACCTCTTTGGGTCCATATCCAAAGCTTAGACCCGAGAAGGGACCAATTGCTCCACTTATCCATCCTCTAAAGAGGGTTAGAAAACCCCAACTCTAAGAATCAACACCAAAATTGAAGAAGGTCCGAACAAATACCTCAATATGATCTCTATGAACTCATAAATCACCAAAATCGCACCTCCTTCAACCTCTTCTTGCCTTGGTCACCTCCTTCTTGCAAATACACCAACAGAGGATCAAGAATGGCCTCTCCTTCCACAAAAATGCTCTAAATCTCTTAGGGTTTCTCTCTGGGGTTTGGTAGCTGCAAATGACGGCCTTAAGGGCCTTTAAATAGGTTCCAAACCCAGGAAATTAGGGTTTCATTAAACAGCGTGGGATCGCCGAGTCCACTCATGAACTCACCGAGTCCAACTGTGAACCCGGACACGAATCCGCGACCATACTCGGCGAGTTTAAACGCCAACTCGTCGAGTCTCCTCACAAATTCCAAAAATAAAGGACTAAAATATTATACCTGGGAATCCGGATGTTACACTAAGCCCCATGAATAGTGTCCAACACCGGAGTCATCACTGTCAATCTCAAACAAACATCTCGCATCGGGGCGCCCTCTGCCCTACGACTCAGTGCATCGACTACAACATTAGCCTTGCGCGAGTGGTACAGGATCTCACAATCGTAATCCTTCACCACATCCAACCATCTCCTCTGGCGCATATTCAGGTTGGGCTGATCCATTAGATACTTCAGGCTCTTGTGGTCCGTATATATGGTACACCGAATCCCATACAGATAGTGACGCCAGATATTGAGGGCGAACACCACCGCCCCCCAACTCCAAATCATGGGTGGGATACCTCGCCTCATGAGGCTTCAGCTGCCTCGATGCATATGCTATTAATTACCCTCTCTGCATCAGCAACGCTCCCAGCCCAGATATCGACGCGTCACAATACACTACGAAATCCTCCATCCCCTCCGGAAGGGCTAACACCGGAGCTTCGCATAATCTCTGGTGAAGTGTCTTGAAGGAGGCCTGCTACTTTGAACCCCATGAAAAAGCAACACCCTTCCGGGTCAACTTGGTGAGTGGCACGACGATCTTGGAGAAATCCCTGATAAATCTACGATAATAACCAGCCAACCCTAGGAAACTCCTGATCTCGGTAGGTGACCTCGGCACCTCCCAACTCATCACTGCCTCAATCTTGGCCGGGTCGACCAATATCCCCTTCTGGTTGACGAGGTGCCATAGGAACTGGACCTCTCGCAACCAAAAATCACACTTGGAGAATTTGGCATAAAGCCTCTCCGATCTCAGGACTCCGAGGATTTCCCTCAAATGCTCCTCATGCTGCTCTCTGGATCTCGAATACACCAATATGTCGTCGATGAAGACGATCACCGAGCAATCCAACATCGGTCTGCACACTCTGTTCATGAGATCCATGAACACCGCCGGTGCGTTGGTGCGTCCGAAGGGCATCACCACGAACTCGTAATGCCCATAACGAGTCCGGAATGCTGTCTTCTGGACGTCCTCATCTCGCACTCTCACCTGATAATACCCAGACCTCAAATCGATCTTGGAGAACCAAGATGCTCCCTGCAACTGATCGAACAAATCGTCGATCCTCGGCAACGGGTAACGGTTCTTGACCGTTAGCTTGTTCAACTCCCAGTAATCAATGCACATCCGGTGTGAACCATCCTTCTTCTTGACAAAAAGGATAGGCGCCCCCCATGGCGAACTGCTCAACCGAATAAACCCCTTCCCCAGTAGCTCCTGGAGCTGCGAGGATAACTCCTGCATCTCTGGAGGCGCAAGGCGATAAGGCACCTTGGCGATAGGCGCAGCTCCCGGAACCAAATCGATACTGAACTCTACCTGCCTCTCCGGAGGCACACCCGACAACTCCTCTAGAAACACGTCTGGAAACTCATGCACTATCGGGACCTCATCAATCGACTTCGGTCTCTCTGAATTAATCCTTGCATCCATCACATATGCCACAAATCCCCTACAGCCCTACTGTAGACTCTGTCTCGCTCTGGTGGATGAACAAAATGCTGACCCAGCACGTGTACCCTCGCCGTACACCGTAAGAACTCCCCCACTAGGGTCTCGTATGGTGACTAGCTGTCTCTTGCAGTCGATAACCGTTCCCACTCTACTCAACCAGTCCATGCCTACGATGACACAGACATCCCCCATCGCAATAGGAACCAAATCAATCGGAAACTCGACGCTGAAAATCCCGAGTACACATCCTCGGATTACCTCGGTGGCATATTGTAACGTCCCGTTCCTGGTACATATTTATTTTGATTAAACGTTCTTTCAGGAGGAGCTACTCGGCGAGTTGTAGCCCTAACTCGCCGAGTAGATGTCGAGTGGATGCGGGCTTTAAGTGATCTACTCGGCGAGTCCACGCCTGGACTCGGCGAGTATGCCAATCAGGAGGAGACCCTAATCCTTAGGGTTTGCACCCTATTTAAACATCCTTACAGCCCCATCTCAGCCCCCATCACCCTCAGAGCATTCCTTATCGAAAACCCTAGCCTCCATTGATAAGTTTGAGTGATTGTTGCATTGGGAAGGGACTTTTGGTGCACCTTGGAGCAAGTGGAAAAAGGGAGAGGTTGAAGACGTCAAGGAGGGGGACTTAGATCCAGAACACATTAATTTGTGGTCATCCATTCTGGTAATAAATTTTCCATCTTGGTTATTGATCTATTAGATCTTGTTTGTCCCTAAATTGTTGCTTTTAAGCCCTAAAACCCCAAATCCTTGAAGAGAAACCTTATGGTTGGGTTATACTTCAGATCTGGACTCTCATTAACTTCTTGAAGTGTTAAGTTTCATTCATATTGGTGATTAAGGTCACTCTTGAGCTTAGAACCCCATTAAGAGCTTAGTTTGGACATTTGAAGCCTCTAAAGCTATACATGCACGTAAAGTTTGCAACTTTACTTGATAAGCATGCCCTTGAAGCCTAGATCTGTGGTTTAGAGCTGTTGTATGGCTCAAATCAGGTCTGTATAGAAAAAGGACTGAATGAACTCGGCGAGTAGAACGATGGACTCGGCGAGTCCTATGAAGTTAGCCGTGGACACGGCGAGTTGGATGAGCAACTCGGCGAGTCCGATGAAGATTGCCTTAGACTCGACGAGTTGTTCTTCAGCTCGGCGAGTTAGATGAACTTGGACTAAGTATGTATGCATCGAGGAAGAACGCGTCGAGTCTTCGCTAAGGTTGACGAGTAGAAACGGGTGTAGAACTAGAATAGATGGAAGCGACTCGGCGAGTTAGCGAGCCAACTCGGCGAGTCCGATCAACCAGGAAGTTGACTTTGACCAGGATGTTGACTTTGACCGGGGGGGGAGGGGTAAAATAGTCATTTTACGCTAAGATTAGTTATCAGTATCTGACTTAGTGATTTTGGAAATTTTAGCCGAGGAGTTCCGGTTCAGCAGTCAGGCGCTCAGCAAGCAGACTTTCAACAGCTATTTCGAGGTGAGTTACCTTCCAGTAGCGGTGGGTCTAAGGCCACAATGCCGGCCCACCAATAGGAGATGTATGATAGATGATTGTCTCTGTGATATCATCTAGGTTTGTTACTACCTGATATGTTATATGCTAGCATGATATGTTATATGTGATAGTAGTAGAGTTCGGTTGTTAGGACCGGAGGGTAGTCAGACACCCCAGATACGTCTGACAGTATGTGATGTTATGTTTATATGCTAGCATGATCTGTTATATGAGTTAGAGGTAGTAGGAGGGGAGTAGTCCCCGAGTTCGGTTGTTAGGACCAAAGGGTAGTTCAGACACCCCAGATATGTTTGATAATCTGTTATGTTATGATATTGTGATAGTAGTATTAGTAGGGGGTGAAATAGTCCCCGAAGTTTGGTCGGTAGGACCGAAGGGTAGTCCGCACCCCAGAATGGCTTGACATGGGTAGTCAGCACCCCATAATGGCTTGACACGGGTAGGACGACAACCCAGAGTGGCCGCATGGGTAGGTCGGTACCCCAGAATGGTTGTACCGGGTAGGCCGGGCACCCCAGAATTGCCTGGCAGTATGTATGATATGTGATTGTATGGTATGTTGTACGATGGGGGAACTCACTAAGCTTCATGCTTACAATTTTCAGCTTTGGTTTCAGGTACCTCTTCTTCGAAGGGGAAGGAGCTGGCGCGGTAGCGGCACATCACATACATGCTTTGTATTCCGCACTATGAGACCTTCCTGGGGATTTGTACTCTTACATTATTATGTTTTATAAAATGGTTTCCAGACACGCAATATCTTTATGAAATGATATGATCAGTGGATATTTTATCTCTAATGTTTTGCAAGGTGTATGTTTTAAAAATGAAATTTTTGGCTCGTATTTTTCGGATGTTACAAGTTGGTATCAGAGCCCTGGTTTGAGGGATTCGGACACACCTTCGGGGTGTCTGAACTCAAATCGAGGGATTAAAAGATTTTAAAAGAAAGTGTTTTCTAAAAGGCTAAGTAAAGAGTTTTAAGAAGGAACGAAGTGTGTGATGTGCGCGACCGGCCGAGCTCAAGTAGGTATTCTCCAAAGTACCCATACAAGCTTATGTTATGTTTATCAGTTTCAGTAGAGCAGCATGCTAGAATAGGACTAAGGATCTAGGAGTGATGCCTTATGTGCCTGCTTTATGTGCTTCAGTGTATGAAAAACTGCATGCTAGAATTGAGTAGACATCAATAGGATAGCCTGTTTAGGTTATGCCTGATAGTACGAGTTTAGCATTGTATGCTAGTTCAATTTTTCTCTACGAGGATAGAGTTTCTTGAGATTGTTTCCTTTTGTCCAAATGTTGTTTGCTTTGTGCTATGCGGGCTTTGAGTGTTGGGAGTTAGCTGTTAGGTGAATACGTTAAAGTCACGTGGGATCAGGGTTGAATAATCTCAGAGTATTGGATTTGACCCTATTGCGTAGCTCTTGTTTGAGTCCTAACCGTTGTAGGGATGATCCCCTTACTCGAAGGATTATCCGAGCCTCGTCGCATGTGATTGTATTCAGGTAATGGGTAATTGGCATCACAAAGAGACCTTCAGCAGCTGAGGACTGGGTTGGGTGGAGTCGGAGGTTTCCTAGGGTAATCCTAGGATAAGAGTAGCAGAGGTCAGCGGTAGTGAAAGGGATCTGGTGGATTCAAGGAAGTCCTTGAAGAAGGTACGGATAGATGTGGAAGGTAGTATGGGCCCGTATTACTGAAAGCAGAGGATCCCTCCAGAGGTATCAGTATCACTAACGGTTATTATTTATGTATTTCAAAATGGTGGTACTACGCTCGAGGCTAGCAGTTGGCAGTACAGGAGAGGGATCGGGTTCGTGATCAGGTTCCGAGCCAGTAGATGAGGGGACGCGCGAGTTCATCGCGTCAGAGATCACCAGAGGCCTCCTTGAGTCGACCCCCATTATCTTCGGGTCGATCAAGGAAGGGATATTGGAGATGATGGAGGATCTCCTCAGGGCATTCAGGAGCAACATGGCATCTGGCCAATCGGGATCTCGCACACTGTCCTTCAAGGACTTCCGGGGCAGTGGTGCACCGGATTTTTCATGGGGCGAAGGACCCTATAGCTGCCAGGCGATGGATTGCAGACATTGAGTCTGCACAGTTGACTAGCTTCTGCCCTGAGGGGTCGAAGGTGAGATATGCAGCAGGATGTTTGAGAGATTGAGCTAGGGATTGGTGGGAGTCCGTTGGTGACTCGTTAGGAGCCTCGGCTGTCGAGGCTATGACCTGGTCGGACTTCGTGACCAGGTTCATGGCAGAGTTTGCGCCGGCTGTCGAGCTTCAACAGCTGGCTAGGGAGTTCCTAGATATGAGATAGACGACGGGGACTGTGGCGGAGATTACCGCCAAGTTCCGAGAGAGGGCGTTGCTGGTGCACCAGTACGCGGGTGATAAGGACATGAGGAGGACCTGCTACCATGACATGCTCCGAGCTGATATTCGGAAGCATGTCAGTTTTTCGGCTTGTCCCACCCTAGACTCTATGATTGCCAGGGCGAGGGGGAGGGAGATAGATCTGGAGCACATCCGGAAGAGGAAGACAGAGGAGGGACAGACAGGAGGGGCTTCGGGGAAGAAGCCCAAGGGATCAGATGGTAGGCCGAAAGGCCAGTCAGGACCGAGCCGCTGCAGGAAATGCGGCAGGACTCATGAGGGGGCATGTAGACTGGGATCATCGGGCTGCTATAAGTGCGGAAAGACGGGGCATTTCAGCAGGGATTGTACTGCCCCTGCACCTGTGATTCAGTCATCGGAGTTGCTGTGTTTCCACTGTAACCAGAGGGGCCACAAGAAGGCCAATTGTCGCCAGTTGATAGCATCAGCGCCGGTTAAGGCGCCAGCTCCAGCTACCCTGCAGATTACAGATGGCCAGCAGGGCAAGGCAGAGGCTCCAGCGGTGAGGAGCTGGGCATTTCAGCTGACTACAGAAGAGGCTCGCGCCGCACCCGATGTGGTGACGGGTATGATTCTTTCCCTCTATCTTATTTTTATGACGTTACGATATTGATATGTGCTCTGTGTATATGCGTTAGGATCGTTCCATGTGGACGGTATTCCTGTTCAGGTGTTGTTTGACTCGGTTGCCACCCGATCATTTGTTTCCCTTGCGCTTAGCAACAGGTTTACTGAGTCTTCGGGCATGTTGGATTGCCCTTTAGAGGTAGAGATTGCCGATGATCGATCGGTGCGAGCGTCAGCAGTATTTAGGGATTGTGTCCTAAGGTTATTTGAGGAGCGCTATTTGGTGGATTTGGTTCCCATCCCTTTGCGGGGGAACAAGGTGATTATAGGCATGAATTTGTTGAGCCCTAATGGGGAGGTGATAGATTGTGCACAACAGCTAGTGCGAATCAAGACCCCAAGTGGGGAGAGTTGGTGATCCACGGCGAAAGGCCACAACGTGGACCCACAGTATGTTCAGCAGCGAGAGCTAGGCGCTACCTTCAGCAGGGTTGCGCAGGATATGTCGCGTATGTTGTGGATACCCGGGAGGCGGGTAAGACGACGGTGAACGAGGTTCTAGTGGTGCGAGCCTACATTGATGTGTTCCCAGAGTAGCTTCCTGGAATACCTCCGGAGCGACATGTAGAGTTCAGGATCGACCTAGTTCTTGGTGCGGCTCCGATAGCCAAGACACCCTATCGGTTGGCTCCTCCCAAGATGCAGGAGTTGTTTATACAGCTGCAAGAGCTGCTAGACAAGGGATTTATTCGACCGAGCAGTTCACCCTGGGGAGCCCCGATCCTGTTTCTGAAGAAGAAGGACGGGTCGCATCGGATGTGTATAGATTACCGGGAGCTGAATAAGGTAACGGTGAAGAACCGTTACCCACTCCCAAGAATTGATTGTTGGGTTTTGAGCATTCTAACACTCCTAAGTGTACATGCAACCCTAAATACCTTGGATCTATGTTTTCTCTATTATACATGCAAATAAGAACATCCAAGGTATTATCCTAATCTAGCATACAAAAACAATGAGTGTAACAAGATAGAATACATACCTCTTTGATGTAGAAAGTCTTCATGAAGCTTGAGTGCCTAGCCCCAATAGTGTGGAAGCCTCAAATGGAATCACAATTCACCAAAACACTTAGAATAACTTGAGAGAATTCTACACTCATGAAATCGGCTAGCCCTTTTACACCACACACTAGTGGCCGATTTTGGTCAAGAATAAGATGCTTATATAGTTAGGGTTACACCATGTAAACCCTAATTGACATGGCCTTTCATTTCCATGATCCATGGGTACAAATACACCATGGAGCATCCATGGACCATCCTATGGGTTTTAGCCCAACTTGATTATCCATGGAGCATTAGCCCACTATACAAGTATGGATGATTTACACAATCAACCCATATATTTAATTAGTCTTCTTTTGATCACTTAATTAATCCTAGATTAATTCTTGATCAATACTAATTAGATAATCTTATTATTCTTATTATTAATATACTAGGACTTATAATATATTAATAACCATAAGTGTCTTATTTCTCTCATTATAGTCTATCCAAGTGCATGATGCTATGCAACCCAAATGGACCATGCCGGGTCGGGTCAAGTCTTACCAATTATAGTTATGGACTTAGACATTAATCCAACAGTCTCCCACTTGGATAAGTCTAAAACTATTATTGCGTATGACTTCAGGAACCAACTGACAATCGTAGCTCTCAAAAGCTTCTGTCGAACTCTGACCTTGTAGATGAACTCTGACCTTTGTCAATGACTTGTCCATTAGATAAGGGATCATATATTCCTCCATTCTAGATATTGTATGGACTGAGACATGGATTATAATCATTCTCTCTGTCCATTTGTTGTTTCCCGATTTCCGATTTATGACGACTGACTAATTGAACAAATCAAATCAGTCCTGGCCCGGCTGAGCACTTCCATTTGTCATCATCAAATCATCGAGGGGCCCACAGATATCGCTTTTATCCCGAAGGTAAAAGGAATGGATAAACTTCGACTCATATGGCTTGTTCTGCTACTTGTTGAATCATACAGAAAGGCACGTTTTATAGCACCGAGTTACCAAATGCGTTTTCGTGCAATCAATGTACTATCAACTCATAGTAACAACTCATATCTCTAGGTTTGAAGAATATAAGATATTATCGTCTCATGATCACTCGTGATAAAATCCATGAAGTGATTCCAATGAGCGCGGGTTGAATCCAATACTTAGAACTTATGAGCACTCATGAGTGTTGTAGCCCTTTGTCCAGCACCTTAGACCTTTACAAGCCAACCCATGACAGTCTTAATTCATATCTACTTCCAACATATGACCGACTGTGGATGGTTTGAATAACTTAGTCATTCCGGAAGAATAACCTAGTTTATTCGGGAAGTCAAAACATGCAAAATGAAACACAATAATAATTGAATCCAATATGGTATCAAAACCTATGAACATAAATAAAACACCTTTTATTTATCACCATATGATTACACATTATTCATTGTTTACCGTTTCAGCTATCAACTTTATTCTTGAATTTAAAACAATAGTTGTCCCATGCTCCAAGCATGTACACTATGTTTTCTAAACACTTGTCATGCCACACACCAAGTATGCACACTATGTTTGTCTATGATCTTTACTTTGTGAACTAGATCAATTGAACATAACTTCAATGATTCTCTTTTCACACTCCCAAATCCTTACTGCAAATGCAAGAATTCCAAATTCATGCCATTTACTGAAATCTGTTAGATTCTAAACTTATATGCATTGATCTTCTTGTAATGATTATGTACAAAATCAGAAAGACTTGACAACAATCATTACAGAGCATTCCAAAGGAGATCAACTCCTTGGAAACATCCTTCTTGCATTAAGTTTCCTTAATCTTACACATATTGAAAATTCTAACTTTGAAACATTTCCAGATTCCATTTTGACTATCACTTCTGAACAAGAGTTTCCTCCTTACAAATTATGTCAATATGGTCCTTCTAGAATTATCACTATACTTCCAACTGTCCTTGAGCAACCAATCTTTGGTAAACCTTAGATTGTCCTCGACAATTGTTTAATCATTTTAGTCATATCCAGTTCTAAGCCTTTTCCCTTCTCAATGCCCCAAGCATTTCTCAAATTTTAGAAAAGATGAATATAGCACATGTAATCAATCCTATACCCGAAGCATATGGGACACAATTCATGATGTCTCACATAAAGACTAAACCAGTCTTTTGCTATAATATTTCCATTTCAATTTGCCAAGTTCTCATAATTCAAATTATGAAAAGGGGTGCCGTAATCATAATAGAATTTTAGAACGCATCTTTTGCTATAATATTTTCATTTCAATTTGCCAAGTTCTCATAATTCAAATTATGAAAAGGGGTGCCATAATCATAATAGAATTTAGAACGCAAATAACGGACCCATATACAGAATTTCCTTATGTTGAGCCATTCCAACATGAAATTCATATATATATATATATATATATATATATATATATATATATATATATATATATATCCTTGACTAAATGATTAAAACCTCACGATCTAAGCTTATAGATTTGAGATGATGTATAATTTCCTCTCCGTTAATTATAGCAAAACAACTTTTTCCCAATTGAAACTTTTGTTTTCTATAATTAACATTGCTAACTTGCAATACTTATCATAATTATCATGCTCCCACTAACATGATGATTATTAGCATAACACTTATGCTACCACTAGCTTTGACATGTACTCAGAAATCAGTTGGACAGTCTGAAATTTAGATTCATACACCCTTTCCGTAGATAGCTCACCTGTGTGTCTAAGCAATTTCAAGAACCATGAAAAGGGATACCGTAATCATAGTCTCAATTACTTAGGCATTTGCCATTTCTCACAAGTCCATGTTAGTGTGCTGGTTAACCACACGCGCTCCACTAACGACTTTTGAAAATGCAAATAACACAATTGATATCTACGTAAAATCTACTTAGTGAAAGCGTTTCCTCACCATCATTTTCATGAATCGGAGAGAAACCTTATGACAAGATAAGGTTAGTGACAAATTCTGCCTTACATGGATTAAACTTGTTCAATCTTAGTTTCTTGTCACCTTGGTAGCACAAGGCCCACCAATACTTCCAAGTTGAACTCTGATAACTCACATGCAAATTCAACTTATTTGAAGTAGGTACAGAAATAAGAATTATGTCAACACGATAGGTTGCAAACCTTAAGTCGTGTGCTAGTGATAAATTACAGGTTTTACTCTTGATTAAATCTTGAAACTCTTTCAGGATGTTTAAGGCTCCCACTGTCCTCTTGACATATAAGACTCCCTTGTCAAATATCCAAGAGATAGTGTGGATTCTAATCAAGACAAACACTTCACACAATTGGCCTAAGTTGGTCTTTGTTTTATCCAAAACATCACAACTTACCAATTTCAAATGTACAAGAGTAGAAAACTTTTACTCTTACATTTGACAAGTGTTTTAAACCTTCTTTTGAGACATGTCACTCAAGTTACAATCTTGGAGTATGACTCTTAATGCACTAAGATTTTCCTTAGAGAACTAATTTTGATATGGTTTCTTAATCATTAAGATGATCACAAAACTCATACTAAAGTACTCTCCCATCTTTTCAGATTTGAGAAACTTTTATCCTTCTGCCTGATTTGATTCTTCTTATTCGCTCTGCCATACATTGGAACCTTTTCCAATGTCTCAGAGTTACACTTAAGCTTGTAAGTATAACCATATTTACTGAACTTAAGTAAATCATGACGAATAGTCTTATCAATCTTTTGTGGTGGACTTAATTAGTGCACAAGAATGTGTACTCGATCCCTTAGTCCTTTACTTGACTCACACATCCATGTGACCGAGTAATTAGTCTTAATTTTTCCAACACTTCAAAGTTCTCATTCATCATGCTATACAACTTGCATGATTCCAAGTTCCGGTCCACTTGAAACTTGGGTGATGAGAATCTTTCCTTATTTGGTAAATTTAGACATTACCACAAATGAAAGAATTAATTTCATATTTCCACTCTTGCTATTATTGGAATCATATAAGCAACAATTTTTTTTCTCAAATGCCATTGTAAGGATATTTTAAAATAAATAAAATCAAAAATTTTCTTTTATTTAAAACTTTGCGGAAAACTTATCCTTACAACCCATATGAAAACTTGTTGTTATCTATTCCTAAGCAATATCTCATATCTCCTAAGAAGTAGCTCAAGAATCCGATCTTCAAACTACGCGATAGAAATCCATCTACGCGATCAGATACAACATATTCTTTCTTTAAGTTTCTTCACCTTTTCTTTGATTCTTAAAACATCACCATGTGACCTAGTCACATCATGTATCAAGAATCTCAGAATAGAAACTTAACAGAGTTAGATAGTGGATTTTACCTAAAGTAGAGTCAAACTTATTGACTTTAACATCCTTAGGTAAATTTGGCAGCTTCGCAACCAATGCCCCTTCCTCTGGCAATATAAACATATGGACCCTTTGATAATGGTACACGAGACTATCACTGACTTAGCTTTTTCTCTTTACCATTTGGTCAACCGAGTTGACTATGGCCGATCCCTTTCCATCGGGAAGAGAATATTTTTCTGGATTTCCTGTGTCACTATTGTCAATGTCCATCAAGTTTCAAGGAAGTTGATCTTAACAAATAGATAAGATCATTAAGGGTCTTGTCATAGTCTGTTTCATAGGTGTCCCAAAGGAACTCACTATGTGACTTAGAAAGTGATTGAACCACCAACTTTCTCAAGACTTTGACACCCAACTCTCCCGGCTTGTCAATATGTGACTACATCTCCAAGACATGACCACACCGAGACCTTGCCTTGCCAATTGGGCTTGAGTGACCTTAAATTTTTCTAGAACTTGTGCGTTGGGGAGAATAATTGGAGGAGGTGAATGAAGTATGATTTCCAAGGGACATCATCTTCATTTATAAAGCTTGTTTCAAGAGATTTGGGGAGATCATAAATGTCTAAACCAGACATGTTATGGGAGATATTCAAGATAGTTGATTTAAAGTCCTTAATATGACACCCAATATGAAATATTAAGGCTAGGACCCAACAAACTATTTTATAACTTAGAAGAGGTATGCCGTAATCCAAGCTATAAAATATTTGAAGGTAGGTGAATGACGATTCACCAATTTCCACCAAGATAAACGAAATGTATTATTAGGTTTTAATTGGATTTGAAACTCCTAGATCTTTGAGATTCATTGAACTTTTCAAAGGCATGTTTCAATCTCGAATGTGCCCTTCAGGTTTTGTGACTGGGATGCCGAGGATCACAAAACAAGGTGTGAATAACCATACCAATTCACTTGGTACCCTTAATATTATCACCCAATCAATGTGCCGGTTAACCACACACGGTCCATTGATCTATGACAAACATTAAGTCACCCTTCGTGATCCTTACTAGTCCAAGTTAGTGTGCCGGTTAACCACACACGCTCCACCAACGACTTGGTAAGGTACAAAGTGTGAATTCCATGGGCTAGCACCATATTCACATTTTCCTAAGTAACTAAGATTGGGAATTATTAAGAGTTTAGTTACTTAGTATTTATCATTAATACTTTTAATGAAGGGAGAATTATAGTCTTGTCAAACCCGTTCGGCTAACGACCCTCCACCGGTCAAGCAAGCGGTGGGTGAGAGTGGACACCTATTAAGTTGCCATTTTATAGGCAACAACCTTATACCCACCTTATAGACCAGCTTCGTGAATGAGGCGTACTAGCGGTAAGACTGACTTTACTCTTATACATATATATATATATATATATATATATATATATATATAATTAACTTATAATATTATAAAGTATAAGGGTTGAATTTTAACTTTTAAAATTCTAAGGGCTAACTTGGAATTAAAGTATTCATAAGTGAAAACTTTACAAATTCCAAAACTTGTGGGCAAGTTTTGAAACTATTCAAAACTGATTAATTCCATAACTTATGTGTTTAAAGTAGTTTTAATCCAAAAACTCTTCAAGTTCCATAACTTGAGGACAAGTTATGGAAGACTTTAAATTATTAAAGAATGTAACTTTTTCTTTATTTTGTAACTTATGGAATTAATTAAGGTTACACTTTATTTATTTATTTATTAATGAAGTGACTCTTGAACCTCCATAACTTAAGGACAAGACTCTTCATCTTTTGTAACCATTGCCAACTTTTATGAGTTTTATGAAACTTAAATGTGACTTTTCCTATAACTTGAGGACAAGTTACAAAAACACATTTTAGAATCAACTCTTAGATTAATTTGGATTGAAAACAACTATTTCACTCAACTTTTCTATTAATCTAAGCAACTCATAAGAACAAGATAATTCAAATCAAACTTTTCCATGTAATTAGAGTAACACTTTAAACTAATACAAAACATGAATCTATTGACAATTATCTTTAAAATTGGATTAGCATGAACATTACCACATCAAAAACAAGTTTATAAGTCCAAAACATCTTTGGGTAATGTTCCTAGTCCAATTCCAGCCAAAAAAGTCGAGTTTATGCTGTCTGGGGTTCCAACTCGTCGAGTGCATGAACCAACTCGGCGAGTTGGATCGAATTCATCACTTTTTAGGCATGGACTCGCCGAGTCTCCTGATGGACTCGCCGAGTCTGATGATCAGACAGCAAGAAATTCGATTTTTTAAGCAGTTTTGCAAGTATAACAAGAAAACAAGCCTAGGCTCTGATACCACTGTTGGGTTTTGAGCATTCTAACACTCCTAAGTGTACATGCAACCCTAAATACCTTGGACCTATGTTTTCTCTATTATACATGCAAATAAGAACTTCCAAGGTATTATCCTAATCTAGCATATAAAAACAATGAGTGTAACAAGATAGAATACATACCTCTTTGATGTAGAAAGTCTTCATGAAGCTTGAGTGCATAGCCCCAATAGTGTGGAAGCCTCAAATGGAATCACAATTCACCACAACACTTAGAATAACTTGAGAGAATTCTACACTCATGAAATCGGCTAGCCCTTTTACACCACACACTAGTGGCCGATTTTGGTCAAGAATAAGATGCTTATATAGTTAGGGTTACACCATGTAAACCCTAATTGACATGGCCTTTCATTTCCATGATCCATGGGTACAAATACACCATGGAGCATCCATGGACCATCCTATGGGTTTTAGCCCAACTTGATTATCCATGGAGCATTAGCCCACTATACAAGTATGGATGATTTACACAATCAACCCATATATTTAATTAGTCTTCTTTTGATCACTTAATTAATCCTAGATTAATTCTTGATCAATACTAATTAGATAATCTTATTATTCTTATTATTAATATACTAGGACTTATAATATATTAATAACCATAAGTGTCTTATTTCTCTCATTATAGTCTATCCAAGTGCATGATGCTGTGCAACCCAAATGGACCATGCCGGGTCGGGTCAAGTCTTACCAATTATAGTTATGGACTTAGATATTAATCCAACATTGATGACCTCTTTGATCAGTTGCAGGGAGCATCTTGGTTCTCCAAGATCGATTTGCGTTCAGGTTATCATCAGATGAGGGTCAGAGAGGAGGATGTGCAGAAGACCGCGTTTCGGACGCGTTATGGCCATTATGAGTTCGTGGTGATGCCGTTTAGACTCACCAATGCTCCTGCCGCGTTCATGGACCTCATGAACCGCGTATGTAGACCGATGTTGGATCGGTCTGTGATAGTTTTCATTGATGACATCTTGGTTTATTCCAAGACACAGGAGGAGCACGAGGAGCATCTAAGAGAGGTTTTGGAGACCTTGAGGAGGGAGAGCTTGTACGCCAAGTTCTCCAAATGTGAGTTTTGGTTACGCGAGGTGCAATTTCTTGGGCACCTCGTCAACCAGAATGGGATTTCAGTAGACCCGGCCAAGGTGGAGGCCGTGATGAGATGGGAGGTTCCGAAGTCTCCATCCGAGATTCGGAGTTTCCTCGGATTGGCAAACTACTATCGGAGATTCATTCAGGATTTCTCCAGGATAGCCGTACCCCTGACACGGTTCACTAGGAAAGCCATGGTCTTTCGATGGGGGCCTGAGCAGCAGGCAGCATTCGAGGCTCTGAGACAGAGATTGTGCAAGGCGCCAATCATAGCCCTACCAGAGGGCGTAGAGGATTTTGTGGTATATTGTGATGCGTCCATTTCGGGGTTGGGCGCGGTGCTGATGCAGAGAGGGCACGCCATAGCCTACGCTTCAAGACAGCTGAAGCCTCACGGGGCGAACTACCCGACACATGATTTAGAGTTGCGGGCGGTGGTCTTCGCCCTCAAGATTTGGCGACATTACCTCTACGGGGTTCGGTGTATCATTTACATGGACCACAAGAGTTTGAGGTACCTCAGGGATCAGCCGAATTTGAACATGAGGCAGCGTCGGTGGCTTGATGTGGTGAAGGATTATGATTGTGAGATCCTTTACCACCCGGGGACGGCCAACGTGGTGGCCGATGCGCTTAGCCGTAAGGCGGCGCCAATCAGGGATATTTGCATGCGAATGACAGTGGTGACTCCGCTTTTGGAACGGATTCGGGAGGCCCAACAGGAGGCCCTGAAGGAGGAACATCGGAAGAGTGAGCACATAGTGGGTCAGGTTTCCTCCTTCGACTATGACAGCAGGGGTTTATTGACATTACACCGCAGCGTATGGGTGCCATACCTCGGAGGTGTGCGTCAGATTTTGATGGAGGAGGCACACAAATCCCGATTCTCCATTCATCCCGGGGCGACGAAGATGTATAGGGATCTTCGTCTGAACTATTGGTGGCCCTTCATGAAGTGAGATGTGGCTTGGTACGTCGAGCGATGCTTGACCTGCAGGAAGGTCAAGGCCGAGCATCAGAGACCGCACAACAAGATGCAGCCGTTGGAAATCCCATTGTGGAAGTAGGAGGATATTACGATGGATTTTATAACGAAGCTTCCCAGGACCGCGCGAGGAATGGATTCTATATGGGTCATCGTGGATCGATTGACCAAGAGCGCCCATTTTATTCCAATTCAGGAGAGCATATCGGCCGAGAAGTTGGCCGATATCTATATCAAGGAGTTAGTGGCGCAGCACGGGGTGCCAGTGTCAGTGATTTCAGACAGAGATGTGCATTTTACTTCCAGGTTTTGGAAGAAGTTTCATGATGAGTTGGACACTCGTCTGCATCTTAGCACTGCCTTCCACCCGCAGACGGATGGTCATAGTGAGCGAACCATCCAGAGTCTTGAGGATATGTTGCGGGCATGCTTGCTAGATTTCGGTGGCAGTTGGGATACGTATCTTCCGTTAGCAGAATTTTCGTATAACAATAGGTACCATGGGAGTATTGACCGCCCTCCTTTCAAGATGCTCGACGAGAGAAAGTGCAGGACCCTGATTTGTTGGGGCGAAGTCGGTCAGCATGTCATTGGGAGCACCGAAGTGGTGCTCAAGACGACAGAGTTGATCCAACACGTTCGTTGTAGACCGCAGACTGCGCAAAGTCGACAGAAGAGTTACGTCGACAAGAGGCGTTCAGACTTGGAGTTTCAGGTGGGTGACATGGTCCTCCTGAAGGTATCACCCTGGAAGGGTGTCATTAGGTTTCGGAAGAGGGGCAAGTTGGGCCCCAGGTTCATTGGTCCTTTTAGGGTTTTGGCCCGGGTGGGTCGGGCTGCCTATCGATTGGATCTTCCAGCAAAGCTTAGCCAGATCCACAACACTTTTCATGTTTCTCAGTTGAGAAAGTGTTTGGTGGACGAGTTAGCAGTTGTACCCTTGGAGGATATTCAGGTTGATAGCAACCTGAATTACATCGAGAGACCAGTTGTGATCTTAGATCGAAAGGTGAAGACCTTGAGGAACAAGGTGGTTCAGTTGGTGAAGGTGCAGTGGCAGCACCGGAAGGGTTCGGAGTGGACATGGGAGGCGGAGGAGGAGATGAGGGAGCACTACCCCGAGTTGTTTCTGGAGACAGCAGACTTCGGGGACGAAGTCTAAGATAAGTGGGGGAGAATTGTAACACCCCGGTCCTGGTACGTATTTATTTTGATTAAATGTTCCTTTGGGAGGAGCTACTCGGCGAGTTGTAGCCCTAACTCGCCGAGTAGATGTCAAGTGGATGCGGGCTTTAAGTGATCTACTCGGCGAGTCCACGCCTGGACTCGACGAGTAGGCCAATCAGGAGGAGACCTTAATCCTTAGGGTTTGCACCCTATTTAAACGTCCTTACAGCCCCATCTCAGCCCCCATCACCCTCAGAGCATTCCTTATCAAAAACCCTAGCCTCCATTGATAAGTTTGAGTGATTGTTGCCTTGGGAAGGGAATTTTGGTGCACCTTGGAGCAAGTGGAAGAAGGGAGAGGTTGAAGAGATCAAGGAGGGGGACATAGATCCAAAACACATTCATCTGTGGTCATCCATTCTGGTAATAAAGTTTCCATCTTGGTTATTGATCTATTAGATCTTGTTTGTCCCTAAATTGTTGCTTTTAAGCCCTAAAACCCCAAATCCTTGAAGAGAAACCTTATGGTTGGGTTATACTTCAGATCTGGACTCTCATTACCTTCTTGAAGTGTTAAGTTTCAGTCATATTGGTGAATAAGGTCCCTCTTGAGCTTAGAACTCCATTAAGAGCTTAGTTTGGACATTTGAAGCCTCTAAAGCTATATATGCACGTAAAGTTTGCAACTTTACGTGATAAGCATGCCCTAGAAGCCTAGATCTGTGGTTTGGAGCCGCTGCATGGCTCAAATCAGGTCTGTATAGAAAAAGGACTGAATGAACTCAGCGAGTAGAATGATGGACTCTGCGAGTCCTATGAAGTTAGTCGTGGACTCGGCAAGTTGGATGAGCAACTCGGCGAGTCCGGTGAAGATTGCCTTAGACTCGACGAGTCAGATGAACTTGGACTTAGTATGTATGCATCGAGGAAGAATGCATCGAGTCTTCACTAAGCTCGACGAGTAGAAACGGGTGTAGAACTAGAACAGATGGAAGGGACTCGGCGAGTTGGCGAGCCAACTCGGCGAGTCCGGTCAACCAGGAAGTTGACTTCGACCAGGATGTTGACTTTGTGTAGATGTATGTTGTAAAAGTCGAATAGTGTGTATTGTAATGATTCGCATTTGTATGTTATTTTACTAAGTCAATTTTGTATGCGAAGTGAAGTATGCGAAGTGTCAATGTATAGACTTAGTATATTTTTTGTATGCTCCCTATAAATAGGGACTTAGGCTTGAAGTAGACAGACGATATCGAAACACAATATCTCTCTTCAGCTTACTTTGTAATCAGTCTTAATAAAAACGAGATCTGATTAATATTTACTCCGTGTGTTCATCATCTTTCATCATTCAAATCCATTGTTTCTTTTCTTAATTCTTGATAACAATTCACATCAATTGGTATCAGAGCAAGGTTTCAAACTGCTTAGATCTGATTTTCGTAAAAGAATCATTTGCTTTTTGAGTTGCAAAATTTACTCAAAATTTTCCGCTCAATTTTGGTTTTGAAAATCACTTTTGATCTTCAGATTTGAATCGATTCTGTATTTGAATTGTTAAGTTGAGTAATCGATTAGTGATTTGTGATCAATTCGTTTGATCGAATTCTGAAATTCATCGAGTTCTCAAGTCTTCAGATATTTTTCTGAGTTCATCAATGGCGAACTTTAACATGAATACAATGACTTCTTTCTCTCATTTGCTTGGTTCTTCAACCAAAATTCCGATGTTGATTCCAGAATACTATGATCAGTGGGCTGATAGAATGGAAGATTACTTAAATGGAATTGATGAAGAACTTTGGAATTGTATCGATGGAATAGTACAAGCTCCTGCTAATGTTCAACAAATTGGATCATCCACTGGATCTCCTGATGTTGAAGATCAAAGAAAACGACTGAAGGATAATGAAAAGAGGTGCATGAGGGAACTAAGAGGTGCTCTACCTCCCGTGGTTTACAATTACATTCGTAGTTGTAAAACAGCCAAAGACATCTGGAATACTATAAAAGAAAAGTATCAAGGTAGCGAAAAGACGAAGATCAATTATGTGAAGCAATGTCTGATTGAACTGAAGGAATTCAAACAAAAGGATGCAGAAACTCTCGAAAGTTACTATGATCGTCTGAATGAGCTTATGTTTCGCTTCAATAGGTATGGTATCACTAGATCTATCATGGAATTCAATTTAACTTTCATTATGGGTCTTCGCAAAGAATGGCGAAGTGTGAGCATGATGATTAAGAATCAACAAAGTTTTGATACAACTAAATTGAATGATCTCTACAATCAACTGAAAACACATGAAAATGAGGTCTCAGAAATGTATGAAGAATCAAAACTAACTATTGGTGGTCCTTTGGCTCTAGTTTCAATGGTACAGAAACTGATGAAAAAGATGGTTCAGATGATGAAGGATTTTTGATGAGCTCCGATGATGAAGCTGTAGCATTCTATTCAAACAACAGAGTTAAAAAGTTTTTCAAAAAG
Organism: Lactuca serriola; assembly: GCF_051521515.1. NCBI lineage: Eukaryota > Viridiplantae > Streptophyta > Magnoliopsida > Asterales > Asteraceae > Lactuca > Lactuca serriola. The sequence continues at coordinate 227,855,526 of NC_136410.1, read as the reverse complement.
CCTTTTAATCCAAAAGGAAAGATTAATGATGCGAAAAATGTTGTCACAATGACTGGAGGGGATGAGAGGAAGAAAATGGAGAAAATTGATGAAAAACAGAAAAATGCGAATGAAGAGAAAAAGTTGAAAGGTGATTCAGGAATTTATTGTCATTATTGCAATGGTGCGAATCATTTTGCAGCTGACTGCATGTTGCGAAAGAAAGAAGAGAAGAAAGAAAAAGTCAAAGATGAAGCATACTACTCCGAGAAGATTGAAGAATTACGTGCTAAGACCAAAGGAGTGTCATTAGTTGCTAAGGAGAAACTGCTGAAGAAGAGAGTGGAACTTATCAGATCTAGTCTTCAGGATCTGATGATGAAGAAATGAGGCATCCCACACATGGAGCAATGTTCGCAAGTTTTGAGGATTGCGAAGAGAACATTTCAGGGAGATGTTTTGTGTCTAAATCCACTGACAAGTCACCCATGACAACCAAGGTACGTGCAATTCTTGAATCTTTTAATATTCCTTTATCTGCTTATGATGCTGAAATTGTTTCATTTGATGATACTGTGGCTTATTTTGATTCTGTTATTGTGTCTGCTAGTAATGAAGCTACGAAATTAAATGTGCAACTTAGTGAGACACGAAGAGATTTAGAAATAAAGAAGAGCAGAGTTGAAAAATTGGAAATGCAAGTCAAAAATATAGATTGTGATAGGAATAATCTTACTAACGATGTTTGGTTATTACTAGCACAGAGAAACATATATTGTAATTCTGCAAAACGTTTATATGCAAAATTAACAGCTTTACATCATTCTTCTGATATTAGCAAAGAACAACATAGGAAACTTTTACCTTTTCTTGAGTATGAACGTGAAAAAGTTGATGTTGTTTCTTATGATTGCGAAAGCACAATTGCTCAATTTGACAAAATACCTGATGATAGATATTCATATGGTATTGTCAAAATTGATGAATTTCTGAATGCTGATGAGTTGATTAACATTGTCAATGAAAGTTTGACAAAGAGTGAACAAGTGAAAATCATAAATAAAACTGAAAATTCAACTCTTGCCTCACAGTTGAATTATGCTGATATTGATGAAAATTCTGATAATGTAAGTGAAATCAGTGAAATAGAAGAGGAAGAAGAGGTTGATTGCTCTCAATTGTCAATCATTAATATCACATCTAAGATCAAAGGTAAAGAAATAATAGTTGATTCAATAGTAGAGGATGAAATTGATAAACCTTCAACTTCGCAACATTGTATGTTTGATAATGTGGAAGTTGAAAGCTGGAAATTTGATGACACAGATGAAAATAAAGAAGAAAAGAAAGTTTCAACTGAAACATCTCAAAGGGTTGTAGTTGATCAAGTGTTTGAAAATACAAAAGAATTTGATAAAATTTTAAATGATAAAGGCGCACATTATTTGGAAACCAACACTGTGGTATATCCAAATTTTGTATCTATTGATAAAACCATTTTTCCAAATCAAGTTTTTGTCACTACTGGAAATGCTGAGAAAGTTCTTCCTGAGTTTAATAAAATGATTGATAAAGATAATCAAAAGTCCACGATTGAAGGTTTTTTCGCAAATCAAAACACAAAAGAAAACAATTTAACCAAAAATCCTTATGTGTTTCAAAAACAAAAATCAGCACAAAAATGGGTGGTTAAAGGTGAAAAATCAAACAAAATTTTTGAAAAAGATGAAAAACCAAAGGTTGAAGTGAAACTAAATTCTCATGAATTCAAATTGATGGTTGGAAACTATTCAACAGAAAATAATGTTTCAAAAAGAAAAGCAATTTTCTGGCAAGTTGTGTCTAATGAAAAATCAAGAGGTGAAAAAGAACAAATGTCAAAAACATCATCAATTGATAAAAACACAAAAACATATTCAAGTTTTCATAAACAAATAAACTCTGTTGACAAGGTTCCATATGTTCGCAAATATGACAACAATCGAAAATTTGAGAATTCGCAAAAATTTGCAAATAATCAAAAGTTTCAAAATGTTGGCAAATTCACGAATACTTCATCAAATTTGAAGAACTCAACTCAAGTCAAAATGAAATTTTCACCTAAACAACCAAATTTTCCAAATCCTTCAATATCAAAACCAACCAAAGTTTCATATACAAAAGGAAAATCTGATGTTAGTACGATCAATCATTGGTTTGAAGGGAAAGGAAAGAAATATCAAAGTGGAAAATTTTCAGAAGAACAAATCAAAAGTGCATTTGATAAGTTCACAAATAATTCTTCAATTGAAAGTGCATCATCTCATAATTCGCAAGTTCCAGTTCAAAAATGGAAACCAGTTATCAAAAATGCGAATGTTGTGAAGGATAAGATTACAATTAATGGAAATCCAAAATTATTGAATGACTATATTTCAAAATCTAGAACTGATGATGTTGATATAATGGATTCTGTTACAAACAAAGTGAAAACATGGTTTTTAAATTCCAAAAATTTGTTTCATTCTACTAATGATGGACCCAAAAAGTCTTGGGTTCCTAAATTTTTTCAATAAATGCAGGTGATATGTGACGAACAATATGATATGAAATGGTACATTGATAGTGGTTGCTCTCGTCACATGACTGGAAGAAAAGAAAATTTGCCAGATTACAGAAGCTTGGAAAATGCTGGAGTTGTCAAATTTGGAAATAATTATAAGTGTCTAGTGAAAGGATATGGGAAAGTCACAAATGGAAACTTCACAGTAAACAGAGTGGCCTATGTTGAAGGACTTCAACATAATTTGATAAGTGTATCACAACTTGTTGTGGGTACTGGAAATCAAGTTGTATTCAATGAAGAAGGAAGTATCATTTCAAATGTCAAGACGAATGAAATACTCCTCAAATCCAAAAGATATGGTGATATGTTTACACTGGACATCAAACCGATTGTGGGAAAACCAGCTGTGTGTTTACTATCAAAAGCATCCAATGATCTTAGTTGGCTTTGGCATAGAAGATTGTCACACTTGAACTTTCGAAATATAAATAAACTTGTAACTGAAGATTTAGTTCGAGGGTTACCAGTACTAAAATTTGACAATGATTCTTTGTGTGCAGCTTGCGAACAAGGAAAACAACATCGAAAGGGTCATCCGATTATGATAGATTCAAAAATAGTAGATCCATTGGAACTTCTTCACATTGATCTATGTGGACCATCAACTGTTGCAACAATAAACAAAAAGCGGTATATTTTAGTTGTTGTAGATGATTTCTCTAGATTTACGTGGGTGTTTTTTCTCAGGTTGAAATCTGAAGTTGCTCAGACGATGATTGATTTTATCAAAAAGATTGAAGTTAGTCTGAAGAAGAATGTACGAAAAAATTAAAAGTGATAATGGTTCTGAGTTTAAAAATCAAACTCTTGACAGTTTTCTCAAAAGCAAAGGCATTTCGCATAATTTTTCATCACCATATACACCACAACAGAATGGTGTAGTTGAAAGAAGAAATCGATCTCTATGCGAAGCTGCCAGAACCATGTTGACATATGCGAATCTACCTCAATATCTTTGGGCAGAAGCTGTGTCCACAGCATGTTTTACTCAGAATCGATCATACATTCATCGAAGATTTAATGTTACTCCATATGAAATAATCAATAATCGGAAACCTAATGTAAAATTCTTTCATGTTTTTGGTTGCAGGTGCTTTATCATGAATCTAAAAGATAATTTGTCCAAGTTTCAAGCTAAAGCTGATGAAGGCATCTTTTTAGGATATTCACAGAATTCAGTTGCATACAGAGTGCTAAATAAACGAACAAGAAAAATTGAACAAACTTTCAATTTAACATTTGATGATTACTATCTTAAACAAATTGATAGTAAATTTGATAATAAACCAATACTTGTAGATTCAAATACTCCAATTGATAATTCTGAAATCAATGATTTTGATTATGACTTAATTTTTGGAATTCCTGACAGGGCCATTGATGCAGAAAATAATGCTCCTGATAATCAAACATCAGAATCCTCAAAACATACTGATGAATCAACGATAACTTGTGAAAGCACACCAGATGTTCATAGGGAACAAGAACATCAAGTTGAGGGGTAGCCTTCGCAAAATCAACAAGAACATCAAGTTGAGGGGGAGCCTTCGCAAAATCAACAAGAATATCAAGATGCAGCTCATGTTGAGGGGGAGCATGATGAAACAGAGAAAATTAATCTTGAAAATAATGAAGAATTTCATGAAGTTAATGATAACTTTTCTGTTGCAGGATCTGAAAATGAAGATATGTATGAAGATGCACCATTAGAATTTGATCCAAATTTTCCACCACTCGAGAAATGGACACGAAATCATCCAAAAGAACAGGTAATTGGTAATCTACAAGAAGGTGTGTTGACTAGAGCTCAAATTCGTGTGAAAAATGAGGTACTGAATGCAAACCAAGAACTTTGTATGTTTAATGTTTTTATTTCGAAAATAGAGCCAAAAACTTTAAAGAATGCTATGGAACACTCAGATTGGGTTGTTGCTATGCAATCTGAATTGGCTGAATTTGAACGAAACAAGGTTTGGAGATTAGTTTCTAAACCTTATGATGTTTCAATTGTTGGATTAAAATGGATTTTTAAAAACAAAACCGACAAAGATGGCAATATTATTCGAAATAAAGCATGACTAGTGGTAAAAGGTTATTCGCAACAAGAAGACATTGACTATGAAGAAACATTTTCACCTGTTGCAAGACTTGAAGCAGTTCGCATATTTTTAGCCTATGCAGCTCACAAAGACTTTGATGTTTATCAAATGGATGTTAAATGTGCATTCTTAAATGGAAAACTCGAAGAAACAGTGTATGTTGAACAACCACCAGGATTTGTAAACAGTGAGTATCCTGATCATGTGTATGTCCTTGACAAAGCTGTATATGGGTTAAAACAAGCACCAAGAGCCTGGTACGCAACACTTACAAATTTCTTGAAACAATCTAAATTTAAACAAGGATCAGTTGACCCCACATTATTTCGCAAGAAAGTTGGGTGTCATCTAATGCTTGTTCAAATTTATGTTGATGATATTATCTTTAGATCAACTGATCCAGCATTGTCAATTGAATTTGAAAATTTAATGAAAAGTCAGTTTGAAATGAGCATGATGGGAAAAATTAATAATTTTCTTGGTTTAAATATAAGACAGAACAGAGAAGGAATCTTAATCAATCAAGAAAAATATACGAAGAACTTGCTTGAAAAGTTTGGAATGCTAAATAGCACAAAGCTCAGAGTACCTATGCTAGTAGGAACAAGACTAAGTCCTTCGTTAGATGCTCCTGCTGTTGATCTGACACTGTATCGTAGCATGATAGGGTCTTTATTGTACTTAACTGCAAGTAGACCTGATATTATGTTTTCGGTTTGTTGTTGTGCTAGATATCAAGCTAATCCAAGAGAGCCTCATTTGACTGCAGTGAAAAATATATTTCGCTATCTAAAGGGAACTGTTTCTTTAGGACTTTGGTATCCTGCGAAAACAGGATTCTTCATTCAAGCTTTTTCAGATTCCGATCTAGGAGGATGTACTTTGGATAGAAAAAGTACGACTGGTGGATGTCAACTATTGGATGGAAAGTTAGTGAGCTGGCAATCAAAGAAACAGACTTGTGTGGCTATATCAACCGCTGAGGCAGAACACATATCTGCGGCTGCTTGTACTTCGCAAATTATTTGGATTCAGAGTCAACTTCGTGATTATGCAATAAACATGAAAAAGATTCCTTTGTATTGTGATTCACAAAGTGCAATTCGCATTTGTCACAATCCAGTGCAACATTCAAAGACAAAACACATTGCTCTTCGATATCATTTTATTAAAGATCATGTGGAAGATGGGAATATTGAAATTCATTTTGTCAAAACAACTGAACAACTTGTTGATATTTTTACAAAACCTCTTGATGAAAAATCATTTGTTCGAATTTTAGCAGGTTTGGGAATGATTAATGCGAATTCCCTTTCGTCAACACAAGAATAAAAGTTTTGTTCAGCAGCTAAGAGTCAAAATCATTCATAGGTTACTGTTCATTCAGAGGCTTTGCATGGCTTCGCAACCACATCTTTTCGCATCTGAGCTCATAATCACTACGGTAAGGTTTACGCATACTGTTTTATTTTTGAAAAATCAAAAATCCAAAAAGATTTTAGTTTTGTTCTTCATTTTTGAAAAATCAAAAATTCAAAAAGATTTTATTTTTGTTCTTTCATTTTGAAAAATTCAAAAATCACAAAAATATTTTTGTTTTGTTTGTTCTTTACACTGTGTGTTGAGAATTTAATACAGGGCAACAATGCGAAGATATCATACATTTGTGTTTCTATGGGAAGGTATTAAATTTCTTTTATAAACTAGTTAGGATGTCCCTAGAAGCATGCTGTTGTATGTAGACCTCAAGCCTCGAATGATTCTATGTTTGAGAAATGAAAGCCTTGATGAAATTATCTCATGAACATTTCTACCCAACAAGGCTTGTATTCGCATAAATCAACAAGAGCTACCTTACTCTTCTCAAAAGAGTTAAGAGTTTTCTGTTTTGTCCAAATATAACAGAGGTACACTTCGATTCTTAACCAATCTTTTTAAACCAAACAGTTCTTATACTCCAAATTTTTTTTTTGAAAAGATTTGTCCTTGAGGTCTTTGGTCAAACCAATCAAAACCTAGACAAATCACAACTCTGTGTTTAAGATCTAACATCATGAGTCCGTGATGAAAGTGAAACCCAAAATTCATACACCTATAAGGAATTGACGGGGAACTTTGTTCCAGATTTTTACGAAACCTTTGTTTCAGTATCAAACATTTCGAAACTTCAAATCATATTCAATTCGCATGCGTGGTCTTGATCAAATATTTACAACCAAGAATTTTTGTTACCCAACAAGATGCAAAACAAATTTTCTTTTGAATATGATTTCAGTGTAAGTTTCATTCACAAATTCTTGTCATGATAAATATTTTCACAAGCCAACTTGTCACTGACTACACTGGTCAAACAAGTAATTTCATTTACAATTTCTCACCTTATGTTAAGGCTGATATGTAATGAAATTTCAAACCAACCCAAAATGCTTTTTAAAAGAAGCCCTTTGATACTTCTTTACAAGTATTCGATTGTAATTCACGGGAAACTACAAGAGCTGTTGATTATCTCTCTTGATGATTAACGAAGCAACCTTTGCCTGGGGTTTTTCTGCATTCATGTCAAATTAACTTTTTGACATCACAACATTCCAAAATTTTTTGATTCTTATCTTATTCCATTGGCACAATGCACACACGAAATCCTTGAGGTTCTGAGTAAAACCAACTCAGACTGATGATTTTGCAAGTCTGGCATATGACTTCACTTTAAATCCCAAAAGTGAAAGAGCTTTGCTTCCATGCGAAGGGTTTTACCGGTTCGGAGTCTATAACGGATACTTGACAGGCTGTATACTGAAAATGGTTGGTGTTCTATCCGGTTTTCGAGGAGATGTGACAGTTACTTTTTGAAGCATAGTAATCTTTCACAGTCATGATCCGAGATTCAAGGTGCCACATCAGATAACATTAAATGTATCCCGCTTTAATTTCAAATCAATTTTGAGTAACCTATAAAAGGGGGATCAAGAACACTGTGTACGGTTACGCAAACAAGAATTCTCACAAAACTTCAAAGCTTTCATCTTGATCCAAAATTCAAATTTCTTTTAAACCCTAAAAAATGGCAGCCATAAATTCCAACACTGATGAGGTCCTTTCTCAATCACTTATGAAGATTCAAAGCACCAATTATCAAGTTGATCCAAACGTCTCTGCATATCCAGAAGATCTGAAGATGCTTATTGTGTCTTTGAAACGATCACCGTTATCAACTGCCATGTTCAAATCATTCCCAGTACCAATGGTGTGGCTATCTCGTGCTGCTTCCACGGCTTCATACAATCACACGGCGGATGTGATTACTTTCAATCTTATCAACAACAAAAGGGTCAAACTGTCAAAGAATTTGTTCGTGGAGTTCTTGCAGATTCCAAACAACCCTCCCTTTGTTAAACCTGTAAACTCCCAGATCATTCACATGTTCAATTAGATGGGACATCAACCGGAGTTGGAGAAGATCAGTGACTTCAGGAAGTCGGGATTGCCATGCATCTGGAATTTTCTTTTTGGGATTTTCCTACGGTGCCTTACTGGAAGACCAGTCGGCTTGGATAGAGGAAGAGTCGAAGTTTATGCCATGGTAATGGGCATATACTATGACATAAATGTTGATTACGCGACTCAGCTGTGGAAGGAATTTGTGAAAAGCCTAGAAAACACAAATTCGGAGAAGGGGATCTCCTGTGCAAGATACTGGAGTTTAATTTTGGAGAAAGTATACGAGAAAGAATCAATTCCAATCATGACAGATGTTGAAGTTGCTGAATTTTCCTTTTACCAATTTCAAAAAGTGGTTGAAGATGATAAAGCAATTTTTACACGTGTGGCTCGCATTCCGGATGCGATGCTTCGCAAAGTTTCTCCCACTCACAAAGTTTTGGTGAGATATTTGCGAACATTGATACAGCTGATCAGACCGGTGTATTACCCGATGTTGCTACTCCGTCGAAGAAGAAGAAGGTGAGCAAGAAAAGTGCGAAGGGTTCATCCTCACCCATTGTACAAGATGAAGTTGTTCCAACCGCGGAAACTTTATCTAAATCGAAGAAGGAAATTTTACCTTCCAAGTCTGGGGTTTTAAAACAAATTTGCAAAGCGGAAGTGAGTAGTAAAGGAGTTACTATTCGCAGTATTCCCGCTCCAGTGTCTCCAGGGAAGAAACGCCAACGGGCAGAAGATGTTGCGAAAAACATGCAACGAACGCTAGTTAAGAAGAGGAAGATGGTGATTCGCAATGAATCATCAGATGAAGAAGTTGTCCCAGAAACTCCACCTGTCACAACTATGGTAAATGTCTCTTTACCATTCATTTCAACTTCGCAAATTTCTACTACCATTTCCAAACCACTCGAAATAGTTCTTACCAAGTCAGTTTCTGAGGAGGTACCTATTTCGGATATGGTTGTCAACGTATCTGATACGGGGGCACCTATCCCGAGTGTTGCATCCACACTACAAACATCCTTACCTATTACCACTTTATCAACCACTTCATCTATCTTTGATCATGCCCTTCAAAACCCATTCACCACACTTTTTCCATCCCAATCACCTGAAAATCCTCCACCTTCGCAACAAATGTCTGATCCTGAAGTCGAAGAAGGTGCTTTTGGAGGAATTCTAGACGACATTCCTTTTGATTCAGACGAAGAAGACATTACTGATCATATGCTGATGACAGGAAAGCAGTTTAAAATACTGAATCAAAAGTTGAAGGCTATTATCCAATCGCAAGCCGATTCCGGGAGAATGTCTTTGATCTCAGCAATGGAGGTGGATGTCATGATTAAAGGAGCTGAGAAAAGAATCATGGAGAAAGTAGATCAATCTGATAAAAATAACGAACTCAGAGTGCAAGCACAAGGGCATAATTTTATGTCTGCAGTTCAAGATCTTAAAGCTGCTACAAAAGAACGACACATTCTTTTTGTACAAGACGTCAAGAAAGTTCGTGAGGATGTCAACTTCAAAATTCAGGAATTGAAGATTGAACTTGCGAAGGATCTTCAAGATGTGCATACGAGACAAGAAGATCTTCAAAAGCAAATTGTGGAAATTTCTTCTCAACTCCACAAACTCAATAATATTCCTGTTGTTGAAGATCAGAAAGCTGCCACAATGGAGAAGTTTGATCACTTGATCAAATTAGTCACTGAGCTTAAATCAGCCGTTTCACATTCATCATCTTCGCAAATCATTACTCCTGAATTCTTGACTCTAAAGATTAAAACTTTAGAACAAGCTATTCAAAAGGCTCTTGCTCCGCTTTCAAATTTCACTTCTTTACTTCCGAAGAATGCTCCACCTGTTTTCACAGGGGTGCAAGGGGGAGAGAAAAGTCGAAGCAAAGAAGATGAGGCTAAAACAGTGGGAAAAGTGATTTCGACTCAACTGGTTGCAACTCTTCCAATTCCTACAAAACCGATTTCTTCAACAACAATAACCACAAAAACAATTTCCAAGGGAATTGTTATTGGAGAAAACGAAGGAGGTTCTAGCTCAAAACCTCAGAAAGATGTAACAGGAAAAGGAAAAGGCATCTTGTACGAAAAGTCGAAGGAGGAGTTAAAAGTTGATGCTGAGGCTGAATTGGAAAGGATGAGACAAGTTCAGAGCATCATGAGACAAAGGGCAAGTGATCCTCCCTCCATGAACAAAGGAGATCCTGCGAAACTTTACTCTTACGAAACTATAGAGTCGAAAGTTGTAGGAAGGGAGATGTATAAGTTCGAGAAGAAGCCTAAAAGAAGTTACGATATTGCGAACTCAGATCATAGTCAGTTGGACTTCCCAATTAATGAAATGTTGTTTATTACGGCTCAATACAAGATCAGTGAGAAATTTGATAATCCGGATGATTATACTCATATGAAAATCAGATTTCATGCTGTTCTTGGGAAGAATCCTGATGAAGTTTGGTCCCTGATGAAGATCAAGAAGGTGCTTACAATAAAGAAGGATGTTCTGTTTAAAGACCTGCTTCAAAATTTTCGATATTTTGTCATCAGAGCTGACAACAAACAATACGACTTCACAGTTGCTGATTTTCCGTTGATGAACTGCAACGATCTCATTCAAGTAGCTCTTATTCTGAAGCATATGGAAGAAAACAAACTCAAAGGCTCGGAAACAGATGTGTTTAAAGTTGGATTCGCACATGTGAAGATGTTTATCGACAACTATTTCAATTGTCTGGCACTTACTGATGAAGAGTTAGCAAATGTGCTAGGAAGAGAAGTTAAAGTTCCATGGGAAGATACTTTGACACAATCTGCTCTGTCGAAGTATGTTGTGGGTGAAATATGCCTCAAACCTTTTGGCATGGTGTTTTCAGGAAGAGACACTAAAGGAAAACCGATGAAATTCCTATTCAATGCTTCAGAGATTGAAAGATACAATTCTTCGCAATATACGCACTTCATTGTACGTATTAACAATTGCAAGAAAAATAACGAAGGTGACAAGAGAGATTTGAAGAAGGTGATCTCCTGGTATGGAGAAGTGCGAAGAACAATTCATTCTACAATTCAAAAGCTTTTGAGTTGAATTGCATCGACTGTTTACAAAGGGGGAGAATGTAGATGTATGTTGTAAAAGTCGAATAGTGTGTATTGTAATGATTCGCATTTGTATGTTATTTTACTAAGTCAATTTTGTATGCGAAGTGAAGTATGCGAAGTGTCAATGTATAGACTTAGTATATTTTTTGTATGCTCCCTATAAATAGGGACTTAGGCTTGAAGTAGACAGATGATATCGAAACACAATATCTCTCTTCAGATTACTTTGTAATCAGTCTTAATAAAAACGAGATCTGATTAATATTTACTCCGTGTGTTCATCATCTTTCATCATTCAAATCCATTGTTTCTTTTCTTAATTCTCGATAACAATTCACATCACTTTGATCGGGGGGTAAAATAGTCATTTTACCCTAAGATTAGTTATCAGTATCTGACTTATTGATTTTGGAAATTTTAGCCGAGGAGTTCCGGTTCAGCAGTCAGGCGCTCAGCAAGCAGACTTTCAACAACTATTTCGAGGTGAGTTACCTTCCAGTAGCGGTGGGTCTAAGGCCATAATGCCGGCCCACCAGTAGGAGACGTATGATAGATGATTGTCTCTGTGATATCATCTAGGTTTGCTACTACCTGATAAGTTATATGCTAGCATGATATATTATATGTGATAGTAGTAGAGTTCGGTTGTTAGGACCGGAGGGTAGTCAGACATCCCAGATACGTCTGACAGTATGTGATGTTATGTTTATATGCTAGCATGATCTGTTATATGAGTTAGAGGTAGTAGGAGGGGAGTAGTCCCCGAGTTCGGTTGTTTGGACCAAAGGGTAGTTCAGACACCCTAGATATGTTTGATAATCTGTTATGTTATGATATTGTGATACTAGTAGTAGTAGGGGGTGAAATAGTCCCCGAATTTCGGTCGGCAGGACCGAAGGGTAGTCCGCACCCCAAAATGGCTTGACATGGGTAGTCAGCACCCCATAATGGCTTGACATGGGTAGGATGGCACCCCAGAGTGGCCGCATGGGTAGGTCGGCACCCCAGAATGGCTGTACCGGGTAGGCCAGGCACCCCAGAATTGCCTGGCAGTATGTATGATATGTGATTGTATGGTATGTTGTACGATGGGGGAACTCACTAAGCTTCATGCTTACAGTTTTCAGCTTTGGTTTCAGGTACCTCTTCTTCGAAGGGGAAGGAGCTGGCGCGGTAGCGGCACATCACATGCATGCTTTGTATTCCGCACTATGAGACCTTCCTGGGGATTTGTACTCTGACATTATTATGTTTTATAAAATGGTTTCCAGACATGCAATACCTTTATGAAATGATATGATCAACGGATGTTTTATCTCTAATGTTTTGCAAGGTGTATGTTTTAAAAATGAAATTTTTGGCTCGTATTTTTGGGATGTTACACATATACCGTCCTCTCGTCATCTATGGAAACCCTCAGAGGTCGACTCAACGCCTCTCGACTAATACTGATGTGCTGACTAAAAGCCAATGATACAAAAGACCGACTCGCACCCGAGTCAAATAACACCAAGGCAGGTACAGAATTCACAAGAAAAGTACCTACACATAACATAAAATAAACACTATATCCCAACATCAAAATAAATACAAGAAAGGATACATACCAGCCACAACGTCGGGCGCAGCGCGGACCTCCTTCGCAATCAGCTGAAAGGCTCTCCCTCGTGCCTTCGGTACCTCGACCTTCACTGGCCGGCTCTCAGTAGCTCTGATAGCAGCAGGGGCAGATCCCTAAGGTGCTCCCTGAGCTGTTCCTCACTACTGTGGACACTCTACCTTGCGGTGTCCGGTCTGGTTGCAGTGGAAACACACTGCAAACCCCTTGGGGCAATCCTTGGCCATATGCCCCTCCTTGCGACATTTTGTCACACCCCCGAACCAGACGGCGGAAACGTCCGGGGGCTGTCGTGACTCAATTGCATACCATAACATTGGATATATATGAAACATAACAACATTCGTCACCATTCATTTCATATTACAACCAGTAGTGTTTACATATCATCCATTGTTTAAACATTACATTCCCCAAAAATTAATTTGTTCAATTCATACAAAAATAAACTGCAACCGTCACTGAGTATGATTTCCCTTGATTCACTGGTTCCCTGAGAATACAAGTATTTTGGAAAATCGTCAACATATGAAATGTTGGTGAGTTCATAAGTAGTGTTTGAAATCGAATATTTGTATTGTTTGAAAAACCACCAGAAAATCCGATATTTTCTGAAAAGGTAAGCTTTTGAAAACATTTGTGAAGATCCATAGGTATGCTTGTTTGTTTCTATACTTGTAAAAAAAATGTTCATTGAAAATGTATGCATTTCAAATCTGTACGTATTGAAAACCCTAGGGAAACCCGATGTTCCCCTAGTTCCTTTGGAATCCATTAAGTTGCGTTGAAACCATTACGAAGATAGCAGTGTCAGTCCCAGGCGACGTTGGAAGGTTCTCGAGCAGGATTATTTACTACAAACCCGCGTTACGCAAACGCCCAGTTTGTAGATATACCAACGATTCCTGAAGGCGTCGTCAGTACTAATCGCGTTATCCAATCGCCCGGACAAGGTGTAGTCCCACATCCGAAGAGAAAGAGGTCACGAAGACCCCGGTGACTCCATTAACCGGTTGGGGAAAATATGCGTGCGAGGGGTCCCCGACCCGCCTCGTAAAATATGCAGACTCTTCTAGCAATACCATGGACCCTTGGGGACCAGTGGTACAAGCCATTGAAAGTCACTCTACGTTGTGCCAAGTCGGTGAAACTCAAGACTTCGTAGAAAATATGTGTCTTCGGGCCTTAAGATCAGGTCATTGGGCTTGCTAGGCCCAACAAGCAAGATTTTACACTTTTGGGGCCCGAAGATGGTGCGTAGACGTCTGTGCACACTCGTATGTATATGTATTACCAAACGTTATTTGTATGATTCGTAGTGTCGAAGAGTTAGTAGTTGTAGATTTCCATTGGCTCGAGACCGAGCCAATTCGTTTAACAACGACTTTTGGTATTGTAATGAGTTGTATTTCGTTGATAGTCGAGGTGTCATTATTTGATCAAATTGTACATATTGAATTAGCCTTGAAATATTTCTGTTTTCAGCCCCTCATTATTTGTAAAATTTACATTTTCAACCCTTTTTATGTAATATTCCCCGGTTTGGTCCTTAAACTATTTTTCTTGACATTTTAACACCAAAAATTATTGAAATTAATATTTTCCAGCATATTTTTCATAGAAAACAGTTTAAGTCCCTGAAAATGCAGTTTTTCTCGGTTTTAGCCCTTCTTTTTGCAATTTTGACAATTTTGGCCCAAATTGGAAAATTTTTGCAACTTTGGTCCTTTTTAAATTTAAAAAGCATTTTAAACCTTTGACAAGGATTTGGGACACTTATAGTCCACTGTTTTACAGAAATTCACAGTTTTGGCCCTTCAAAACAGAAAAATTCGCATAATGGGCCTCCTTGGGCCGAAATTTTCATTTTTAGCCCAATAAGCTTGAAATTTATGTTTTTAATCCTCTAATTGAATATAATTCCAGAAATAGTTTTATGGAAACTGTTTTGGCACATTTCAACCATCAGAATCTGTGAAATGTCAATTTGGCCCTTAATTTTGTATTTTTCACATTTTTGGCCCAAAATGTGTGTTTTTAGCTTAAAGAAAATTGTTGCTAACCACTTAGCTATTTTTCTTGTATCACTTTATATGTAGAAATATATTTGAAGCTAAAATCATAAAACATAAGTTATATCTCGGTTTTGAGGGGTTTAATGGCTAGATCCAACATTAAAACACATATAAGCATACATATAAGCATGGAAATCATACAAGGCATACAAACACATATAGATCTACACTTTCACTTGTATTCCCCCCCCCACAAAACTCATAAAAACAGAAAATAGGGGTATGAATCTCACCTTGGGTGTAGTTTCGGTTTTTGGAAGAAAAGATGGAAGAAAAATGAAGTGTTTTTGGCCTTGGCTCCCTTTGATGAAGATCTTGAGTTTTGAGATGGTTCTAGGGTGTAAGATCACGATTTTTGCATAGGTTAGGAAAGGATTTTGATAACAAAAGAATTTAAACCATAGATCTATGCATGATCTTACCTTAGATGAAGAATATTGTGGAGATTTCCTCTTGAATGCTTCCAAATTTTCGAGATTTTGGATGGAGGGGAAGAGATGTTCTTGAGTGATCTAGAGAGTGTTTGAGAGATTTTTGGTGTGTGTAGGTGTGTATGGCCGAGAGTGAGAGAGGAGAGAAGAAGAGATGTGATCTTGAAGTGATATGCATGGAAGAATGGGAAATAATGCATGGAAGTCCTATGGGTAATAGTGAGGTGGCACACTTAAGTCAACTATCTTCAAATCCTCTTGGGCTTGGGTATTGGGCCGAAACATGGAGGAAAAAAAAGAAATTTGGGCCTTTTGCTCCTAAGCCCAATATTAGAGTTAGCCTTAGGTATGTTTTTAGTCTAAAAGAATGTAGTAGGATTTTTATATTTTTATTGGACTAGTTTAGGTTATTCATGTATCAAGGCTTTTAATTTATTTAATTCTAGGCCCAATATGGCCCAAAATGTTAAAATAAATAAGTGTGGGTCCAATTAGAGCCCAATTAGGGTTCTAAGCCCATGATAGTCTAATTGGAAGTTTATTGGCCCATTTGGATCCAATAAGGAAGTTCTAGCCTAAATTAGACTTAACAAGAACTTCTAGGGTCTCCAATTGTTTGATGACTATTTGTAGTCCTAGCATGTTGTATTTGATTGAAGTTTTTGATTCACATTAACTTGAATGTATAGATTACATGGCTCAAAATTTACAGTTGTGACATCATCCCCCCGTTAGAGGGAATTTCGTCCCGAAATTCTGTTTGAAAGCTAGATTTGAGAATTGCTAGAATAGGTGAGGGTACTTCTGCTTCATTTGATCTTCGCGTTCCCACGTGAATTCTGGCCCACGCTTTGCGTTCCACCGTACCTTCACGATCGGGATGCGACTTTGTTTAGTACGCTTCACCTCCCTGTCCATGATTTCGATTGGTTCTTCGACGAACAGGAGATTCTCATTGATTTCGATTTCGTCAAGAGGAATGACAAGAGTTTCATCTGATAGGCACTTTTTCAGATTAGAAACATGAAACACGGGGTGTACACCGTTTAGCTCCGTGGGTAGTTGTAGTCTGTAGGCTACCGGACCTATTCGGGCGACGATTTCGAAAGGTCCAATGTACCGTGGGTTTAGCTTTCCTCGTTTTCCGAAACGTATAACTCCTTTCCAGGGTGAGACCTTCAACAATACTCGATCACCGACCTGGAACTCTAAGGGCTTTCGTCGTCTATCAACATAGCTCCTTTGCCGGTCACGCGATGCTTGTAATCGAGCTTTGATCTGGACAATCTTTTCTGTGGTCTCGCGAATGATTTCCGGTCCTGTCATTGCCCTATCCGACGTATGTGTTCTTGCTAGCTGGGTGTCACCTACTTCAGCCCAACATAACGGTGATCTACATTTACGCCCGTACAGTGCTTCGAAAGGGGCCACCTTAATGCTCGAATGATAACTATTGTTATATGAAAACTCGATCAACGGTAGGTGGGTATCCCAAGACTTTCCGAAGTCTATCACGCATGCACGAAGCATGTCTTCAAGCGTCTGAATGGTTCGCTCGCTTTGACCGTCCGTTTGTGGGTGATACGCGGTGCTCATATCAAGATGAGTTCCCATGGCCTTGTGGAGCGACTGCCAAAAGCGTGACGTGAACCTACTGTCCCTATCCGAGATGATAGATTTTGGCACTCCATGAAGTCTTACAATCTCTCGTAGGTACAAACGCGTCAGCCTCTCCATCTTGTAGGACTCTTTGATTGGCAGGAAATGGGCAGATTTCGTCAGTCGGTCGATTATTACCCATATGGTGTCCAATCCGTCCGACGTCTTGGGCAGCTTGGTCACGAAGTCCATAGAAATCCCCTCCCATTTCCACTCAGGGATTGCCGGTTGTTGTAACAATCCGGAAGGTTTCTGGTACTCCACTTTCACTTTGGCACACGTAAGGCACTTACTAACATAAGTTGCGATTTCCGCCTTCATGTTAGGCCACCAATAGTGCTGCTTAATGTCCAAATACATCTTGTCCGAACCAGGATGAATGGAGTATCGTGTCTTGTGTGCTTCCTTCATAACGGTCTCTCTGAATCCTCCGATTTTTGGAACCCAAATACGGTTCATGAAGTAGTATACCCCATTCTCTTTGACTTCTAGGTTCTTCTCCATTCCGCGCAATGCCTCGCTAGTTCTATTTTCCGCTTTCATAGCCTCTGCCTGGACTGATGCAATTTGAGCGGTCAGATGAGACTGAATGGTTATCGAGTGCGTCTTCGTACGGCGGTTTGTGTATTCCTTCCGACTTAATGCGTCAGCTACCACGTTGGCCTTGCCTGGATGGTACTTGATCTCGCATTCGTAGTCGTTTAACAACTCCACCCATCTTCGTTGTCTCATGTTCAGCTCCTTCTGATTCAAGATGTGCTGGAGGCTCTTGTGGTCTGTGAAGATGGTGCACTTAGTACCGTACAGGTAGTGCCTCCAAATTTTTAGGGCGAAGACCACGGCTCCCAGTTCTAGGTCATGGGTCGTGTAATTTACTTCGTGCGTCTTTAGTTGACGGGACGCATATGCTATCACTCTTCCATGTTGCATGAGAACGCAACCTAAGCCTTGATTTGACGCGTCACAGTAAACTACAAAATCTTCCGTTCCTTCAGGTAGAGATAGTACAGGAGCGCTGCAAAGAGCTTGCTTCAAGGTTCGAAACGCAATCTCTTGTCGGTCTGTCCACTTGAATGGCACGCCCTTTTGCGTAAGCAAGGTAAGCGGCTTGGCGATCTTAGAGAAGTTTTGGATGAATCTCCTATAGTACCCTGCTAGGCCTAAGAACTGACGAATTTCTGTGGGCGTAGTCGGAGTTGCCCATCCTTCCACAACTTTGACCTTAGAGGGATCCACATGAATTCCATCTTGGCTAACTACGCGGCCTAAGAAATTCACACTCCGAAGCCAGAACTCGCACTTGGAGAGTTTGGCGTAAAGCTTTTCCGTGCGTAGAGTCTCTAAAATTTGTCGGAGATGACGGCCATGCTCCTCTTTGCTTCGAGAATAGACGAGGATGTCATCGATAAACACAATGACGAAGTTGTCCAGGAACGGTCGACAGATTCGATTCATTAGGTCCATAAATGCGGCAGGTGCATTTGTTAGACCGAAGGGCATTACGACGAATTCATAATGTCCATAGCGGGTTCGAAAAGCGGTTTTTGGAATATCCTCTTCTCGGACTTTGAGTTGGTGGTATCCGGATCGTAAGTCTATTTTAGAAAAATAGCTAGCTCCTTGGAGCTGGTCGAATAGATCATCGATTCGCGGGAGTGGGTAGCGGTTTTTGACAGTGAGTTTGTTTAACTCTCTGTAATCGATGCACATTCTGAAAGATCCATCCTTCTTTTTGACAAAGAGCACCGGAGCTCCCCATGGCGAGTAGCTAGGTCGGATAAATCCCTTGTCCAGAAGCTCACTGAGTTGGCTGGATAATT
This sequence comes from Lactuca serriola, assembly GCF_051521515.1. Taxonomy (NCBI): domain Eukaryota; kingdom Viridiplantae; phylum Streptophyta; class Magnoliopsida; order Asterales; family Asteraceae; genus Lactuca; species Lactuca serriola. Next base: position 227,836,680 of record NC_136410.1, on the reverse strand, counting down.
CCTGCATTTCAGCAGGTGCCAACCGATATGGTGATTTAGCGAGGGGAGTTGCTCCTGGAACGAGGTCGATTCGGAATTCAACCTGTCTCTCTGGGGGTACTCCTGGAAGATCTTTGGGAAATACGTCCGGAAATTCACACGCTACCGGAATGTCTTGGATGTTAGTTTCTTCTTTGGTCTTGTCCACTATGTGAGCCAAGAACGCCAAATTGTTCTTTCGTAAGTGTTTTTGCGCTTTGATGCACGAGATGAGGCGGAGATTCGTACTGGGTTTGTCTCCGTAAATTACTAGGGTTTCGTGATTTGGGAGACGAAGGCGAACGGCCTTCTCGTGGCACATAATCTCAGCATGGTGGGGGCTTAACCAATCCATGCCGATAATCACATCGAAACTCCTAATTGATACTGGCATTAGGTCTATTCGAAAGACGTGCTGGTTAAGGGTTAGGGTACATCCGATGTAGATCTCCCTAGTGGATTCGGTTTTCCCATTGGCCATTTCCACCGTATAGGTTTCATTTAGCTTCTGGGGTTGTTGTTTTAGTAAATGTTTAAACTTCTCGCTTACGAAACTTCGCTCCGCTCCGGTATCAAATAAGATGCATGCATAAGTGTGGTTTAGGAGAAACGTACCGGTCACAACTGCGGGATCTTGAACTGCATCACTCTGACCCATAGTCAGCATTCTTCCTGCTCCTCTGTTTCCTGAGTTGTTGTTGTTGTTAGGGCAATCTCGACGGAAATGTCCCGTCCTTCCACACCCAAAACAGGTGTGGCTAGGCCCTGCGTTGTTGCCGCCGGCATTGGTGTTGTTGATGTTGCGGTGGTTGTTGTTGTTGTTCTGGTTGTTTCCCTGACTCTGGTTCTGAGAAGGATAAGTCCTGCAGAACTTTGCAGTGTGTCCCCTTCGGTTGCAACTGGTGCAATGGAACTCCTTACATTCTCCATGATGATGGAAACTGCACTTATTGCACTTGGGAGCGCTACCGGAATAGGGTCTTGAAGCATTTGAAGCAGCTGAGGCTGGAGCATGTGAGGTGACTGGAACCGGCGCAGTAACAGCGTTAACTGCCACTGTTTGTTGCCTTTTTGAGGTCTCGGGGCCCTGACGCCCCTTTCTTTTGTGGTTCCATCCCTTCTTACCATCCCCCTCCTTCTTCTTCTCGGTCTCCACTGGTTTTTCGCCCTTTTGTGGTTATGATCATATAGCCTCTTTGCCAATCTCTTCGCGCTGTCAAACGTTTCAGGGTTAGCAGCTATCACATTCCCTTGAATGGGGGATGTCAGTCCCCAGATGAATCGTTCAATCTTCTTTCCCTCTGATGTGATCATACCCGGGCACAACAGGGATAGTTCGCTGAATCTCGATATGTAAGCATCGATGTTCCCATTCTGCACCGTGAGATTCCACAGCTCCTGCTCCATCTTCTGTATTTCACCTCGGGGGCAGTACTCAGCCATCAACATCTCTTTTATTTCTGTCCAGGGTATAGAGTTGGCAACAGGGAGTGTCATAGCTTCTATGTGACCATTCCACCAAGTGAGTGCTTGGTCCACAAAAGTGCAGGCCGCGAACTTCACCTTCATCTGCTCGGGGCACTCGCATATCTCGAACACCGACTCTACCTTCTCAATCCATCGCTTTAGAGCGATCACTCCCCCAGTGCCGTTGAAAGTTCGGGGTTTAGCGTTCGCAAAATCCTTGTAGGTGCACGTTTTAGTGAGTCCTTGGTTCGTCCCGTTGTTCGAACTTCCGGAGCCTTGACCATTGCCTCCTCCATTGTTTCCTCGGTGAAGTTGTGCCATAGCTGCCGTGACCGCAGCAGACACGGCTGCCTGGAAAGCAGTGGAGTCAACTTCGGGCGGGGTTGGTTCGGGATTTCCGCGAGTAGCTGGGCGAGGCATCTTTCTGTCATGAAACGGAAAGATGTTGAGTGTACGTGGTTTCGGTGAGGTGATGATCCTACTAACTAGGTGTAGGGTACGAACCTAAACATTACTATTATCAAGCATACAATCATAACGCCTCAACATATAACAACTGAGAATATCATAGCAAAACACACAAAAGTTTATTAATATTATCCGTGTTTAGTACAAGAAAATTTGCTCGTAAGAGCATACATAAGTAACACTAATTCGACAGCATAACGGCTCCATGAGTAGTGTAGTCACTTAAACATAGAGCCGGAGTACATAACATAGTTACTAATATCCTACTACGATAGGTCTATCCCTAACCGCGATGAGCTGCGTCAGGAGGTGGTGCCGAAGATGTGGACGCTCCCTGAAGACGAGCCACCAAGCGTTCTGCATCCTGGAGTCGAGATTCCCACCTTACCTGCCTCATGTGAAACTCCCGGAGGACGTCACGCATCTCCTGTTCCGCACGCTCGACCCTAGTCCACAGCTGGCGTACTTGATCAGCAGTGTCCTGAGCAAGGTCGCCGGTGTCCCGTAACCGTCTCACCATGACCGGTAGGGCTCGGTCGGCCGGTCCTCCGTCCCTCAAGTCAAAGAACTCACGTGACATGCCAAACGGGGGTCGTTGTCCCTGATGTCTGCTCCATCTCCAAAGATCAATGCCCCAAGGAGGGGTAGGTCCAGTGGGTCCCACACGATAAGCGGGCACCCTGATCGGGTAAGGGGGATCGATGACCTCGGACTCTGCGTCCGAATCACCCCCTTCGCTGTCATCAAGCTCCTCTCCGAAAGGTTCTTCGTCTTCCTCGGGTTCGGCAGGCTCGCCCTCGACTTCTGCCTCCGGTTCCCCGTCTGATTCCTCTTCGGGGTCCTCCTCAGGTTCTTCTTCAGGCCCTTCCTCAGGCTCCTCCTCCTCTAGCCACCCGTTGTTTCCCTGATTAGGGAAGTAGGGGTCTCCAGGGTGATGAAAACCAGCCATGCTGTCTGTGCGAGTACGTAATTATGCTACATTATTCCTAGGGTACTATGACTATTACACAGACTAAGCAAACATTCTCTTTTTGGGTGATAAAGGGTATAATTTTTAGGTTCCCTGGCTATCCCGATCTCATCAAGACGTGTGTTAGTTTTACCTTGGAGAGAATGTAGTTGATCAGGCTACATTCACTCCTTGGTATCACTAAGAACAGTCCCGAGTTAACCGAGATACCAGCATTATGGTGTTTGATTCAGCGTTAGGTCCTTACTCCTAATGCAAGCAAGTGTATTTTATTTATTTGTTTTGTTCAGAGTTATGTTAGTCCTTCTTTTTGGTTTATAGTTGCATATCAATGTATGGCTCGACATGCTAGTTCACTATAAACAAAGCTCTGATACCAACCTGTCACACCCCCGAACCAGACGGCGGAAACGTCCGGGGGCTGTCGTGACTCAATTGCATACCATAACATTGGATATATATGAAACATAACAACATTCGTCACCATTCATTTCATATTACAACCAGTAGTGTTTACATATCATCCATTGTTTAAACATTACATTCCCCAAAAATTAATTTGTTCAATTCATACAAAAATAAACTGCAACCGTCACTGAGTATGATTTCCCTTGATTCACTGGTTCCCTGAGAATACAAGTATTTTGGAAAATCGTCAACATATGAAATGTTGGTGAGTTCATAAGTAGTGTTTGAAATCGAATATTTGTATTGTTTGAAAAACCACCAGAAAATCCGATATTTTCTGAAAAGGTAAGCTTTTGAAAACATTTGTGAAGATCCATAGGTATGCTTGTTTGTTTCTATACTTGTAAAAAAAATGTTCATTGAAAATGTATGCATTTCAAATCTGTACGTATTGAAAACCCTAGGGAAACCCGATGTTCCCCTAGTTCCTTTGGAATCCATTAAGTTGCGTTGAAACCATTACGAAGATAGCAGTGTCAGTCCCAGGCGACGTTGGAAGGTTCTCGAGCAGGATTATTTACTACAAACCCGCGTTACGCAAACGCCCAGTTTGTAGATATACCAACGATTCCCGAAGGCGTCGTCAGTACTAATCGCGTTATCCAATCGCCCGGACAAGGTGTAGTCCCACATCCGAAGAGAAAGAGGTCACGAAGACCCCGGTGACTCCATTAACCGGTTGGGGAAAATATGCGTGCGAGGGGTCCCCGACCCGCCTCGTAAAATATGCAGACTCTTCTAGCAATACCATGGACCCTTGGGGACCAGTGGTACAAGCCATTGAAAGTCACTCTACGTTGTGCCAAGTCGGTGAAACTCAACACTTCGTAGAAAATATGTGTCTTCGGGCCTTAAGATCAGGTCATTGGGCTAGCTAGGCCCAACAAGCAAGATTTTACACTTTTGGGGCCCGAAGATGGTGCGTAGACGTCTGTGCACACTCGTATGTATATGTATTACCAAACGTTATTTGTATGATTCGTAGTGTCGAAGAGTTAGTAGTTGTAGATTTCCATTGGCTCGAGACCGAGCCAATTCGTTTAACAACGACTTTTGGTATTGTAATGAGTTGTATTTCGTTGATAGTCGAGGTGTCATTATTTGATCAAATTGTACATATTGAATTAGCCTTGAAATATTTCTGTTTTCAGCCCCTCATTATTTGTAAAATTTACATTTTCAACCCTTTTTATGTAATATTCCCCGGTTTGGTCCTTAAACTATTTTTCTTGACATTTTAACACCAAAAATTATTGAAATTAATATTTTCCAGCATATTTTTCATAGAAAACAGTTTAAGTCCCTGAAAATGCAGTTTTTCTCGGTTTTAGCCCTTCTTTTCGCAATTTTGACAATTTTGGCCCAAATTGGAAAAATTTTGCAACTTTGGTCCTTTTTAAATTTAAAAAGCATTTTAAACCTTTGAAAAGGATTTGGGACACTTATAGTCCACTGTTTTACAGAAATTCACAGTTTTGGCCCTTCAAAACAGAAAAATTCGCATAATGGGCCTCCTTGGGCCGAAATTTTCATTTTTAGCCCAATAAGCTTGAAATTTATGTTTTTAATCCTCTAATTGAATATAATTCCAGAAATAGTTTTATGGAAACTGTTTTGGCACATTTCAACCATCAGAATCTGTGAAATGTCAATTTGGCCCTTAATTTTGTATTTTTCACATTTTTGGCCCAAAATGTGTGTTTTTAGCTTAAAGAAAATTGTTGCTAACCACTTAGCTATTTTTCTTGTATCACTTTATATGTAGAAATATATTTGAAGCTAAAATCATAAAACATAAGTTATATCTCGGTTTTGAGGGGTTTAATGGCTAGATCCAACATTAAAACACATATAAGCATACATATAAGCATGGAAATCATACAAGGCATACAAACACATATAGATCTACACTTTCACTTGTATTCCCCCCCCCCCCCCCCACAAAACTCATAAAAACAGAAAATAGGGGTATGAATCTCACCTTGGGTGTAGTTTCGGTTTTTGGAAGAAAAGATGGAAGAAAAATGAAGTGTTTTTGGCCTTGGCTCCCTTTGATGAAGATCTTGAGTTTTGAGATGGTTCTAGGGTGTAAGATCACGATTTTTGCATAGGTTAGGAAAGGATTTTGATAACAAAAGAATTTAAACCATAGATCTATGCATGATCTTACCTTAGATGAAGAATATTGTGGAGATTTCCTCTTGAATGCTTCCAAATTTTCGAGATTTTGGATGGAGGGGAAGAGATGTTCTTGAGTGATCTAGAGAGTGTTTGAGAGATTTTTGGTGTGTGTAGGTGTGTATGGCCGAGAGTGAGAGAGGAGAGAAGAAGAGATGTGATCTTGAAGTGATATGCATGGAAGAATGGGAAATAATGCATGGAAGTCCTATGGGTAATAGTGAGGTGGCACACTTAAGTCAACTATCTTCAAATCCTCTTGGGCTTGGGTATTGGGCCGAAACATGGAGGAAAAAAAAGAAATTTGGGCCTTTTGCTCCTAAGCCCAATATTAGAGTTAGCCTTAGGTATGTTTTTAGTCTAAAAGAATGTAGTAGGATTTTTATATTTTTATTGGACTAGTTTAGGTTATTCATGTATCAAGGCTTTTAATTTATTTAATTCTAGGCCCAATATGGCCCAAAATGTTAAAATAAATAAGTGTGGGTCCAATTAGAGCCCAATTAGGGTTCTAAGCCCATGATAGTCTAATTGGAAGTTTATTGGCCCATTTGGATCCAATAAGGAAGTTCTAGCCTAAATTAGACTTAACAAGAACTTCTAGGGTCTCCAAGTGTTTGATGACTATTTGTAGTCCTAGCATGTTGTATTTGATTGAAGTTTTTGATTCACATTAACTTGAATGTATAGATTACATGGCTCAAAATTTACAGTTGTGACACATTTGTAGCAAGATCCCGCTCGGCACACCCCATCGTGGCTCTTGCCGTACTTACCACAAGTGCGGACCTTCTGACCCCCAGATCTCGAATCAGCGGGCTTAGCTCGCTTGGCTGCCGGCTAAGACTGCGCCGGTCGCCGATCCCTCCCCTGAGACTCGGCCTCCTCCCTAGCCTGAGTCTCCAGCTCTATCTCCCTCTTCCAGGCATTTTCCTGAAGCTCAACAAATGTACGGTACGTCGAGTTTGCCACGAACTCCCATATATCCCTCCTCAAAATGCTCAGATATCAGCTTATACATGCCTGCTCGGAGGACACGTGCTCTAGGCAGTACATCGCCCGCTCATGGAACATCCTCGTAATCACTGTGACAGACTCAGTACCCTGCTTGAGGGTCAAAAACTCCTGGGCCAAACGCTCCTTGTCCACCTGGGGAACATACTCGTCTCGAAACATAACAGTGAACCTCTCCAAGGTCACTACAGTAAGCTCAGTAGGCGTATAAAGCGCCGTCACAAACTTCCACCAGTCCTTCGCTCCCAATCGAAGCTGGTTCAGCGTGAACCGAACTCTCAAATGCTCAGGAGATGAGCAAGTAAAGAAACACCCCTCAATATCTGAAATCCACCTCGTCGCTGCAATCGGGTCCTAGGTCCCATCAAACTCCGGTGGTTTTGTGTTGCTGAACTCCTGGAACAGCAACGCATCACTACCCTACGGTCTAGCCGCAGCTACAACTGCAGTGGCCGCATCAACAGCAACATCAGAAAGAGAAGCGTATCTCTTGTTAAAAGTCTCTATCAGGGTGGTCTTGATAGACCCAAATATCTCTAGAATCTCAGTGCGGATGGCAACAGCCACCTCATCATGGATCATCTGGCGGAGCTCCTCGTCGCTCACACCCCCTCCACTAGTCCCTGGTCTGTGGCGCGTTCCCACCATGATACCTCTTTGAAATACAACACAAAATATCAAGACTCGCTCGAGCATGCACACACTCGATACTCCCAATCCTACTTGGTTCCTGGTACCCTAAGGTTTCTTACATGGGCTGCGCACTGGCTCGGTGCCTTCGGTAGTACGGGCCCAATAATACCAACCACACCGACTCAACATTCATCCGAAGTCCTCCTCCCAGAGTCCCACATTTCCAAGCACTCTACTCTCTTAATCATGTGCTACTCACAAGTAAATATCTCATAAACACCTCGCTGCTATCTAAACACTCTCAAACATTTCTAGCAGCAAAAGCCCCTACACTAAGGCATCATATATCAGGCCACTCTAGTCCTAATAATAATACCTAGTCTACTCTAGCATGCATATCATAATTAGTCATATAGCATAACGTGACATATCTGATAGCACTTATTGAAAGGATATTTTAGGAAATGACCGTTCGGGCGCTGGCTGATCGTACACATGGCTCTACTCTGTTTATCTCAAAACTCTTTTTACTCTTTTAAAAAAAATTTCTTTATTACCAAAATTCTTCTCAAATCCTCAGTTTGAGTTCAGATACGCCCGAAGATGCATCCGAATCCCTCAAACCAAGGCTCTGAGACCAACTTGTAACACCGTAAAAATTTAAACAATTTTTCGCATTTTAAAAACCATTTAATTTCATTCACATCCACATTTAAAAACAATGTATCATCATCATCTCAATACAAAATCCCAAGATCAAAACATATAAACTCCGGTGTGCGTGTGTACGAGTCATGCCAGCGCCTTCCCACGATCATCATTGGTACCTGAAACACCACACATAGCACTGTAAGAATAAATGTTTAGTGAGTTCCTCAAAATACCACATAAACACAAATAAGCCACTTAAGGTTGTAACTCTGTTGACCCTCTGGTCGAATATCTTTGTGGGACCCTCTTGGTCCTATAACTCTGTGGACCCTCTGGTCCTAACTCTATAAACTCTGAATCATGCATATCACATATCACAATAAATCACAACACATAATATCATGCAAATACACTGGCATATATCTCTAGAATACTCTGTATAACTCTGTTACCACACTAGGTAAAGTATAGTGAGAAGACTCACCTCAGATGTCTCGGTATATCTCTGACTCGGTAGAAATAGGATCTAGCCTCCGCCTAATTACACAAAGTAAATATTCTGATAAATATAACTCTCGGGACTAGACTCAACCCTCTCTAGGCAAAAGACCATTTTCCCCTCTATTAGCTCAAAGGCCACATTGTTGACCGAACCCTAAAAGTCAACAAAAGTCAATGGTCAACTTTGACCCGACTCGTCGAGTGCACTTGGGCGACTCGGCAAGTCTACACGTGTCTACTGACTCTCTTAGACCCTCTTGGCACGTCGAGTCCCCTTACTCAACTCGTCGAGTTTCAAGAACAACTCGGCGAGTTCCGCCTTGAACTTCAATCCCCTAACTCTCGATGACTCACTGAGATACTTCCTAACTCAGCAAGTCTACTCACTGAGTGATTTACGGGAAACCCTCACCCTACTCGCCGAGTCTGATCTTTGGACTCGTCAAGTTCATGCCATGCACAAACTCCATAGACCTCCTGAGGTCAGATTTGTTCCTTGAATCCATAGATCTGACCTTCCCAAGCATGATAATCACGTAAAGTTCAGACCTTGACACTCATATAACATCTAGATGGTCTAACTTGGTGATTTAGCCCCAAAAACAACATCCTAAGCTCATGGCTCCCAAAATAGCTCATAAAGGTCCAAGGGTTAAGGTCTCTAGACCTCTTTGGGTCCAGATCTAAAGCATAGACTCGAGAAGGGACCAATTGCTCCACTTATCCATCCTCTATAGGGGTTAGAAAACCCTAACTCTAAGAATCAACACCAAAACAAATGAAGGTCCGAATAAATACCTCAATATGAACTTTATGAACTCTGAAATCACCAAAATCGCACCTCCTTCAGCCTCCTCTTGCCTTGGTCACCTCTTTCTTGCAAATACACCAATAAAAGATCAAAAATGACCTCTCCTTCCTCACAAACGCTCTAGATCTCTTAGGGTTTCTCTCTAGGGTTTGGTAGCCGCAAATGACGGCCCTAAGGGCCTTTAAATAGATCTCAAACCCAGGAAATTAGGGTTTCATTAAACAGCGTGGACTCGCCGAGTCCACTCATGAACTTGCCGAGTCCGGCTGTGAACCGGGATACTAATCCGCGACCATACTCGGCGAGTCTACACACCAACTCGCCGAGTCCCCTCTCAATCTCCAAAAATAAAAGGAATAATTAATATACCTGGGAATCCAGGTGTTACAAAATATCATTCACCACTCTTGATAAAAAAAAGTCATTGCCGAAACAAAAAGCTATTCCTTGTCCGGAACGATGAATAACTTTCTTCCATCAATGAGTTTCTTTATTATGAGTGGTGAATATCATTTGGTTTTGTCATTTTAGAACTTTAAAATTTCACAAATAATCTATTACAAATAATGAACCGAAACTTAATTTATTAACCATTACAAACAACAAAATTAATACTTTCAAATGACAAACTATTCAACCAAGTTTATGTTAAAGTAATTTAATATAAATAAAATATGAACTCCATTTTAATAGCAGCAGGTCACCATGACCATTAATCCACCGTTACATAGATTAATTAATAATTCATAATGCCTAATGCAATAAGAACATATAAGACAACCAATATAGATATATTAATCAAAATGGCATGTATGGATGAGCAACTCAGGTATGGATGTGCAATACTGTTGAAAATTGAATCTATCTTTCCATTTTTGAAAACTCTATCCAAATACATCAAGGAACCATACCATTTTTTCATTTATTATTTTTTTTAACTTTAACCATACACTAATGTCATAATAGGAAAAAAAATTTGAATGCTACGTTAAGCAAACTAGCCATGGAACTTTTCCATTTCGCATTTAACCTTTACTTAGTCCAAATAAGGTCATCTCTTGTATTGTCACTACAAGAAAAATCCTAAATAGCTACGGAAAATTACTACGGAATCAAAATCCGTAGCGATTCTACTACGGAATAGGCTACTGAATAGCTTGTTGTAGCTATTTTGTTACGAAAATTGCAACGAAATTGCATTTCGTAGCTAATTCTAGAATAGCTACGGAAGTTGCTATAGAATCAAATTTTGTAGCTGATTTACTATGGAATATGCAAAAAAATAGCTTGTTATAGCTATTTTGCTACAGAAATAGTTACGGAATTGCATTCCGTAGTTAAATCCTAAATAATTGTTACGGAATCGAAATCCATAACTATTTTACTATAAAACATGCTATGAAATTTTGGTTGTAGCTAGTTCGTTATGGAACTTGTTATAAAATTTATATTCATAGTTACTTGGGTAGAAAATTAGCTATGAAATCAAATCGGTTGCTAGTTGACTACAAAATATTCTGTAGTCAGGTAGTTATAAAATATGTTTCCCTTGCAAAATATATACAATTGTTTTTTAAACTAGTAATATATTTAAAAGAAAAAAAAGATATCCATGATAATTTAAAGAGGAAAATGATCAACAGTAATTTCAAATAAAGATACTGGACACATTTTTAGTTAATAATATTACGGATACTAAGCAATCCAATTATATATATTATTTGTAACTTATATTAATAAAAACTAGATATTATTAATTATGAATAATGAATTAATATACTACTTTTAGGAAAAAATAATTAACTCTTATTAAATTTTTTGACCTAAGCTAGTTTCCCGAAATTATCTTCGTTTCCATGTTCCCCTAAGTCTCCACTTCCGCCATAGTCCTAGGACTTTTACCATTTTTCAGATAATTGATGTGTTTCGTGTGTGCTTCGACATATTTTGCGGTCCTCTCACTCTTCTTGTCTACTCCGCCGTGCGTCGCCTGCTCCGGAATTAGTAGGTACGTTTCTCGATTCTCCGTCAATCGGTAGGTAATATATTCCGAATCAATACTATATTGAATTTCATTTTTGTTAGCGATAACTTTCATTTTTTTATCCGGCTATGATGATCTATATCAATGTTTCATAATGGATGTGTAACAGTGATCACTAAACCTCTAAGTTTGAAGCTCAAGATGTTGCTTATCTGTTTTGTGACAGTAAAACATTGTTAAGCTAATCGTACTGTAAGGTTCAGTTTCAGATGCAATTTCTTTGCTCATATCATATCTTTTCATTATAATTTTGAGTTTCTGTGAATTTTGTTTCAATTCATCTTGTGTTTAGATTGCAATCATCGTGTGTAGATTGATCTAGTTGTTACAGTAGTTGGCAAAGTAAATTACCTTATAATTAACCAAAAATTTCTTCTTTTTTCAATTTTCAGTTCGATTGGTGATAATGTTGAAAGGAGTGATTCGCCTTGTTTAATAAGATAGTGCTACTGTTATGGCAAAAGAAGTTGCAAAGCTACTAAAGACCTACTTTAGCAGAGGTTCGTTTTATCAACCAAAAATTTAGTTTCTCTGAAATTCTCATAAAAATAAAAATTGGCTTACCACTAAAAGTAATTACAGGCATAGTGGATGCATCATTTGATGTCATTGAGGCTTGAGCCATTGACTATGTGAAAAGAAAAGAAGGTCTTCTGGAATCATTGGAAGATGGAACACTATTATTCTTGAATATAGCATCACATCAACCATATTAAGGTACTAACACATACAAGGTTTTTAATTCATGCATTTATCTATTGTGACAAAAGTTACTATATTTTCTTTAGGCATACATTTATTGTCACTTGTAGATATATGAGAAATATGCTTTTAGCATTAAATATATGTATTCGGGGAGAAGGTTTTCAATATACTCTATATGGCATGCATTATTCAACAGTTAGTGGGAGTATTAATAACGCTTACCAATAAGATTTTTCAAACTGTTTTATTAAATTAAACTATTTGATTTTCAGGCAATGTATAGTGGACTTGGTCCTATAATTTGTTGCACCTTGAAAGACATGATGGTTCTTGGGTTGGTTATCATGAAGTTGAAAATTTAGCTTCTTTTTTTGGAATTTAGCTATGAGTAACACTTATGACTTCACAAATTTGTTATCCATGTGTAAAAATTTTAGCTAAATATGGATTTATAAATAGAATATAAGTTTTTACATTTTTTATATATTGTGTAGACATATGGTTTTGTAATAGGAGTGCATATGCCAAGTATCTTGGTTTTGCAATAGGAGTGCATGAGTTGGACACCAGAACTCCATGAATTCTTTGTTGAAGGAGTCAACCAACTTGGTGGTAGTGAAAGTGTGTATTAATGTTTTTGTTTTAGTAACTAATTTACATATAAAATTTTAAAAATATTGTTATTAAGAAGTCATGAGTGTATGTTTATAATTTTTGCTAACTTTTGTCTTTGACCTTGAAGGAGCTATACCAAAAGGAGTTTTGAAGCTCATGAATATTGAAAGTTTTACAATTTATCATGTGAAAAGTCATCTACAGGTATGTACGTAATTGATTGGTTAAGAAATTAGTTTGGATAGTTATTTATGGTTGTTTCTTTTTTACTCAATCTGGACAATGACTTAATGGTTAAGTTGGAAAATACTTTGTTTAATGTATTAAGACACTACCCTTTAACTAATTGCCATGTTTTATCCCTCCAACTCCACACATGCTGGAATTGATGAATATTTTGAAATCTGTGTCTAGAACGTAGGGGTAAAATGGTCAATTAGTCTCATTCAGACAAAAAGATTCAAACTTTATGTATACAACACTTTATCCAAACTAATATCATTACTCATAAACAACCCCTAAAAACAAAACCTTGGCCTTTAGAGTGTGACATGTTGACATTTTAGAATAAAGGTGTTAAAAATAGTTGGTTTGACCACCAGAGTCAAACTTCATATTTGATGTTTTCGATTGCTTTGATTTTAGAAATATAGAACAACATGTACAAACCAGAGATAAAGAGTTATCTGAAGGTAGTAATATTATATCATTAATAATTGTTTCGTCAAAATATATTTTTAGAAAAAAAATTCATGATCTTTTGTGGGTTAACAGCTTTATGGTCCTTGAAAGCTTGAACAACTTATTATAAAAACAATACAATATCTATTGGTCCTTGAAAGCTTGAACAACTTATTATAAAAATAATACAATATCTATTGTTTTTCTGAACTTGTAGATTGACACTACTTTTTCTATTCTTTTTTTATCAAGAAAGTGTTAATACTTGGTTTAGTTGACATGTTGTCATTAAAGCTCATTAAATGGTAGTTTTGTAATTTTGATTTAAAAGCGATTTATGGCTTTTTACATGATATGTTTTACCCTTCTATAAACAAAAGCCTCAGTGTGGACTACGTACAAACTGATAGTAAGTTTATAGACAAAAAAATGTTTCATATAAACAGTTTGACTCTAAATCACATTTAGTGATCATGTATTTTAGTTTTGACATGTTATTGATATTTGTAATCTTTCAAAATCTATCTTGGATGTCTACAATATTTTAATGCATATCTTATAAACACAATACATATAGATTTATACATTTTTGTTTATTGTCTTCAATATTTTGTCAAAGATTGCAGATTCTAAGATGCTTAATGCATTGTTGGATGCTCAACAAAAATATGAGGATGCTTAACAAAAGAATGTGGAGATTCAACAAAAAAATGTGGATGTTCCAGCAAATTTTGAATAACAACTTGCACGAACAATGAACAATAACTGTAATTAATAATTTGAGCTAAGAGGTTTTATTAATCAATGATAGAATATTATGTATCGAGCAACATTTTATGTTTAATTTGTAGTGACTTTTGATTTTGATGTATGTATGTTTTGATATGTTGGATATTTCTCTTAGTTTCTATAGAAATACTATGTTACATTTTTTGTTATATTAATTGGATTTTTATAAATTGATATAAATAGTTGAATTGAATAAACGGATTTTATTGAATAATGGTATGAAAATATTTCTATGAAATTGGTTACGGAAAGTTGCTACGGAATTTGTTATGTAAAAATTGCTACGAAATCGGCTATGGAAAATCGCTACGGAATTGGCTATGGAAAAAGCGCTATGGAATTTATTACGAAAAAATCACTATGGAATTTGTTACGGAAACATTGCTATAGAAGTGGTTACAAAAAAATTGCTACGACATTCGCTATGGAAAACTCACAACGGAATTTGCTACGGAAACATTGCTACGGAATTAGTTACGGAAAAATTGCTACGAAATTTGCTACGAATGTGTTATGAAGATCAAATTGCAACGAAATAGATGTCGTAGAAACAGGCATAGCATAATTGCTACGGAATTATAATTCCCTAGCTAAACATTTTGCTACAAGAAATATAGCTACAGATTCTAATTGAAAATTTGCATAACGAATTCCGTTGTTATTCACCTTAAGCTACGAAATTTCATCTTTTTGCTACAAAATTTTTCCGTAGCTAAATTGAATTTTTCTTGTTGTGTGTGTATATGAAAAACCCTTAAACCTACAATTTGAAGTCAAATACTTTTAACAATATATATGAATGTTATCTAATTTAGCGATTTTTAAATAATTAAGCAAATTATAATTTCAGAAACAAAACGTTGGGTTATTTATTTTATCTCATCCACTGAATGTTATCTAAAAGATATGCTTACATCTACAAAGTCAAAAACATGGAAACCCCACAAAATCAAGAACACCAATAATTTCATTTTTCAAATAACCAAATAACCATTTAATTTATAAATTAGTTTTTTGAAATAACCAAAAAAATCACAAGTATTAGCCCCCCTGCAAATTCTCATAATTAGAGCTTACCATTCATACAACTCCTCCACCAGATAAGTAAAAGATTTGTTGCCATCGAGTTAACCTAAAACAAATTATTATTAAAAAAAGTCATTAGAAACAAATCACCATTAAAATAAATCATAAAAACAAAAACAAAATCATAACACAAGTTAAACACCTAAAAAGCAATGAAATCAATTTTATTTTAGGGTTTTCATGTATTAGTTGTTAATTACTAATAGATGTATTCAAACAAATATAGATCAAAACATAAGAGATTATGTATGGTTATATTAAGCATACGATATCAATGATTTACAAATAGATCAAGACATAACAAAAACAGACAGATCAAAACATAAGAAATACAAAATCTTAGTACATGCCAAATAAAAAGCTATCTCGGAATTTTCTAAGAAATTATGCTTAAAGAATAGATGTAGAACAAATGAAACCCACTTTTCAAGAGTTTTTTCATGCACACACTTTCCAAGAGCTTCATTAGATCAGAGCATCCCTAGTGCAGGAAATCATTCAAACCTGACATCTTTGGTTGTTTCAGGTCAAGGGTATGAGAGTGAGAGGTTGGAAACAAATAAACATCAAGCATTAATAAAAGCTTCAACTTGAAGGGATTTAATTTTCCTTAGAATGTTCCAAATTAGACATGCTCACGTGTATAAATCAAACCAAAGATTTTCCAAAGACGGATAAGCAATTTCATTTGTTCCTTATTAGAAAGTTTCACTATTATCTATTCAAAAAGACAAATAAATTCAAATAAATCTTATAAGTACCAAAAAAATGCCAAGAAATTTCATAGCAGATCCCGCTTAATATGTTACTGTTAGGTTTTTATTAAAAAACAAGAAATTTAGAAACGGAAGGCTTGATCATGAATAACATAAACAAGTTAAACAACCAAGGATTATCTTGCGAATTTTGGAAAGAAAACAAACACACCCAAAGAAGAAGAAGAAGAAGAAGAAATAACAACATTTGTAGTTCTTTGGATCCTCTTGGAGGCTTGGAAGTTGATGAAGAATGATGAACTTAAGAGACACCAACAAGAAGCCTACTTGTTGTAGATGCTAGTCTAAAACTATTAACTCTTAAGCTTGAAGTTCATAACCAAAGTATGAACTTCAAGAGAGTATAAAAGTATGTAATATTTTCATAAGATTTACCCAAAAACATGAGAGCGTGCATGGAGAGGGGAGAATTCGGATTTTGTACAAGAATGAGAGTAAAAGATGAAAGCCTTTCTAATAAAGCCAAACCCTTACCCAAATGTCTTTACGTTTTAAGCACATCATACCCCTACACCTAAGTGTCTCCCATGGATCTTAAGACATGTAATTCTTTTCATTTAAATAATAAAAAGCCCATAACATGCTTCTTAGAATCATGCTATGCTTTTATATATAAAAAGAAGTCAAAGTTTGTAATTTTTTTGAACTCTTATATAAAATACAATTCTTAACCTTTTGGTAAAAGACAAAAAGTCCTTACGGTCCAAAATGCTGTACACGACTTAATAATCCATACCATATTAATTATGTGATGTTACTTGCTAATGAAAATTATTATTTCCTAGAAATAATAATTTTCAATTTAATTATAAGAGTTGACTGAATATTTATTACAACCAATTTCTAATAAATAATCAATTATATCAAGTTGTTATTAGTATGACCCATTACTATCATATATTAATTAGCAAAACCACTTTAATGTTATTATTGGGCATACTAGATCTTTCAATATCCCACTTGCTCAGGACTCATATTAGACAGATATAGGCAGTAGTGAACATTTATCAACATTTCACTTCCCCCATCAACATACGACATGGGCCATTCTATCAGCGCCTAATTCCCAAAAAGCTCCAAGCTACAATTGGTGCATAAAGTAAGTGTATTAGTTATCTCTTTGTCATAGACATCATGTTAAACATGAGATACAGATCGCAATCAATCTCATTTGGTGTTCAACTTTTGGTAAGGCGCCTTAGATGTCTAAATTTCAACATGTAAGAGGAAAAAATCTCATCTCGACTACATAAGCCTCTTGCATATTTTTATACCATACCTGAAAATGGCTTTTATAATTGGCCAGTTAAGGACCAATGTTTGACCATGAAAATACAGTACTCCCTACAATTAAGTCCCACTATGTATCTCATGTGTTAAGGATACAAAGATAGTACCTTTTAATCAAGTATACTTCATGATAGCTATCCATGAGATGATCTTGATGCGGATCAGATCAATACCAGTTCTCTGACAAGTACCTATGAGACTTGGTTAAAACCCATCGCCTACCTTCATCTAGTGAAAGTCAACCAATCCAAATCGTATTAGTCTTATTGCATAATTTCTCCCACAATTATAAGCGACTATGAACTTTCAGAATAATAAAATTATTCATGGATTAAACATGTTAATATAGAACACAACAAGTATTGATGTTATGATCATAACCCAATATATATAAACATTATATAATAGTTTTTGTTACAATGTTCCAATATCCAAATACTAAATCCAAATCCAAATCCCATTTATAGAATAATAAAGTCTCACAGCTGAAGTGTGACCATTCATGCTTATCTCAAAAGAAGGACTATATTAATGGGTTCGACTAAACTTACTTTGTGTGAATTCTGCGAATACTATCATCTTTTACTTTACTCTATGTATAGTAAATATCATGGAGTATATGATCGTTGTTCTTTCCGGACATAGAGTCTCTTAGCTCGATTAAGTATACTCTCGAAGTCACAAAGCTTTCTATGTGATGCTTGAATGGAAGAGATGAACATAGCTTTTCAATGAACTTGAAGAATTATGTTATTTTCTCATTTGTTTCTTTTTTTAATATGGAGGGGTAATGTCGTAATTTTGGGTTTTTAGGGTTAGGGTCGCCTCCCTTTTTTCCTGTATATATATTTTCATTCTTTCAGTGGTTAATAATGTTGTTATAATAATGAATAAAAGATACGTGGAGTATTCTCTCCATCTCTTCCGTGTTCTACAGTAGAGTCACTGGAATCATTATGGTTAAAATTAGAATATGGAATTCTGGAGTTGTCCTATATTCCATCACACTTCCAAATTGCTGATATTCTCACAAAGGCCCTTCCAAAGAATAAATTCGAAAATATAAAGAGCAAGTTGGATATGATTCATATCCATATCCAACTTGAGGGGGAGTGAAGATTTATGTTATTTTCTCATTTGTTTCTTTTTTTAATCTAGAGGGGTAATGTCGTAATTCTGGGTTTTTAGGGTTAAGGTCGGCCCCCTTTTTTCTTTATATATATTTCATTCTTTCAGTGTTTAATAATGTTGTTACAATAATGAATAAAAGACACGTGAAGTATTCTCTCCATCTCTTCCGTGTTCTAAAGTAGAGTCTTTGAAATCATAATGGTATCTGAGCGGAGCTCGATCATGCTCTAATCAACTGTTCATCAACCAACTAGTTAAGTTTTTTTTTCTCTTTGAAACTCACGTATCAATCTGTCCCCTGGACGATTTATTCAAAGCTCTTTTTTTTCTGTTTTTTTCTACATCTACTGTGGAAAAGATTATCTGTCTATTTGGTCATCATGACTAATAATTATATCAAATTCGGGAATATATCTTCTGCCTTTGTTAGTGAAGATGTTAGTTCTAGCTCTTCAAATGAAAAGCTGGCTCAAGCTCCACAAACTATCAATCCAGATTACATCATATTACCTACAACATATAAACTGAATGGTCAAAACTATAATCTTTGGTCTTACTCTATTTCAATCTTCATTGGAGGAAAAGGTAAAGACGACTACTTATCCATTAATCTTGTTCAACCCAATGATAAAAGCCCTAACTACAAAAAGTGGAAAACAGAAAAAAACATGGTTATGTCGTGGCTCCTGAATTCTATGACTCCTGAAATAGGTGAACTATTTATGTTTTACAAAACTGCATCCGAAATCTGAGAAGCGGCTGGTGATACATTTTCAAGCCAAGACAAAACTGTGACAATCGTCAAAATTCGAGTCGGTTCTAGATTTGACTAGACATAGTTGCACATATAGGCACAACACATATTAGACTTAGTAATTAGAAGCTAAGTTATAACCTAGTAGAAACTTGGAAACAGATAGAAACAATGGATGGTGTACTTAGATTTCACATTGATATGTGAATTCTACAACTACTTAACTGTAGTGACTATCCATATTCGGGTCGCTCTTTGAATCGAACACCTTTTTATGAATCATATACACACATCATGCACTTGACCTAGTGGTATAAATTAGGTCCGAGTCTCATAGGAACTTAAGTCAAAGTTGAAGACTAGGACTAGTATACTCGATTCCTCAATTTCGCTTGAATCTCGGAATCACTACATAGAATGCCAATAAACCGATAAAAATAAATTACAAACATTATTTATAACTATAAAAGAGTTATAATACCATAAGATAATTTAAAGTCTCATATATTCTATTTATTTTGATATTCAAAGTTTATTAAACTCAAAAACCATAAAAGCCCTAAAAACTCATATTTATAAACTTTAACCTTAAAAATCCTATAAAAACAATTATGAAGCTTATAATATTATCTTATCATAATAATTATTATGAAATACAATTCAATGAAAAATAAAGATTTAGTTATTAACATTTACCATTGATTTATAAGTAAAAAATCAAGAGTTTTATGCATAAAAACTAGATATTTTGAAATTTTATAAAAGTTAGATATTTTTATAAAAGATTTGAATTTTTATAAAAGAAACAAGAGAGAGAGAGCCTCTCCTCCCCTAAAATCGGATCCCTCTCTCCCCATATCTCTCTCACACTCTCATTCTCCAACACACACACATCTCTCTTCTTTCTCTCTATAGAAAACTCTCTCTACCTTCTCTCTACTTTTTCTCTCCAAACACCACTCCATTCTCTCTTCCTCCCTCTAAGAACCAAGAAATTTTCCAGAAAACAAACCCAAGAACACTCCTCAAACTCGAAATCTTCATCATCTTGTGGTATTCTTGAAGGTAAAATCGATTTCTACTTCACTTTTCCTTCAAGTTTTGCTCTTTTCTTACACTTTCTCCTTCTTCATCTTCTTCAAACTTGTTTTCTTTTTGTTAAAATGGTTTTTACACCATGATGGATGTGTTTTAACACCATGCATGTATGATAAACAAGGTTGCATGTTCATGATCTTAGTGCAAAAATCGATTTTAAGGATTAAAATATCAAGCTCAAGTTAAGAGTTTTTGAAAAACAAAATTTTGTTCATAAATGCATGTATATATTTTGATAAGTTTTAATCTTTTGGTCTCTGGAAACATGACTAAAATATGAGTTTATCATGATATATTTAAAATACTTGAAAAGACTTACTCAAGGAAATGATGAAAACCCACTTTTCTAACCAATCATCATGCATGCAATCTGCCAGATTTCTTTACCTGACTTTAAACTTTCATATCTCATTCATTTCTTAGCCAAAATTCGTGATTCCTTTTCTGAAATATAATATTTTGAGTTAGCTTTGAAACCCATCTGACCTCACCGGAAAATTCCAATATTTAGATTTTTACCGATTTTTACAAAACTGTTGCTCAAACAGCACTTTTCTTATGAACATTTGTTTTGTGTTGCATGTTCAAAGGACTTATTCATCACTAAAAATCATTCAAAAATTATTTTGAACTCTTAATATCATGTATTAATAGGAAAAAAAGATATTGATTCAAAAGTCTTTGTAACATGTTTCAAAAATTGTCAAAGTAACATCAATAATCTTTACATAAATCACAAGAACCAAGTTTTCTCTATAAATTTTATTGAGCTTTTAGGCATGGTTTTCAACATCAAAAATAAGAAAACAATTTTTCATTGTTATTAAATTGTATGAAGAGGAATGCTGGAAATTTTCAGCTTAATATATATTTTCTTTATTTTTATATGAAAATAATAAGAAAATAGAGTGTTAAATCATATAAAATACTTACACTAGTAAATAAATTCTGGGAAAAATTCTTGGATGATTATTTAAGTTAATAAACATCTCCCATGAAGTTTCAATGACTTTTGTTGCTGTTTAGTATGATGCTCCATTTTTTTTTTGTTTGGGTATAATAAATCACAAAACCACTTTAGGAAGTGTGGAAATTGTATCTAACAATTTTCGCAGCTCTTACCTGTGGTGGGAGACTCAGAAAAATAATTTCAGAATTTTTCATCATGGTTTCCTATTTTTCCCAAGTTTTGGTACTTATAATGGCCTAAAAATTGGAAAACTAGTTCTGATTATCCAAAATTCATGAAATTTTACCAGAAAATCTTGTTGTACAGAAGGAGGTTACATGAAAATGTTGATGATTTTTCTCTACTGTATACTATTTTTCTCTTATTTTCTAAGGTTAAATACACTTAAATACACATAAATACCCAAAACCGGATTATACAATATGAAAACCACTTTTGGTATTTTTACCAAATTACTTACACTGTAAATGATGTTACAAAATTTTTTGGTAATTTATTTTAACTGTTTATTATTTATTCTTCAATTAATGATTATTTAAGGAGATAAAACAAGGAAAAATAGAACTACACACTGAAAAATATCTTTTATATTTTTCCCAGCCTATTTATGTATAATAACAGTTAAATAAAAAGTTTGGATAATTTTGGAAACTGTTTTCTGTTTATTTCAATTTTTATTAGAATAAATTCTCAAAAAATCATAAAGTTGGGTTAAACAGTTTAGAAATCGATTTTTCTATTTTTACCAGCTCAATAATGTTTAATAACAGTAATAAAAAACGTTTGGGTAATTTTGGAAACTTTTTTCTATTTATTTCAATTTTTATTAGAATAAATACATAAAAATCATAAAAATTGGTTAAACAGTTTAGAAAACCATTTTTATATTTTTAACAGATTAAGTATGTGCAATGACATTACTATAAAAAGTTTGGGGCATTTTCTCAACTGTTTTCTATTTTTCATGAATTTTTATATATTTAGAGAATTAAATATATGACAAATGGTTATGCATATCCATAATCCATGAAAAATTATCTAGTAGTCTTTTAACACATTTAGAACCAAAATCTGAAGTTTGGTAATTTTTATTAACTGTTTAGTATTTTTCATAATTTTATGGTTATTCGAGAAACTAAAGTGGTGAAAAATAGTTAGACAAATCAAAAATTCAAGACAATTTATCTTGAGGTCTTTGACTTCAATTAAAACTAAAATGAAAATTTTGGGAAATTTTAGAACTAAATTGATTTAGTTTTGAATATTTAATCATTGGAACACCTCTAAAATGTTAAATATTAACATTTCAATAATGGAAATTTTCCGCTTAAATTGTTATATAACAATTGATTCTTTGAAACTTAATTTCCATAGAAAAATATTTATAATTTATCAATATTCAATTGTGACTCAGTATTGGCATAATTCTATTGTAGTAGTAAGTATACTAGTGTTACATTTCGATTAGAGACTCACTAGTGAATACCAATATTGTAGAATCGGTAGTGGTACACGTGGAAACATAGTCAGGGCACCATTTGCATCATCTGAATGGATTGTGAGTATTCACGCACTCCCCTATTTTCAGTTTTTATGTTTTGGGGTGGAAAAGCATGTCCAGAAAACTATTATTTGCATGTTGTATTTAAATTGATTTGTATCAAACACGATTGCTATTGTGTTGCTATGTTTCTCTATGTATGTCTATGCAACACGGAACATGAACTTATCGTACTAAGACCCTTCCCTTATCTCTAACCATTAACTCTTTGAGCCAATGGTCATTATGGATAACGCTATTAGGAATTGACAACTCCTCACTCGCCCTATTACTGGAGTGCATGATACCATATTCATCTATGGAACGATAAGCATAGATCTCGATAGGGCTTCAGTCATAGGTTTGGTTGAGACTCATTGTTTGCTCATACACATACAAACTCGTTTCTCGTTATAGCAATAAACTTGTATTCGTTAATAGCAATCAACTTTGTTTCTCATTATAGCAATGTACTTGTAATTACGAAAAGCCTTATTTCAAGCTCGATTTTATAAACTTGTGAACTCACCAACTATTTTTATAGTTGACTCTCGTTTTACATGCATTTTCAGGAATCATCGAGTAAGTGGCACTTAGGGACACTTCACTTTTAGAAGCATTCACATGTGTTGTATTTCAATTTACATTGTAATTTCTTTTAAAAGTTGTTCAAACCCATTGTAAAATTGTAATGATTTTTAATACAATGGTTGGTGTTGTCTTTTAACTTTTGCTATTAAACCCTTTGTACTGCCACGCCCTGTGTTTCCGCTTTAGCGGGGTGTGACAAAAACTTCTGCATTATTTGAAATCAAAGGGCCTCTCCATGATCTTCATTAGGGAGAGTCATTTGTGATAAGTTATTTCAAAGCACTGAACCGTTATTGGCATCAACTCGATATCCTCGATGCTATGAGTTGGAGCTGCCTAACAGATGGAAAACAATACAATCGGCTGGTTGAAACAAAAAGAATTTATAAATTCCTTCTTGGTCTTAACCAGGAACTTGATGAAGTCCGTGGAAGAATTTTGGGTACTAAACCTATGCCCAACAATATAGAAGTGTTCTCAGAAGTCAGGCGAAAGAAAGTCGGAGAAAGGTTATGCTGGGAAATGCTAGCAACATCACAAATGAGGTCTCAACTCTTGCAATGCACGCTTCATCCGGTATAAAATATTCATTGATTCTAGGAATATCTCAAAAAAGGAATGGTGGACCTTAGTGTGATCATTGTAAACGACCTGGTCACACCAAGGAAACTTGTTGAAAAATTCATGGAAAACCATCTAACTGGAAACCTCATGAAAATGCAACAACTAGTGACAAACATGAGACTTTTAGCAAGGATAAAATTGAAGCTCTTAGGAAGATGTTCCAAATTACACCCTGTAAAGACAAAGGGGTTGCCACTGTTGCCCAACAGGGTGGGATCTCATCCGCATTCATGACAAGTACTGGTGGAGAAAAACCATGGGTGGTTAACTATGGTGCTACTGATCAGATGAACGTGGAACATATTGTATTCACTGAATTCTAACCGGTATCTAATGGCAGAACCATATGTGTTGCTACAGGAGAAGACGCAAAAGTAGGAGTATTGGTACAATTGTCATATCCAAAAAATATAACACTAAAATCAGTGTTATATGTCCCTTCTCTCGATATCAATTTGCTAGCCCCTATTAAATTGAGGAGGGATTTAAACTGCATTACTATCTTAACCCCATCTATATGTATGTTTCAGGACATGATTTTAAGGAAGATGATTGGCAGTGCTAAAGTTTGTGACGAGCTCTACCAGATTAAAGTTGTGAAGACAGGAAAACATCATTTCATCATTGTTTCATGTTTCTAGTCAAAATAATGTGATGTTATTGTTGGGTTTTGGGAATTCTAACACTCCTAAGTGTACATGCAGCCCTAAATACCTTGGATCTATGTTTTCTCTATTATACATGCAATTATGATATTTCCAAGGTATTACCCTATCTAGCATATAATCGTTGATACTTGGGTAATCAAATGGATATAATACATACCTTTGTTTGATGTAGCTTGTCTTCATGAAGCTTGAGTGCCTAGTACCCCAAGTGTGACACCTCAAATGGTTCACACAACATCATATGCACTTGGAAAGACTTGAGAGAATATACACACTTCATGAAAATCGGCTAGCCTTTTCACACATACTCTAGTGGCTGATTTTGTCAACAATAAGATGCTTATAAAGTTAGTGACAATTAGGGTAAACCCTAATTGTCATGGCTTTCCATTTCCTTGGATCCATGGGTTCAAATAAACCATGGAGCATCTTATGGGTTTTAGCCCAACTTGACAATCGATGGAGCATTAGCCCACTATACAAGTATGGATGATTTACACAATCAACCCATATATTTAATTAGTCTTCTTTTGATCACTAAATTAATTCTAGATTAATTCTTGATCAATACTAATTAAATAATCTTATTAATATATTAGAACTTATAATATATTAACAAACCTTAAGTGTTATTTCTCTCATTATAGTCTATCCAAATGCATGATGCCATGCAATCTAAATGGACCATGCCGGGTCGGGTCAAGTCTTACCAATTATAGTTATGGACTTAGAAATTAATCTAATAGTCTCCCACTTGGATAAGTCTAAAACTATTATTGTGTATGACTTCAATAACCGACTGGCAATCGTAGCTTTGAAAAGCTTCCGTCAACTCTGACCTTGCCGATGGTCTCTGACCTTTGTCAATGACATGTCCATTAGATAAGTGATCATATATTCCTCCATTCTAGATATCATATAGACTAAGACATAGATTATAATCTTTCTATCTGTCCATCTGTTGTTTCCTGATTTCCTATCTATGACGACTAATTGATTGAACAAATCAAATCAGTCTCGGCTTGGCCAAGCACTTCGGGGTGTCATCACTAAATCATCGAGGGGCTCACAGATATCGCTTTTTTCCGAAAGGTAAAAGGAATGGATAAACTTCGAATCATATGGCTTGTTCTACTACTTGTTGAATCATACACAAAGGCACGTTTTATAACATCGAGTTACCAATGCGTTTTCGTGCAATCAATGTACAACCAACTCATAGTAGCAACTCAGATCTCTAGGTTTGAAGAATATAGGATATTATCGTCTCATGATCACTCGTGATAAAATCCATGAAGTGATTCAAATGAGCGTGGCTTGAATCCAATACTCAGAACTTATGAGCACTCATGAATGTTGTAGCACCTCTTGGCTATGTCCCATACCTTGGACATCTACAAACCCAATTCATGATAGTCTTGCCTTAACACCTACTTCCAATGTATTATCGACTATTGATGGTTTGAATAACTTAGTCATTCAGGAAGAACGACCTAGTTATTCTGGAAGTCAAAACATGCAAAATGAAACACAAGAATAATTGAATCTAGTATGTCAATGTGGTCCTTCTAAAATTCACACTATACTTCCAACTGTCCCTTAGCAACCGATCTTTGGTAACCGTCAGATTGTTCTCGACAATTGCTTAATCATTTTAGTCATATCCAATTCTAGACTTTTCCCCCTTAATGCCCTGAGCATTTGGAAAAATTTAGAAAGGATGAATAGAATAGCACATGCAATCGATCCTATATCCGAAGCACATGGGACACGGTTCATGATGTCTCACATAAAGACATGATACTAGACCGGTCTTTTGCTACAATATTTCTATTTCTATTTTCCAAGTTCTCATAATTCAGATTATGAAAAGGGATGCCGTAATCATAATCGAATTTTAGAACACAAATAATGAACCCATACATAGAATTTCTTTATGTTGAGCCATTCCAACACAAAATTCATATATATATATATATATATATATATATATATATATATATATATATATATATATATATATATCTCCTTGACTAAGATGACTAAAACCTCAATCTAAGCTTTTAGAATTGAAATGAAGTATAATTTCCTTCACCTTAATTATAGCAAAACAACTTTTCAACCCCTGCAACTTCACGAATTGAAACTTTTGTTTTCTATAATTAACATTGCTAACTCGCAAAACTAAACATAATAATCATGCTCCCACCAACATGATGATTATTAGCATAAAACTTATGCTCCCACTAGCTTTGACATGTACTCAGAAATCAACTGGACTTCTAGAAATCAATACTTTCTTGACTTTCTTACTAAAGTTCAGTTTCTGATACACAATGGTTTGATAAGACTTTATCAAAATCATACACCTTCCCTTAGATAGCACACTTGTGTGTCTAAACAATTATGAAGAGTGATGCCGTAATCATAACGTTTAGACCTTTTTTCCACTTCTCACAAGTCTGTGTTAGTATGCCGGTTAACCACACACGCTCAACTAACAACTTTGAGAATGCAAATATCACAATTGCTATCTACTTAAAATCTACTTAGTGAAAGTCTTTCCTCACCATCATTTTTCATGAATCGTAGAGAAACCTTATGACACTTAGATTTTTCTGGTGTATGAGTTCCTACCCATATGAATTTGTCAAAACCATAATCAAAAGACAAGGTTAGTGACAAATCCAAACTCATATGGATTGAACTTGTGCAATCTTAAATTCTTGCCACCTAGAAGCACAAGGGCCTGCCATTGCTTCCAAGTTATTATGCAATCAATTGAGAACTCTCCGAACTCCTATGCAAAGCCATCCTTACTTGGAATGGACACAGAAATGTCAACACGATAGGTTATAAACCTCAAGTCGTGTGCTAGTGAAGAACTTTAGGTTTTATTGTTGATTAGTTCTTGAGACTTTCAAGACCTTTAAGACTCCCACTGTCCTCTTGACATATAAGACTCTCTTGTGAAATATTCAAGAGATAGTGAGGATTCTTTATCAAGACTAACACTTCACACAATTGGCCTAAGTTGGTCTCTGTTTTATCCAAAACTTCACAACTTACCAATTTCAAACGTACAAGAGTAGAAAACCTTTTACTCTTACATTTTACTTATGTTAATAACCTCCTTTAAGATGTGTCACTCAAGTTACAATCTTGGAGTATGACTCTAAGAATTGTTTTGGAATGAAGTATGACTCATCTTCTTGATTTAATCAATTCAACAATTCATGACTCCTCTTCTTAGTCATAAGAATGCACTAAGATGACCTTAGAGGACTAATTGTGATATGATTTCTAAATCATTAAGATGATCACAAACATAATACTAAAGTACTCTCCCATCTTTTTAGATTTGAGAAACTTTTATCTTTCTGCCATAATTTTGATTCTTCTCATTCATCCAATGTTTCAGAATTATACTTAAACTTGTAAGTATAACCATATTTACTAAACTTTAGTAAATCATGACGAATAGTCTTATCGATCTTTGTGGTGGACATGATCAGTGCACAAGAATGTGTACTTGATCCCTTTAGTCCTTTCCTTGCTCACATAAGGAATTAGTCTTAATTTTCCAAAACTGAAAGTTCTCATTCATCATACTATACAACTTGCATGATTCCAAGTTTCAGTCCAATTGAAACTTGGGTGATGAGAATATTTCCTTATTTGGCAAATTTAGACACTACGACAAATGAAGGAATCAAATTCGCTTTCCAATATTGCTATTATTGGAATCATATAAGCAACAATTTTTCATAAATAACGTTGTAAGGATACTTAAAATAAATAAAATAAAAAATTTTCCTTTTATTTTAAAACTTTGCGGAAAATCTTATCCTTACAATCCATATGAAAAACTTGTTGGTATCTATTCCTAAGTGATGTGTCATAATTCCTAAATAATAGCTCAAAATTCTGATGCGATCGAAATCCATCTTCGTGATCAGAATCAGCATATACTTTCTTTAAGCTTTCTCTCCTTTCTTTGTTTCTTAAAACATCACCAAGTGACTCAGCACATTATGTAATAAGAATCTCCAAATAGGAACTTAATAGAGTTAGACAATGGACTTTACCTGAAGTAGAATCAAACATCTTGACTTGATCAACCTTATGATCTTTCAGGTGAATAGGGCAGCTTCGCAACTAATGCCCCTTCCTTTGGCACTAAAACCAAATGGACCCTTTGGTAATGGTACATGGGACTATCTCAGACTTAGCCTTTCTCTTTACCATTTGGTCAACCGAGCTGACTATGGCCGATCCCTTTGCATTGGGAAGAGAAAGCTTTTACTGGATATCCAATGTTACCATTTGTCAATGTCCATTGAAGGTTTGGGAAGTTGATCTTCTAATAAAATTTGCTTTACTATTCCTCAAAATCATGGCCGATTCAGCAGCACCAAGCAAATAGATAAGATCATTAAGGGTCATGTCATAGTTTGTTTCATAGTAGTCCCAAAGGGACTCACTATGTGACTTAGAAATTGATTGAACATCCAACTTCCTTAGGACTTTGACACCCAACTCTCCCGGCTTGTCAATATGTGACTTCATCTCCAAGATGTGATCACACATAGACCTTCCTTGCAAATAGGGCTTGAGTGACCTTAAACTTTTCAAGAACTTGTGGGTTAGGGAGAATAATTGGAGGAGGTGAAAGAAGTATGATTTCCATGGGATATCATCTTCATTTAGGAAAACTTGTTTCAAGAGATTTGGGAAGATCATAGATGTCTAAACCAGACATCTAATATGGGAGATATTCAAGTAGTTGATTTAAAGTCCTTAATATAACACCCAATATGAAATATTAAGGCTAGGACCCAACACAATACTTTTATAACTTAAAAGAGGGATGGCATAATCCAAGCTATAAAATATTTGAAGGTAGGCGAATGACGATTCACCAATTTCCACCATGAAAAACGAAATAATTTATTAGGTTTTTACTTGGATTTGAAACTCCTAGATCTTTTGAGATTCATTGAACTTTTCAAAGGCATGTTTCAATCTCGAGTGTGCCCTCTCAAATTTTGTGACTAGGATGCCGAGGATCACAAAACAAGGTGTGAATAACCATGCAAATATACTTGGTACCCTTAATATTTACCCCTTAATCGATGTGCCGGTTAACCACACACACTCCACCGATACTATGATAAACATTAAGTCACCCTTTGCCTACCTTCTTAAATACATGTTAGTGTGCCGGTTACCCACACACGGTCCACCAACGACTTAAACAAAGTGCAAAGTGTAATTTCATGGATTAGCACCTTATTCACATTTTCCTAAGTAACTAAGATTGGGAATTCATATGTGTTAAGTTACTTAGTATTTATCATTAATACTTTTAATGAAAGGGAGAATTATAGTCCTTGTCCTACCCGTTCGGCTAACAACCCTCCACCGGTCAAGGAAGCAGTGGGTGAGAGTGGACACCCATTAAGTTGCCATTTTATAGGCAACAACCTTATACCCCCTTTATAGACCAGCTTCGTGAATGAGGCCTACTAATGGTAAGACTGACTTGCTCTTAGACACACACACACACACACATATATATATATATATATATATATGTATATATTATTAACTTATAATATTATAAAGTATAAGGATTGAATTTTAACTTTTAAAATTCTAAGGGCTTAACTTGGAATTAAAGTATTCATAAGAGAAAACTTTTCAAATTCCAAAACTTGAGGGCATGTTTTGAAAATATTCGAAACTAATTAATTCCATAACTTATGTGTTTAAAGTAGTTTTAATTAAAAAAAACTCTTCAAGTTCCATAACTTGAGGACAACTTATGGAAGTCTTTAAACTAATAAAAGAATGTAACTTTTCTTTATTTGTAACTTATGGCACTAATTAAGGTTACACATTTTAATGATTTAATGAAGTGACTCTTGAACCTCCATAACTTGAGGACAAGTTATGGACTCATAAAACCATTCAATGAAGACAAGACTCTTCATTTTGTAACCTTTGCCAACTTTTATAAGTTTTAAGAAACTTTAATGTGACTTATCAGGTAACTTGAGGACATGTTACACAAACACATTTTAGAATCAACTCTTAGATTAAAATGGATGAAAGACACATAACAATAAACCTTTTCTATAAATCTAAGCAACTCATATGAACAAGATAATTGAAATCAAACTTTTTCATGTAATTAGAGTAACACTTAAACTAATACAAAGCATGAATCTATTGACAATTATCTTTGAATGTGGATTAGCATGAACATTACCACATCAAAAATAAGTTTATAAGTCCAAAAACAGCTTAGGGTAATGTTCCTAGTCCAATTCTAGCCAAAAGAGTCAAATATATGCTGTCAGGGGGTCCAACTCGTCGAGTGCATGAACCAATTCGGCGAGTTGGATGATTTTAGCCTTGGACTCGTCGAGTCCCTTCATGGACTCGGCGAGTCTGCTGTTCAGACAGCAACAAAATTCGATTTTAAGCAGTTTTTGCAAGTATAACAAGAAAACAAGCCTAGGCTCTGATACCACTGTTGGGTTTTGAGCATTCTAACACTCCTAAGTGTACATGCAACCCTAAATACCTTGGATCTATGTTTTCTCTATTATACATGTAACTATGATCTTTCCAAGGTATTACCCTATCTAGCATACAATCTTTGATACTTGGGTAATCAAATGGATAAAATACATACCTTTGTTTGATGTAGCTTGTGTTCATGAAGCATGAGTGCCTAGTGACCCAATTGTGACACCTCAAATGGTTCACACAACATCATATGCACTTGGAAAGACTTGAGAGAATATACACACTTCATGAAAATCGGCTAGCCCTTTCACACATACTCTAGTGGCCAATTTCATCCACAAAAAGATGCTTATATAGTTAGTGAAAATTAGGGTAAACCCTAATTGTCATGGCTTTCCATTTCCTTGGATCCATGGGTTCAAATATACCATGGAGCATCTTATGGGTTTTAGCCCAACTTAACAATCCATGGAGCATTAGCCCACTATACAAGTATGGATGATTTACATAATCAACCCATATATTTAATTAGTCTTCTTTTGATCACTTAATTAATTCTAGATTAATTCTTGATCAATACTAATTAATTAATCTTATTTATATATTAGAACTTATAATATATTAATAAACCTTAAGTGTTATTTCTCCCATTATAGTCTATCCAAATGCATGATGCCATGCAACCCAAATGGACCATGCCGGGTCGGGTCCAGTCTTACGAATTATAGTTATGGACTTAGATATTAATCCAACAGTTATTGCTATAGGTTGGGTCATCCAAACTTTTATTATTTAAAGAAATTGTTTCCTCATTTAGTGAATAAAAATCCAACTGATTACACTTTTGAAGTTTGTCAAATATCCAAACATGTTAGACATTATTATTCTCCAGTCCAGTATAAACCCTCTCATCTATTCTGTTTAATCCACTGTGATGTTTGGGGTCCCGCCAGAGTAAAAAATATCTCAGGTGGCGAGATGGTTTGTTACTTTTACCAATGACCATACTCCTGTTACTTGGGTCTTTCTAATGAAAGAAAAATCTGAAGTTGGGTAGATCTTCAAGAATTTTCATCAAATGGTAACTCCTTCATTACTATTATCTAGTTCGGTTCCAAACTATTTCTCGGGCGAAGCAGTTTTAACTGTTTCATACATTATTAATGGGATGCCTTCTCGAGTCATTTCCTTCAAAACTCCACACCAATCTCTTCAATCTAGCTTTCCCACATTCGAATTCTATCCCAGGTGGAACTTAAAATATTTGGTTGCACCTCATTTGTTCATAATCATCATCTAAATCATAGCAATCTTGATCCTAGATCATTCAATGTGTCTTTCTAGGATATTCCCCGAACCATCATGATTACAAGTGCTACTCTCCTTCCACTAAGAATTTATACCATTCCATGGATCTCACATTCTTTGAAGATAAACCTTATTATTCCAAAACCGATATTTAGGGGGAGAAATATGGGGAATATCAGTTTTTGGACTATCCTACCTTATTCCCTTCTGAGTCGATCCCACACATGGATATTCCCAACCTAATAGCAAGTTCGGTTGAATTCAATACCAACCAGTCAAAGCCAAGTTTTCCATAATTTGTCCCAAATCCATCAACAGATGAAACCTTAAATAATGATGCCCAAAAAGACTACATAGTATATACCTGGCGGCCGAGACTGCAAGCCAAAGTGGTAGAGCAAGTCAATACTGAAGCATACAGCCATGAATTTGTCCCAGATTCAACAGGTAATATTCAACCTAAAGAGTCTAGTTCTTATATTTCCCCTGACGAGTCAGTTGATCTAAATATTCCAATTGCCTTATGAAAAGGGAAGAGAAGTTGTACTATGCACCCAATTAGTAACTTTGTTTCATATGAAACACTTTCACCCAAATACAAAGATTTTGCTCTTTCAGTTTTAGAATTTCAGGTTCCTAGAAACTTTCAAGAAGCTATCTTAAAAAGGGAATGGGCAAATGCAATGAAGGAAGAAGTAAATGCCCTTCAAAATAGCAAAACTTGGGAGTACACTAACGTTCCACCTGGAAAATAGACTGTTGGGTGTAAGTAGGTGTTTGTTGTCAAGTACAACTCTGATGGAAGTGTAAGTCGATTTAAATCAAGACTAGTCGCTAAGAGCTTTACATAATCTTACGGGATCGACTATGCAGAAATGTTTGCTCTTGTGGCAAAACTAAACTCCATTCGTGTATTTCTCTCTTTTGTTGTGAACCTTGACTGGCTGTTACATCAACTTGACGTGAAAAACATATTCTTAAATGGGGTTCTAGAAGAAGTATACATGGATGTTCCACCGGGACTCGAGTCCCCAGAGGACAAAGGAATGGTGTGCAGACTTAGAATATCCTTATACGACCTGAAGCAGTTGCCTCGAGCATGGTTTGAAAAGTTGACCCAAGTGGTGAAATGATATGGATTCATTCAGGGGCAAATCGATCACACCAAACACTCCTGTGATGAACGAGTTGAGATAATGATTGTCTACGTGGATGATATCATTATAACTGGAGACTAGTAAGAGGAAATTAAGGAACTGAAACTCATATTAGGAAGAGTATTTGAAATAAAAGAACTGGGAAAACTTAAATACTTTCTTGGTATAGGAATTTCAAGATCAAGAAAGGGAATTTCTATATCCAAAAGTAAGTACACTCTCGATCTCTTGGAAGAAACTGGTTTATTCGGGTGTAAACCAATAAGTATACCAATGGAACCGAGAATTAAATTCCGAATAGGAAGCGAAGATGAGCAGGTAGCCAAAGAAAGATACCAAAGACTAGTGGGAAAATTAATCTATCTTGCACAAACAAGACCGGGCATCGGGTTCGCTGTGGGTATAGTGAGCAGGTTCATGAATGCCCCTACAACATGGCATATGAAAGCTGTTTTTCGAATCATCCACTACTTGAAAAAAAATCCAGGATATGGCCTATAGTTTAAAAAGACTAGTGATAGGGGAGTAAACATCTATACAGATGGTGACTGAGGAGGATTTTGTGTAGACGGACGATCAACTTCAGGCTATTGCACGTTTGTGTCGGGCAATCTGGTGACTTGGAGAAGTAAGAAGCAGTCCATGGTGGCTAGAAGCAATGTTGAGGCTGAATTCCAAGCAATGTGTCAAGGAATCTGTGAAGGAATATGGTTAAAACTAATGTGGAAGGAGCTAAAACTTGGAATTCTTAAGAAGATGACTTTATTCTGTGATAATAAAGCTTCAATTGAAATTGCAAGAAACCTTGTTCATCATGATTGCACAAAACATGTGGAGGTTGATTGTCATTTCATTACAGAAAAATTAGAATCTGGAATTCTGGCGTTGTCTTATGTTCCATTAGACTTCCAAATTGCTGATATTCTCATAAAGGCCCTTCCAAAGAATAAATTTGAAAATATGAAGAGCAAGTTGCATATGATTGAAATCCATATCCAACTTGAGGGGGAGTGAAGATTTATGTTATTTTCTCATTTGATTCTTTAATTAATCTGGAGGGGTAATGTTGTCATTCTGGGCTTTTAGGGTTAGGGCCGACCCCCTTTTTTCATATATATATATATATATATATATATATATATATATATATATATATATATATATATATATATATATATATATATATATATATATTTCATTCTTTTTAGTGTTTAATAATGTTGTTACAATAATGAATAAAGGATACGTGAAGTATTCTCTCCATCTCTTCCGTGTTCTACAACAGAGTCACTGAAATCATTAGAACTCATTCTCCTAATCATATTAGATTTCAACTTCTAAATTAATGTATTCTTATTTTGTAGTATATTGTGTCATTTTGTTTTGCTTGGACCTCATTCCAACTAAGCTTACTCTTCATCCCACAATGAAGCCATAATCCAATTATAGTTCATAATTATCTCTATTTGCTTAGGAATCATAATCTTATGTCGCTCTCTACATGTAGATTTTATTCTAAAGTAATTGTCTCATATACATTCCCTTAGTTCTTCCAAAATACTCTTAGAATGTTTCTATAGTCATCTAGTGACTTAACCATGTACTTAATTGGTATATTGTGATATGCTCATAGAATGATCATATACCAGGTCTTATGCATAATATGGCATAAATGATGGATTCACTTACCAATCAAACCGAGTATAAATCATTTCAGGAAGTTTAACCTATGAGCTAGGTCCTTTTGAGGCTGGCTCAAAATCAGTGCCATGTAACAATATAAAGGTTCCTCCAAAGGAATCTTCTATCTTGATCTCTTTCAAGATATTGTCAGTATATGCAAAAGGATATAAAACTTTTAACATTTATTATATCGATCTCTATAGATTTTACATTTCAAGAATGTATATTATCCTTCCTAAGTCTTTCATTTTAGAAACACATTCCAAGTCAAGGTGAAAACCCATGGCATGGTCAGAATGTACTTTCTCATGATTAAGTATGTCTCATTCATACAAGAGTAGGAATATCACTATGCTCCTACTAGTTCTTATTAAACACACATGTTCTATTCATTTTGATATAAAAACATACCTTGTGGTTTTACATTAAAATGATGATTGCAACATTGAGATGTTTGTTTTATATCCATAAGTGGATCGCAAGCTTTACACATTTTCTTAGGATAACATGGATTAAGAAAACCTCCTGGTTAATCTATATAGATATCTTTATGTAGATGTTTATTAAGAAAAGCAGTCTTTCTTAAAATCTGTTTGCTATATTTCATATTGAGAATATGAATTTATAGTAAACAATATACTTGTTGATCTAATTATAGCTACTTGTGGAAAAGGTTTGATCATAATAAGGACCATATTCAATGATATGAGTATGAGAAAATCATTTTATAACAAGTATTTCTTTAAATGTGTATAGTTATCCATGTAATGTATTCTTTCTAGAAGAATCACTTACTCTTTCTAGCCTAGATATAGGAAGGAAGTTCAATCAAGACCATACTTAATTATTATACATGGATTACATCTCATGTTCACGACTCTAAGTCATTAGTTAGATTCGAGATCTGACATAGCATCTTGGTATTTGATGGATTTTCTAGAAATCATCAATAAAATCTCATCAATGAGAGATTCCACATTTCTCAAGTAATAGATGATTCATACAACTAATGTGAACAATTTGTCTTTATGAATAGATATTATTCAGGTTTAACAATCCTTTGTTAAAGCTTGTGCCAACTATTACTACATCAGGTAATGTTTCTTGAGCTGGTTCAAGTTCCAAGTACCTCCCACTTGCTTTGTCATTAGAAGCTTGCTTTCTGTCAACTCATCTATCATAGGAATAAGAAAAATTTATTCTTGGTGGGTATGCTTATAATAATCTAAGCCACATTTAGAGTATTATATACAAATATGTATTTAGTAGATTTTGGGTTTAAAAGCTTTAGTCCAACATAGTCTATAAATCGATAAAAATGTAAGTAAGATAGGGATGGAGCCTTTCCATACAAAATGTTATAAAGAAAATGTTATATCTACTAGTTAGTCAGTGTTTGTACTCAAGGTACAATTGATAGTGTTCTAGGTGTTATCCCAAGGAAATAAAAGGAAGATATTTCTATCGATTAGAAAGAAAATCATATCAAGTAAGATTTAATTCATCCTTATTATCATTAAGGCCTTAGATAGTTCTTACCGGTTTATATCTCAACTTTATACTTGAAAGCTTCAACAAATATATCATAATTATGCTTTACCATGTAAAATATAATTATAACTACTATAGTTGTCAATAAAGTTGATTTGATATCTTGTGTGAAATCTTAAACGTTCATTAAAAAGTAAGTTATATACCATAGTGTATAGTTCCTTAATAGATTATTTTCTCTACTACTTGGTGAAAAAATCATTAGGAATCTTTTATATATAAATAAGATTTACATATGTCAAATAAACTACATTATTTGCCTTCAAAGATCCCTTTCCTGAAGTTGGAATATGTGAATGTTATTTATATAATAAAGATAACAATGTCAAAGCTGAGATTGATTTAAAACAAGTTTAAGTCAAAAGTATTTTGCATATAGAACTTGATATTTATAAAACATTGATATGCAATTAATAATTCTAATTAAGAGGTATAGTCTCATAAACAAAATTTTAATCATTTTTGAATATGAAGGTGATCGTTATGAAAAATGATTTATGTAACAACGTAAATTTTCAAAACAATTTTTCATTTTTAAAACATAATATAACTCATAATGTAATCTCAAAACTCAAATGTATCAATATTATCTCAGTAAAACAAATCCCAAAATCTCAAATATATAAATCTATATCAGTGTGTACAAATCATGCCGACGCCTTCCCACGATCCTCGCTGGTACCTGAAACACATATCACATAACACGGTAAGCATAAATGATTAGTGAGTTCCACAAAATACCTCATACAACACATACGGCAATCAAGGCTATAACTCGGTACGACCCTCCGGTCGATGTGTCTCAGCGGGACCCTCCAGTCCCGTAACTCGTTGGACCCTCCAGTCCGATCTATATATCACATAACATACATATATCACAATGCACATAATCTCAAACATACACATACACATAAGACCCTCTGGTCTGCACATAGATACCACTCTAGGTAATGTATAGCGAGAAGACTCACCTCGTATGATGTCTAGTAAACTCTCATGCTCGATATCCCGATCTAGCCTCCTCCTATCAAAATGATAATATCTCTAATCAATACTTTCTTTATGTTATCATCTCTAAAGAATGGGTAGAAGACCATTCTACCCCTCCATAACATCTCTTGAATCAGTTTGACCTAAACCTTAAGTTCAACTCAAGTCAACTCCAGTTAACGGTCCAACTTTGACCAGACCCGCCGAGTGCACATAGGTGACTCGGCGAGTCTATGCGTGTCCTCTAAATCCTCCTAACGCCTCACTCGACCCACTGAGTTAACCTTTCACTCGACGGGTTACCACTGGTCATGAATCACGGGGCAACCCGACTCGACATGTTGAGTCCTCTTATGGACTCGGCGAGTTTCCTCCATGGCAATACTCAAATGATCTTCTGAGGTTAGATATGTTTCTCTAAATTATAGATTTGACCTTCTAACACCCAAAAGTCACGTAAAGGTCCAATGTTTATGTTCATGCAACACTCATATGGCTCTAATTCATGAAATTGCTCTAAAAATGGCAACCTAGATTCTAAACTCCCATGGGACTGCATAAAGCTGGATGATTGGGACTCTCTGGACCTCTCAAGGTCCAGATCTAATGCCTATTCCACATTAGGACTTCACATACTCTAGATTCAAGTAATCTACAATACAGAAGAAAAGGGTCGAATTGCTACCTCAAAGTGAAGCTTTTTGCCTTAATGTCTCAGAATAACAACCTCCTCTGGTCCTTCTTGCTGGAACTCTCCTTCTCCTTTGCAAAGTCACACCAAATGGCTTAAGATGGCTCTTTATCTCACTCTATATGCTCAAGCTCACTAGGGTTCTTTCTCTTGGATGGGTAGCCGCAATTGAAGGCTATAAGGACCTTTAAATAGGTTGCAAGCCCAAAGATTTAGGGTTTATGTCCACAATGCGGACCCGTCGAGTCGACTCGCCGACTCATTGAGTCTATTCATTAATCTGAGTCATCAGTTGTAATCCTACTCGACAAGTCTAGGCGTCAACTCGTCGAGTCCTTCTTCTTAACTCAAAATTAATAATTAAAATATGATACCTAGAAATCTGGATGTTACAATTCTCCCCCACTAGAATCAGACTTCGCCCTCGAAGTATCGCTCTACAAACAACTCTGGATGCTGCTCCCGCATCTCCATCTCTGGCTCCCAAGTCAGCTCGGACCCTCTCCGGTGTTGCCACTTGTAACATCCGGATTTCCAGGTATGCTATTTTATCATTTATTTGGAGTTTGTGGAGGGACTCGGTGAGTTGATGCTTAGACTCTCCGAGTAGGATCGTGAATCATTATCCGGGTTAATGACCAGACTCGACGAGTTCATGGATGGACTCGGGCGAGTCCGTGCTGTTTAATGAAACACTAATTCTCAGGGTTTGAGACCTATTTAAAGGGGCTTATAGCCACCATTTGCGGCTACCAGACCCCAGAGAGAAACCCTAAGAGATCTAGAGTGTTTGTGAGGAAGGAGAGGCCATTTTTGATCCTTGTATTGGTATTATTGCAAGAAGAAGGTGACCAAGGCAAGAGGAGGCTGAAGAGGGTGCTATTCTAGTGATTTCAGAGTCCAGAGACTTCATCTTGAGGTATATATTCGACCCTTCTTCAGTTTTGGTGTTGATTCTTAGAGTTCGGGTTTTCTAGCCCCTTTAGAGGATGGATATGTGGAGCATTTGGTCCCTTATCGTGTTAGGGCTTTGGATCTGGATCCAAAGAGGTCCGGAGGCCTTAATCCCTTTGATCTTTATGAGTTATATTGGGATATATGAGCTTGGGATGCCATTTTGAGGTTATTTCTTCAAATGGAGCCTTTGGGCCTTTGCATGAGCATCAAGACCTAGACTTTACGTGCTTATTTTTCTTGGGAAGGTTAGATCTATGGATTAGGAGAACGGATCTGACCTCAGGAGGTCATTTGAGTTGGAGCATGGCATGAACTCGCCGAGTCCAAGAACAGACTCGACGAGTAGGGTTAGGTTTTCCTCGTGAATCACAGAGTTGGTAGCTCACCGAGTTAGGGGAATGACTCGGTGAGTCAGAGGGAATTAGATGACTTGATTTCACGATGGAACTCGCCAAGTTTATAATGGGACTCGACGAGTTGAGTAGGGGTGGCCCCGCGATTCGTGCCAGGTGTTACTCGTCGAGCAGGGGGAAAGACTCGACGTGTCAAGCGAGGCTAGAGGGATACTGGTGGACACGTGTGGACTCGCCAAGTGGCCCAAGTGCACTCGACGACTTGGGTCAAAGTTTGACCATTGACATTTGTTGACTTTTAGGGTTTGGTCAACAATGGGGTCTTTGGGTTATTTGAAGGGTAAAATGGTCTTTCATCCTTTTGAGAGGACGTATAAGAGTTTGGTCTAGCATGTGAGAGTCGTATTGATTAGGGTATTTATTTCATGTGATTAGGCAGAGGCTAGACGAGTGGTTACCGAGTCAGAGATTTTCCGAGATATCCGAGGTGAGTCTTCTCACTATACTTTACCTTGAGTAGGTAACCAGAGTTATGTGACAAAGTATTTTGTATGCTATGTATG
Source organism: Lactuca serriola (assembly GCF_051521515.1). Classification (NCBI taxonomy): domain Eukaryota; kingdom Viridiplantae; phylum Streptophyta; class Magnoliopsida; order Asterales; family Asteraceae; genus Lactuca; species Lactuca serriola. Next base: position 227,796,349 of record NC_136410.1, on the reverse strand, counting down.
TTATGTGTTGCATTGCATTATTTCTATGTGATTTATGCTGTGCATGTTACAAAGTTAGGACCGGAAGGTCGACAGAGTTAGGACCAAAGGGTCCACAGAGTTAGGGCCAGAGGCCCACAGAGTTATAGCCTCGAGTGGCTAATACGTGTTACATGTGGTATTTTGGGGAACTCACTAAGCATTTATACTTACAGTGTTATGTGTTGTGTGTTTCAGGTACTAGTGACGATTGCAGGAAGGCGCCAGCATGATTTGTACACACACGAGGAGTTTTATTATGATTTGATCTTGGGATTTATGTTAAGATAATATTGATACATTGTTTTTGAAAAGTGTTTATGAATGAAATCAGATGGTTTTAAAAAGTGAAAAATTGTTTTAAATTTTATGGTGTTACAAGTTGGTATCAAAGCCTTGGTTTGAGGGATTCAGATGCATCTTCGGGCGTATCTGAACTCAAACTGAGGATTTGATGAAATTTTTTGATAATAAAACAATTTTTAAAGAGTAAAAAGAGTTTTGAGACAAATGAACAGAGCCGTGTGTATGATCAGCTAGCGCCCGTATGGTGATTTCCCAAAATACCCTTATAATAAGTGTTATGAGATATGTGATGCTATGCTATATGATGAGTTGTGTTATGCATGCTAGAGTAGACTAGGTATTCTTATTAGGACTAGAGTGGCCTGATATGTGATGCCTTAGTCTAGGAGTTTTGCTGCTAGGGATGCTTGAGAGTGTTTAGATAGCAGCGAGGTGCTTATGGGAGATCTGCTAGCGAGTAGTATATGATTAGAGAGAGTAGAGTACTTGGGATTTGGGACTCTGGGAGGAGGACTTAGGGTGAATGATGATGCAGTGTGGACGGTAGTATTGGGTCCGTACTACTGAAGACACTGGATCAGTGTGTAGTCCAAGTAAGAATACTTAGAGTACTAAGGAACAAGTAGGGTGGAGTTATCGAGTGTGATTATGCTCGAGCGAGTCCCTGATGTTCTTATGTTGTATTTCAGAGATAGATCATCGTTGGGACACGCCACACGCCAGAGAGCAGCAGTACAAGTGATGAGGAGATCCGTAGGATCATTCATGAGGAGGTGGCTGCGGCCATCAGAGCTGAGATTCCGGAGATGTTTGGCTCTATTAAGACCACTATGATCAAGACTAGGCCGCAAGGGGGTGACTCGTTGCTGTTTCGGGAGTTCAGCAACACGAAGCCACCAGAGTTTGATGGGACGCAGGTGGCGACTGCTGCGATGAGATGGGTTTATGATATTGAGGGGTGTTTCTACACGTGTTCGTGTCCAGAGCATTTGAGGGTCAGATTCGCGCTGAACCAGCTTCGCTTGAGAGCGAAGGACTAGTGGAAGTTTGTGACGGTTCATTATATGCTTGCGGAGCTTGGTGCAGTGACCTGGGAGAGGTTTACTGCTATGTTTCGAGATAAGTACGTTCCCCAGGTGGAGAGGGAGCATTTGGCACAGGAGTTTCTGACCCTCAAGCAGGGTACTGAGTCCGTTATAGTGATTACCAGGATGTTCCATGAGAGGGCGATGTTCTGCCCTGAGCACGTGTCTACCGAGCAGGCACGTATGATTCGGTATCTGAGTATTCTGAGGAGGGATATACGGGAGTTCGTGGCGAACTCATCATACCGGACATTTGTCGAGCTCCAGGAAAATGCTCGGAAGAGGGAGATAGAGCTGGAGACTCAGGCCAGGGAGGAGGCGGAGTCTCAAGGGAGGGATCGGCGGCCGGCACAGTCCCAACCGACAGCCAAGCGGGCCAAGCCCGCCGATCCGAAGTCGGGGAACCAGAAGGGCCGCACTTGTGGCAAGTGCGACAAGGGGCATGATGGAGTTTGTAGGGCGGGTTCTTGCTACAAGTGTGGAAAAGAGGGGCAGATGGCTAAGGACTACCCCAAGGGGTTTGTAGTATGTTTTCAATGCAACCAGACCAGACACCGGAAGGCCGAATGTCCGTAATTGCGAGGGTCAGCACAGGGAGCTTCTCAGGGATCTGCCCATGCTGCTGTTAGAGCTTCAAAGAGTCGGCCGGTAAAGACCGAGGCACCGAAGGCACGAGGGAGAGCTTTCCAGTTGACCGCGGAGGAGGTCCGTGCAGCGCCCGATGTCGTGGCTGGTATGTATTCTTTCATGTATTTATTTTGATGTTGAGATATTGTGCTTATATGATAGTATGCTTAGGTACTTTTCTTGTGTGTTCTGTACCTGCCTTGGTGTTATTTGACTCGGGTGCGAGTCGGTCTTTTGTATCTTTGGCTTTTAGTCAGCACATCAATGTTAGTCGAGAGGCGTTAAGTCAACCTCTGAGAGTTTCCATAGCTGACGAGAGGGCGGTGTATGCCACAGAGGTGATCCGAGGATGTGTACTCGAGATCTTCGGTGTTGAGTTCCTGATTGATTTAGTTCCTATTGCGATGGGAGATGTTCGTGTCGTTGTGGGCATGGACTGGTTGAGCAAATTCGGAGCGGTTATCGACTACGAGCGACAGCTGGTGACCATATGAGACCCTAGTGGGGGTGTTCCTACCGTGTACGGCGAGGGTACACGTTCTGAGTCGGCATTTTGTTCGGCCGCTAGAGCGAGGCAGAGTCTACAGCTGGGCTATAGTGGGTTTGTGGCGTATGTGATGGATACAAGGGTTGATTCAGAGAGACCGAGGTCAGCTGATGAGGTTCCGATAGTGCGAGAGTTCCCAGATGTTTTCCTAGAAGAGTTGCCGGGTGTGCCTCCCGAGAGGCAAGTAGAGTTTCGTATCGATTTGGTTCCGGGGGCTTCGCCTATCGCCTTGCGCCTCCAGAGATGCAAGAGTTATCCTTGCAGCTTTAGGAGCTGCTGGGGAAGGGATTTATTCGGCTGAGCAGTTCGCCGTGCGGAGCGCCTATCCTTTTTGTCAAGAAAAAGGATGGTTCTCACCGGATGTGCATTGATTATGGAGAGTTAAACAAGCTAACGTTCAAGAACCGTTGCCCTTTGTCGAGGATCGACGATTTGTTCGATCAGTTACAGGGAGCGTCTTGGTTCTCCAAGATTGATTTGAGGTCTGGATATCACCAGATGAGGGTACGAGATGAGGATATCCAGAAGACAGCCTTCAAGACTCGTTATTAGCATTACGAGTTCGTGGTGATGCCTTTCGGGCTCACCAATGCACCAGCGGCGTTCATGGATCTCATGAACAGAGTGTGCAGGCCGATCTTGGATCGCTCGGTGATCGTGTTCATCGACGATATATTGGTGTATTTGAGATCCAGAGAGTAGCATGAAGAGAATTTGAGGGAGATCCTCGGAGTTTTGAGATCGAAGAGGCTTTATGCCAAATTCTCCAAGTGTGATTTCTGGTTACGAGAGGTCCAGTTCCTAGGGCACCTCGTTAACCAGAATGGGATATTGGTCGATCCGGCTAAGATTGATGTAGTGATAAGTTGGGAGGTGCAGAGATCGCCCTCAGAGATCAGGAGCTTCTTAGGGTTGGCAGGCTATTATCGGAGATTTATCAGAAATTTCTTCAAGATCGCAGCGCCACTCACCAGGTTGATACGGTAGGGTGTTGCTTTTTCATGGGGCCCAGAGCAGCAGGTCTCCTTCGAGACACTTCACCAGAGATTGTGCGAAGCCCCGGTGTTAGCCCTTCCGGAGGGGATGGAGGACTTTGTGGTGTATTGTGACGCGTCGATATCGGGGCTAGGAGCGGTGCTGATGCAGACAGGGCATGTGATAGCATACGCATCAAGGCAGCTAAAGCCTCATGATACAAGGTATCCCTCCCATGATCTAGAGTTGGGGGCAGTGGTGTTTTCCCTCAAGATCAGGCGCCACTATCTGTATGGGGTTCGGTGTACTATATACATGGACCACAAGAGCTTGAAGTATTTGATGGACCAGCCCAACCTGAATATGCGCCAGAGGAGATGGTTGGATGTGGTGAAGGATTATGATTGTGAGATCCTGTACCACCCGGGAAAGGCTAACGTTGTAGCTGATGCTCTGAGTCATAGGGCAGAGAGCGCCCCCATTCGAGACGTTTGCATGAGATTGACAGTGATGACTCAGGTGTTTGACACCATTCGGGAGGCTCAAGCCGAGGCCATGAGAACGGAGAACCGCAAGAGAGAGAGGGTGGTCGGTCAGGTATCGGAGTTTGTTACCGATGGTCGAGGGCTTATGACCTTTTAGGGTTAGATTTGGGTGCCGTTTGAGGGAGGGGCACATACCATTTTGATGGAGGAAGAGCATAGATCTAGATTCTCGATCCATCCCGGGGCCACTAAGATGTATTTGGACCTGAAGAGAGAGTATTGGTGGCCTTGTATGATAAGGGTTGTCGCATGGTTTGTAGAGAGGTGCTTGACCTGTTGCAGGGTTAAGGCAGCGCACCAGCGTCCGCATGGTAAGTTGCAGCTATTAGAGGTTCCTGAGTGGAAGTGGGGACAAATCACGATGGATTTTATCACCAAATTGCCGAGGACTGCGAGAGGTGTCGATGAAATTTGGGTGATTGTGGACAGGTTGACGAAGACTGCTCACTTTCTTGCTATTAGTGAGAGCACTTCTGCAGAGAGGCTGGCAGAGTTGTATGTGAGGAAGGTGGTATCGCGGCATGGAGTACCGATCTTGATCGTTTCATATTGAGATGTGCGTTTCACTTCGAGGCTAGCAAAGTGAGCGAACGATTCAGACACTTGAGGATATGCTTCGGGCATGCGTGTTGGACTTCGGGGGAAGTTGGGACACGTATCTGCCGTTGGCTGATTTTTCTTATAACAACAACCATCATGCGAGTATTGGTATGCCTCCCTTTGATTTGTTGTATGGGAGGAGGTGTCAGAATCCTATTTGTTGGGGAGAGGTAGGGCAGCGAGTGATGGGTAGCATGGAGATAGTGCTGCAGACGACTGAGAAAATCCAGCGGGTCAGGCAGAGGTTACTGATGGCTCAGAGTCGCCAGAAGAGCTACGCGGATCGTCATCTCTCAGAACTCGAGTTTCAGGTTGGTGATTTCGTACTCCTGAAGGTATCTTCTTGGAAGGGGGTGATCCGCTTCAGGAAGAGGGGCAAGCTAGGGCCCCGGTATATTGCTCCATTCAGGGTGATTGTGAGAGTAGGCAGGGTAGCATACCGGTTGGAGCTACCTGTGGAATTGGGACAGATTCATGATACCTTTAGGGGAAGTTCAGGTGGATGCGAGCCTGAACTATGTTGAGAGACCGTTTGCGATTTTGGATCAGAAGATCAAGGTTCTGAGGAACAAGGAAGTGCCCCTGGTGCAGGTCCAGTGGCAACATCGGAAAGGGTCCGAGCTGACATGGGAGCCGGAGCGAGAGATGCATGAACAACATCCAGAGTTGTTTGCAAAGTAAGACTTCGAGGGCGAAGTATGATTCTAGTAGGGTAGAATTGTAACATCCGGATTTCCAGGTATGCTATTTTATTCATTTATTTGGAGTTTGTGGAGGGACTTGGCGAGTTGAAGCTTAGACTCGCCGAGTAGGATCACAAATCATTATCCGAGTTAATGATCGGACTTGGCGAGTTCATGGGTGGACTCGGCGAGTCCATGCTGTTTAATGAAACCCTAGTTCTCGGGGTTTGAGACCTATTTAAAGGGGCTTATAGCCACCATTTGCGGCTACCAGACCCCAGAGAGAAACCCTAAGAGATCTAGAGTGTTTGTCAGGAAGGAGAGGCCATTTTTGATCCTTGTGTTGGTATTATTGCAAGAAGAAGGTGACCAAGGCAAAAGGAGGCTGAAGAGGGTGCTATTCTAGTGATTTCAGAGTCCAGAGACTTCATCTTGAGGAATATATTCGACCTTTCTTTAGTTTTGGTGTTGATTCTTAGTGTTAGGGTTTTCTAGCCCCTTTAGAGAATGGATATGTGGAGTATTTGGTCCCTTCTTGTGTTAAGGCTTTGGATCTGGATCCAAAGAGGTCCATAGGCCTTAATCCCTTTGATCTTTAGGAGTTATATTGGGAGATATGAGCTTGGGATGCCATTTTGAGGTTATTTCTTCAAATGGAGCCTTTGGGACTTTGGATGAGCATCAAGACCTAGACTTTACGTGCTTTATTTGCTTGGGAAGGTCAGATCTATGGATTAGGAGAACGGACCTGACCTCAGGAGGTCATTTGAGTTGGAGCATGGCATGAACTCGCCGAGTCCAAGAACAGACTCGACAAGTAGGGTTAGGGTTTCCTCGTGAATCACAGAGTTGGTAGCTCGTCAAGTTAGGGGAATGACTCGGTGAGTCAGAGGGAATTAGATGACTTGAGTTCACGATGGAACTCGCCGAGTTCATAATGGGACTCGACGAGTTGAGTCGGGGAGGCCCCGCGATTCTTGCCAGGTGTAACTCGTCGAGCAACAAGAAACACTCGACGTGTCAAGCGAGGCTAGAGGGATACTGGTGGACACGTGTGGACTCGTTGAGTCGCCTAAGGGCACTCGATGAGTCGGGTCAAAGTTTGACCGTTGACTTTTGTTGACTTTTAGGGTTTGGTCAACAATGGGGTCTTTGGGTTATTTGAAGGGTAAAATGGTCTTTTATCCTTTTGAGAGGACGTATAAGAGTTTGGTCTAGCCTGTGAGAGTCTTATTGATTAGGGTATTTATTTCATGTGATTAGGCGGAGGCTAGACGAGTGATTACCGAGTCAGAGATTTTTCGCGATATCCGAGGTGAGTCTTCTCACTATACTTTACCTTGAGTAGGTAACTAGAGTTATGTGACAGAGTATTTTGTATGCTATGTATGTTATGTGTTGCACTGCATCATTTCTATGTGATTTATGCTGTGCATGTTACATAGTTAGGACCAGAAGGTCCACAGAGTTAGGACCAGAGGGTCCACAGAGTTAGGGCCAGAGGGCCCATAGAGTTAAAGCCTCGAGTGGCTAATACGTGTTACATGTGGTATTTTGGGGAACTCACTAAGCATTTATGCTTACAGTGTTATGTGTTATGTGTTTCAGGTACTAGTGACGATCGCGGGAAGGCGCCGCCATGATTTGTACACACACGAGGAGTTTTATTAGGATTTGATCTTGGGATTTGTATTGAGATAATATTGATACATTGTTTTTGAAAAGTGTTTATGAATGAAATCAGATGGTTTTAAAAAGTGAAAAATTGTTTTAAGTTTTATGGTGTTACACCACAGGACATGAACCAGGGGCACCTCCTTGTTCCTAAGAACCTTGATCTTCCGATCCAAGATCGCGATCAGCCTCTCAATGTAATTCAGGCTCGCATCCACCTGAATATCCTCTAGCGGTACTATTGCCGTCTCATCGGCTATACACTTCCTCAACCGGGATACGTGGAAGGTATCATGTATGTGGGTCCACTCCGTAGGTAGCTCCAAACGATATGCTACCTTGCCCTCCCTCGCGGTCACCCTGAAAGGACCAATATACCGGGGCCCTAGCTTGCCCCTCTTCCTGAATCGGATCACTCCTTTCCAAAGACATACCTTCAGGAGCATGAAGTCTCCAACCTGGAACTCGAGCTCGGATCGTCGTCTATCCGCGCAACTCTTCTGGCGACTATGGGCCATCAGTAACCTCTGTCTGACCTGTTGAATCTGCTCAATCGTCTTAAACACTATCTCAGTGCTACCCATTACTCGCTGTCCTACCTCTCACCAACAAATGGGGGTCCTACACCTCCTCCCATATAATAGCTCAAAGGGAGGCATACCAATACTCGAGTGGTGGTTGTTGTTGTAGGAAAACTTAGCCAAGGGTAGGTATGTATCCCAACCTCCACATGTAGCACCTGGTTCTTGGTATGAATTCTCTATAATTAATTCATTAAATATTTTGTATTTGGCCTTGGACTCGGCGAGTTGAAGGACAAACTCGCCGAGTAGAAGCGGGATGGCACGCGGGACGTAAGTGATGGACTCGACGAGTAGACCCTGTCTGGACAAAAACCCTAATCCGAAGGTTTTCACCCTATTTAAGCACCTTAACTCAGTCTATCGTGTCCCTAACACTCTCTTTAAGCTGCAGATCGAAACCCTAGCCATTTGTGTGTGTGCTAAGGCCATTTTTGGTGTTCTTGTATGGGTTGTAAGCTTGGAAGGAAGAAAAGGAGCTTGGGAATCTAGTTAACGCTTGCTGATCCAGAAATCTTACTTCATTTTCAGCATCTTCAAGGTAAAATGCCCCTGTCTTGACTCATCTATGTGTTTGTTCATCTTTAACTTGGGATTTCTATGAGTGTCTAAGTAATTCTTAGATTTGGAAGTGTTGAGTGGGATTTGAGTTCAGATCTGGACCATAAGAGGGGTCTCATGGCATAAAGGTGTCAACTTTAGGGCCATGAGAGCCCCATGCAGATTGTAGAGCATTGTATATGGATTTTGAGCTAAAAACCCCATGCATGTGCATCAAGTTTGGAACTTTACGTATAAAATGGACATTAGGTAGCCAGATCTATGGTTTTGGTGTGTTAGATCTCATTTAAATCGACTGTATGGAATTGGTCAAGGTTGGACTCGACGAGTTGTTCTTGGAACTCGACGAGTCGGTGACCAATGTACACCAAACCCTTTCTGTGAATAGGTCAGGGTTAGGAAGGAAGTCCCTTGTTGATTTGGACTTGAAAAGGGACCTAGACCTCAAAGGACTCAATGAGTGGACTGAGCAGACTCGGCGAGTCCAAGGAAATCTTCTTAAGGATGAAGATGAACTCGACGAGTTGTTCATCAACTCGACGAGTCGAGGGCAAAACTTGTTCATCGGATGAAGGTGAACTCGACGAGTTGTTGATCAACTCGGTAAGTCGGATGAGTTTTCATGCGATGTTCATAGGAGAGAAGAACTCGTCGAGTTGATGGCCCAACTCGAAGAGTAGGGTCGTGGATGGGGACGAGTAAAGGGTGAGGGACTCAGCGAGTTGGCGGCCCAACTCGGAAAGTCGGGTCAACTTGAAGTTGACTTTTACTGGACTTGGACTAACCCTATTTAGGGTTGCATGTGCAGTATGTTGACTTGAAGCTTATCGTGTAGGGATCAAGGAGTTGAAGGGAGTCGACTTGTGCACCGAGGAGAATTCAAACACTGCACGACATTGAGGTGAGTTACCTTCCAGTAGGGGTGGGTCTAAGGCCACAATGCCGGCCCACCAAAAGGGGAGTATTTAGAAGATAATCGTCTTTGTGATAATTATCTTGGTCTGGTTATGTGATTTATCTGATTGATATGCTATGTGTATAGTAGGGATTTGTTTCCCTGACAATGGTCTTTAGGACCAAAGGGTAGGTCAGTACCCGAATATGCCTGACTGTATGCTTATACTTGTTGATTGTATGCTAGTGGTAGGGGGTGGAATAGTCCCTAGTTACCGGTTGAAAGATACCGACGATGGTTACCGGTTGAAAGATACCGATGATGATTACTGGTTGAAAGATACCGATGATGATTACTGGTTGAAAGATACCGATGAAGATTACCGGTTGATAGATACCGACGGTATTGTATGGTATGTGGTATGATGGGGGAACTCACTAAGCTTCGTGCTTACCGTTTTAGTTTTGGTTTCAGGTACCTCTTCGTCAAAGGGGAAAGAGTCGGCGGCGTAGCGGCGCATCACACACATGGTTTCCGCACTGTATTTTCTGGGATTGTACTCTGATTTTCTTTGTTATGATGACATTGTTTTGAGACATGACTTTGTGTTTTATAATTAATGTAACTTTGACAATGTTTTGGTAAAACGCCTCATGACATGTTAAATTTTAAAATGAAATTGTTGGCCTCGAAATTTGGGATGTTACAAGTTGGTATCAAAGCCCTGGTTTGAGGGATTCAGACACACTCTTGGGGGTGTCTGGACTCAGACCGAGGGACTAAAAGATTTTTACAAGGAAAATGGTTTTCAAAAATCTAACTTGGAAATTTTAAGAAAGACGAAGTGTGTGATGCGTGCGACCGGCTGGGCTCAAGTAAGTTTTCCCCATGATACCCATACTCGTTGTGTTATGTTACATGATATATGACTCTGAGAAATGCATGCTAGATTAGGGCTAAGGATATAGGAAGATGCCTTGGATGCCTGTTGTATGAGCTATATGCTAGGACTGCTTAGCTAGCGGTAGAATAGCCTGGTTAGGTTATGCTTGTTGTGGTTACTCAATGCACGAATGCTGCTTGCTTTGCGCTATGGAGGTTTTGGCCAACTTCGACTAACTAGTGAACGGATAGGTAGCAGTATCCACAAGTTAGTTAGGGGGATGCGGTAAGGACTCCTAATGCAGCTGAGGGCGGAGAGTAAGTCGGAGAATGCCCTAGGGAAGCCTAGGATGAGATCAGTAGGAAGGGTATCGGAAACAAGGGACTTGGTGAAGTCGAAGAAATCCTTGAGGAAAGTACGGATAGATGTGGAAGGTAGTATGGGCCCGTACTACTAGAAGCAGAGGATCGGACTTTAGGGGCAGTGGTGCGCCAGATTTTCATGGGGCAAAGGACCCCATTGCTGCCAGACGATGGATTGCGGACATTGAGTCTGCACAGCTGACCAACTTCTGCACCAAGGGGTCGAAGGCACGATTTGCATCAGGGAGTTTGAGGGACCGGGCTAGGGATTGGTGGGAGTCGGTTGGTGACCTTCTGGGAGCCTCGGCTGTTGAGGCTATGTCATGGTCGGATTTTGTGACCCGGTTCAGAGTAGAGTTTGCGCCAGCAGTAGAGCTCCAACAGCTGGCCAGAGAGTTTTTGGACATGAGACAGACGACGAAGTCTATGGCGGAGATCACCACCAAGTTTCGGGAGAGGGCATTGTTGGTGCCCCAGTATGCGGGGGATGAGGATATGCAGAGGAGCCGCTACCACGACATGCTACGGGCTGATATTCGAGAGCATGTTAGTTTCTCTGATTGCCCTACCCTAGATTCCATGATTGCCAGGGCTAAGGAGAGGGAGATTGATTTGGAGCACATATGGAAGAGGAAGGCCGCTGAGGGGCTGACGATGGGGGCTTCGGGGAAGAAGCCGAAGGGATCCGATGGTAGGCCGAAAGGCCAGTCAGGGCGGGACCACTTTGGGAAATGCGGTCGGTCACATGAGGGAGTTTTCTGCACTAGGCCGGGTTCAGGCTACTATAAGTGCGGCAAGGTTAGGCATTTTGGCAGAGATTGCACTGCCCCTACTCCTGCGGTTCATACATCATACCTGATTTGATTCCGTTGCAATCAGAGGAGTCATAAAAATGCCAATTGCCTCAGATTGACAGCAGCAGCAGCAGCGCCGGCAGTGGCGCCAACGTCAGCGACAACACGGGTTATGGATGGCCTGAAGGTTAGGTCGGAGGCTCCAGTGGTTCGGAGCCGAGCATTTCAGCTGACAATCGATGAGGCACGCGCTGCACCTGATGTGGTGATGGCTATGATTTCTTATTTACGCTTTTATGTTATGTCGCTGTGATTTAGATATATTGTGTGCACTGTTTAGGATCATTCCATGTGAACGGTATCCCAGTTCAGGTGTTGTTTGATTCGGGTGCCACCCTATCATTTGTCTCTCTTGCACTTAGCAAGAAGTTTCCTGAGTCTTCGGGCATGTTGGATTGCCCTCTGGAGGTTGAGATTGCGGACGACCGATCTGTATGAGCATCAGAGGTCTACTGGGATTGTGTTTTGAGACTGTTCGAGGAACGCTACCTAGTGGACTTGGTTCCCATTCCTTTGCGGGGGAACAAGGTTATTATTGGTATGGATTAGTTGAGCCCCAATGGGGCAGTGATTGACTGCGCGCAACAGTTATTGCGGATCAGGACCCCAAGTGGGGGAGAGCTGGTGGTTCAGGGTGAGAGGCCACAACAAGGACCAACTTTATGTTCGGCAGCAAGAGCTAGGCGCTACCTTCAGCAGGGTTGCGCAGGATATGTCACCTATGTTATGGATACCCGAGAGGCGGGTAAGGCGACGGTGGGCGATGTGACCGTGGTGCGGGAGTTTGAGGATGTATTCCCCGAGGAGTAGCCTGGGATACCTCTGGAGAGGCAGGTGGAGTTTAGGATTGAACTAGGCCCTAGTGCGGCCCCGATAGCCAAGGTGCCGTATCGGTTGGCTCCTCTTGAGATGCAGGAGTTGTCTACACAGCTGCATGACCTGTTAGACAAGGGATTCATCAGACCGAGTAGTTCACCATGGGGAGGCCCGATTCTGTTTGTGAAGAAGAAGGACGGTGTCACACCCCCAAACCAAGGATGGCGGAAACGTCCAGGGGTGGAGGACTTCATGTACAGTATCACAACAACGTGTATAATAGTGCTCAAAGTATTTACAACCATCATAAATATAATTGAAAGAGTTACATCAAAGTGTATGTTTACATGTTTCAAAATCAATTACAATATGATGACAAAAATAAATTGTTGACGGTTTATCGTCCCATCCTCAAAGCGCTGAAATTTTCCTGTTTCACTGATTTCCTGAGAATACAAGTAGTTTTGAAAAGTGTCAACACAAAGGTTGGTGAGTTCATAAGAGTTTTGTTTGGAGTAGAAACCGTTTTCCTTATTAAAATCGATGAAGTTTGATTTCCAGAAAATGCAATATTTTCTTAGTTAAGTGTAAACAGAATAATCCCAAATGATACGTTGATGTATTCTAGATTTACCCGTAGATTTCCCCTATAATTGTCCAGCATATATAAGTTATATAAGATTTAGGTTAGATAAAACGTCGAATGTAATGGGTCCGCCCTAGGTCCACAACCAAACAAGGAACAGGAGATGAGGCGGGCACCACCAATTCCAAGCCAATCCAGACTAAATTCTTGTATGACTCAAGCATATACGCTCAACGATTATAGTTGAAGTCTAACCATATGAAAATCTATTGTGATTATAACCTATACATATCATAGTTCACCGGGGAGTAATAGGGATTAGAGAACCTGAACTATGCATATGATTAGCTTATCAAATGTGATGGTGATGGTGAATATAACCTATACATATCATAGTTCACCGGGGAATAATAGAGATTAGTGAACCTGAACTATGCATATGAATAGCTTATCGGAAGTGATGTGAATATAACCTATTTGATGTATTAATGTGAATATAACCTATACATATCATAGTTCACCGGGGAATAATAGAGATTAGTGGACCTGAACTATGCATATGAATAACTTATCGGAAGTGATGTGAATATAACCTATTTGATGTATTAATGTGAATATAACCTATACATATCATAGTTCACCGGGGAATAATAGAGATTAGTGAACCTGAACTATGCATATGAATAGCTTATCGAAAGTGATGGTGAATTCCTTTCTTGTAATTAAGTTCTTAGAGTAGATGAAACATAAACTATACCTATTATAGTTTATTACTTTGTTGGTAATACGTATTTACCATAACTATACCAATTATAACTAACGGGTTCGTTTGTGGGGGTATAATGGCTTAACTATACTTATTATAGATTATCTTAATCGTCCTTAGCGGCAATAACTCTTATGTAAGTGTAAGACCTTTAATATTGTGTTTGTTATATGAATGACCCTAAACTATACCTATTATAGTTTATCGATTGATTTCGTGGGAAATGAGCATAGGCCTTACTTGTCATAATTTATCAATATTTATATTTTAATGGATATAGCCTCGTAGTATCGTGTATATATATATATATATATATATATATATATATATATATATATATATATTGTCATACTTGTGAAGATGTAAATCCATGTGTTTTCTGATGTATGTCTATGTAGGAATACAAAATTTGTCATATATTGCAACTACACATAATCAACTAACGATGTATACCTTGCTCGACATGTTACAAGGTGAAATGAAATTTATTGTGTTTTTCTGTTAATAACCTTTTCTGTAACTGATATTGGAAAAATTGTAGAAAAATCATAAAATGTCCAAATCAGGTTCTGTAACTTCTGAGAGTTTGGAAAATGAGTCTAGTTTGTTCATAATTTTTATTATAATTTTTAATGATCTCTAACTTGGGTGAAAAAGTCCATAATCACAGACTGGTCCGGATTGATGTTAGAAATGATAGGCGGTTTTGTAAAAATCACCATAAATTGTAGAAAAATCGTATGGAGATGTGCAAGTAGTCATTTTAAAGCTAAGAAGTGGAACTACATGCACCTAAAACAGTTTTGAAAACAAAAATATTTAAGATGTCCAAAACAGTCCGTGAATGGAGTGAAACGTTTCTGATGAAAGCTGTTAGAAAAATGTAGTTATGTTCTAAGCATTTTAACTTGTATTCCCCCCCTAAAAACTTGATAAAACGTGAAAATGTAGGGGTATGAACTCACCTTGTGTGATTTCAGTAGATAAGTGATGAAGAAGAGAAGTGTTCAACCCAAGAACACTAGAAGAACCGTTTGAAGATTCGAAGCTCTAACACAAATATAATGGAGTTTGTGTAAGATATCCATGATTTGAGTGGAAATAATAGAGGTAATCATAAAGGAAATGATTATGCTTACCAAAGGTGGAGGAAACTCTCAAGATCAGCCCTTGAATCTTGGATTTCTAGAGAGAGAAAGTGGGAGAGAAAGGAGTTTGATCTTCTTGTGAAAATGAGAACAAATGAGAGAAAATGAGGAGAGAGGGTGAAAATCCAGCTCTCAAAGCATGGAGGTGGCTTGTGAGGGAGGTAAAAAGTACAAGGTATGGTGGGGAGGAGTGTGGGTTGATCATGGAGTGGGTATGAGGTTGCTTGTGTCATAAAATAAGGTAAAGTCAACACTCTTCTTTTTGTACTTTACCAACTCCTTTTTAATAAGATTTTATCCTTAAAATGTGATTAAATCATTAATTTAGGGGCCTTATATTTAAAAATAAAGTTTTGGGTGAAAATCTCATGTTAAAATAATTAAAAATGGGTTTAAAACGCAAAAATATGCAAAAACGGGCGAAAAATGTAATTTCCAGCAAGTTTCTTCGGACCTAGGCCGAGGCTCGGTCCCTAGGCCGAAGTCTGGTCAGGCGGCGCTTGGGTTCGGACGCGGGTGGCTGGTCTCGGAAGCGAAGGCGCGAGCCAGAAGAAGGGGCGAGGCGAGGGTCCGGTCCGAGGCGATGCAGTCCGAAGCGAAGTGGGAAGCGAAAGCAGGTTCGGTCCGAGGCAGCTATCCGACGCGAAGGTAGAGTTCGGTCCGAAGGGTGGCTAGAACCGAAGCTACTGTTGTGAACAGTAGTGAACAGTAACTTCGGTTCGGACCTTCCTTCCATGTGAGGTTCGGTTCGGACCTTTCTTCTTAGCAGGGTTCGGTTCGGATCTCTTTCATGGCCGGGTTCGGTTCGGATGAACAGTACTTTCGGTTCAGCTCATGAACAGTACTTTCGGTTCGGACCCTCATGAATAGTGCTTTCGGTTCGGTTCGTGAATAGTACTTTCGGTTCGGAGGGTTCGTTCCCTTAAGTCCGTTTTTCGCGTAGACTTCCGTTCTTGGGCTATTTTCGCCAAATTCGAGGGTCGGGATGCCCCGAGTGATTATAGAAAGTTAGGAGAGATTTCGAGAGAGATTTGAGAGAGATTCCTCGTTCTCAGAGAGATTTGGGAGAGATTTGACGTACTTGGAGAGATTTCACATACGAAGAGATACGTGAGAGAGATTTCACATACTTGGAGAGATTTGGGAGAGATTTGTCACACCCCCGAACCAGACGGCGGAAACGTCCGGGGGCTGTCGTGACTCAATTGAATACCATAACATTGAATATATATGAAACATAACAACATTCATCACCATTCATCAACATAGTACAACCAGTAGTGTTTACATGTCATACATTGTTTAAAACATTACATTCCCAAAAATTAATTTGTTCAATTCATACAAAAATAAACTGCAACCGTCACTGAGTATGATTTTCCTTGATTCACTGGTTCCCTGAGAATACAAGTATTTTGAAAAACGTCAACATATGAAATGTTGGTGAGTTCATAAGTAGTGTTTGAAATCGAGTGTTTATATTGCTTGAAAAACCACCAGAAAATCCGATATTTTCTGAAAAGAAAAGTTTTCGAAAACGTTTGTGAAGATCCATAGGTATGCTTGTTTGTTTCTATACTTGTAAAAAAATGTTCATTTAAGATGTATGCGTTTCAAATCTGTATGTAATAAAAACCCTAGGGAAACCCGATGTTCCCCTAGTTCTTTTGGAATCCATTAAGTTGCGTTGAAAACATTACGAAAATAGCAGTGTCCGTCCCAGGCGACGTTGGAAGGTTCTCGAGCAATGATTATTTACTACAAACCCGCATTACACAAACGCCCAGTTTATAGTTATACTAACGAACCCGAAGGCGTCGTCCGTACTAATCACGTTATCCAATCGCCCGGACTAAGTGTAGTCCCGCATCCGAAGAGAAAGAGGTCACGAAGACCCCGGTAACTCCATTAGCCGGTTGGGGATAAAATGTACGAGGGGTCCCCGACCCGCCTCGCATGAAATGTAGACTTTACTAGCAATACCAAAGGACCCTTGGGGACCAGTAGTATACAAGCCATTGAAAGTCCATTTACGTTGTGTCAGATTGGTAAAACCCAACACTCCGTAAAAAAAAAATGTCTTCGGGCCTTAAGATCAGGTCATTGGGCTAGCTAGGCTCAACGAACAAGATTTTACACTTGTGGGGCCCAAAGATGGTGCGTAGACGTCTGTGCACACTCGCATGTTTATGTATTACCAAACGTTACTTGTATGATTCGTAGTGTCGAAGAGTTAGTAGTTGTAGATTTCCATTGGCTCGAGACCGAGCCAATTCGTTTAACAACGACTTTTGGTATTGTAATGAGTTGTATTTCGTTGATATTTGAGGTGTCATTATTTCATCAAATTGTACGTATTGAATTAGCCTTGAAATATTTCTGTTTTCAGCCCCTCATTATTTGTAAAATTTACATTTTTAACCCTTTTATTTGCAATATTTACCGGTTTGGTCCTTAAACTATTTTTCTTGACATTTTAACACCAAAAATTATTGAAATTAATATTTTTCAGCATATTTTTCATAGAAAACAGTTTAAGTCCCTGAAAATGCAGTTTTTCTCGGTTTTAGGCCATCTTTTCGCAATTTTGACAATTTTGGCCCAAATTGGAAATTTTTTGCAACTTTGGTCCTTTTTAAATTTGGAAAGCATTTTAAACCTTTGAAAAGGATTTGGAACACTTGTAGTCCACTGTTTTACAGAAAGTTACAGTTTTGGCCCTCCAAAACAGAAAAATTAGCATAATGGGCCTCCTTGGGCCGAAATTTTCATTTTTAGCCCAATAAGCTTGAAATTTATGTTTTTAATCCTCTAATTGAATATAATTCCAGAAATAGTTTTATGGAAACTGTTTTGGCACATTTGATCCATCAGAATCTGTGAAATGTCAATTTGGGCCCTTATTTTTGCATTTTTCACATTTTAGGCCCAAAATTTGTGTTTTTAACCCAAAGGAAATTATTACTAAACCACTTAGCCATTTTTCTTGAAGCACTTTGTGTTTAGAAATATATTTGAAGCTAAAATCATTTAACACAAGATATATCTCGGTTTTGATGGGTTTTAAGGCTAGATCCAACATAAAAACACATAAAAGCATACATATAAGCATGGAAATCATACAAGGCATACAAACACATATAGATCTACACTTTCACTTGTATTCCCCCCCCACAAAACTCATAAAAACAGAAAATAGGGGGTATGAAGCTCACCTTGGGTGTGGTTTCGGTTTTGGAGAGAAGATGGGAGAAAAATGAAGTGATTTTTGGTCTTAGCACCCTTTGATGAAGATTTCGACCTCTAGGATGCAAGATCACAAGAGTGAATGAATTTAGAAGAGATTTTAACAAAATGAAGTAGCTAGATCATGGATTAGTCATCAACTTACCTTAGATGATGATTTTTGGTGATGGATCTTTCTTGTGAGCCCTTGATTCACGAAATTTTTGAAGGAGAGGGAAGGAGATGTTCTTCAAGATTTAGAGAGTGTAGGATAGATTTTTGTGAGTGTGTGTGTGTTGTGTTTGGCCGAGAGTGAGAGAGGAGAGAAGAAAGAAGTGATCTTGATATGATGCTTGCTTGGAAACATGAGTTATGTGCATGGAAGTCCAACATGTAAAAGTGAGGTGGCAACCCAAGGTCAACTCTCCCTTTTTCCTTGGGCTTGGGCCGAGAATGGGGAGAGAAGAAAGGATTTTTGGGCTTTTTGCCCCTAAGCCCAACATTAGAGGTAGTTTGGGTGCTTATTAGCCTTATAAAATAAAATTGTGATTTTTATGCTTTAATGAGCTAGGTTAGATTAAATTATGGACCAAAGTTTGTGATTTATTTCATTCTAGGCCCAATATGACCCAAGATGTTGAAATAATTTAGTGTGGGTCCAATTAGAGCCCATTTAGGGTTCTAAGCCCATGATAGTCCAATTGGAAGCTTATTGGTCCATTTGGATCCAATAGGGGAGTCCTAATTCAAAATGGACTTAGCAAGGACTTTTAGGGTTTCCAATTGTTTGATGACTATTTGTAGTTCTAGCATGTTGTATTTACTTGAAGTTTTTGATTCATATTAACTTGGATATATAGATTACATGGCTCAAAATTTACAGTTGTGACATCATCCCCCCGTTAGAGGGAATTTCGTCCCGAAATTCTGCTTGAAAGCTAGATTTAAGAATGCTAGAATAGGTGAGGGTACTTCTGCTTCATTTGATCTTCGCGTTCCCACGTGAATTCTGGCCCACGCTTTGCGTTCCACCGTACCTTCACGATCAGGATGCGACTCTGCTTAGTACGCTTCACCTCCCTGTCCATGATTTCGATTGGTTCTTCGACGAACAGGAGATTCTCATTGATTTCGATTTCGTCAAGAGGAATGACGAGAGTTTCATCTGATAGGCACTTTTTCATATTAGAAACATGAAACACGGGGTGTACACCGTTTAGCTCCGTGGGTAGTTGTAGTCTGTAGGCTACCGGACCTATTCGGGCGACGATTTCGAAAGGTCCAATGTACCGTGGGTTTAGCTTTCCTCGTTTTCCGAAACGTATAACCCCTTTCCAGGGTGAGACCTTCAACAATACTCGATCACCGACCTGGAACTCTAAGGGCTTTCGCCGTTTATCAGCGTAACTCTTTTGCCAGTCACGCGATGCCTGTAATCGAGCTTTGATCTGGACAATCTTTTCTGTGGTCTCGCGAATGATTTCCGGTCCTGTCATTGCCCTATCCGACGTATGTGTTCTTGCTAGCTGGGTGTCACCTACTTCAGCCCAACATAACGGTGATCTACATTTACGCCCGTACAGTGCTTCGAAAGGGGCCACCTTAATGCTCGAATGATAACTATTGTTATATGAAAACTCGATCAACGGTAGGTGGGTATCCCAAGACTTTCCGAAGTCTATCACACATGCACGAAGCATGTCTTCAAGCGTCTGAATGGTTCGTTCGCTTTGACCGTCCGTTTGTGGGTGATACGCGGTGCTCATATCAAGATGGGTTCCCATGGCCTTGTGGAGCGACTGCCAAAAGCGTGACGTGAACCTACTGTCCCTATCCGAGATGATGGATTTTGGCACTCCATGAAGTCTTACAATCTCTCGTAGGTACAAACGCGTCAGCCTCTCCATCTTGTAGGACTCTTTGATCGGCAGGAAATGGGCAGATTTCGTCAGTCGGTCGATTATTACCCATATGGTGTCCAATCCGTCCGACGTCTTGGGCAGCTTGGTCACGAAGTCCATAGAAATCCCCTCCCATTTCCACTCAGGGATTGCCGGTTGCTGTAACAATCCGGAAGGTTTCTGGTACTCCCCTTTCACTTTGGCACACGTAAGGCACTTACTAACATAAGTTGCGATTTCCGCCTTCATGTTAGGCCACCAATAGTGCTGCTTAATGTCCAAATACATCTTGTCCGAACCAGGATGAATGGAGTATCGTGTCTTGTGGGCTTCCTTCATAACGGTCTCTCTGAATCCTCCGATTTTTGGAACCCAGATACGGTTCATGAAGTAGTATACCCCATTCTCTTTGACTTCCAGGCTCTTCTCCATTCCGCGCAATGCCTCGCTAGTTCTGTTTTCCGCTTTCATAGCCTCTGCCTGGACTGATGCAATTTGAGTGATCAGATGAGACTGAATGGTTATCGAGTGCGTTTTCGTACGGCGATTTGTGTATTCCTTCCGACTTAATGCGTCAGCTACCACGTTGGCCTTGCCTGGATGGTACTTGATCTCGCATTCGTAGTCGTTTAACAATTCCACCCATCTTCGTTGTCTCATGTTCAGCTCCTTCTGATTCAAGATGTGCTGGAGGCTCTTGTGGTCTGTGAAGATGGTGCACTTAGTACCGTACAGGTAGTGCCTCCAAATTTTTAGGGCGAAGACCACGGCTCCCAGTTCTAGGTCATGGGTCGTGTAATTTACTTCGTGCGTCTTTAGTTGACGGGACGCATATGCTATTACTCTTCCACGTTGCATGAGAACGCAACCTAATCCTTGATTTGACGCGTCACAGTAAACTACAAAATCTTCCGTTCCTTCAGGTAGAGATAGTACAGGAGCGCTGCAAAGAGCTTGCTTCAAGGTTCGAAACGCAATCTCTTGTCGGTCTGTCCACTTGAATGGCACGCCCTTTTGCGTAAGCAAGGTAAGTGGCTTGGCGATTTTAGAGAAGTTTTGGATGAATCTCCTATAGTAGCCTGCTAGGCCTAAGAACTGACGAATTTCTGTGGGCGTAGTCGGAGTTGCCCATCCTTCCACAGCTTTGACCTTAGAGGGATCCACATGAATTCCATCTTGGCTAACTACGTGACCGAGAAAATTCACGCTCCGTAGCCAAAACTCACACTTAGAGAGTTTGGCGTAAAGCCTTTCCGATCGCAGCGTCTCTAGGACTTGTCGGAGATGTTGGCCATGCTCCTCTTTGCTTCGAGAATAGACGAGGATGTCATCGATAAACACAATGACGAAGTTGTCCAAGAACGGTCGACAGATTCGGTTCATTAGGTCCATAAATGCGGCAGGTGCATTTGTTAGACCGAAGGGCATTACAACGAATTCATAATGTCCGTAGCGGGTTCGGAAAGCGGTTTTAGGAATATCTTCTTCTCGGACTTTGAGTTGGTGGTATCCGGACCGTAAGTCTATTTTAGAAAAATAGCTAGCTCCTTGGAGCTGGTCGAATAGATCATCGATTCGTGGGAGTGGGTAGCGGTTTTTAACAGTGAGTTTGTTTAACTCTCTGTAATCGATGCACATTCTGAAAGATCCATCCTTCTTTTTGACAAAGAGCACCGGAGCTCCCCATGGCGAGTAGCTAGGTCGGATAAATCCCTTGTCCAGAAGCTCGCTGAGTTGGCTGGATAATTCCTGCATTTCAGCAGGTGCCAACCGATATGGTGATTTAGCGAGGGGAGTTGCTCCTGGAACGAGGTCGATTCGGAATTCAACCTGTCTCTCTGGGGGTACTCCTGGAAGATCTTCGGGAAACACGTCCGGGAATTCACACGCTACCGGAATGTCTTGGATGTTAGTTTCTTCTTTAGTCTTGTCCACTATGTGAGCCAAGAACGCTAAGTTGTTCTTTCGCAGGTGTTTTTGTGCCTTGATGCACGAGATGAGGCGAAGATTCGTGCTAGGTTTGTCTCCGTAAATTACAAGGGTTTCGTGATTTGGGAGACGAAGGCGAACGGCCTTCTCGTGGCACATAATCTCAGCATGGTGGGGGCTTAACCAATCCATGCCGATAATCACATCGAAACTCCTAATTGATACTGGCATTAGGTCTATTCGAAAGACGTGCTGGTTAAGGGTTAGGGTACATCCAGTGTAGATTTCCCTAGTGGATTCGGTCTTCCCATTGGCCATTTCCACCGTATAGGTTTCATTTAGCTTTTGGGGTTGTTGTTTTAATAAATGTTTAAACTTCTCGCTTACGAAACTTCGCTCCGCTCCGGTATCAAATAAGATGCATGCATAAGTGTGGTTTAGGAGAAACGTACCGGTCACAACTGCGGGATCTTGAACTGCATCACTCTGACCCATAGTCAGCATTCTTCCTGTTCCTCTGTTTCCTGTGTTGTTGTTGTTGTTATTAGGGCAATCTCGACGGAAATGTCCCGTCCTTCCACACCCGAAACAGGTGTGGCTAGGCCCTGCGTTGTTGCCGCCGGCATTGGTGTTGTTGATGTTGCGGTGGTTGTTGTTGTTGTTCTGGTTGTTTCCCTGACTCTGGTTCTGAGAAGGATAAGTCCTGCAGAACTTTGCAGTGTGTCCCCTTCGGTTGCAACTGGTGCAATGGAACTCCCTACATTCTCCTTGGTGATGGAAACCGCACTTGTTGCATTTGGGATGATTGCCGGAATAGGGTCTTGAAGTATTTGAAGCAGCTGAGGCTGGAGCATGTGATGTGACTGGTACCGGCGCAGTGACAGCGTGAACTGCCACCGTTTGCTGCTTTTTAGAGGTCTCGGGACGTTGACGCCCCTTCCTCTTGTTGTTCCATCCTTTCTTACCATCGCTCTCCTTCTTCTTCTCAGTCTCTACCGGTTTCTCGCCCTTTTTGTGGTTATGATCATATAGTCTCTTTGCCAATATCTTCGCGCTGTCAAACGTTTCAGGGTTAGCAGCTATCACGTTCCCTTGAATGGGGGATGTCAGTCCCCAAATGAATCGTTCAATCTTCTTTCCCTCTGATGTGATCATACCCGGGCACAACAGAGATAGTTCGCTGAATCTCGATATGTAAGCATCGATGTTCCCATTCTGCACCGTGAGATTCCATAGTTCCTGCTCCATCTTCTGTATTTCGCCTCGGGGGCAGTACTCAGCCGTCAACATCTCTTTCATCTCTGCCCAGGGAATAGAGTTGGCAACAGGGAGTGTCATAGCTTCTATGTGACCATTCCACCAAGTGAGTGCTTGGTCCACGAAAGTGCAGGCCGCGAACTTCACTTTCATCTGCTCGGGGCACTCGCATATCTCGAATACCGACTCTACCTTCTCGATCCATCGCTTTAGGGCGATCACTCCTCCGGTACCGTTGAAAGTTCGGGGTTTAGCGTTCGCAAAATCCTTGTAGGTGCACGTTTTAGTGGGTCCTTGGTTCGTCCCGTTGTTCGAACTTCCGGATCCTTGCCCGTTACCTCCTCCGTTGTTCCCTCGGTGAAGTTGTGCCATAGCCGCTGTGACTGCAGCAGACACGGCTGCCTGGAAAGCAGTGGAGTCAACTTCCGGCGGAGTTGGTTCGGGATTTCCGCGAGTAGCTGGGCGAGGCATCTTTCTGTCATGAAACGGAAAGATGTTGAGTGTACGTGGTTTCGGTGAGGTTATGATCCTACTAACTAGGTGTAGGGTACGAACCTAAACATTACTATCATCAAGCATACAATCATAACGCCTCAACACATAACAACTGGGAATATCATAGCAAAACACACAAAAGTTTATTAATATTATCCGCATTTAGTACAAGAAAATTTGCTCGTAGGAGCACACATAAGTAACGATAATCCGACAGCATAACGGCTCCATGAGTAGTGTAGTCACTTAAACATAGAGTCGGAGTACATAACATAGTTCCTAATAACCTACTATGATAAGTCTATTCCTAACCGCGATGAGCTGCGTCAGGAGGTGGTGCCGAGGTCATATGCCGAAATGTTGCGCCAGAAGCTGCGCCATCTCTGCCATGTCTCCTATAACTTCATCCCTCTCGTGCTCTGCTCTCACTGCCCGAGCTTCCATAGCATACAGCTGTTGTCGCAGTGCGGCGATCTCAGCTTCGAGGGAACGGTTCTCCCTCGGGGGGTTCACGGGTGGAGCGGGGTGATCTGGTTGTGCCTCGTCCTCGCATGGCGGGATGGGGTCCTGGCCCCCGACCTGACCCTCCTCGTCGTCATCGTCGACCTCTCCAAATTCGTAGTCGGTGTCTATATATTCGTCGGGTTCGACGTCGTGTGCGTCTCCTGGATTCTCTCCCGGTTCATCCACTAGCATCCCGTGAGCTACTAAGGCCTGATGAAACTGGATACCCGGCTGCTCCTCCTCAGGCTCCTCCTCCTCCTCTAGCCACCCGTTGTTTCCCTGATTAGGGAAGTAGGGGTCTCCAGGGTGATGAAAATCAGCCATGCTGTCTGCGCGAGTACGTAATTATGCTACATTATTCCTAGGGTACTATGACTATTACACAGACTAAGCAAATATTCTCTTTTTGGGTGATAGAGGGTAAAATTTTTTTTTTTTTTTTTTTTTTTAGGTTCCCTGGCTATTCCGATCTCATCAAGACATGTGTTAGTTTTACCTTGGAGAGAATGTAGTTGATCAGGCTACATTCACTCCTTGGTATCACTAAGAACAGTCCCGAGTTAACCGAGATACCAGCATTATGGTGTTTGATTCAGCGTTGGATCCTTATTCCTAATACAAGCAAGTGTATTTTATTTATTTGTTCTGTTCAGAGTTATGTTAGTCCCTCTTTTTGGTTTATAGTTGCATATCAATGTATGGCTCGACATGCTAGTTCACTATAAACAAAGCTCTGATACCAACCTGTCACACCCCCGAACCAGACGGCGGAAACGTCCGGGGGCTGTCGTGACTCAATTGAATACCATAACATTGAATATATATGAAACATAACAACATTCGTCACCATTCATCAACATAGTACAACCAGTAGTGTTTACATGTCATACATTGTTTAAAACATTACATTCCCAAAAATTAATTTGTTCAATTCATACAAAAATAAACTGCAACCGTCACTGAGTATGATTTTCCTTGATTCACTGGTTCCCTGAGAATACAAGTATTTTGAAAAACGTCAACATATGAAATGTTGGTGAGTTCATAAGTAGTGTTTGAAATCGAGTGTTTATATTGCTTGAAAAACCACCAGAAAATCCGATATTTTCTGAAAAGAAAAGTTTTCGAAAACGTTTGTGAAGATCCATAGGTATGCTTGTTTGTTTCTATACTTGTAAAAAAATGTTCATTTAAGATGTATGCGTTTCAAATCTGTATGTAATAAAAACCCTAGGGAAACCCGATGTTCCCCTAGTTCTTTTGGAATCCATTAAGTTGCGTTGAAAACATTACGAAAATAGCAGTGTCCGTCCCAGGCGACGTTGGAAGGTTCTCGAGCAATGATTATTTACTACAAACCCGCATTACACAAACGCCCAGTTTATAGTTATACTAACGAACCCGAAGGCGTCGTCCGTACTAATCACGTTATGCAATCGCCCGGACTAAGTGTAGTCCCGCATCCGAAGAGAAAGAGGTCACGAAGACCCCGGTAACTCCATTAGCCGGTTGGGGATAAAATGTACGAGGGGTCCCCGACCCGCCTCGCATGAAATGTAGACTTTACTAGCAATACCAAAGGACCCTTGGGGACCAGTAGTATACAAGCCATTGAAAGTCCATTTACGTTGTGTCAGATTGGTAAAACCCAACACTCCGTAAAAAAAAATGTCTTCGGGCCTTAAGATCAGGTCATTGGGCTAGCTAGGCTCAACGAACAAGATTTTACACTTGTGGGGCCCAAAGATGGTGCGTAGACGTCTGTGCACACTCGCATGTTTATGTATTACCAAACGTTACTTGTATGATTCGTAGTGTCGAAGAGTTAGTAGTTGTAGATTTCCATTGGCTCGAGACCGAGCCAATTCGTTTAACAACGACTTTTGGTATTGTAATGAGTTGTATTTCGTTGATATTTGAGGTGTCATTATTTCATCAAATTGTACGTATTGAATTAGCCTTGAAATATTTCTGTTTTCAGCCCCTCATTATTTGTAAAATTTATATTTTTAACCCTTTTATTTGCAATATTTACCGGTTTGGTCCTTAAACTATTTTTCTTGACATTTTAACACCAAAAATTATTGAAATTAATATTTTTCAGCATATTTTTCATAGAAAACAGTTTAAGTCCCTGAAAATGCAGTTTTTCTCGGTTTTAGCCCATCTTTTCGCAATTTTGACAATTTTGGCCCAAATTGGAAAATTTTTGCAACTTTGGTCCTTTTTAAATTTGGAAAGCATTTTAAACCTTTGAAAAGGATTTGGAACACTTGTAGTCCACTGTTTTACAGAAAGTTACAGTTTTGGCCCTCCAAAACAGAAAAATTAGCATAATGGGCCTCCTTGGGCCGAAATTTTCATTTTTAGCCCAATAAGCTTGAAATTTATGTTTTTAATCCTCTAATTGAATATAATTCCAGAAATAGTTTTATGGAAACTGTTTTGGCACATTTGATCCATCAGAATCTGTGAAATGTCAATTTGGGCCCTTATTTTTGCATTTTTCACATTTTAGGCCCAAAATTTGTGTTTTTAACCCAAAAGAAATTATTACTAAACCACTTAGCCATTTTTCTTGAAGCACTTTGTGTTTAGAAATATATTTGAAGCTAAAATCATTTAACACAAGATATATCTCGGTTTTGATGGGTTTTAAGGCTAGATCCAACATAAAAACACATAAAAGCATACATATAAGCATGGAAATCATACAAGGCATACAAACACATATAGATCTACACTTTCACTTGTATTCCCCCCCCCCAGAAAACTCATAAAAACAGAAAATAGGGGGTATGAAGCTCACCTTGGGTGTGGTTTCGGTTTTGGAGAGAAGATGGGAGAAAAATGAAGTGATTTTTGGTCTTAGCACCCTTTGATGAAGATTTCGACCTCTAGGATGCAAGATCACAAGAGTGAATGAATTTAGAAGAGATTTTAACAAAATGAAGTAGCTAGATCATGGATTAGTCATCAACTTACCTTAGATGATGATTTTTGGTGATGGATCTTTCTTGTGAGCCCTTGATTCACGAAATTTTTGAAGGAGAGGGAAGGAGATGTTCTTCAAGATTTAGAGAGTGTAGGATAGATTTTTGTGAGTGTGTGTGTGTTGTGTTTGGCCGAGAGTGAGAGAGGAGAGAAGAAAGAAGTGATCTTGATATGATGCTTGCTTGGAAACATGAGTTATGTGCATGGAAGTCCAACATGTAAAAGTGAGGTGACAACCCAAGGTCAACTCTCCCTTTTTCCTTGGGCTTGGGCCGAGAATGGGGAGAGAAGAAAGGATTTTTGGGCTTTTTGCCCCTAAGCCCAACATTAGAGTTAGTTTGGGTGCTTATTAGCCTTATAAAATAAAATTGTGATTTTTATGCTTTAATGAGCTAGGTTAGATTAAATTATGGACCAAAGTTTGTGATTTATTTCATTCTAGGCCCAATATGACCCAAGATGTTGAAATAATTTAGTGTGGGTCCAATTAGAGCCCATTTAGGGTTCTAAGCCCATGATAGTCCAATTGGAAGCTTATTGGTCCATTTGGATCCAATAGGGGAGTCCTAATTCAAAATGGACTTAGCAAGGACTTTTAGGGTTTCCAATTGTTTGATGACTATTTGTAGTTCTAGCATGTTGTATTTACTTGAAGTTTTTGATTCATATTAACTTGGATATATAGATTACATGGCTCAAAATTTACAGTTGTGACAAGATTTGACATACTTGGAGAGATTTCACATACAAAGAGATATGTGAGAGAGATTTCACATACTTAGAGAGATTTGGGAGAGATTTGACATACTTGGAGAGATTTGGGAGAGATTTGACATACTTGGAGAGATTTCACATACAAAGAGATATGTGAGAGAGATTTCACATACTTAGAGAGATTTGGGAGAGATTTGACATACTTGGAGAGATTTGGGAGAGATTTGACATACTTGGAGAGATTTCACATACAAAGAGATATGTGAGAGAGATTTCACATACTTAGAGAGATTTGGGAGAGATTTGACATACTTGGAGAGATTTGGGAGAGATTTGACATACTTGGAGAGATTTCACATACAAAGAGATATGTGAGAGATATTTCACATACTTAGAGAGATTTGGGAGAGATTTGACATACTTGGAGAGATTTGGGAGAGATTTGACATACTTGGAGAGATTTCGCATACAAAGAGATATGTGAGAGAGATTTCACATACTTAGAGAGATTTGGGAGAGATTTCACGTACTTAGAGATATGTGGGAGAGGTTTCACATACTTAGAGATATGTGGGAGAGGTTTCACATACTTAGAGATATGTGGGAGAGGTTTCACATACTTAGAGATATGTGGGAGAGGTTTCACATACTTAGAGATATGTGGGAGAGGTTTCACATACTTAGAGATATGTGAGAGAGGTTTCACTGGTGACCTTTTTGAGTGTCCGGCTACGCACTGCAAGGTCCTTAAACCCAGTTAAACCTTGATTAGGGATCTTGCATACTCCCGATGAGTATGTAACATTGTTGTATCGGTTTGGCTTTCTACGTACCACCGTTTTAGGTTAAGGAGATTTAGGTGAACGCACTTTTCGATTTATGATCTCTCATTAGAATAGAGAGTTGTTTAGAAGTT
This sequence comes from Lactuca serriola, assembly GCF_051521515.1. Classification (NCBI taxonomy): domain Eukaryota; kingdom Viridiplantae; phylum Streptophyta; class Magnoliopsida; order Asterales; family Asteraceae; genus Lactuca; species Lactuca serriola. The sequence continues at coordinate 227,767,902 of NC_136410.1, read as the reverse complement.
ACTTAACGTAAACTCTAGTACTCACGGCAAATTGGGTTGACCGGTTTGACTTGTTGACTTTTGTTGACTTTGACTTGACCGAAAATTGACGGTTGTCACATCATCCCCCCGTTAGAGGGAATTTCGTCCCGAAATTCGAATTTAGGCAAGGAGTTTGAAAATGACTAAGGTCGGCTCTACATTATTTTGATTCTGACTAAGAGACGAGTTATCATACATGAAACTTAGCTTATACACATTATGATATAACCAATACTGGGCGGATAGTAAAATGTGTGATTCTTTTTCAGTTTCACATCCCAACGAGGAAAAGAAACTAAGTCAGAATTCCCACATTTTATTATCTACCAGGTATTTGTTATATATAACTGGGGAATGTATAAGCGAGGAAATCATAACAAATAACTTAGTAATTCTCCTTAATGAATTAGAGTTCCTAGTCAGGGCTAACATTGAACCTAGATGTGTTTTAACCGCTCACCTATAAAGTAGAAGTATGTTCTCGAAAGTTTGACCTACATCCTTATGATGCAGTCCCATTGCGGAGTCGAAGCAAATTCATAGAATGGTCTTATGACGACCTTGGAATTTCCTATTGTTTATGCTCTCAGTTTAATCCTTGGCATTACTACTATGCATGCTTTAATTGATGCTAGACTTAATTAAATAAAGAAATTTGGAATTTAGTCGTCGATGTTAGAAACACGTACTATTATTTGCGGGCAGTTCCGGGGTGGCCTCTCCTTCGGTGATCGCAAGTACCCTTCCACCACCACTGGCATCCCTTGCTCTTGGGCAGTTCCTTTTAAAGTGGCCTGTTTCCCCACATTTGTAACAGGCTGGGCTTACTCCAGAGCCGGGGAACTGGTTAATGGGTCGTACCGGTGCCTTACAGAAACGGGTAGTGTGTCCTTTTCTATTGCAGTTCTTACAATACAATTCTCTACAAGCCCCAGTGTGATGGAAGCTACACTTGTTACATTTCGGAAGGGTTCCAGCATATTGCTTTATGGGAGTTGGTGTGGTGAGGGTTGTGGCAGCATGAATCGCGACAATTGGCGTGGTTGTCGAAGTGTCACGGCTGGCTCGATGGTCGATCAGTTGTTGTGCCAACTCCTTGGCGCTGTCGAAGGTAGTTGGTCTTGAGGCCAATACACTATCATGAATTTGGGATGATAGCCCCCAAAGGTATCGTTCTATCTTCTTCTCCTCTGGGGTGACCATCGCAGGACAGAGGAGTGCTAGGTCATTGAATCGGGCAGTATAAGCTTCGAGATCCATTCCCGACATTTTGAGGTTCCAGAGTTCCTCTTCTAGTTTTTGCACTTCGCCTCTTGGGCAATACTCTTTTAGCATTAAAGCTTTTAGATCCTCCCAGCTTATAGAGTTAGCCACTGCAGGAGTAAGTGACTTAACTCGGCTATTCCACCAAGTAAGAGCTTTTCTTGTAAAAGTGAATGCCGCATACTTGACTTTGCTCGCTTCGGGACAAGCGCAGATTTCAAAGACTGCTTCGGTCCTTTCAAACCATTGCATCAGCGCGATGACGCCCCCGCTTCCGTCGAAAGAATCGGGCTTGCCATTTGTGAAGTCTTTGTAAGAACACTCCTTAGTGCGTCCTGTGTTGTCCCCCTGATTCGAGTTAGTATTCCCGGATCCGAAGCCGACGGATCCATTTGTACCCATTTGCGACATTGCTGCCGCCACTGCTGCTGTTACGGCAGCTTGAAACATTATGGGATCAAACTGCGGAGGGGGCGGTGCTGTGCTCCCGGAGGGTCTGGACTTTTTCTTTGGCGGCATAGTCCTGTCATAAGTTGGTAGAGACGTACAAACGATAAGTTTTTAATAATAGAGACAAGTCAGAAGTTATCAAGCTAGACTTGTCTGTATCATGTTCTGTTTTAAAAGTATTTTGTATGTATTTCGCAACAAAGTCCTCGTGAATGAATTTTAGTGGTGGTGACTCAAATGCAACTAGTGATTCGTTTCGCCTGATCCCTTTCTAAATTACTTTATACATATTAAGAATTTCTTAGAGTTACCATATGTATATTGTTTGTAGTATAGGGTTCGAGGATAATAGGTTTACATCTCATTAACGTAAGGAAGGTTTTGGGCAAAGCTACGGTTCCCTTGAATAGTGTAGTCTCCGGATTCTGAAAGATTCGAATGTCTCCACTTAACAACCTAGGTTGGTCGTGTTCTTCTTTCCAGGTTTCCAAGCACTCTACCTAAGGAGGCGTTGGGCCTTGAATAACCGGACGAGGGTTAGGATTTGGAACAAGGGCTATCAAGGTAGGTTCTCCACTTCAGGGTTGGGGTCAGGGCCATCAGCGAAGCCTTCAACTTGGTGATCATCCAAAGGGATTTGGTACTCACCCTATGGCTCCTCTCCAAGCCATTCAGTATTGCCGTGGTTAGGGTAGTACGGGTCGTCGTGGAGAAGGAATTCAGCCATAATATCTTTGCGAGAAATGGGGATATAAAAGATAACTAAGTAGACGTACTAATTAGATAATTATAAGGTGATCTTTATCAGGTACTTCAATATATTATTTAGGGTATACTAGTCACATGTATTTGGGACAGGATAGACCTTCGAATAAGCGATCCTAACTCTAAATCCCCAATCCAACGAGAACAGGAAGTAAAGCAAAGATTCACAGATTCTAAGCCTATGACGTCCTGGATACATATAGTTTTATTGTATCCTCTAGGCAGTTATTGACCTATTGATAAAAATCTATTTAGTTCTCACATAAGTAATTATAATAATTCCAAATACCCCTATGGTATTTCATTGTGGTAGTGTTGGTAAGTTTTTAGACTTGTTGCAACTCCTACGACCATTCCTGGGCATATGGTAATCATTTCTGGGTGAGACATAGTTGATCAGGCTATGTCATTCCCAGTCCTGACTATACATCCCCAAGCCTACTCGTATTGTTCAACAATTACTACTTTTGTCCCATGCCAGCATGATACTGACCCTAGTGTGTGTGTGCACATGCTCTTACTTTTACCGAGGGATTATTTGTTTCTAAAAGTATAGTTGTTTTGAAAACTTTAAATCAGAGACTTTCGGTCCCAATATATTTATAGTTTGTATATGTTATGTGGTTCGATATACTGAGTTCACTATAAACAACGCTCTGATACCAATCTGTCACACCCCCAAACCAAGGATGGCGGAAACGTCCAGGGGTGGAGGACTTCATGTACAGTATCACAACAACGTGTATAATAGTGCTCAAAGTATTTACAACCATCATAAATATAATTGAAAGAGTTACATCAAAGTGTATGTTTACATGTTTCAAAATCAATTACAATATGATGACAAAAATAAATTGTTGACGGTTTATCGTCCCATCCTCAAAGCGCTGAAATTTTCCTGTTTCACTGATTTCCTGAGAATACAAGTAGTTTTGAAAAGTGTCAACACAAAGGTTGGTGAGTTCATAAGAGTTTTGTTTGGAGTAGAAACCGTTTTCCTTATTAAAATCGATGAAGTTTGATTTCCAGAAAATGCAATATTTTCTTAGTTAAGTGTAAACAGAATAATCCCAAATGATACGTTGATGTATTCTAGATTTACCCGTAGATTTCCCCTATAATTGTCCAGCATATATAAGTTATATAAGATTTAGGTTAGATAAAACGTCGAATGTAATGGGTCCGCCCTAGGTCCACAACCAAACAAGGAACAGGAGATGAGGCGGGCACCACCAATTCCAAGCCAATCCAGACTAAATTCTTGTATGACTCAAGCATATACGCTCAACGATTATAGTTGAAGTCTAACCATATGAAAATCTATTGTGATTATAACCTATACATATCATAGTTCACCGGGGAGTAATAGGGATTAGAGAACCTGAACTATGCATATGATTAGCTTATCAAATGTGATGGTGATGGTGAATATAACCTATACATATCATAGTTCACCGGGGAATAATAGAGATTAGTGAACCTGAACTATGCATATGAATAGCTTATCGGAAGTGATGTGAATATAACCTATTTGATGTATTAATGTGAATATAACCTATACATATCATAGTTCACCGGGGAATAATAGAGATTAGTGAACCTGAACTATGCATATGAGTAGCTTATCGGAAGTGATGTGAATATAACCTATTTGATGTATTAATGTGAATATAACCTATACATATCATAGTTCACCGGGGAATAATAGAGATTAGTGAACCTGAACTATGCATATGAATAGCTTATCGGAAGTGATGTGAATATAACCTATTTGATGTATTAATGTGAATATAACCTATACATATCATAGTTCACCGGGGAATAATAGAGATTAGTGAACCTGAACTATGCATATGAATAGCTTATCGGAAGTGATGTGAATATAACCTATTTGATGTATTAATGTGAATATAACCTATACATATCATAGTTCACCGGGGAATAATAGAGATTAGTGGACCTGAACTATGCATATGAATAACTTATCGGAAGTGATGTGAATATAACCTATTTGATGTATTAATGTGAATATAACCTATACATATCATAGTTCACCGGGGAATAATAGAGATTAGTGAACCTGAACTATGCATATGAATAGCTTATCGAAAGTGATGGTGAATTCCTTTCTTGTAATTAAGTTCTTAGAGTAGATGAAACATAAACTATACCTATTATAGTTTATTACTTTGTTGGTAATACGTATTTACCATAACTATACCAATTATAACTAACGGGTTCGTTTGTGGGGGTATAATGGCTTAACTATACTTATTATAGATTATCTTAATCGTCCTTAGCGGCAATAACTCTTATGTAAGTGTAAGACCTTTAATATTGTGTTTGTTATATGAATGACCCTAAACTATACCTATTATAGTTTATCGATTGATTTCGTGGGAAATGAGCATAGGCCTTACTTGTCATAATTTATCAATATTTATATTTTAATGGATATAGCCTCGTAGTATCGTATATATATATATATATATATATATATATATATATATATATATATATATTTGTCATACTTGTGAAGATGTAAATCCATGTGTTTTCTGATGTATGTCTATGTAGGAATACAAAATTTGTCATATATTGCAACTACACATAATCAACTAACGATGTATACCTTGCTCGACATGTTACAAGGTGAAATGAAATTTATTGTGTTTTTCTGTTAATAACCTTTTCTGTAACTGATATTGGAAAAATTGTAGAAAAATCATAAAATGTCCAAATCAGGTTCTGTAACTTCTGAGAGTTTGGAAAATGAGTCTAGTTTGTTCATAATTTTTATTATAATTTTTAATGATCTCTAACTTGGGTGAAAAAGTCCATAATCACAGACTGGTCCGGATTGATGTTAGAAATGATAGGCGGTTTTGTAAAAATCACCATAAATTGTAGAAAAATCGTATGGAGATGTGCAAGTAGTCATTTTAAAGCTAAGAAGTGGAACTACATGCACCTAAAACAGTTTTGAAAACAAAAATATTTAAGATGTCCAAAACAGTCCGTGAATGGAGTGAAACGTTTCTGATGAAAGCTGTTAGAAAAATGTAGTTATGTTCTAAGCATTTTAACTTGTATTCCCCCCCTAAAAACTTGATAAAACGTGAAAATGTAGGGGTATGAACTCACCTTGTGTGATTTCAGTAGATAAGTGATGAAGAAGAGAAGTGTTCAACCCAAGAACACTAGAAGAACCGTTTGAAGATTCGAAGCTCTAACACAAATATAATGGAGTTTGTGTAAGATATCCATGATTTGAGTGGAAATAATAGAGGTAATCATAAAGGAAATGATTATGCTTACCAAAGGTGGAGGAAACTCTCAAGATCAGCCCTTGAATCTTGGATTTCTAGAGAGAGAAAGTGGGAGAGAAAGGAGTTTGATCTTCTTGTGAAAATGAGAACAAATGAGAGAAAATGAGGAGAGAGGGTGAAAATCCAGCTCTCAAAGCATGGAGGTGGCTTGTGAGGGAGGTAAAAAGTACAAGGTATGGTGGGGAGGAGTGTGGGTTGATCATGGAGTGGGTATGAGGTTGCTTGTGTCATAAAATAAGGTAAAGTCAACACTCTTCTTTTTGTACTTTACCAACTCCTTTTTAATAAGATTTTATCCTTAAAATGTGATTAAATCATTAATTTAGGGGCCTTATATTTAAAAATAAAGTTTTGGGTGAAAATCTCATGTTAAAATAATTAAAAATGGGTTTAAAACGCAAAAATATGCAAAAACGGGCGAAAAATGTAATTTCCAGCAAGTTTCTTCGGACCTAGGCCGAGGCTCGGTCCCTAGGCCGAAGTCTGGTCAGGCGGCGCTTGGGTTCGGACGCGGGTGGCTGGTCTCGGAAGCGAAGGCGCGAGCCAGAAGAAGGGGCGAGGCGAGGGTCTGGTCCGAGGCGATGCAGTCCGAAGCGAAGTGGGAAGCGAAAGCAGGTTCGGTCCGAGGCAGCTATCCGACGCGAAGGTAGAGTTCGGTCCGAAGGGTGGCTAGAACCGCAGCTACTGTTGTGAACAGTAGTGAACAGTAACTTCGGTTCGGACCTTCCTTCCATGTGAGGTTCGGTTCGGACCTTTCTTCTTAGCAGGGTTCGGTTCGGATCTCTTTCATGGCCGGGTTCGGTTCGGATGAACAGTACTTTCGGTTCAGCTCATGAACAGTACTTTCGGTTCGGACCCTCATGAATAGTGCTTTCGGTTCGGTTCGTGAATAGTACTTTCGGTTCGGAGGGTTCGTTCCCTTAAGTCCGTTTTTCGCGTAGACTTCCGTTCTTGGGCTATTTTCGCCAAATTCGAGGGTCGGGATGCCCCGAGTGATTATAGAAAGTTGGGAGAGATTTCAAGAGAGATTTGAGAGAGATTCCTCGTTCTCAGAGAGATTTGGGAGAGATTTGACGTACTTGGAGAGATTTCACATACGAAGAGATACGTGAGAGAGATTTCACATACTTGGAGAGATTTGGGAGAGATTTGACATACTTGGAGAGATTTCACATACAAAGAGATATGTGAGAGAGATTTCACATACTTAGAGAGATTTGGGAGAGATTTGACATACTTGGAGAGATTTGGGAGAGATTTGACATACTTGGAGAGATTTCACATACAAAGAGATATGTGAGAGAGATTTCACATACTTAGAGAGATTTGGGAGAGATTTGACATACTTGGAGAGATTTGGGAGAGATTTGACATACTTGGAGAGATTTCACATACAAAGAGATATGTGAGAGAGATTTCACATACTTAGAGAGATTTGGGAGAGATTTGACATACTTGGAGAGATTTGGGAGAGATTTGACATACTTGGAGAGATTTGGGAGAGATTTGACATACTTGGAGAGATTTCGCATACAAAGAGATATGTGAGAGAGATTTCACATACTTAGAGAGATTTGGGAGAGATTTCACATACTTAGAGATATGTCGGAGAGGTTTCACATACTTAGAGATATGTGGGAGAGGTTTCACATACTTAGAGATATGTGGGAGAGGTTTCACATACTTAGAGATATGTGGGAGAGGTTTCACATACTTAGAGATATGTGAGAGAGGTTTCACTGGTGACCTTTTTGAGTGTCCGGCTACGCACTGCAAGGTCCTTAAACCCAGTTAAACCTTGATTAGGGATCTTGCATACTCCCGATGAGTATGTAACTTTGTTGTATCGGTTTGGCTTTCTACGTACCACCGTTTTAGGTTAAGGAGATTTAGGTGAACGCACTTTTCGATTTATGATCTCTCATTAGAATAGAGAGTTGTTTAGAAGTTACTTAACGTAAACTCTAGTACTCACGGCAAATTGGGTTGACCGGTTTGACTTGTTGACTTTTGTTGACTTTGACTTGACCGAAAATTGACGGTTGTCACAGACGGGTCACATCGGATGTGTATAGACTATCGGGAGCTGAATAAGGTAACGGTGAAGAACCGTTACCCACTCCCGAGGATCAATGAGCCCTTTAACCAGCTTCAGGGAGCATCTTGGTTCTCCAAGATCGATTTGCGTTAAGGATATCATCAGATGAGGGTCGAAGAGGAGGATGTGCAGAAGACTGCATTTTGGACACAATATGGTCATTATGATTTTGTGGTGACGCCTTTCGGGCTCACCAATGCTCCTGCCGCATTCATGGATCTCATGAACCGCGTGTGCCGGCCGATGTTGGATCGACCCGTGACTGTTTTCATTGACGATATCTTGGTTTATTCCAAGACGCGAGAGCAGCATGAGGAGAACTTGCGTGAGGTTCTGAGTACTTTGAGGAGGGAGAACTTATATTCTAAGTTCTCCAAGTGTGAGTTTTGGTTGCGTGAGGTGCATTTTCTTGGACACCTTGTCAACCAGGATGGGATATTGGTGGATGCGACCAAGGTGGAGGACGTGATGAGATGGGAGGTCCCGAGGTCTCCATCTGAGATTCGGAGCTTCCTAGGATTGGCAGGCTACTATCGGAGATTCATTCAGGACTTCTCCAAGATATTCGTACCCCTGACCAGGCTGACGAGGAAAGCAGTGGTCTTTTGTTGGGGGCCTGAGCAGCAAGCCGCATTCGAGACGTTGAGGCAGAGATTGTGCGAGGCACCAATTTTAGCCCTGCCAGAGGGCATGGAGGATTTTGTTGTGTACTGCGATGCGTCCGTCTCGGGCTTGGGCGCAGTATTGATGCAGAGAGGGCATGTTATCGCTTACGCTTCGAGGCAGCTGAAGCCTCACGAGGCGAACTACCCGACGCATGATTTGGAGCTGGGGGCTATTGTGTTCGTCCTCAAGATTTGGCGTCACTACCTCTATGGGGTTCGTTGTACCATCTACATGGACCAGAAGAGCCTGAGGTATCTTATGGACCAGCCGAACCTGAACATGAGGCAACGTCGGTGGCTTGACGTGGTAAGGATTACGATTGTGAGATCCTTTACCATCCGGGGAAGGCCAATGTGGTGGCCGCCGTGCTTAGCCGCAAGGCAGCACCGATCAGGGATATCTGTCTAAGGATGACAGTGGTGACTCCACTGTTGGAGCGGATTTGGGAGGCCCAACAGGAGGCCATGAAGGAGGAACATCGGAAAAGCGAGCGGATTGTGGGACATGTTTCCTCCTTCAACTATGACAGTAGAGGATTACTGACACTACACCGTAGGGTGTGGGTGCCGTACCACAGGGGAGTGCGCCAGGTTCTGATGGACGAGGTGCACAAATCCCGATTCTCCGTTCATCTCGGGGCGACGAAGATATATAGGGATCTTCGTATGGACTATTGGTGGGCCTGCATGAAGCGTGATGTAGCATGGTACGTGGAACGGTGCTTGACCTGCAGGAAGGTCAAGGCCAAGCATCAGAGACCACACGGCAAGATGTAACCGTTGGATATTCCGCTGTGGAAATGGGAGGACATCACGATGGATTTTATCACTAAGCTTCCCAGGACCACATGTGGAGTTGATTCGATATGGGTCATAGTGGATCGACTGACCAAGAGTGTGCATTTTATACTGATTCAGGAGAGCATATCGGTGAGAAGCTGGCCGATATCTATGTGCGCGAGGTGGTGGCATGACATGGAGTGCCTGTTTCAGTAGTATCAGACCGAGACATTCGTTTTACTTCCAGGTTTTGGAAGCGGTGTCATGACGAGATGGGTACTCGTCTCCATTTCAGCACTACTTTTAACCCTCAGACGGACGGACAGAGCGAGAGGACTATCCAGACTCTCGAGGACATGCTTCGAGCATGTGTCTTAGACTTTGGTGGCAATTAGGATACATATCTTCCATTAGCGGAATTTTCGTATAAGAACAGTTACCATGCGAGTATTGACTGCTCTCTTTTCGAGATGCTCTATGGGAGAAGGTGCAGGACCCCGGTTTGTTGGGGCGAGGTCGGTCAGCGAGTCATCGGGAGTACCGAGGTGGTGCTCAAGACAACGGGATTGATTCAGCAGGTTTGTAGTAGACTGCAGATTGCTCAGAGTCGGCAGAAAAGTTATGCCGATAAGCGCTGATCAGACCTGGAGTTTCAGGTCGAGGATATGGTTCTCCTGAAAGTTTCGCCTTGGAATGGCGTCATTCGATTCAGGAAGCGAGGCAAGTTGAGCCCGAGGTACATTGGACTGTTCGGAGTTGTAGCCCGGGTGGGCAAGGTAGCGTATAGGCTGGATCTGCCAGCCGAACTCAGTCAGATACACAACACTTTCCATGTTTCTCAACTGCGAAAGTGCCTGGTAGACGACTCAGCAGTGGTACCCTTTTAGGACTTTCAGGTCAATGGTAGCCTGAATTACATTGAGCGACCAGTGGCAATCCATGATCGGAAGTCGAAGGATTTGAGGAACAAGAGGGTGGAGTTCGTGAAGGTGCAATGGAAGCACCGGAAGGGCTCGGAATGGACCTAGGCGCCGGTGGATGAGATGATGGAGCATTACCCCGAATTGTTTCAGGATCGAGCAGCAAACTTCGAGGACGAAGTCTAAAATAAGTGGAGGAGATTTGTAGCACTTGGTTCTTGGTACGAATTCTCTATAATTAATTCTTTAAATATTTTGTATTTGGCCTTGGACTCGGCGAATTGAAGGACAAACTCGCCGAGTAGAAGCGGTATCGGACGCAGGACTTAAGTGATGGACTCGGCGAGTTGGGTCCCAGACTCGGCGAGTAGACCCTGTCTTGACAAAAACCCTAATCCGAAGGTTTGCACCCTATTTAAGCACCTTAACTCATACTCCCTTTTCCCTAATACTCTCTTTAAGCTGCATATCGAAACCCTAGCCATTTTAGTGTGTGCTAAGGCCATTTTTGGTGTTCTTGTGTGGGTAGTAAGCTTGGAAGGAAGAAAAGGAGCTTGGGAATCGAGTTGGGGCTTGCTGATCCAGAGATCTTACTTCATTTTCAACATCTTCAAGGTAAAATGCCCCTATCTTGACTCATCTATGTGTTTGTTCATCTTTAACTTGGGATTTCTATGAGTTTCTATGTAATTCTCAGATTTGGAAGTGTTGAGTGGGATTTGACTTCAAATCTGGACCTTAAGAGGGGTCTCATGGCATAAAGGTGCCAACTTTAGGGCCATGAGATCCCCATGCACATTGTAGAGCATTGTATATGGATTTTTGAGCTAAAAACCCCATGCATGTGCATCAAGTTTGGAACTATACGTATAAAAACGGACATTAGGTAGCCAGATCTATGGTTTTGGTATGTTAGATCTCATTTAAATCGACTGTATGGAATTGGTCAAGGTTGGACTCGGCGAGTTGTTCTTGGAACTCGACGACTCGGTGATCATTGTACACCAAACCCTTTCTGTGAATGGGTCAGGGTTAGGAAGTAAGTCCCTTGTTGATTTGGACGTGAAAAGGGACCTGAACCTCAAAGGACTCGACGAGTGGACTGAGCAGACTCGACGAGTCCAAGGCAATCTTCTTAAGGATGAAGATGAACTCGACGAGTTGTTCATCAACTCAGCGAGTCGAGGGCATAACTTGTTCATCAGATGAAGGTGAACTCGATGAGTTGTTCATGAACTCGGCGAGTCGGATGAGTTTTCACGCGATTTTCATAGGACATAAGAACTCGTCGAGTTGACGGCCCAACTCGAAGAGTAGGGTCGTTGATGGGGACGAGTAAAGGGTGAGGGACTCGGCGAGTTGACAGCCCAACTCGGAAAGTCGGGTCAACTTGAAGTTGACTTTTACTGGACTTGGACTAACCCTATTTAGGGTTGCATGTGTTGTATGTTGACTTGAAGGTTATCGTGTAGGGATCGAGGAGTCGAAGGGAGTCGACTTGTGCATCGAGGAGAATTCAAACACTGCACGACATTGAGGTTAGTTACCTTCCAGTAGGGGTGGGTCTAAGGCCACAATGTCGGCCCACCAAAAGGGGGTATGTAGAAGATAATGGTCTTTGTGATAATTATCTTGATCTGGTTATGTGATTTATCTAATTGATATGCTATGTGTATAGTAGGGATTTGTTTCCCTGACAGTGGTCTTTAGGACCCAAGGGTAGGTCAGTACCCGGATATGCCTGACTGTATGCGTATACTTGTTGATTGTATGCTAGTGGTAGGGGGTGGAATAGTCCCTAGTTACCGGTTGAAAGATACCGACAATGGTTACCGGTTGAAAGATACCGATGATGATTACCGGTTGAAAGATACCGATGATGATTACTGGTTGAAAGATACCGATGAAGATTACCAGTTGAAAGATACCGACGGTATTGTATGGTATGTGGTATGATGGGGGAACTCACTAAGCTTCGTGCTTACCGTTTTAGTTTTGGTTTCGGGTACCTCTTCGTAAAAGAGGAAAGAGCCGCCGGCGTAGCAGCGCATCACACACATGGTTTCTGCACTGGATTTTCTGGGATTGTACTATGATTTTCTTTGTTACGATGACATTGTTTTGAGACATGAGTTTGTGTTTTATAATTAATGTAACTTTGAGAATGTTCTGATAAAACGCCTCATGACATGTTAAATTTTAAAATGAAATTTTTGGCGTCGAAATTTGGGATGTTACACCACTGAAGTCCATAACACATGCTTGAAGCATGTCCTCGAGCGTCTGTATCGTCCGCTCTCTCTGTCCATCCATTTGTGGGTGGTAAGCGGTGCTGAAGTGCAATCTTGTACCCAACTCCGCATGGAACTTCTTCTAGAACCTGGAAATGAAACGTACATCTCGATCTGACAGAATTGAGATGGGCTCCCCATGTCACGACACTACCTCTCTCACATATATCTTTGCCAGCCTCTCTGCAGAAGAGCTCTCACTGATAGCAAGGAAGTGAGCGCTCTTCGTCAGTTGATCCACAATCACCCAAATTGCATCGACACCCCTCGTGGTCCTTGGCAATTTGGTGATGAAATCCGTAAAAATCTGTTCCCACTTCCACTGGGGATCCTCTAGGGGCTGCAACTTGCCATTTGGATGCTGGTGCTCGGCCTTAACCCGACGAAAGGTCAAGCACCTCTCAACTACCCACGCAACATCCCTCTTCATACAGGGCCACCAGTAATCTCTCTTTAGGTCCAAATACATCTTAGTGGCCCCGAGATGGATCCAGAATCTCGATCTGTGCGCCTTCTCCATCAGTGTGCTACGTGCCACGCCCATGAACGACATCCAAATCCGACCTGAAAGGTCATAAGCCCTCAGCTATCGGTAACAAACTCAGATACCTGCCCAATCACCCACTCTCTCTTGTGGTTTTCCGGTTTCATAGCCTCTGCCTAGTCCTCTCGGATGGTATCCAATACCGGAGTCATCACCGTCATCCTCATAAAAATGTCTCGTATTGGGGCACTCTCCGCCCTGCGGCTCAGGGCATCGGCTACAACATTAGCCTTACCCGGGTGGTACAGGATCTCACAATCATAATCCTTTACCACATCCAACCATCTCCTCTGGCACATGTTGAGGTTGGGCTGATCCATCAAGTACTACAAGCTCTTGTGGTCCGTGTATATGGTACACCGAACCCCATACAAATAATGGTGCCATATCTTGAGGGCGAACACCACTGCCCCCAACTCCAAATCGTGGGTGGGATACCTCGTCTCATGAGGCTTCAGCTGCCTCGATGCGTATGCTAACACGTGCCCTCTTTGCATAAGCACCACACCCAACCCCGATATAGACGCGTCGCAGTACACCACAAAAATCCTCCATTCCCTCCAGAAGGGCTAACACCGGAGGGAATCGGCAATCTTGGAGAAATCCCTGATGAATCTCCGGTAGTAGCCGACCATCCCCAGAAAACTCCTGATCTCAGTCGGGGATCTCGGCACCTCCCAACTCATAACAGCCTCAATCTTGGCCGGGTCGACCAATATCCCATTTTGGTTAACGAGGTGCCCCAAGAACTGGACCTCTCGTAACCAGAAATCACACTTGGCGAATTTGGCGCAAAGCCTGTCCGATCTCAACACTGCGAGGATCTCCCTCAGATGATCCTCATGTTGCTCTCTGGATCTCGAATACACTAGATGATGAGATATGGTCCACTGGATAGATCATTACTCCATTCTCACTTGGTGGTGACGAATGCCGGTAAAGAAAAACCAAAATTATCACCACCGTTCCCTGTCTCTTGATTCATCGTTGGGGAATTAGAGCCATGGCACCACCAGTCGGCGACCTCTAGCTCCCAAGCAAATATAATCGCCGGAAATCGGAACCCATTACCCATCACTTTCATCACCAGCGAATAGATACGCAACAGTGGCAGTCATCATCGGCAAACCACCCGCCATCGCCAGCTTCTCTAACAGCAATCCCAAACCATCGGAAGTCAAGAAAAGTCGATCGTCGGCGTCGAACTTTATCCTTGTACTGGAGACCCTCATCCGACGAGCCGCTTGCAACTCAATTGCCCTCGTCGGGCGACACCACAGCTCCGACGAAGCAATTTCCGCCAACCCATTATCTTCTTGACTCGCCACCACCTGATATTGTCCCCCATACGTACAACACACACAAAAAAGAGTGAAGCAGCGGTGGAGCTCCTTCAGCGTTGCCGGCAAACATCATTGCTCCGATTTTTCTTCTACAGCCAACATCGTCGACGAGAGCAACCCAGTTAATGAGGCCGACATTTCAATTTCTGGAGATGGGAAGGTGAGAACGAGATGCGTTGGAGGACTTTTTCTCAAAGGTCAAAAGTGAAAAGAGGGATGGGCCCTAGGTGGTACTTGGGCTCATATGTTACAAATGGGCTGAACTAACCGATTAATAGCTAAATGGGCTGACATTTGGGACTCATATATCTATTTTTGGGCTTCCACACACGTTCAACAATGAAAATATACATATATAAAAAAGAAATTGGGTTTGTTATACGCGATTTGGGCTTCATTCCTAAAATTGCGCTTCGTATAAGTTAATCTTGGACTTATATCATAAGTGGTCTACAACATTTTAATTTGGGTTTTCTTCCAAATTAATTTCATGATTATGTCACAATTTTGTGGAACCAAAATCAGCCATCCGCACGACACAAGCCCCGCTCAGCAAATACATTTTAGAATACGCTTGGTATTTTCAAAAAAGAAAGAAAGAAAGAAAAAAAAATGAGGGGTAGAAGAGTAGTACATTACTACTAGTACTCGTGAAGCGTTTCGAAATAACCATCAGTAACTGCGTTGCGCGGTCATCAGCAGCCATGTTGACCAATCCCAGGAAGTCACGATAATAAACTCTCACATTCATGTTGACCGAACCCCACTAGTCTTACTGCCCAGCTCTTAGTAGTCGCACAGCTCGACCTTCAGCAGCGACATGACCTAGCTCAGCAGCTGCAAAGCCAACCATCAGCAGCTACTTTGTCTAACTCCCAACAGTCGCGCTGCTTAGCTCTCGCCAGCCATGTTACCCAGTTTATTAGTATTTGGGTTGCCTAGCTCTTCCCAGCAGCTATGTATCTCAGTTTTCAGAAGCTATACATCCATCTTTCCCTTTCTTCGCCTCCTCCAAGAAAAAAGGGGGGTGGTATGACACTATGCAGAAGTAATTTTTACTTCGAATGGGTAGAGTTAGTGTATAGGAAGAGCTGATGTTGTGCATGACAGTGCACCCCCAGGGTGACACCAATATTCCAGATCGAAAGAGCAGCCTCGTGGTTCAATCCTCAGAAGACTCGTTGCCCAACTCTCAGTGGTCATGTTGCTCATGTATCGCTAGTAGCTCGATGCTCAGCTCTCAGCGGCCCTGTTGACCAGCTCTCGATGGCAGTCTCGTTGTGCACCACTCGACAGCAACTACATTATACAACTCTAAGTAGCATCACTGCATAGCCCTAGACAGATAGCCAAGACAGCGAGGCACCAGTCAGCAAACTAGTGATGTAGCAAAGCATCAGGCGCCATTATAGCGGCATGCTCCACATGCGAGGATCAGTAACCTCGCCTCGAGTCGCTTGGCTTCTCAGCCCGACTCCATTATAGCGGCAAGCTCCGCATGCGAGGTTCAACACCCTCTCCTCGAGTCTCCTGGCTTCTCAGCCCGACTCTATTGTAGCGGCAAGCTCCGCATGCGAGGTTCAGTACCCTTGCCTCGAGTCGCCTGGCTTCTCAGCCCGACTCCATTGTAGCGGCAAGCTCTGCATGCAAGGTTCAACACCCTCGCCTCGAGTCGCTTGGCTTCTCAGCCCGACTCCATTGTAGCGGCAAGTTCCGCATGCGAGGTTCAGCACCCTCGCCTCGAGTCGCCTGGCTTCTCAGCCTGACTCCATTGTAGCGGCAAGCTCCGCATGCGAGGTTCAACACCCTCGCCTCGAGTCGCCTGGCTTCTCAGCCCGACTCCATTGTAGCGGCAAGCTCCGCATGCGAGCTTCAGTACCTTTGCCTCGAGTCGCCTGGCTTCTTAGCTCGACTCCAGTAGCAACATGCCCCGGCCATTCCACGCGATGCTCTTCCGCGTGATTTATCTACGATGCCGGCGGCCAAGCCCAATCCAGTCCACGCGACGCTCTCTCACGCGATCTATCTACGATCGTTAGCAGCCAAACCCGATCTGTTACATGCGAGGCTTTCCCGCATGACACCTCCATGATCATTGGCTACTAAGCCCAAGCTATTCTCATAAGTCGCGCATCACAAGCTTCTTCCACACCATGATCTTGGCGCTTCCTCTCTCACAGTCATCATGGTTTTCTTGTGCTCGGACGATCGATGAAGTGTTATGCACATTACAACCTACTTTAGTGAGGATACTCTCCGGCAAGAAGGTCATCCTGATAGCGGCCCTGCTACCTACGCCCCCACATCATCTCTATTTCCTGGCTCTCGAAAATGGTCTCGCTGTGCAGCCCTACCTGTAGCCTCGTCGTGTACCTCACAACATCTCTGTTTCCTGGCTCTCGCAAATGGTCTCGCTGTGCAACCCTACCTGTAACCTAGCCACATATCCCACAACATCTCTGTTTCCTGGCTCTCGGAAATGGTCTCATTGTGCAGCCCTACTTGTAGCCTCGCCGCGTACCCCACGACATCTCTGTTTCCTGGCTTTCGGAAATGGTCTTGCTATGAAACCCTACCCTATAGCCTCACTGCTTATCCCTCAACAATTATGTTGTCTGGCTATCGACAATAGTCTTGCTACGTGACCCTCGCTAGCAACCTAGTCGCCCAGCTCTAGGAATATATTCCTCGCCTCCTCTAAGAAAGGGGGGGGGGAATAGGGTTGGTACGCCGCAATGCAGACTATGTAGATGGTTACTGGTGACATCCCATCTCACATGGCAACCACAACAATCACGTCGGATAACAGTCTCAGGGACTGAATGGCAAGCTTACGCTTCTTAGCTACCCCAGTCCGACATTCGACCGACATCAGTGTCGCGTAACACTCTTTAGCTGCCTCGGTCAGCATGATCGCAGGAACAGTTACATTGCATCTCACCGACCGGCTCGCACTCCTCTCAATGAAGGAGTATCAAGTCAGCTCAAGCAGTGTTTGGATCGTCGCACAACGCCACGACTTTCATGGGCGAGGTTCGGTCATTTCTCTTTATTATTTAAATGCTTTGGTGCTTTATCTAGTCCGATCCGATTGTCAGCAACCCAATCTCATCAGACTAGGGGGACTTGACGACGCACAATTTATATGAGTAGTTCCAGTCCGATGTCATTGGCCGCGTACCAATAACACTAGACTGGGGGGACTTGATGAGATATGGTCCGCTGGCGTGGCCTAGACTGCTCTAGCGCGCCAGCCTGGCTTGGCGCGCTCCTGCCAGCCTTGCCTGGCGCTCCCTTGCCAGCCCCGCTGGGGACTCTCCTGTTGGTTTATCAGACTAAGTCCAGTCCGATGTCATTGGCCGCGAACCAATAACACCAGACTGGGGGGGCTTGATGATATATGGTCTAGTGGCATGGCCTAGACTGCTCTAGCGCGCCAGCCTGGCCTGGCGCACTCCTGCCAGCCTTGCCTGGTGCTCCCCTGCCAACCTTGCTGGGGACTCCCTTGCCAGCCCTGCTAGGGACTCTCCTGCCAGCCCGGCCCGACGCTCCCTCGCCTGGCACTCCCTTGCCATCCTCTCCTGGTGCGCGCCCGCCAACCACGCCCGACGCCTCCGGGCGGCCTTGCCCAGGTCCTTGCTAGTTGGGCCTGATTTAGGCAGGCCCAAGGCCTGACCTAATTGTCCTCTATATAATGAACAGTACCTCCTCCATGGAGGGGACCTTCCCCTAGGCTCTTCCCCCATGGCTCAGCCACCACCCGCCGCCGTCATCCACCACCAGCTCCAAGATGGTTCTCTCTAGCTATGGAGGACCATCTCAGATCTTCTATCTGATCTAACCTGATCGTCGGAGCCCGCTCCCGGGGCACAGTCCCTGGGGCGGCTCTAACGTGTCTCTCTGATTGTGATGTCAGATCTCCGCCGCAAAAGAAGACCAGAAGAAGCGCCGGAGGCTGATGTTCCATCACTAGAATATCGTCGATGAACACAATCACCGATGGATCCAACATCGGCCTACATACTCGGTTCATGAGATCCATGAACACTGCTGGTGCATTGGTGAGCCCCAAAGGCATCACCACGAACTCGTAATGCCCATAACGTGTCCTAAACGCCGTATTCTGGATATCCTCATCACGCACTCTCATCTGATGATATCCAGAACTCAAGTCTATCTTGGAGAACCAAGACGCTCCCTGCAACTGATCGAACAGATCGTCGATCCTTGGTAAGAGATAACGGTTCTAGACTGTCAACTTGTTTAACTCCCGGTAATTAATCCACATCCAGTGTGAACCATCGTTTTTCTTGACAAAAAGGATTAGCGCTCTCGACGGCGAGCTACTCGGTCGTATGAACCCCTTCCCCAGCAGCTCCTGAAGCTGCAAGGATAAATGTTGCATCTCTAGTGGCACAAGGTGATTGGGTGGCTTGGCAATATGCACCGCTCCTGGAACCAAATCGATACCAAACTCCACCTGCCTCTCGGGTGGCACACCCGACAACTCCTCGGGGAAAACATCCGGGAACTCTCGCACTATCGATACCTCACCGACCGAACTCAGCCTCTCTGCGGCAACTCATGTATCCATCACATAGGCTACAAACGCGCTGCAACCCTGCTGTAGACTCTGTCTCGCTCTGGCAGCCGAATAAAATGTTGACCCAGATCGGGTACCCTCGCCATACACTGGAAGCACTCCCCAACTAGGGTCTCGTATGGTCACCAACTATTGCTCGCAGTCAATAACAGCTCTAAGTCGGCTCAACCAGTCCATGCGGACGATGACACATACATCCCCCATAGCTATTGGTACCGGATCTATCGGAAACGCAACACCGAAAATCTCGAGTACACATCCTTGAATCACCTCAGTAGCATAAACTGCTCACTCGTCAGCTATAGAAACTTGCAGAGGTTGACTCAACGCCTCTCGTCGGATACTGATGTGCTAGCTAAATGCCAAGGACATGAAAGATCGACTCACACCCGAGTCAAATAACACCAAAGCAGGTACAGAACTCACAAGAAAAGTACCTATGCATACCACAATATAAGCACAATATCTCAAACTCAGTATTAGTAAATAAAAGAATACATACCAGCCATGATATTGGGCGCTATGCAGACCTCCTGCACTATCAACTGAAATGGTCTACCACGAACCCCTAGTGTCTCGGCCTTCACTGGCCGGCTATCAGTAGCACATACAGAAGTAGGTGTGGATCCCTGAGCTGATCTCTGCACGAGCTGAGGGCACTCGGCCTTCCTATGGCCAGTCTGGTTGCAATGAAAGCAGACCGAGAATCCCTTGGGGAAATCCTTCGCCATGTGCCCCTCCTTGCCGCATTTGAAGCAAATCCTTGATCGGCAAGAACCCTCGTGACTCTTTCCGCACTCGCCACAAGTGCGGCCTTTCTGGCCCCCAGCTCTGGAATCAGCGGGCTTAGCCCGCTTTGCAACCAGCTGCGGCTGCACTGGTCTTCGGTCCCTTCCCCGAGACTCCTCTGCCTCCTCCCTGGCCTGTAGCTCCAGCTCAATCTCCTTCCTCCTGGCATTGGACTGAAGCTCGGCCAATGTCTTATACGATGAGTTTGCCACAAACTCTCGTATATCCCTCCTTAGTATGCTCAGATATCTGCTCACACGTGCTTGCTCGACGGACACGTGTTCGGGGCAAAACATCGCCCGCTCATGGAACAGCCTCAAAATCTCAGTCACTGATTATGTCTTCTGCTTGAGAGACAGAAACTCCTGTGCCAACCGTTCCCTCTCCAACAGGGGAACATACTTATCTCGGAACATCTAAACAAATCTCTCGCATGTTATCGCCGCATGATCTGCAGGGGTAAAGCTAGTTGTCGTAAACTTCCACCAGTCCTTCGCTCCCAAGCGAAGCTGGTTCAGCACATACCGAACTCTCAAGTGGTCAAGGCATAAACAAGTGTAAAAGCACCCATCAATATCGGAGATCCATCTCATCGCAACAATCAGATCCTGCATCCCATCAAACTCTGGTGGCATCGTGTTGCTGAACTCCCAGAACAGCAACGAGTCACCCCCCTGAGGCCTAGCAGCAGCAACAGCTGCAGTAGCTGCAACTGCTGCATCCTCAGTAAAAGCACCGTATCTCTCATCGAATGTCTCAATAAAGGTGGTCTTGATAGATCCAAATATCTCTTGAATCTCTGCGTGGATAGCTGTAACCACCTCCTCGTGGATCATCCTCCGTATCTCCTCATCGCTACTCCCACTGCCATCAGGGTTGTGGCGTGTCCTCACCATGATGTCTCTTAAACACAACACAAAACTATCAAATACCTGTTCAAATGTACTCACACTCGGTACTCAACCCTACTTGTACCTTAGTACCCTAAGGATTCTTACTTGGACACCTCATTGATCCGGTTTTTCTAGTAGTACGGGCCCTTTACTACCTTCCACAATGCATCGGTATTCACCCCAAGTCCTCTTCTTAGGATCCCAGATCACAAGTACTCTATATCTTGCAAAACACAGGCTAACCTCCAGTAGACCACTTAAAAGATCCTCACTGCTACCTATTCACTCTCAAAGTATCTCATAGTAGCAGTAATCTCCTAGGCTAAGGCATCACAAATCAGGCCACTCTAGTCCTAAATATGAATACCTAGCCTACTCTAGCATGCATAGCATATCATCTCTAAAGAATGGGTAGAAGACCATTCTACCCCTCCATAATCTCTCTTGAATCAGTTTGACCAAAACCCTAAGGTCAACTGAAGTCAACTCTAGTCAACGGTCCAAATTTGACCAGACTCGCCGAGTGCACTTAGGTGACTTGGCCAGTCCATGCATGTCCTCTAAATCCTCCAAATGCCTCACTCGGCCCGTTTATTTAACCTTTCACTCGATGGGTTACCACTGGTCACGAATCGCGGGGCAACCCGACTTGACTCGTCGAGTCCTCTTATGGACTCAGCGGGTTTCCTCCATAGGAATACTCAAATGACTTTCTGAGGTCAGATCTGTTTCTCTAACTTATAGATCTGACCTTCTAACACCTAAAAGTCACGTAAAGGTCCAATCTTTATGTTCATGCAACACTCATATGGCTCTATTTCATGAAATAACTCTAAAAATGGGAACCTAGATTCAAAACTCCCATGGGGCTGCATAAAGCTGGATGATTGGGACTCTCTGGACCTCTCAAGGTCCAGATCTAATGCCTATTTCACATTGGGACTTCACATACTCCATATTCCCACTAAAGAAAGGTTAAAGAAACCCTAGATTCATGTAATCTACACAATACAGAAGGAAAGGGTCGAATTACTACCTCAAAGTGAAGCTCTTTGCCTTAATATCTCAGAATAACAACCTCCTCTGGTCCTTCTTTCTGGAACTCTCCTTCTCCTTTACAAAGTCACACCAAATGGCTCAAGATTGCTCTTTCTCTCACTCTATACGCTCTAGCTCACTAGGGTTCTTTCTCTTGGATGGGTAGCCGCAATTGAAGGCTATAAGGACCTTTAAATAGGTCGCAGGCCCAAAGATTTAGTGTTTTTCTCCATAGCACGGACTCGTCGAGTCGACTCGCCGACTCGTCGATTCCATTCATTAATCCGAGTCATCAGTCGCGATCCTACTCGACGAATCTAGGCGTCAACTCGTCGAGTCCCTCTTCTTCACTCAAAATGAATAATTAAAATACGATACCTGGAAATTTGGATGTTACAATTTAAGTAAATAGTCAATCATTCATAAATTAACTGAGACAAATATTTAGGCAAGTTAAATTAAAACACACATTTTTCCAAAAGAAAAATTGTTTTATACTACAAGTACATTATGTTCCTAATGTAATTAGTAAACTAAAATCCGAGAGTGTAGTTCCAAATTGATTGTGCTAAGCTGGTTAGTCTTCAGTAAACATCTGTAAACCATTTACAAATATTAGATTAACATTTAAGTACCAAGTACTAGAGTGTTATAGGGAAAGTATGAGTTCTAATCTAGTAGGTACCTGAAATACTAGTCTCCTCCTATCAAAATGATAATATCTCTAATCAATACTCTCTTTATGTTCTCATCTCTAAAGAATGGGTAGAAGACCATTCTACCCCTCCATAATCTCTCTTGAATCAGTTTGACCAAAACCCTAAGGTCAACTGAAGTCAACTCTAGTCAACGGTCCAACTTTGACCAGACTCGTCGAGTGCACTTAGGTGACTTGGCCAGTCCATGCATGTCCTCTAAATCCTCCAAATGCCTCACTCGGCCTGTTTATTTAACCTTTCACTCGATGGGTTACCACTGGTCACGAATCGCGGGGCAACCCGACTTGACTCGTCGAGTCCTCTTATGGACTCAACGGGTTTCCTCCATAGGAATACTCAAATGACTTTCTGAGGTCAGATCTGTTTCTCTAACTTATAGATCTGACCTTCTAACACCTAAAAGTCATGTAAAGGTCCAATCTTTATGTTCATGCAACACTCATATGGCTCTATTTCATAAAATAACTCTAAAAATGGCAACCTAGATTCAAAACTCCCATGGGACTGCATAAAGCTGGATGATTGGGACTCTCTCTTAGATCACACAATGTGTGTAACATCCGTGATCCCAAGATATTGCTAAATTATTTAATCTTGTATTTATTTAATTTCGGGCCATGTAGTTGTTAGGCTTAGAGGTTGGGCCTCTTCATGTTGGGCTAGCTGAAGTTGTACATTGGGCATAATCCTGGGATACGCGGGGCATAGTAAGATCAAGGAAAAGCACATAGCCATGCACATATGCATAGTGTAGTAGGTGGTGCGCGCAACGTACGTGTGGTGACTCAAAACCCTAATTCTTATGGTTCAAGCCATATAAATATGTCATTATGTCCCATTCCCTAGCCTCCTTATCAATATCCTGAGCTCAGAAACCCTAAAATCTAACCATTACCATCCTTGTGTGTGTTCTTGACCTTGTGAAGATCATTTTTGGTAGCTTGGAGCCTTGGAAAGAAGAAGAGGAAGTTGGTGAAGGAGAGTTAGTAAAGCTTGAGCTTGAAGATCTGAATCATCATCATCATTTAGCACCTATTTAAGGTATAAAGTTCAGAACTTTCCTTATTAATGCCTAGATCTATTATGTTTGGGTTTATACACCTTTTTGGTCATTTCTAAGGAAGCAGGTTGTCATATTCCAAGTTTGGGTTCATTTAGGGGCATGCAAGCCACCAAGTGGTCAAATTTATGGGTTAAGATCCGTTATTAGACTCAGATCTGGGTTTGGAGCCTCAAATCTAAAGGATTTAAGTGTTTATTGGTATTTTGGCTTAATGGGAGAGTATGTTGGGCGTACAAGCTCGTACGTGTAGCGTACAAGCCATGCAACCTGTACGCTTAGTGTACAGATGAGTACGCCAAACGTACTCACTGATTTGGGCTTTGCATTGTTTAGGCCTCGGTTTGGGTCACTTTCATGGATTACTTGCTTGGGTCGTGGTGGACAATTTGGTACTGGACCAATAGGCTAGAGAAACATTATTAGGCCTTGGGTTAAGGCCCATGCAAAAGGATTGGGCCTAATTGGAAATTGGGCTATATATTGGGCTTCATGGGATGATTTATCTTTTGGGCAATGGGTTGTGATTTTTTTGAACCATCTTATGTTAGGGGTTGCATAGTCTTTTACCCCCATGTAGGTATTTTTGGGTAATGAGGTAGATCCCTTTGTTGATTGGCTTTTATTTTTAAATTGTTAGCTCAGAGAGCTGTAGGACCAATTGTCATGGATCATTCGTTTCAGTCATCTTATCGAGATGAGTTTCCTTACTGGATTTAGCAGGTCGAAGGCACCAATGTTGGCCCATGTTTATGTTATGTTGTTAGGAAGCTAGTTGTCTTTGTGACTCTTGCATGTGCCTGTGTTTATATGTTTGCTAGGCTAAGGACCGATTTCCGGCAGGGCCTGGTGAATATTTGTATGTTATGTATCTATGTAATTATTTTATGTGTATGTATATGTTATTGCATGTTGGGCGGGACGCGTTTACCGAGCTCAGCGCGATGTCGGGCGGGGTCCGTTGCCGAGCAGGGTGCACTATGTGCTTACTGTATGTTGCTATGTGGTATTTTGGGGGAACTTACTAAGCTTCGTGCTTATGGATTTTATTTTATGTTTCAGGTACTTTTGGTTGTAGTGGGAAGAGCTCGGGATGACTGCATCACACACACCACTGGGATTCCGCTTATGATGTATCACTCTGATTTTTATGACAATTGACACATTGGTTTTTTTTTGAATATTTGAATGACGTTGGAAATTTCTATTTGACCTATTATAAAAATGAAAATTTTTGGGACCATATTTTTAAATGTTACAAGTTGATATCAGAACCTTGATTTAAGGGATTCAGACACACTCTCGGGTGTAAGTCCCCAATCTGCTCATGTATCAATCAGACCCGTTTGATGGTGCGGAATCCCGATCTAACGAATGATGCCAGATCAAATAGAAGAAGAAGGAGAAGAAGAATATGATGAAACTTGTATGATTTGATATGAATGAAGATCTGGATACAAGATTCACACACACTAACACACACTCTCGTCTCTCTCTCTCTAGACTACCTTCAAATACACACACATAAGCTCTTCAAGACCATACACTCTCTATCACCCCTCACCCTATATATAGTTGGGGAACATGGGCCGTAAATGGGTTTACGGCTGTAAACCAGTTTACAGCCGTAAACATTGACCCTAAGCACATATATGGACGTAAACACTGAGCTGTTTATGGTCCTAGACATAAAAATATATTTTCTTAGAAAAGCAAAGTATAAACCATATTTTTGACCCAACAATCTCCCCCTTGGTTTATAACTTTCTTTTCTTAATTGACCCAACAAGCTCCCCCTAAAAAGTAGCTAGCTTTTCTTGTTAATCTTCAGTTGGAGATTGGCTTCAGTGTTAATCTTCGATTTATTCACAGCATCAGGATGAACATATGAATCTTCTATGAATGACTTCATCTTGAGCAGTTGGGCATTTCTTCAAAATTTGATATTGAACGCACGTTGGGTGAGGAGGCATCTTGTAGAGATTCTTGAAAATTGGTGCTTTCAGCTTGAGAATCTTCAGAGAGAACTTCAGAGAGAACAAATCTTCTGGATCACTTCAGCAGGTTCATAGATAGCAACATACTGATTGAGGAGGCTTCAATGCAATCCGTCAAATAATCTTCAATTTCAGCTTCACCTTGCTTCTGGGGTTAAAGGATTGAATGTTGAAAGAATAATCTTCATTTCTTGTTCCTTCGAATGAGAATTCTTCGATGCTCACGGATGAAACCTTGGCTTAGAAAATCTTCGATACAGTCTCCATAAGTCTTATCTACACCTGAATTTGCTTTTCAAGACAAAACAAAACTAAAAGAAAACTTAGCACAGAAAAATAAAAAACAGAAACAAAAATACTTTTGCATTTTTGATTTTTCTGATTTTTGTTTGATTTTTGAATTTTCTGATTTTTGTTTGATTTTTGAATTTTTTTTAATTCTCCCCCTAAATTTGTGCATAGAGGAAAACTATGAACAAATTTAACAAAAAAATATTTGGGATCAAAGTTGTGAGACAGCCTAAACTCGTTTATCAGTACCTTCACCTTCATGAATAGATCTGGTCAATTGCTGGTATTGTGGTCCACTTAAACACGAAGAATATCGACAAAATTTTCTAAATAAACCATTTAGCTGACGACGACCACAAGTATTGTTGTCCACTTAAATTAAGCAACGAGATCTACAGGCAACCTCTAAATGTTTCAATTTTAGTTGCACTAGAACGTGTTCCCCACTTCCCGATATACCCTGGTTATCAAGAACATCATAAGGACTCCTTACTTTAGGTGAGTAAACTATTATTAAGGAGGAAGTTACATTTAGAAATAGGTGCATATGTTGTGTCCTGGGTCGAATATATTTCAATCACACAGAGGGGACAACATATGACTAACAGAGATAGAGGGATTGAGAGGTAGAATGTTGCATATGTTGTGTCCTAGGTCGGATTTCCAATCACGTAGAGGGGACAACATATGACTAACATATAGAAATAGTTTCATAGATAAAGAGGTGCGTAGATATATAGTTGCATATGTTGCATTCCAGGTCGTATCTCTTCCAATCATGCAGAGGAAGCAACATATGACTGACAGATAGAAAGCAAGAAAATAATTTTCTACAGAACTACTTTATCAGAACCCCCAGTCGCCCTATCAGAACCAAAATTAAGGACATAAGTCCGTACATTAAGGAAAAGTCAAACCACAATTCTAGATGCATATTAATTTAGTGTATCTCGTGGGTTCCCGTGTTTATCTCACTACTCAATCTACCCGAGCATCGTATGGTCAGTCCAAACAATCCTATCTAAATCCACATTGTCAAATCCTTCGTGCCTACCAGCACATTGAACACAGAGTCTAAACAATTCAGATTCAGTACCTTACACTGGTTTAGACTGCCCGTTATCACTCTCTTGATATCACTTCCCAAACATTACTTACTAATGAAAAACTATAAGAAAATGAAAAATTGTCTTTGAAATGAATTAGATTAAGATAAATTCAGAAGTATAGAAAAGAAAACTCAAACCGTAATTCACTGATTGAATTTGCATCCAGAAGGTCTGGGAACAGCACACATAATCTCATAACATATCCTAAAATTCTTCATGTCGTTAAGCACAAACCCCATGTGATCCCTTCCTTTCTTCCTCTCTTTGCTTTCTGGCAAAGGACACATACTCTCGAAAAAAACTCTGAATGTTGTATAGTTGAGACATGTCCCCTATCATGTGCCTGGAACAACCATTATCAACAAACCGAAATCTGATGATATTCCTCCATAGATGCTCTAGCATAGAGCTGGATCAGTTGGTGTTTAGAACCCAATCCATTTTGAAACTGGTTTGACCTTTTTCATCCTTGCTCGATACATTCTCCCACAACATGTCCTTTTTTATCACAAACAGAAGATGTAAAAATATTAGAGTCATTAGTTGTTTTGGGAGATGGAGCCTTCGGAACCCATTTGTAGTTGGGTTTAACCCATTTCTTTTTCGATCTGATGGGTGGCTCAGCACTTGATTTTGAACCTATAGTCGGCCATTAAGATGACTCTGACCTAACTGGTCTTTATTTCACTGGAGCATCTCTTGGATTTGGCTTCTTGGCTGGCATTCCCTTCTTGCCCTTGGGATTCAGATTCTTGGCCTTATGGGTTTGATTCTTGGCCTTCTGTGCGTTCCAGTCACCATTTCATGATTGTGACCTCGAAGGGTTTCATTTGAAATATCTCCTTCTTGGCGCATTCTGCTAGCCTTGTGCACAGTAGGGAATGTATGCACGATTAGGATAGTT
The DNA here is from genome assembly GCF_051521515.1 of Lactuca serriola. Taxonomy (NCBI): domain Eukaryota; kingdom Viridiplantae; phylum Streptophyta; class Magnoliopsida; order Asterales; family Asteraceae; genus Lactuca; species Lactuca serriola. The sequence continues at coordinate 227,740,030 of NC_136410.1, read as the reverse complement.
TCTGGCAATGTGTCCAGGTGTTCCTCAGTGAAAACATGTATTTTTCTTCACTGTGAAGTTGTTTCTTCCTGCCCCTGGTGGCGTATCCATGCACTGTCTCTTGCTTTTCCCACACGCACAGTTACAACAGGCACTCTGTTTCACTGGAATTGGTGGCCTATATTTCTCAACAGTAGGTTGATCAGAAGCAGCTAAGTTCGAAGCAACAAATTCAGAGTTCAAGGAGATATTGGTTTGTTTAGTAGTGTTTTCCTTGTTCTCATATTCTGCTACTTTACCTGCACATGAAGTAGAAGCATTAGTATTTTTGACCTGAATACCTCCTGACACAAATCCAGCTGGTTTTCCATACTAAAGATGTGCCTGCCTGTCAATTTCTTCCTTTGTCATAGGGATGGATGTGTAGTTATGATTGAAAGGTGGAGGAACACCATCATACCCTAGACCTTTTTGCTGGTTATTTTTAAATTGCATACAATGTTCTATCATGTTTGCAACTACTTCGCTTGACACATCAAATTTTTTAGTATCAAAACCTGCAGTGTCAAATTTGCTTTATAATGTGTCAATCTCAGCAGTTAACTCAGCAAGTTGTTTCTTAACATAATCATAATTTTCACATTTATTACTGTAATCTTCTTGACGCTTCCTAAAGTCTTTGGTTTTTGCTTCTAGTTTAGCCTTCAGGGGTTTCTATCCATCCCTAAGTTGATATCCTTCGTATTTTAGGTCCTCGACTTCCCTTTTGAGCAAATCATTATCTTCACGAAGAAGTTTAATCGTAGCTTTACAAGATGGAGTACATGAAACTTCATTGACCGGGATGTTTGCGGAATTCATTATTTTTCCACACTTCAAAGCATCAAGTTCTTCGATTACAGCATCAAGACTAAGATGAGTGGGATCTTTTGTCTTCTTGATGACAGCCACGTTCATATCCCACGATTTTGGAAGTGAATTCAGTAGCTTTTTATTTATCTCAGATTTAGTCAAGAAGATACCAATTATATTCATCTCAGTAGTAAGTGTAGTAAATCGCTGCAACTGAGTTTCTAGGGTTTCTCCAGGGATATAATTGAACATGTTGAAATTTTGTCTTAACATATCCTGACGACTCTCTTTCATTTCCTCAAAAACCATTAAAAGCACAACCAGAAGCCAAAATTAAACTTAGAGTCAAACCGAAAATCTAAATTTGAAAATTTAAAATTCAAACAAGAAAATCAAAGTTTAAAGTCAAAGGTTAAACTTGAAAAGTCAAAGTCAATTAAGAAATAAAAAAAATTAAAAGTTAATTAATAATATATATATATATATATATATATTATGTTTTATTATTTTTATTTATTTATTTATTTATTTTAATTTGTTTTTAAACCAAAAATATAGCCTTAGAACTGAAAACGAAGTTATTTGATCAAAAACGGGGTTTAATGGCCGAAAATGGGGTTTACGTCCGAAAACGGGGTTTATGGCCGGAAAAAGGGTTTCGCTGTTTACGACGGAAAACACAAATTTTCACCTTTTTTGCTCCAAAACTCGATCAAAAACTCGTTTTTATCAAAAACGCTTGAGTATCAATCAAATGGGTCAGAATTGGTATTTACAATTGCTTTGATACCAATTGTAAGTCCCCAAAATGCTTGAGTATCAATCAGATCTGTTTGATGGTGCAGAAGAAGGAGAAGAATAATGTGATGAAACTTGTATGATTTGATATGAATGATGATCTGGATACAAGATTCATACACACTAACACACACTCTCTTCTGTCTCTCTAGAACACCTTCAAATACACACACATAAGCTCTTCTAGGACCGTACACTCTTTATCACCCCTCACCCTATATATAGTTGGGGAACATGGGCTGTAAATGGGTTCACGGTCGTAAACACTGACCGTAAACATATATATGGCTGTAAACACTGAGCTGTTTACGGTCCTAGACATAAAAATACATTTTCTTAGAAAAAAAAAGTATAAACCATATTTTTGACCCAACATCGGGTGTGTCTGAACTCAAACTAAGGACTAGATGGAAATTTTTGAAAGAAAATCATTTTTAGAAAAAGGATTTCTAAAAGAGAAAAAGGGTGCGGTGCATGTAAACAACCGAGCTCAAGTACATTATCCCAAAATACCCATACATGTTTATTTATGATGTGAACTGTGAAATTATGAATCACATGCTAGACTAGGGCTATGGATCTAGGAGAGATGCCTTTGTATGTGTGTTGTATGTGCCTATAGAATTTGATGCTAGTACTGATTAATCAGTAATAAGATAAACTGATTAGGATATGTCTAGTACTAATTACTTGATGCTCGAATGCTGCTTGCTTCGTGCTTTTAGGAGTTCTTGTTAATTTCAGCTAGCTAGTAAGTGAATATGCTTAAGTTACATATTATGAAACCTAAATAATTTCAGAAGGTTGGGTTTAACATTATTGCGCAACTCTTGTTTGAGTCTAACCGTTGTAGTGAGAGACCTCTCATTCGAAGAATTATCTAGTTTTTGTAATATGTAATTGTATTCTTGAGCTAGTTTGTGACAACCCGAAATTTCTATTCTGTACAACCATCCAATTCAATAGAAGTCAAAACAGTTTCTGCTAACTTTCAAGCTTTTTGGAATAAGTTTAAGTATTTTAGGATTAACAACTTAGGAGATATCAGGAGAGAGGATGCCCTAGGGTTTATTGTGCAACAATAAAGTCCCGACACATCAAAAGTTTCGAGTTTATGGCCTAAACAAGAAGTTTATGACCATAAACCATTTTTCCAACTTTCAAGAACAAAAACTCAAACTCTCTCAAGTATCATCCAAAGAATTCTTCAAGATCTTCATCTAGTAATTGTTTCTAGCCCTCTTAAGTTAGTATATCACTTAATCTAGTGATTTAACACACTTCTATCCATGAAATCTTTCCAAAAGGTTCTATATTGTAAGTACTTCTATCCTAGAGTATGTTAAGGCTTGATACACTTTTTTACATCAAGAAAACACCATTGAAACCCAAGATCAAAGGTGTTTACGGTCCAAGAACACCTTGGACCGTAAACCCTAATTAAGGGGCCAAAGTGACCCTAGTCCCTTCACAAGATTTGGAAACTAGTCTAGACTCATTCCTTTATATGTTTAGGACCTGAAAACATCAAAATACCAAAATCCATAAGGGTTTACGGTAGTAAACCCAAAAGGAAATGGTCTTAGGGCCGTAAACTCCTCAAAGGAGGGAAATGTTGCCCTAATCTCTTCCAACGGCTTAACCATCAAGTAGAAATGCTTCTAGGGACTTATAAGCCTTCAAAACAACTCATGGTTAAGAAAGCATGAGTTTACGGCCGTAAAGTCATGGGTTTATGACCGTAATCTCAATGAGTTATGGTCACAAAACCGTAAACTCATGTAAGGGGCTCTCTTGAACCCTAAACTCAATAGCAATGTCCTACAACACTTAGACGCAATCCTTAGCACTTATAACACCAATATAAGGTGTTTAACATGCCCAAGGATGTCTTAACTTTATTATTTAGTTGTTTAAAGACTAATTGGATACATATATGTGTTATTATATGTTAACTAGGATCATAGTGTGTGTACAAGTCTTCACTTGTCACTTAGCATCCTACATCATCCGTTCATGCAAACCACCAACTACAGGTGAGTTCATACCCCTTAAACAATCTCTTAAATATTTTTAAATGATTTTATGGGGGGGGGGAATACAAGTTGAATGATTCTAGTTATCATAACAATCACATGTGATTAATGACCAACATACAAATGGATTTACTACACTTATAACAGTTTTGTCAAACAGATTACTTTAAAGGGCTTTTCTCAAACGTTTTTACATGTTGAAACTCTTTAAGAAACTGTCTTACCAATTGTATGTTTCCTTTCAAAATCTGTTACAGTCGTGTTTCAAACAAAAGTTTTTCTTACACTTAAACCGTCTTGCCAAACTGTTCTTAAAGCGTTTTGTAAACTGACATCAAGTCATAAATTCTTATTTATTAAACTTTTCAAAAGGTTTTACAAAACTTCTTTTATACTTTTATATTAGTTATATATATTATGTATACCTATATAGACATAAAAGTTCCATCAGATAGTTCAGTTCCAACACTCTTGGGTAGCAAGGGTGTATAAACCTACTTGAACACTCAACTCAGATTCTAGTAAATTTTTATATGTATAATTTAGGAGATACAAAACATTATTCCTATTACAAGGAATCACATCAGAGTCAGTTGATTCATGAATCTATAGATACATCAATATGAAGAGATACTTTTACATAATTACATCAATATGAAGAGATACTTTTACGTAGATACATCAATATGAAGACGGAGCTGTCAACACTTGTCTTTTATTTTGACTATTCATTATGTTGTTTTATACTATGAAAGAACACACTTGTAAGCAAAAGTATACTATTAATGCAACGGATGATGTTGTTGCATGTTTACTACTTTACCCTGTTGTGATACATTACATGACGTCCTCCGCCCCAGAACGTTTCCGCCGTTCTCGGTTTTGGGGTGTGGCATACTTAGAGGAGGTTAGCATGAGTTCCTTCTACAGATGATGGCAGATAGTGGTGTGGAGTTTGCCCAAGAAAAAACCTAGGATGAGATTTAGTGTTGGGAGCCTTAGCTGTGAGGGATTTGTCGGTTAAGGCACTTCTTGAGGAAAGTATGGATATATGTGGAAGGTAGTATGGGCCCGTACTACTGGAAGCAGAGGATCCGTACTCGATTTAAGAAGGGATGCAATGAAGCCAAGAAGCTTGTGTAGTTATGATTTCCCTAATAGGCGAATTGATTCTTATTCTAATAGTTTTATGGTCTATTTTCAATATGGTGGTATTGCAAGGCAGGCCAGTGGGCAGTTCTGATGTTGGGGAGGGTTCGGGCTCAGGTTCTATAGTCGGGCAGCTTGATGACCAGACATACAAAGTTCTCAAGGAATCCTTTTATAGTTGTGTCACAAGTAAGAATCCTTTTATAGTTGTGTCACAAGTAGGGTTGGGTTATGGATAGACTATGTTTCACCTCAAGTGTGATGCCTCAAAGGTATCTGATTCTAGACCGAGAGGCCAGCATGGTCGTAGCCGTTGTGGCAAGTGCGGCAAGACGCACGAGGGGACGTGTAGAGGGGTGGGTTCTGGCTGCTTTAAGTATGGCCAGATTGGTCATATCCGCAGAGATTGAACTGCGACCACCCCCATCATTCCGGTATCTGATCTGATTTGCTTACAGTGCAATCAGAGGGGCCACAAGAAGTCCCAATGTACGAGATTTGTTTCGACAACACCGATATCAGCACCCGCTCCTGCGACATTGAGCGTTACTGGCAGCCGTCAGGGTCGGGTAGATGCGCCAGCAGCGAAGAGCAGGGTTTATCAGCTGACAGCAGAGGAGGCGCATGCAGCTCCCGATGTGGTGACGGGTATGTTGATGGGTTTTGAGCATTCTAACACTTCCTAAGTGTACATGCAACCCTAATAAACCTTGGATCTATGTTTGTCTAAGATACATGTAAATAATTATTTTTCCAAGGTTTATATCTTAACTAGCATGGCATGGGGAACATGAATCAAATAAGCTAGTAGATATACTTACCTTGTAGTTGTAGTTGATTGCTTGGAGTTTTTGAGCCTAGCACCAATAGTGTGGATACCTCAAATGAAAGTCACAGATCACCACAAACTTGGAACTTTGAGAGAATAGTTACTACTATCTTGAAATTGCCCTCACCTCAACAAGTGTCAACTTAGTATCATTTCAAGAACCAAGACCTCCTTTATATAGTGTGGTGGATTAGGGTTACATCCATGTAAACCCTAATACCCATGTCTCTTCATTTCCATGAGATCCATGGGTTAAAGCTCCATGGAGTATCCATGGACTTCCCATGCAAGCCAAGCCCATTCCAAATGAGCATTAGCCCACACTATATAAATATAGAGGCCCATATTTAATTAGTAATATCTTTGATCTCTAAATTAATCCTAGATTAATTATAGATCACTACTAATTAAATAATATGATCTTATATTAATATATTAGAACTTATAATATATTAATAAATCATAACTTGTACTATTCTAAAATATTATCCATAAATTGTTCGGGTGAAGTGCAACCCAAATGGACCATGCCGGGTCGGGTCAAGTACATACCAAATATAGTTATGAACTTAGACACTATATCCAACAGTCTCCCACTTGGATAAGTCTAATAAATATAGTTGCAAGTATGACTTCAGGAAACGATCAGCAATCGTAGCGCTTTAAACTATGTTGAACTAGAACGTGCCATTTAAGATAAGTGATCATATAATCCTCTATTCTAGATATCAACTGGACAAATACATGGAACATGGTCTAGCTTATTGTCCAACATTTGTTTCCCGATTTCTGATTTGTTTGACATAGAACTTAACTGATCACATAAATTTAGTTCTGACCGGGCCCGGTACATAGGTCAAAACAAAATCATCAAGGGGCCCAGATATCAGCTTCTAATCCAAGAAGGAACAGATAAACTTCGACTCATATGTTTGTTCTACCACTCATTGAATTACACACAAAAGCACGTTTTATAACATCGAGTTACCAATGCGTTTTCGTACAATCAATGCATAACCAACTCGTAAGTAACAAATCATATCTCTAGGTTTGAAGACTTATATGATATTACCGTCTCACGATCACTCGAGATAAAATGCCATGAAGTGATTCCAGTGAGCGTGGGTTGAGTCCAATGCTCAGAACTTATGAGCAATCATGATTCTTGTAGCCATGTCCAACACCTTAGACCTCTGCAACCAATCATGACAGTCTTGATTCATACCTACTTCCGACATATGACCGACTGTGGAGGTTTGAATAATATGATATACCAAACAAAATTATTCTGGAAGTCAAAACATGCAAAAGAAATATAGTAAAAGATCGACAAGAGATAGCAACACTTTACTCATAAATAAAACACCTTTTATTCATCATCAAATGTCAATTACACTTTACAAATTTCATAATTTATCTAACTACTAAAACTTATATCATCCTTCAGTCCTATGCTCCGAGCATGCTGGAGATGCTTAAACCTACTCAGTCCCTTTGTGAGGGGATCTGCTGGGTTCTCATCCGATGATACCCTCTTTGCCACGAGGATTCCTTCTTCTATTCGATGTCTGATGAAGTGATATTTTTTGTCAATGTGTCTGGATCTCCCATGATCTCTTGGTTCCTTGGCTAAGGCCACTGCACTATTGCTATCACAAAAAATCTCCATTGGCTCTTTTATAGCTGGTACTACTCCAAGGTCTCTAATGAAGTTCTTTAGCCATATAGCCTCCTTTGCTGCCTCGCTTGCTGCTATATACTCTGATTCACAAGTGGAATCAGCCACTGTCTCCTGCTTGGAACTCTTCCAAGTGATTGCTCCTCCGTTTAAGGTAAAGACCCAGCCTGACTAAGAGCGGAAATTATCCCTATCAGTCTGGAAGCTAGCATCACTATAACCTACAACTCTCAAGTCATCATTCCCACCGAAGGTAAGGACCCGGTCCTTAGTCCTTCGCAGGTACTTGAGGATATTCTTTACCGTAGTCCAGTGTTCCTTGCTAGGGTTCCCCTGATACCTGCTAACCATGCTCAAAGCAAAGGCTACATCAGGTCGAGTACACGTCATAGCATACATGATCGATCCTACAGCTGAAGCATAAGGTAGTCGACTCATTTCTGCTATCTCAGCCTCAGTACTAGGGGTTTTTGTCTTACTCAATCTGGCATTACTCTGAATGGGTAACTCACCTTTCTTGGAGTTATGCATGTTGAATCTTTTCAACACTTTGTCCACATAGGTGCTTTGACTAAGTCCAATTAGTCTTTTACTCCTGTTTCTCAAAATCCTTATCCCTAGAATATAAGCAGCTTCACCAAGGTCCTTCATAGCGAAACACTTCCCAAGCCAGGACTTTACTTCCTGCAAAGTTGGGATGTCATTTCCTATGAGTAGTATGTCGTCCACATACAGTACCAAAAAACTGACTATGCTCCCACTAGCCTTGATATAGACACAAGATTCATCTTCACTCCTTGAAAAGCCAAATTCCTTGACTTTCTCATCAAAGCAAAGATTCCACCTGCGAGGTGCCTGTTTCAATCCATAAATGGATTTCTCTAGTTTACACACTTTATTGGGGTACTCTGTACTGACAAAACCCTCTGGCTGAACCATGTAAATATCCTCAGCCAACTTTCCATTAAGGAAAGCGGTTTTAACATCCATTTGCCATATTTCATATTCATGAAATGCAACAATGGCTAACAGAACCCTAATAGACTTTATCTTGGCCACTGGTGAAAAGGTTTCATCATAATCAACTCCCGGAGTTTGAGAATAACCTTTTGCAACCAGTCGTGCCTTATAAGTGTGAACATTACCATCCATGTCGGTCTTCTTCTTGAAGATCCATTTGCACCCTACAGTCTTACGACCGGGTACATTTTCAACCAAGTTCCAAACTTGATTGTCATACATGGATTGTATCTCGCTTTCCATAGCCTCTTTCCATTTAGCAGCCTCAGGGCCTGCCATGGCTTCCGTGTAGCTGTTAGGTTCATCCAGACCTACCAGTGTCTCATCACTAATAAGTGTCTCACCTTCCGCAGTAATATGGAAACCATAATAATTCTCAGGTGCATTCCTAACTCTCGTGGAACGCCTCAGAGGTACGGGCACATCAACTGGCTCAACAGGAGCTTCCTCCTCAAGTTGAGGGCTAGGGTTCGAAGTTCCTTCACCACTTGACTCTTGAATTTTTTCAAGATCAATTTGCCTCCCACTGTCTCTTTGGCTTATAAATTCTCTCTCTCGAAAGACTCCTCTTCTTGATACAAAGACCACATTATCACTAGGTCTGTAGAAGAGGTAACCAAAGGATTGCTGTGGGTAGCCGATGAAAATACACCTCTCGCTTCGAGGTTCGAGCTTATCATGAGTCTCGCGCCTCACGAAAGCCTCACAACCCCAAATCTTGATGTGGTCTAGTTTAGGTACTTTACCAGTCCACATCTCGTGAGGAGTTTTGGCAACTTTCTTTGTAGGGACTAGATTAAGAATATGGGCGGCAGTCTCTAAGGCATACCCCCAGAATGAGATTGGTAGCGTAGCTCGACTCATCATGGAACGAACCATATCCAACAAGGTTCGATTACGCCTCTCAGCCACACCATTCAACTGTGGTGTCCTGGGAGGTGTCAATTGTGAGACAATCCCACATTCCCTAAGATAGTCGAGGAACTCTGAACTAAGATACTCATCACCTCGATCGGATCGAAGCATCTTAATGTTCCTGCCCAATTGATTCTCGACTTCCTGTTTAAATTCCTTAAACTTCTCGAAAGTCTCTGACTTATGCTTGATTAACTAGACATATCCATATCTACTGTAATCATCAGTAAAAGTCAAATAATAACGATTATAATACCTTGTGGCATGTTTGAATGGTCCACACACATCTGTGTGTACAAGGTCCAAAAAACCTTCACCTCTCTCACATGAACCTGTGAAGGGTGACTTTGTCATTTTTCCAAGTAAGCATGATTCGCAACTATCATCTGACTTTAGTTCAAACGACTCCAAGACTCCATCCTTTTGGAGTTGGCCTATGCGTTTCTTGCTTATATGTCCAAGACGACAATGCCATAATGATGCTTTATCCAAGTTATTATTATTAGTAGAATCAATACACAAAACATTATTTCCTAAGTTATCTACAACAGATACAGCTTCATACACACCATCACAAGGTAATGCTTTAAAATAAAAAAACATTATTAAAGAAAACATCAATAGAACCAACTTCATTATTAAATGAAAAGGTAAACCCTTGTTTGTACAAAGCATGAAAGGAAATAATATTTCTTGCCATTCCTGGCGAGTAACAACATTTATTCAAATCTAAACTAAACCCACTACTTAGCGATAAAGTATAAACTCCAATCTTGGTGACAGGTGAAGCTTTCCTATTCCCCATGATCAAGTTTATTCTTCCTTGCTCCACATCCTCACTTCTTCTTAGTCCCTGCAAGTCACAACAAATATGAATACCACAACCGGTATCAAGGACCCAAGATTTAGAATGGGGTGAGTTATTAGAAATGATAGTGTAAGTACCTGCATGGTTGGGTTTGACTTTCCCATCCTTCACATCTTGCTGATACTTTGGGCAGTTCCGCTTCCAATGTGCCTTTTCATGGCAATAGAAGCATTCAGCCTCTTTTGGGTCAGAAGAAGGAGTGATGAAACCTTTCTTGGTTCCACTTGAAGAAGAGCCATCAAGGGTCCGAGCCTTGGTACCCTTCGAGGATCTCTTTCTCTTCCTCCCTCGACTTTTCCCAATTGCCAAAACCGGAGTTGAGTTTGGAGTAGGAGTGATAGCAACCGACTTCCCCTTAAGACCTGATTCTACGGTCTTGAGAAGTCCCTGAAGTTTTCTGAGTGTGACCTCTTCCTTATTCATGTGATATGTCATGCGGAATTGATCATAGCACGATGGTAAGGAGTGCAAAATGATATCTATTGCAAGCTCCTCAGTGAAGTTCACATTAAGCTTCAACAAACGATCCACATACCTTTGCATTTTCTGCATGTGGCTTGTGACGAATTCCCCGTCCTTCATCATGGCTGTTATCATGGAGCAGATGATTTCATACCTCTCTTGTCGTGCACTTTGATGGTATCTTTCCATCAAGTCTTGGTGCATTTCATAAGGGTAGAAATCCTCATAAGATTTTTGGAGTTCAGCTGTCATTGTGGCCAACATGATGCAAGCCACCTTGGTAGCATCTCTTTCATGAGTATGAAAGTTAGCGATCTCCTGAGGAGTTGCAGTGTACTCATCAATTTCCTTAAGCTCCTTATCAAGGACATATTCTTTGTCCTCGTAGCAAGTAATCATCCTGATGTTTCTGATCCACTCACTGAAGTTGGATCCATTAAAGGTAACTTTCCCACACAAGTTCATAAGTGTAAAGGAGCTATTAGGGTTAGATCCAGAAGCAGTATTGTTTGAAAACATCTGAAAGAAAAGGACAAGATTAGTTTAGATATAAGAGAGTCCTTAATAAAACACCCAAATGTAATATTAAGGCTAGGATCCAATCACAATATAATATAACCTAGAAGAGGTATGTTGTAATCTAAGCTATACTATATTTGAAAGGTAGGTGAATGAAGATTCACCAATTTCCACCACAAAAACCGAAATATTTAAATATTAGGTTTTTTTTATTGGTTCTAAGAAATTCCTAGATTCTTTGAGATTCAATGAACTTTTCAAAGGCATGTTTCAATCTCGAGTGTGCCCTCTTCATTTTTCTAACTCTTGTGTTCTTTTAATGGTTTTCAATCCAAGAGACTTTTGGTTTTCCATAACTTGAGGACAAGTTATGGACTCCATTAAAATACATTATGATCATGAATTTATCTACCACATAGGTTACAAATAATTCCTATGATCATCTAAACATCATAAGAACAAGATCATAAATATGAACACTTTCATATATCAAAATCACACTTAATCTTTGTAATTTTGATAACTAGTTGTTGTAAATGAATTAGAAAAGACATTACACCATCTAAAACAAGTTTTCAAGTACCAAAACAGTTTAGGGTAATGTTTCTAATCCATTTCCAACAACTAAAGTCGAAAATCTGCACTCTGTCGACCCTACTCGCCGAGTGCATGAACCTACTCGGCGAGTAGGTTGAAGATACAAGTGAACTCGGCGAGTCCCCCCATGGACTCGGCGAGTCCAGCAGTCAGACATCAAGTTTTTCGACTTTTCCAAGCATATTGCAACAAGTATCAAACAAACAAGCCTAGGCTCTGATACCACTGATTGGTTTTGAGCATTCTAACACTTCCTAAGTGTACATGCAACCCTAATAAACCTTGGATCTATGTTTGTCTAAGATAGATGTAAATAATTATTTTTCCAAGGTTTATATCCTAACTAGCATGACATGGGGAACATGAATCAAATAAGCTAGTAGATATACTTACCTTGTAGTTGTAGTTGATTGCTTGGAGTTTTTGAGCCTAGCACCAATAGTGTGGATGCCTCAAATTAGAGTCACAAATCACCACAAACTTGGAACTTTGAGAGAATAGTTACTACTATCTTGAAATTGCCCTCACCTCAACAAGTGTCAACTTAGTATCATTTCAAGAACCAAGACCTCCTTTATATAGTGTGGTGGATTAGGGTTACATCCATGTAAACCCTAATACCCATGTCTCTTCATTTCCATGAGATCCATGGGTTAAAGCTCCATGGAGTATCCATGGACTTCCCATGCAAGCCAAGCCCATTCCAAATGAGCATTAGCCCACACTATATAAATATAGAGGCCCATATTTAATTAGTAATATCTTTGATCTCTAAATTAATCCTAGATTAATTATAGATCACTACTAATTAAATAATATGATCTTATATTAATATATTAGAACTTATAATATATTAATAAATCATAACTTGTACTATTCTCAAATATTATCCATAAATTGTTCGGGTGAAGTGCAACCCAAATGGACCATGCCGGGTCGGGTCAAGTACATACCAAATATAGTTATGAACTTAGACACTATATCCAACATATGTATCTTCTCCTTATCTCTTTATTTATATCTATTTGTCGCTTATGTTTATGTGTTTCGTTTTAGGATCATTCCTAGTGAATGACAACTCTGCTTTGGTGTTGTTTGATTGAGGGGCTACGTAATCTTTTGTATCTCTTTCGCTTAGCAAGAGATTTGCTGGAGCTCCAGGGGTGTTGGATTGTCCTTTAGATGTCAAGGTTGCTGATGATAGTCTATTCGGGTTGCAAGGGATCATCGAGGGAGTATCCTTCAGTTATTCAACAAGTAGTATCCTGTGGATCTAGTTCCCATTCCTTTACGTGGAAACAAGGTTATCATGGGTATGGATTGGTTGAGCCCTAATGGGATAGTGATCGAATGTGAGCAGCATTTGGTTTGGGTTCGGACCCCAAGGGGTGGGGGAATTGGTGATTCAAGGTGAGATCTTAGCGTGGGCTAGTTATGTGTTCTGTAGTGAGGGCCAGACGCTACCTTCATCACGGATGTGCGGGTTTTGTCGCCTATGTCATGGATACCTGGGATAAGGGTAAGGCAACCGTGAACAATATGCCAATCATGAGGGAGTATCCGGACGTGTTCCCAGAGGATTTGCCTTGGTTATCTCCAGAGAGGCAGGTAGAGTTCATGATTGATTTGGTTCCTTGTGCGGCTCCGATAGCCAAAACACTGTATTGGTTGGCTCCTCCTGAGATGCAGGTGTAACACTCGTTAAAATAGGTCGAATAACAAGCACATGTGATTATGTCAATCATGTAATGTGATTTTGTTAAACTAGTAATATGATAAACTTACTGTGTAGTTCATGATAAATTCTAATACATGTATGAACTTTTATGATACAACTCAATGTATACGTCCATACGATTCCAAAAATATAGAGAATATCTAATATGACTTCGCGTGAAGAAGTTATGATAAACCGAACACTATAAATCTATATAATAAGATGAATTTAAAATAGACTTAGAATTAGCTATTGGAGTCTAAAATAGAGTTGTAGTAATCGTAAATACCTGCGCAAGGAAATAAAGAACTTTAAAACGGAGTTCGTATGAAAAAGTTACAACCTTCCAAAGATACAGTTGTCTGAGAGTGTGAAACGTGTCAGAAACCCTAATCTAACTGGGCTCACGACGTGAGAAACAATCACATGTGATTATGTCAATCATGTAATGTGATTTTGTTAAACTAGTATTATGATAAACTTACTATGTAGTTCACGATAAATTCTAATACAAGCATGAAATTTTATGATACAACTCAAAGTATACGTCCATACGATTCAAAAAATATAGAGAATGTCTAAATCTGACTTCGCGTGAAGAAGTTATGATAAACCGAACACTATAAATCTCTATAATAAGATGAATTTAAAATAGACTTAGAATTAGCTATTGGAGTCTAAAATAGAGTTGTAGTACTCGTAAATACCTACGCGTGGATATAAAGAACGTCAATAATGGATTTCGTATGCAAAAGTTACGACCTTTCGAAGATACAACTGTCTGAGAGCATGACACGTGTCAGAAACCCTAATTTGACTGGGCTCACGACGTGAGGATAGAAAATCATGATGTGAGGAGTAAAAACGCCACATTTCTGAGCTAGGAGACGCATGACAAGTCTACGGAATGATAACTCAAAAGCTCACAACATGAGCAAGGATTTGTCACGACGTGAGGAGTTAGAGGGACACCATCCGAAGCTAGGAGACGCAAGGCAGGTCTACGAAGTGAGCAGAATCGAGCTCACGACGTGAGCATGCTTGGCTCACGTCGTAAGGGGAAAACACATCCCGAGCCCGACGATCTCGAGCCGCTGACCGTTTCTAGTTAGATTACATAAAATCACGCTACTAGGGTGAGTTTCATGGCCCCACTTTTAATGTTTTTCGGGGGAAAACACATGCTAAGTAATGTATATACATTAATATTATCTCTATATGACAGTTATTCGTATCAACATAGATAGTATATTAACCAGGATATATTTGTTTTAAATCTTATATTTTGAAAAGGATAACTATCGTAAACTTGTTAGCATGATATTACACTAATATAGATCTTGAGTTATACTTAGGATTCTATATATATGTTGTGTGCGATATAGTTCCGGAGTTATACTCGGAAGTTCTATATACTAATTGCTAAGTATGTTGCTATTGTTGGTTTTATGTCAAGATAAAACTTGGTTTTAACTCAAATTATAGCTGTGGCACTGCCTAAGTATTATAAATATTTGGAGTTATGCTTAAAGTATATTCTAATAACTTTGGGTTTTAGACACGAATATGCATTAACTACTAGAACTAACGGAACTCGACAAGTCTACATAAGCTACCTTGTTCATCAACTAAGATTGGAAATCTTAGGAAAATCCTCTGACCTGTAAGCACTAATCCCGTGCGAGCGAGGAAGTCGTGTATGAATAAGATACGGGTTGACAACCCCACCCGTGGTTGTTAGCTACAACCAATATTTGGCGGGTGACGAACTTGCTTAATTTACTACCTTCCGACTGATGATGTGATGAATCGAGAATTAATCAGAGTAAATGAGTAAATGAACAACGAGAGTAAATATAATCTGGTTTCAGCTCTATTATGCTTTCAACTGTTTACCGAGAAAAATAGACAGGTTCTGTAAAGGACTCTTATCTAACTCTAAGTAATGTCCCTATTTATAGGAGACGTGAAAGCATACAAAAAAAATACTAAGGCTTAAACATTAAGCTTCGAACAAGTGACACCTTAGTAAATACATAGACAATCATACGAAGGGTACATAAAAACTGACTTCGACATATTACAACTAAATTCGACCCTAACAATCTTCCCCTTTGTAATAATGTCGACCTTCTCATTCTGCAAGAATCTGAACTGCATATAACATCACCCTACGTATTTTAGTATACCACGAAAAAAGCTTCTTCAACTCCTTCTTTTCCCCTTGATTATTCTTTGAACAGTTATTCATACGAACTACAAAATTCGTATATTGGGACGTTGTGTATCTCTCTACTTCGTTTTCTTGAAACAAGAGTCTCTTTGCTTTTCCATTCTTGTCTTTTCCTGTGAAGAGCAGCCCAAAAGTTTTCCAGCAAATCTCACCATCAACATACCTTCTCAACTCAGCTTGAGTCTTCGAAAGTTCCATTGCAACCTTCACTTCCCTTCCAATAGTTGTTGCTAACTCCACATCCGTTAACGCCAAACATTCATAATAGTTGTCTATGAATATTTTGATGTGGGCTAGACCAAGTCTAAAAACTTCAGGATCTGTTTCTTTAAGGTACGAAGCATCCTTATCTCTCAAAATTAATGCAACTTGTATAATATCATACAAGTTCATCAACGGATATCAGCAATAGTAAAATCGCAAACTTGATTATTGGCCCTCAGAACATGATATCTGAAATTCTGCATCATGTCTTTGAATAAAACATCCTTTGTTATACTGAGCACCTTCTTTATCTTTACAAGAGACCAAATATCCTCTGGTTGTTTTCCAAGTAAAGCATGAAATCTCAGTTTCATGTAACTGTACTTGTCATCATTATTGAACTTCTTCGTGATCTTGTATTGGGCCATAATGAACATCATTTCATTCACTGGAAAGTTGAGTTGGCTCTTACCAGTATTCGTCACAATATAACATTGCTTGGGCTTCTTTTCGAATGTATACATGTGACTGAAATCCACTTTAGCTTCGATGTTCTTGTAGTTGTAATGTTTACTCGGATCCCCTTTGTTCATGCCAGAAGGGTCATTCACACGCTACATCAGCATTGTTGAAACATAAAAGTGACCCTCTTAAACTTTGTCTATCGCAGTCTTACAAGATCCGCAGTCAGTTTTGTTCAGCACCCCATCTGAAGTCATCATCATCCGCAGTCCACTGTCAGTATTCTTAGATTAGTCTTTTATATGCTTTTCATTGAATTCTCTATTTTATTCAATATGCCTTGCATGGCTACGCGTAGACAGTTAGGACCAATGTAATCTTTGAGTCTCTATATATAGAGCTCACTCTTTCTTATTGAATATATTTGATAACACTATGCATATTGAATCTCATATCTTGTGTTATTACTCTCATCTCCTTCTTACTCTCAAAGATAACCAGAATATAACTGAATATAATCTCTCTTCGAAGCAAGTCATTCTTGACTTAGTCACTAAGTTTGATCTCACTTACTAACCTGGTTTGAATGCATTCCTTGTTAAGAATCAAATTACATGCATACTTGATATAATACCTACTGTCATTTATATTTCCTTTATATTTCCACACCTAACTCTATAATTATCTAACTCTAACTTATTATTATTGTTGAGCTTTTAGATCCTTTGAGATAAGCTATTCCGCAACTATAACTGTTCTAACGTTTGTTCAAGTGTGTCTCAAGTTTTTCTCTCAACAATTGGTATCAGAGCCAAAGTGGATGCTCTTTGAAAAAAAACTCTGATCTTAAAAAGATTTTCTATACCACTAAAGCTCATTTCTCAAAAAAGAAACTTTTCAAAACAAGGAAATATGGCACAAGCATTATCTCTCAATGTATCAAACAATGTTGGTGGTTCGAACAGAGCACCAATACTTGTGGCGAATGAATATCATCACTGGTCTTAGCGAATGCAGAGATACTTAAGGAGACTTGGAAGAGACATATGGAGATCTGTAGAAGAAGGACCTCATATCCCTGTTCTTACCCCAGTACAAACTGATGGAGCCACATTTAAACTAGGAGGAGGTCAACCAGCCTTGAATCGTCCCACCAAAGACGATCTCGATAAAATGGAAAATGACGCTATTGCCTTTTATGAAATTTCGTGTGGAGTTGCTCCTGACAAATTTGACATCATCATAAACTGCAAATCAGCAAAAGAGATTTCGGACATCCTCAAGAATCTGTATGAAGGAACTGAACAAGCCCAAGACAAAAAGCTTACTACTGCACTCAATGAGTTTAACAACTTTAAAGCTCGTGCGGGTGAAAGCTTAGAAGACTCATTAAAGAGGTTTAATCTGATAGTGACTAAACTATCCAATGCTGGTACCGTAAGAAGCAACCATGAAACAAATCTTCAGTTCTTTAACAGTTTGGGAAGACACTGGATGACTGCCAAAATGATTGTTCAAGGAGATAGGAAAATTCATTCTCTGTCTCTCTATAAGCTCTACGGTGAACTGCAAGCCCAAGAGTCTACTGTACTCAAGGACTGTGCAGACTTCGGTGGTCCACTTGCTCTCGTAGCACAATCTCCTCACTCTCAGTCATATCCCACCTCATATGACTCCCCACCGCAGTCATATGAAGCAGACTCAGAATATGACGATGAAGAAGAATTTCAGAATGTAATCGCTCTTATCCGCCAACAATTCAACCGGTTACCACCTTCTTAAATCCGAAAGAATCAGAAGTATAACAAACCTTTCAACCGCAATTTCCAAAACAATCACTCTCGTTTCAAAAAAAATCCTCACCCACCACCGCAGTCTCAAAATACTCAATCTAAAGAGGCACCGAAGTCCATTCAAACGACTGACTCTTGTACTCCTTCAGAAGACAAAAGTGATGTTGTGATATGTCACAAGTGCAACAAATAAAATCATTTTGCTAATGACTGCAAGGAGAATGTAGTAAAAGATAGAGCATTCTATGTTAGAATGGCTCAAGAAATGGAGGAAAAAGAAAAGGGAAGAGCGTATGTTAATCACGTGAAAAGAGATCTTCAGGTCTGGTCATCAGGAGATGAGGATGAGGATATCAACAGCGGCAAAGGAAAGGGGAAGATCTTTATGATCACGATTGCTGATGAGGATGGGTCTACATATCTGAAGAAAAACTATTGTTATATGGCGAAATATGGGACACTCAGCATTGTCGAACAGGTAAATCTTATGATTCAAACTTTAAATTATAGCGTGCATGACTGTCAGCCCTTCATAGATAATCTTAGTGACACATGTGCTGCCGTCCTTACAGACTGTAACAAAGCGTTAGATGAGAAGGACATTGCATCCCAGGAGATGTTCCACGTTATAGGACGTTTGGACAACAAAAGACTCAAAATGGCAATGTTAGAAAAGGACTTAATAATAGAGAAAGATGCAAGGATGTTGAGTGAAACACAGTTAGAAATAGCTTTAAACCAGAGAGATTTAGCTCAGAGTGAAATTGTACGTTTGAATCTTTTAATAGAAAACCTATTTAATGAAAGTGAAGCCATTGAAAAGCTTGTTAACAATGGGACTACTAACAATACTTACAATTGGGGTTAGTCCAATGGGTATCCTATCGCAACAGATTCATCACCCCGGTTCACTCAAGATCGTCCCTATGTCCCTCCGGATCATGAATTCTTGTTTCTGGTCAATGACAAAACGTTTCCTGAGAATATCAAAGTTCGCTTTGGTAAACTCCACAATCCTAGTAACAATTGTGTTACTGGCACAATTCATTCTGGTTCTCAGACATCATCCGTAGTTGATGAGAAAATTATCATGGAAGAACCTGAAGTCTCTATTGACTTCCCATTACCGCAGTCAGACCGCAGTGTCTCTCTCTACAGTCCTAAACCGAAGTCTGTCAATTTGCCTCTCATCAAATGTCCCACTAATGTACCTACTCAGACTTATTCTGCGGTTGTTCAAAGTTCCACACTACAAACTATTGTCAAAAGTACTATGACCATTCAACCTATTCATCATGAATTACCAATCGAAAACATTGAAGTTGGTCAGTGTTCCATGAATCCTGAACTCTCAAGTTCGAATGAATCAAACCCTCGTTTTACAAAATTACCAAATGTTTCAAGGAAACCGCAACTGAATGTCACTAACTGCGGTTCTCCTAAAACCGAGGCAAAAAAGGCTTTCAAAGAAGAATTTCACTCCCGTGGCAAAAAGCGAGAAACTTTTGCAAAACAAAAGAAATATGTCAAAATCCCTAAATCTAGAAGTCCAGAAAAACTTGTTTTCTCAAATTATTTGTCCAAAAACTCTACAATCAAGAAAACAAAGAAAAAGTTACAGTTTCTAAAACATTTTCAAAACCATCTGACACAATCCAAAAGAATGTAAAGTCTTTTCGAAGCAATGGTTTTCAAATCTATTCCTCAGATGAACCAAAATGGAAGGGTATTTTGCCAACTTCTGCACTCATAAAGTCACATCAAAGATTTAATAAATCACTTCATAAAAGGTCTACACGTTCTCTTACACCTACAAAACCTGCAAAAACTGCCTTTTCAAATCTCACCAAAACCATTGGCAGACCTCACAATCCTCGGACTGGTCACAAGCATACTGCCTCATCAAGACCGCTGACCAAAAAAAAAATGCCAGGGTAAATGACAAAAGATCAGTATGCATATGTAAGTGTCAAAAGACCTTTTCTCAGGTCCAATCTCATTCTTTTCAAGAACTTCGTAATTTTTCTCAATCTCACAAAATTCCAAAAAATATCAAAAACACCTCGGACTAGGCTTAAAAGTTGACACGAAATATTTCCCTGCAACCTCGTATCATGCATAAATTAAAAATTCCTATGTTGCTCCGGGCTCCAAACTTGCTTGGGTGCTCAAATTGACCATTTAATTTTCAGGCTTTGTGCCAGGAGTACCAAGAAGAAGAATGGTTGATCGACAGTGCCTGCTCCTTGCACATGACCGGAAGGTTGGAGTACCTCCGGGATTTCAGGCTAGTTTGCAATGGGGGTAACATCACATTCGGCAACAACGCGAATGGGATTATCCGAGGTTATGGTGTTCTAACTACTGGAAACTTTTCCATCCAAAAGGTCGCTTATGTGGAAGGTCTTAAACACAATCTCATTAGTGTTGGCCAACTGTGTAAGGCAGGCCATCGGGTTGAATTTGATAACCAATTCTGCTACATAATGAAAAGAGATAGGAGCACTTGCCTGATCAAATCCAAATCCGAAGGTACTATGTATCCCCTGGAGGTCTCTCTGATCATAGGCAAACCGTAACTATGTTTCCAATCAAAAGCAGTATCCGAAGTGAGTTGGCTCTGGCACCGCAAGCTTGCTCATCTCAACTTCCGGTATATCAACAACCTGGTCACAGGGGAACTTGTCCGAGGTCTCGCCATTCTGAAGTAACACAATGACACTCTCTGCTCCATATGTGAGTGTGGCAAGCAGTCTAAAGCAAGCCATCCTATGGTGATCGACTCTTCACTATTAGAACCACTGGAACTTCTCCATATTGATATCTGCGGTCCATCTACTATAGCCAGTCTTCACCACAAAAAAATACATATTGGTTATAGTGGATGACTTCACACGTTTCACATGGATTTTCTTTCTCAGACTCAAGTCAGAAACACTGTAGGTACTCATCAATTTCATCAAGGAGATAGAGCTTCAAATCAAACTACCAGTGCGTCGCATCCACAGTGAAAATGGAACCGAGTTCACTAATAATCTTCTGAGTAATTTCTTGGTGTCCAAGGGTATAAGTCACAATTTATCAGCTCCTTATACCCCGTAGAATAATGGAGTTGTAGAGAGAAGAAATAGAAATCTGGTGGAAGCAGCCAGATCAATGCTCAACTTTGCCAATCTTCCTCTATACTTTTGGGCCGAAGAAGTGGCCACAACATGCTTCATGCAGAACCGAAGCATTGTGTGCACACGTCTCAACAAAACAACATATGAGGGCCTCAACAACAGAAAGCATAATGCCCGATTCTTTCATATATTTGGGTGCAGATGTTTTGTGATCAACAATAAGGATCATCTCAACAAGTTTGCACCGAAATTTGATGAAGGCATATTCCATGGCTACTCCACGAACAAGGTAGCTGATAGAGTTCTCATAAGATGTACGAGACTGATAGTCGAGAGCTTTGATGTCAAGTTCGATGATTATTATGTCCGCAACACTGCTCCTTCCATCGAAACCAAAGCAATCCTGGAATGTGACATTCCTTACTCTTCAGGCCCTTTAAACATAGTTGAATTTAACTATAATGATCTCTTTGATCCAATAGAGACTGTCGAAAGATCCAAAGTTCTTGTGTCTTCGGAAGCCCAAATACAACATGCTGAAGTATCTGGTCCTACACTATCCGATGATGTGTCCATAAATACTTCCACTTTGCCGGTTGAGGGGAAAACTCAACTCCAGATCATATGACAACCATCGAGGTTCCAGTACTAGAAGAAGCAACTTCGGTTCCTCTCCGCAGAGGATCTCAACTTTCAAATGTTTCTTCGGACTTGGATAATGAAAACATAGAGAATATCGAAACCAGAGCTGACCTAAGAGTCTTCACACTTCCAACTATCCAGGGGGAACCTTCGCAGGTTCAAGGGGAACTCCCATCTGCAATCTAGGGGGAACCTCTTCCAATTACTTAAGAAAATTCTAATCTCACCCCAATAGTCCAAGATGATTCCGCAGGATGTTCTCAAATCCAGGGGGAACTTCCATCTACAACCGCAGAGTCTCCCGACATTGAAGACATTCCCTCCACCACAGCTGCTGATCATCTGCAACCTCGTCTACACATATGGAGGAAGGACCACCCACCGGGTCAAATCATTGGCAACCCATCCACAGGCGTTCAAACTAGATGCTCACAAGATTTATCCGATCATTGTCACTATGCAGCATTTATGTCCTCGGTCGAGCCCCAAACGATCAAAGAAGCTTTATTGGAGCCCGAATGGATTGCTGCAATGCAAGAAGATCTGGCAAAATTTGAACGAAACAGTGTGTGGCAACTCATTCCAAAGCCGCAAGATCATAGTATTGTTGGTACTAGATGGTTGTACAAGAACAAGTTGGATGAATCCAGTGTGGTAGTAAGAAACAAGGAAAGTCTAGGTACCATGGGGTATAGTCAACAAGAAGGGGTTGATTATGATGAAACATATGCCCCTGTAGCCAGGATGGAGGCCATACGCATCTTCTTAGCGTATGCAACTCAGAAGAACATCAAAGTACATCAGATGGATGTCAAGAGTTCTTTCCTTAATGGCGAATTAAAAGAGTAGGTTTACCTTCAACAACCTCCAGGCTTCGAATGTCTTGCATTACTAGATCACTGCTACAAGCTGAAAAAAGCAGTCTACGATCTAAAACTAGCACCAAGGGCATGGTATGAGACTCTCTCAGAGTTAAGTCATGTCTGGATATAAGAGAGGAGTGATTGATCCCACTTTATTTAGAAAAGGGAACAATAATCACCTTATGCTTGTACAAATATATGTGGATGATATCATCTTCAGATCTACATATTACGGAATGGTGGATGAATTTGCTAAGCTCATGACCAACAAATTTTTGATGAGCATGAATAGAGAGATTAACTTCTTTCTAGGTCTTCAAGTAAAACAGATCCCTCAAGGGATATTCATCCATCAAGAGAAATACACCTCTGAACTTCTAAAGAAATACTCCATGGAAAACTGTTCCTCAACCAAGGTCCCCATGGCCTTCGGATGTAAGATCTCTGATGATCTATCTAACAAATAAGTAGACCACAAAACTTATCGAGGGATAATTGGCTCATTAATGTACCTCACTACAAGTAGACCGGATATTGTCTTTGCAACAGGCGTATGGACAAGGTACCAGGCTGATCCTAAAATGTCACACATGACCACAGCCAAGTAGATTCTAAGATACTTGAAGGGTAGCAAAGCTCTTGGTTTATGGTACCCCACAAGGAATGACTTCAGCCTATAAGAATTTACTGATGCGGATCATGCCGGATGTCAATTGGATCGTAAAATCACTTCCGGAGGATGTCAATTTTTGGGTGGAAGACTCGTTAGTTGGTCATCAAGGAAACAAAATTGTGTCTCGTTGTCTACCGCATAAGCTGAATATGTGGCCGCAGCCAGCTGTTGTTCATAAGTCTTGTGGATGAAAACACAACTTATGGACTATGGATACAGAATGTTGCGAATACCAATTTACTGTGACTCAGAGAGTGTTATAGCAATTTCTCACAATCCTATTCATCACTCAAAGACGAAGCACACGGAAATACAATATCATTTCATCAAAGACCACATCTTGAAAGGTAACATTGAACTAATTTTTGTCAACATAAATGAAGAGATTGCTGATGTATTCTCAAAGGCACTTAACTCTACAAAACTCAACAGTTTCTTACAAATGTTAGGAATGATGAATCCGGACCCACAATTCTTTTTGAATTGATAGGTACTGTATACCTCTCTTAGTCTCTGATTGCGGTCCTAATTGGATACATTTATCATACATAGTTCCAGTATATCCTATGCACCATAGTATGTTTCACATACCGCAGTACATACTATGTACTGCAACCATATATCATATCTATATCTCAAAGGTCCTTAATGTTTGTTTTTTCTAATCTTACTTAATTGTTCTCCTCAGTTCTTCTACTACAGTCATCCAATCATCCATCCAAAATGGTGAACCCATCCGCAACCAGATCTCAATCCGCAGTGAATGTTTGATCTGCAGTGAATGCTGGATCCGCAGTTGTATTAACTGCACTTTCAACCACTTCATAAATATTTGAAACTTTGTGTGCTATTTAATGATCCTTCATTAAATAAGAAAAACATTCTTAAAAAAACATTCTTTTGCAACACATCACCGTTTCATTTCCTATCTTAAACAAACCTATATCAGACCTATTTTGAGTATGATGACAAAAAGAACAGTTTTCCATAAAAGAAATCTTTTTCATTAACATGTCTTTTCCTATTACTCCCAAAACGTCTAATCCGTTTAAACTTATCCCTTTATTCAACGGATTAACTCCCCCCTCACCACACATTTATCAAACGTGGGATTATAGGTCTTTCATTTCAATAAATGCAACCTTTTTTGGAAAATTCAAAAATAAAATAAAAACCTTTTTTTGTTAAATCATTTGTGGCTGGGATTGATTCTCCCAATCTTAATAAAATCCCAAATGTTTTTTTTTACCTTTATCCGATTTTGTTTAGGGTAAAATCAATAAAGTTTCAAATTTGCCACTATAAAACCTTTTATTTCTTCCCCAAGAAAGCTTTACGCTTTTTAAAAACCCTCAAGGAGAACTTTTTCTCCTTTGCATCTTCTTGCACTCATCTTTTTGCAAGTTCTTTAAACTATTTTAAAAAATTGTGAAATCGAGTATCTCAAAGAAACACTCAAAGGCATCTGCCTCTGCTCAACCTACTAGTTCAGACTCTACTTCAAGGGACCAAATGCCAACAATTGCATCAAGCAATTTTAGGGCAGTGTTTGATGTGCATCCGTTCTACAATGATTCAATCAAGCTGATGATCAAGTTTATGTCAAATCATTCATTGTATGGCCCTTTCGACACTTTCACAGACGTAGTACCCCAATCAACCCTCTTCAAGTGTGCATTTTCTGCGTACCGCCCTATCAACAATCCTCAAGAGGTGCATTTTAACCTGGTAAATGATTCTCTAGTCATTCTGACTCAAGATAAATTTATCAAAGCCATCAATCTACTAGTTCATCCGTCAACCATGTTCATCAGTACCATCTCAACCGACATTGTTTCTGCACTCTACAAGATGGTCTACCAGAAGAAGCTAAAGGGTATAGGTGAATTCAGAAAGAATCAGTTGCCTGCGATGTGGCAATTCATTTGCCATTTTGTGATCTGCAGTCAACTACGATCAGATTCTATGGGACGACCTCTTGCAGTACATTCTCAAGGAGAGCCCAAGAGAAAATCCTACCGAGCTCACTTTTGCTAGGTTCTGGTCTGTCTGCATCTCGGATCTTCACGCTGATGCAAAACTAAGCATGGGAAATGACATCAACTTCTTCATCATTAGAGATCTTAAAAGGTACAATCCCTCTAAAGACCAATCTAATTTTGGACCCACTAGTCAACTACTAGTCCACATATTGTCCACTATTGGCCTTTCAACCAAAGAGGTCTCAGATCATATTGAAGCTTCGGAAGGTATTAACCAATACCTTTCTACCCCGCCTCTATCTAGTCAGAAACTTCAAGACACATCCGCACCCGTCAAATGTGGTAGTACCGCAACTCACCCCTCCATTACTCTCTCAAACATATCTAAATCTCAAAGACTCAAGAAAGTAACTTCAAATTACCAAGGCCCCCGCAACATTGCCAAGAAAAGAGGAGCACCAAAGAAGAAAACTGCTCCCAAGAACACTGAACCATCAAATAAAAGGAAACTCGTACAAGTTGCCCCTTAATATAATGAATCAGATCACAACCAAACCCACTCTCCTTCTATGGAACTAATAAGTGATTCTGATGACGACGAAGCTCCAATTGCAATTCTGAAGAAAAGAAAAACCCAACTCACTGGCCATATGCATGACCAGATTCATACCGTAGCCTCTCAGAAGGCTCTGGTAGTCCTTGGCGTAGCCGCAAACCCATTCTGTTCAACCATCCAAGACTACTCAGACACAGAAAGTGTGTCTATTTCAGCTGATCATGGAGACTCACCCCCAGCTGATAGTGGAACTGGTTCTCGCCCTAATGTCTCCAGGGCTTCCCGTCTACATTTCTTTTCACCTGAGGAGTTGAACTCCATCCTCATGTCTGTCACCCAAAAACATCAAACACCTTCCCAACTACAGGGCAATTCTTGCCCCTTTCCAGAACTGACCCAAGGCCATACTCGACCACGGGTCAAGGAGATCAAGGAAGCTTCGGAAATCCTACTCCGCATACACCTTTTCAGGTGGTTTAGGCACAGTGAGCACGAATGTGCAAGGATCTGTGGACCCGAGGGACACCTCGATGCGATTTGAAGGAATTGACGGAATTGATCTCAATGACTCCTGGGGTGAGTACAAACCTGTCACTGAAGCTGAAGCTAAAAAATATGCCACTTTTTGTAGGGTATTGCAAGCAAGAAAGGATCGACAGACAAAGCAGCTTCAACAAAAACAACAAGAGATTCAATCAGTGGCCAAATATTGGGCAGATGCAATAAACAATGCCAACACCATAGCCACAATTCTGAAAGTACAGGAGTGGATGTCCACAATGGCTAAGACAATTCGAAATTCTCAGACCACTCATGGTGGTGAAGGTCTATCAAAGCCCCCTCCAGCCTCCAATGCTAGAGAATCTCAAGATGAGGCTAACGCAATCGAAGTCAGCTCCGGACCAACATTTGGACTCGATGACTTTGACATCAGTGAAGTAAATCAACCAAGCCCTTCTGACGACTTAATGATTTATGACGAAGAAGAAGCTTCGAGTAGATCTCAACACTCGACCTCTATGTTTGAAGAGGAAAAGAAGAAGAAGAAAATTGTTGTTTCAAGGAAAGAATTCCTGAGTCTACAGGCCAAAGTAGATCAGATTCTTGCTGCAGCCAAGCCCACTCAACCGCCACCTGAAGACTTACTAGGGCCGCAGTCCCTTATTGAATGAATAGAGTGACTTGTAGCTCGTGAATGACTGGCTGCTGAGCGAATTTCCCTAAATGTTGAAATGGGAATTCGTTTTCTTGACACAAACCGAAAGGCTGATCATCAGCTGTTTATGGCTACTGTGGAGCACCTCATCTCTAAGGTATCTACAATCAAGGCAAAACTACAAACAACCATTGCGGATTAGTCAACTCATTCGAAGAAGATGATAGATGAAACTCATACTGCCTATGAGTCCACCATCTCGGTCTTGCACTCCACAATCAACAACCTTCGACGATCCATGACTGCAAACTTTCATGGTCTAAGATTCTTCAACTTACCAAGGAGATTCACTGACTCCTCTTCAACACTACAATCCCAAACAATCAGCAACTTGTTGATGCTCTTAAGGCCCAATTCAACGAATTATGTTAAAAAATTGATGGTCTTAAGCAATAGCTTGAGGAAGCTCCGGGAATAGCTCCCTCAAGAGGGGGAAGTGAAGAAGAAGACCAGGGTTTAGATTGTTTCTCTCATCTGCACACACACCTGAATAAGTCACCACTGCAACAAACAATCATCCATGGAAAAGCTCCAACTCCTCAACCTTCACCGCAACCATCTCTTCACAAGAATCCAAGCCATCAGTCACCATCGTAACAGAAAATCGTTCAAGAACCTACTCCTACTCCTTCTCCTGAACGACCGGTGACTCCTCCCCACTTCAAAAATTTGGCTTCCAACATGTCATCTGAACATTCAAATGACTCTCCCGCAACAAAACAGAAGAAAGCAGACTGGAATGCAGCTTAATTTGTCGAGCTTGTCTGAAGAGAAAGCGGATTCGACATCACTATGGATGAGTCCTTGATTAATTCTTAGATCAACCCCCACCGAAGAATATTGGATGATGATTACAAACCTTACCTTACCTTTGCTGACCCCCCCTTGACGGTTACTGGGATGTTCCAATCTCTCCCAATGCAAAATACATCACTGTATTTGAGCATTTTGACCGCAACCCGCTTGATCACAAGAGACTGCCCATGGAATTTGAAAGGCTCAATTGATTCCATGCCAAACATGCTTCTTCAATAGAGAAAATCTGGTCGAATGATAGACCATCCGCAATAAAAAACTTTAAGCTCCGAAAATTCATGAAAGCTAATATCATTCAATATACTCTTACAAGAAGGAATTAGGACTACGTCCGCATCCAAGATGACTTCCCCTGCATAAATCCAGAAGAAGTCATCCTAATAGCAAAAGTGTTCCAAAACAAAGCTGAAAAGTATCCGAAGATGAAGATAACACTTGAAATGGAAAGCATATTTCTAAGGGAAATAGTCTGCAACTTTGCAAAATTGATGCAGACATTCACCCTGTTCTTGCTAAGAAGTTTTATCTACCACCACTTGACCCCGCACCAATGTTTAATCAGGTTATCAAGAAAGATCTCTGGGTGCAACAAACTTCCTACATCTTGGAGTCATCTTTAAATAAAAGATCAATGAAACCAAATACTTCATCCCGATGAATGACATGCATCACCTCACTATAAAGCAGCTTGAAGTTTGTCTAACCGTAGTCCAAAAATCAATACACACAACTGCCGAAGTCAAGTTCGAGATTTTAAGAAGAATCACCTGGTTGGAACATATCAGAAAGTTTTGATGGATTCTAATCAAGTTTCTCAAACTCGATAACTGAAGAAAGTTGAAGACATCACTTAGAAGGAAATTGTTGAAACATAAAAGTGACCCTCTTAAACTTTGTCTACCGCAGCCTTCCAAGATCCGTAGTCAATTTTGTTCAGCACCCCATCCGAAGTCATCATCATCCACAGTCCACTGTCTAGTATTCTTGGATTAGTCTTTTATATGATTTGCATAGAATTCTCTCTTTTATTCAGTATGCCTTACATGGCTATGCATAGACAGCTAGGACCAATGTAATCTTTGAGTCTCTATATATAGATCTTACTCTTTCTTATTCAATATATTTGATAACACTACGCATCATGAATCTCATATCTTGTGTTATTACTCTCATCGCCTTCTTACTCTCAAAGATCACCAGAATATAACTGAATATAATCTCTCTTCGTACCAAGTCATTCTTGACTTAATCACTAAGTTTGGTCTCACTTACTAACCTGGTTTGAATGCATTCCTTGTTAAGAATCAACTTAAGTGTATACTTGATATAATACATGCTGTCATATATATTTCCTTTATATTTCCGCACCTAATTCTCTAATTATCTAACTCTAACTTATTATTATTGTTAAGCTTTTAGATCCTTTGAGATAAACTATTCTACAACTATACTTGTTCTAACATTTGTTCAAGTGTGTCTCAAGTTTTTCTCTCAACAAGTATGCTTTGTATTACCCTTTGCTTCTCCATTTCTGCTTCAACTTCTGCTTTATTTTCTTCCTTCGATTTTTCAACCACTATTGTTTTCCCTTTATCTTTGTGCGATGAACTATCAACAACTTCCTTCGGCTTAGAACTACTACCACCTTCAGTAGAAGAACCAATCACAATTCCTTTCATAATTGGTTTTGTTATTGGCTTTGTAGTTATAACCGTTGAAGTAATTGGCTCAGCAATAGACACTTTCGGCTTTGTTGTTGGAATCTTTGCTTGAAATTTTTTCCCAACAGTCTTAACACTTTCATGCGAAGTCATATCACCAATCTTCTTATCTCCCCCTTGCACCCTTGTGTTAACAGTTGGGGCATCCGTTGGTAAAAGATTTGTAATTCTTGACCAATTGTTTGTGTAGAACCGCTTTGAACTGAGAAAATGTTTGAGACAAGAATTCCGGCGTAATGATTGAAGATAAAGCAGGATTGACAGTTAACTCTTTCAGCTCCTTTAACAACGCAAGGATCTCCACAAAACTTTGGCTATCATTTGTAGAAAGTTGAGTAATTTGAGGACTCAAACTTTCGTACAATTTTACATACTTTGTGACTGCATCATAGATAATATCCACCTTCTAATTGAGAGAAGCGTAGTCTTGCTGAACACTAGAAATATCTTTCGCCATATGTTCTCTAAGTTCATGAATTTGCATATTCACATCCTCTCTTACCTTCATCACATCCTGAACAAACAATACATGTCGTTCCTTCGACACTCGTTTGAAATCTTTAACTTCCCCCTCAAAGTTAGAAGATTGAGACTTGACTCTCAACTCATTGTTCTTATCATTTTGTTTCACTTTATTCATTATTCTTGATTTAGATTCTTGAATTAATCTAGAACACTTGCTAAGAATCTGGGCTTCGACTGCTTTGAGCATACTATCAACTTCCAGACTTGACACAAAAGTACTACCCCCATATTTGCTTGTGATTGAATAATTGAAATTAATTTCTTATTCGGAATCTTGAATTGCTTCATAGTCATCAACATATGATCCGGAAAAGTCTCTTCTTCTTCATCAAATTCCAAATCATCAAACATACCTCCAAAACCTCCGTTTTCAGTATCGGTTTCAATAATGGGTGAATTGATTTTGGGTGGATCAGTGGATTGAGATGAAAAAATGGAAGTAAAAGGTTGATTGATAATGTTTTCGAAAGTAAGTGAATCAGTGGTTGAAGAATTGGGAATTATATATGGTGGTAGAGAAACAGTTGTATCCATAATAGAAGGATTAGGATTACCTTGATTTTTATTCAAGAAGCTCTTTATTCGACTCTCCTTCACCCATATTGACATTTACATCCATATTAGATACGTGTGTAGTGATGTGTGAAGTTCGTACCTCCTCATGAAATGACTTGGAAGACGAAACATCGGGTGGTATGACTGTAGTCTTCTCAGGAGATGACACTTCCTTTGAAAGATTAACTTCGGGTGTTTCTAGTACTTCTTCATCTTCATCAAAGTCATGATGAACAGCCAGATTTCTCTTCTTAAGCTTCTTCTTCTTGGCAATATGTTTGGCCATATCCTCACCTCTACATTTCTTTGACGACGGATAAACAGGAGGTTGAACTTGTTGAATAATCACCCCTTGATGAGTAGCATGTCTTTTTTGAACTAAAGGTGGAGATAAATGAGAAGATCCATCAGGAGACTTTCGTGAACAACGAGCTACTTATTTAATTTGTTTGAAAACACCCGACTTCAAAGGAATCACTTCTTTTTCAGGCTCATCAACATCAGGATCAATTGGTGTAGTCAAAACCATTGACACTTCTTTCAACACCTGCTCATCATCCTTCTTTTAATGTTTCTTCAGAGATTTCTTTGGCTTAGATTCATTCACAGGCTTTTCAGGAGTAGCCTGTGCATCCTTCTTCGAACGTTGTGATTTGTTTGAAGGACCAACATCTGCCCTTGCCAATAACTTCCCAGTTTCAATGCTAGGATCAATAGTCTTCGTATATGCCACTAATATAGAATTGGTTGGATCAACACACTTCAACATTACATCAGGAATTCATGCAATGATTTGAAATTCCTCAATCCCCTCTTTGTCATAAAAGTAATGAAGGATGAAACCCCAGTACCTTGCACACGAAATCCCTTGAACAACATTCGTGTTTTCAACACTCTTCTGAAACTCCTTCCATAATTGTGTAGAGTAAGCAACCAGAATATCATAGTACAATCTGGAAACCATTGTATACACCTCCATTCTTCGTTTGTCTAGTCCAACACTATGACTAGTCAAGCGTCGTAGAAAAATACAAAAGAGGAAATTCCAAATACTGGGAAAACCAAACTTCTTGAAGTCACTGATCTTGGTGAGTGTAGGTTGATGACCTGTCTCATTGAACATATGAACAATTTGAGGAAACATCAATTGAGTGTACGGTGAAGAGTTAGGAATTTCAAGAATTTGACAAAACAGTTTCTATGACAATCGAACCTTCTTGTCGCTCACTAGATTTAATGTTATAACTGTTGGATTAATGTCTAAGTCCATAACTATAATTGGCAAGACTTGACCCGACCCGACATGGTCCATTTGGGTTGCATGGCATCATGCATTTGGATATACTATAATGAGAGAAATAACACTTGAGGATTATTAATATATTATAAGTTCTAATATATTAATAGGATTATTTAATTAGTATTGATAAAGAATTAATCTAGAATTAATTAAGTGATCAAAAGATGACTAATTAAATATATGGGTTGATTGTGTAAATCATCCATACTTGTATAGTGGGCTAATGCTCCATGGATGCTCCATGGATGCTCCATGGTGTATTTGAACCCATGGATCCAAGGAAATGGAAAGTCATGACAATTAGGGTATACCCTAATTGTAACACTATATAAAGATCATACTCTTGGAAAAATCGGCCACTATGTATGAGAGTGAGGGCTAAATGATTTCAAGGAGTGCTCTACATTTCTCTCAAGGTTATTCCAAAAGCAATTGATGTTGTGTGAACCATTTGAGGTGTCACACTTGGGGCACTAGGCACTCACGATTTATGAAGACATTCTACATCAAAGAGGTATGTATTCCATCTTGTTATATTCATTGTTTTATAGCTTAGATTAGGATAATGCCTTGGATGTTCATATTTGCATGTATAATAGAGAAAACATAGATCCAAGGTATTTAGGGTTGCATGTACACTTAGGAGTGTTAGAATGCTCAAAACCCAACAGTGGTATCAGAGCCTAGGCTTGTTTTCAATTATACTTGATGCAAATTGCTGGAAAAACTTGATTTTCTGGCTTTCTGGGCACTGGACTCGCCGAGTTCACTGATGAACTCGTCGAGTCCATGAGTAAAATCATCCTACTCGTCGAGTAGGTTCATGCACTCGACGAGTAGGAGCCCTAAACAACATATTTTCGAGGTTTTTGGCTAGAAATGGACTAGGAACATTACCCTAAGTTGTTTTTGAACTTATAAACTTGTTTTTGATGTGGTAATGTTCATGCTAATCCAATTTCAAAGATAATTGTCAATAGATTCATGTTTTGAATTAGTTTAGTGATTAGGCTAATTACATGAAGAAGTTTGATTTGAATTATCTTGTTCTTATGAGTTGCTTAGATTAATAGAAAAGTTAATTGCTTATGTGTTTTCAATCCATTTTAATCTAAGAGTTGATTCTAAAATGTGTTTTTGTAACTTGTCCTCAAGTTATATGAAAAGTCACATTTAAGTTTCATAAAAGTCATAAAAGTTGGCAAAGGTTAGAAAATGAAGAGTCTAGTTCTAATTAAATGGTTTTATGACTCCATAACTTGTCCTCAAGTTATGGAGGACCAAGTGTCTCTTCATTAAATAATATATAAAAAAAATGTGTAACCTTAATTAATTCCATAAGTTATAAAATAAAGATAACTTAATTCTTTTATTAGTTTAAAGTCTTCCATAACTTGTCCTCAAGTTATGGAACTTGAAGAGTTTTTGGATTAAAACTACTTTAAACACATAAGTTATGGAATTAATTAGTTTTGAATAGTTTCAAAACTTACCCTCAAGTTTTGGAATTTGTAAAGTTTTCTCTTATGAATACTTTAATTCCAAATTAGCCCTTAGAATTTTAAAAGTTAAAATTCAACCCTTATACTTTATAATATTATAAGTTAATAATATATATATATATATATATATATATATATATATATATATATATATATATATATATATATGTATAAGAGTAAAGTCAGTCTTACCGTTAGTAGGCCTCATTCACGAAGCCAGTCTATATGGGGGGTATAAGGTTACTGCCTATAAAATGGCAGTTTAATGGGTGTCCACTCTCACCCACTGCTTCCTTGACCGGTGGAGGGTCGTTAGTCGAACGGGTTTGACAGGACTAGAATTCTCCCTTCATTGAAAGTATTAATGATAAATACTAAGTAACTAGACTCTTAATAATACCCAATATTAGTTACTTAGGAATATGTGAATAAGGTGCTAATCCATGAAATTACACTTTGCACTTTGTTTAAGTCGGTTAGTGGAGCATGTGTGGTTAACCGTCACACTAACTCGTATTTAACAAGGTAGGCAAAGGGTAACTTAATGTTTATCATAGTATCGATGGAGCGTGTGTGGTTAACCGGCACATCGATTGAGGGGTAAACACTTAAGGGTACAAAGTAATTTGCATGGTTACTTCACACCTTGTTTTGTGATCCTCGGCATCCCAGTCACAAAACCTGAAGGGCACACTCGAGATTGAAACATGCCATTCAACAGTTCAATGAATCTCAAAGATCTAGGAGTTTCAAAAACCAATTAAAACCTAATTATACATTTCGTTTATCTTGGTGGAACTTGGTGAATCGTCATTCACATACCCTCAAGTATTTTATAGCTTGGATTACGGCATTCGTCTTCTAAGTTAGAAAATAGTTTGTTGGGTCCTAGCCTTAATATTTCATATTCGGTGTTATATTAAGGAATTTAAATCAAGTATCTTCAATATCTCCCAAAAGATGTCTGGTTTAGACATTTATGATCTTCCCAAATCTCTTGAAACAAGCTTTCCTAAATGAAGATGATGTCCCATGGAAATCATACTTCTTTCATCTCCTCCAATTATTCTCCCTAACCCACAAGTTCAAAGTCACTCAAGCCCTATTGACAAGGCAAGGTCTAGGTGTGATCACATCTTGGAGATGTAGTCACATATTGACAAGCCGGGAGAGTTGGGTGTCAAAGTCTTGAGAAAGTTGGTGGTTCAATCACTTTCTAAGTCACATAGTGAGCTCCTTTGGGACTCCTATGAACCAGACAATGACAAGACCCTTAATGATCTTATCTATTTGCTAAGATCAACTTCCTAAAACTTGATGGACATTGACAACGGTGACATTGGATATCCAGTAAAGCTCTCTCTTCCCAATGGAAAGGGATCGGCCATAGTCAACTGGGTTAACCAAATGGTAAAGAGAAAAACTAAGTCTGTGATAGTCCCGTGTACCATTACCAAAGGGTCCATATGTTTATATTGCCAAAGGAAGGGGCATTGGTTGCGAAGCTGCCAAATTTACCTAAGGATGTTAAATTCAATAAGTTTGACTCTACTTCAGGTAAAGTCCACTATCTAACTCTGCTAAGTTTCTATTCTGAGATTCTGGATAGATGATGTGACTGGGTCACATGGTGATGTTTTAAGAATCAAAGAAAAGTGCAGAAACTTAAAGAAAGAATACGCTAAAACTGATCGCGTAGATGGATTTCTATCGCGTAGTTTGAAGATTGGATTCTTGAGCTACTTCTTAGGAGTTATGATATTTTTGCTTAGGAATAGACAACAACAAGTTTTCATATGGATTGTAAGGACAAGTTCATCCTCAAAGTTTTTTAAAATAAAAGGAAAATTTTGATTTTATTTATTTAAAATATCCTTACAATGGCATTTGTGGAAATTTTTGTTGCTTATAAGATTCCATTAAGAGCAAGAGTGGAAATATTAATTTGATTCTTTCATTTTTGGTAGTGTCTAAATTTACCAAATAAGGAAAGATTCTCATCACCCAAGTTTCAGTTGGATAGAAACTTGGAATCATGCAAGTTGTATAGCATGATGAATGAGAACTTTCAACTATTGAAAAATTAAGACTAATTACTTGTTCACATGGATGTGTGAGTCAAGTGAAGGACTAAGGGATCGAGTACACATTCTTGTGCACTGATTAAGTCCACCACAAACGATTGAAAAGACTATTCATCATGATTTACTTAAGTTCAGTAAATATGGTTATACTTACAAGTTTAAGTATAATTCTGAAACATTGGAAAAATTTTGATGTATGGCAGAGCAAATAAGAAGAGTCAAATTAGGCAAAAGGATAAAAGTTTCTCAAATCTGAAAAGATGGGAGAGTACTTTAGTATCATTTTTTGTGATAATCTTAATGATTAAGAAACCACATCAAAATTAGTTCTCTAAGGAAATCTTAGTGCATTCTTATGACTAAGAAGAGGAGTTATGAATTGTTGAAATGGTTAAATCAAGAAGATGAGTCATACTTCGTTCCAATACAAGTCTTAGAGTCATACTCCAAGATTGTAACTTGAGTGACATGTCTTAAAGAAGGTTTAAAACACTTGTCAAATGTAAGAGTAAAAGTTTTATACTCTTGTACATTTGAAATTGGTAAGTTGTGATGTTTTGGATAAAACAAAGACCACATAAGGCCAATTATGTGAAGTGTTTGTCTTGATTAGAATCCACACTACCTCTTGAATATCTGACAAGAAAGTCTTATATGTCAAGAGGAAAGTGGGAGTCTTAAAGGTCTTGAAAGTTTCAAGAACTAATCAAGAATAGAACCTGAAGTTCTTCACTAGCACACGACTTGAGGTTTATAACCTATCATGTTGACATATTCTATGCCCATTCTAGTTAAAGTTGGCTTTGCATATGAGTTCTTAGAGTTCTCAATTGGTTGCATAACAACTTGGAAGTAATGGTAGACCCTTGAGCTACCAGATGGCAAGAAATTAAGATTGAGTTCAGTTTATATGAGTTTGGATTTGTCATTATCCTTGTCTTGTGACTATGGTTTTAACAATTCACATGGATAAGAACACATACACCATTAAATCTAAGGGTCATAAGGTTTCTCTCCGATTCATGAAAATGATGGTGACGAAACACTTTCACTAAGTAGATTTTAGCTAGATAGCAATTGTGATATTTGCATTCTCAAAGTCGTTAGTGGAGCGTGTGTGGTTTACCGACACACTAACATGGACTTGTGAGAAGTGGAAAAGGTCTAAACAATTAAGACTATGATTAAGGAATCCCTTTTCATAGGTCTTAAAATTGTTTAGATACACTTGTGAGAGATCTAAGATAAGGTGTATGATTTTGATAAAGTTTTATCAAAGCAATCTAGTATCAGAAATCTGAACTTTGGTAAGAAAGTCAGCTAATTTCTGAGTACATGTCAAAGCTAGTGGGATCATAAGTGTTATGCTAATAATCATCATGTTAGTGGGAGCATGATAATTATGATAAAGGTTGCAAGTTAGCAATGTTAATTATAGAAAACAAAAGTTTCAATTGGGAAAAAGTTGTTTTGCTATAATTAAGGGAGAGGACATTATACTTCATATGAAATCTAAAGCTTAGATTGAGGTTTTAATCGTATTTAGTCAAGGATATATATATATATATATATATATATATATATATATATATATATATGAATTTCATGTTGGAATGGCTCAACATAAGGAAATTCTGTATATGGGTCCATTATTTGCGTTCTAAAATTCGATTATGCTTACGACATCCCTTTTCATAATCTGAATTCTGAGAACTTGGCAAATATAAATGGAAATGTTATAGCAAAAGATTGGTTTAGTCTTTATGTGAGGCATCATGAATCGTGTCCCATATGCTTCGGATATAGGATCGATTACATGTGCTATATTCATCATTTCTAAAATTTTCCAAATGCCTAGGGCATTAAGAAGGGAAAAGTTTAGAACTGGATATGACTAAAAGGATTGAGCAATTATCGAGGACAATCTAAGGTTTACCAAAGATTGGTTGCTCAAGGACAGTTGGAAGTATAGTGATAATTCTGGAAGGACCATGTTGACATAATCGGTAAGGAAGCAACTCTTGTTCAGAAGTGATAGTCAAAATGGAATTTGGAAATGTTTCAAAGTTAGAAATTATTCCATATGTGTAAGATTTGGAAACTTAATGCAAGAAGGATGTTTCCAAGGAGTTGGTCTCATTTGGAATGCTCTGTAATGATTGTTGTCAAGTCTTTCTGACTTTGTGCATAATCATTACAAGAGGATCAATGCATATAAGTTTAGAATCTAACAGATTTCAGTAAATGGCTTGAATTTGGAATTCTTGCATTTGTAGTAAGGATTTGGGACTGTGAAAGAGGATCATTGGAGTTATGTTCAATTGATCTAATTCACAAAGTGAAGATCATAGACAAACATAGTATGCATACTTGGTGTGTGGCATGACTAGTGTTTAGAAAACATAGTGTACATGCTTGGAGCATGGGAATACTATTGTTTTAAATTCATGAATAAAGTTGATAGCTGAAACAGTATACAATGAATAATGTGTAATCATATGGTGATAAATAAAAGGTGTTTTATTTATATTCATAGGTTTTGATACCATATTAGATTCTATTATTATTGTGTTTCATTTTGCATGTTTTGAATTCCAGAATAACTAGGTTGTTCTTCCTGAATGACTAAGTTATTCAAACCATCCACATTCGGTCATATTTGGAAGTAGATATGAATTAAGACTGTCATGGGTTGGCTTGTAGAGGTCTAAGATGTTGGACAAAGGGCTACAACACTCATGAGTGCTCATAAGTTCTGAGTATTGGATTCAACCAGCGCTCATTGGAATCACTTCATGGATTTTATCACGAGTGATCATGAGACGATAATATCTTATATTCTTCAAACCTAGAGATATGAGTTGTTACTATGAGTTGGTTATACATTGATTGCACAAAAAACGCATTTGGTAACTCGGTGCTATAAAACGTGTCTTTGTGTATGGTTCAACAAGTAGTAGAACAAGCCATATGAGTCAAAGTTTATCCATTCCTTTTACCTTCGGTATAAAAGCGATATCTGTGGGCCCCTCGATGATTTGATGATGACAAATGGAAGTGCTCGGCCGGGCCAGGACTGATTTGATTCGTTCAATTAGTCAGTCGTCATGAATCGGAAATCGGGAAACAACAAATGGACAGAGAAAATGATTATAATCCATGTCTCAGTCCATACGATATCTAGAATGGAGGAATATATGATCCCTTATCTAATGGACAAGTCATTGACAAAGGTCAGAGTTCATCTACAAGGTCAGAGTTCAACAGAAGCTTTTGAGAGCTATGATTGCCAATCGGTTCTTGAAGTCATATGCAATAATAGTTTTACACTTATCCAAGTGGGAGACTGTTGGATTAATGTCTAAGTCCATAATTATAATTGGTAAGACTTGACCCGACCCGACATGGTCCATTTGGGTTGCATGGCATCATGCATTTGGATAGACTATAATGAGAGAAATAACACTTGAGGATTATTAATATATTATAAGTTCTAATATATTAATAGGATTATTTAATTAGTATTGATCAAGAATTAATCTAGAATTAATTAAGTGATGAAAAGATGACTAATTAAATATATGGGTTGATTGTGTAAATTATCCATACTTGCATAGTGGGCTAATGCTCCATGGATTATCAAGTTGGGCTAAAACCCATAGGATGCTCCATGGATGCTCCATGGTGTATTTGAACCCATGGATCCAAGGAAATGGAAAGTCATGACAATTAGGGTATACCCTAATTGTAACACTATATCAAGATTATACTCTTGGAAAAATCGGCCACTATGTATGAGAGTGAGGGCTAAATGATTTCAAGGAGTTTTCTACATTTCTCTCAAGGTTATTCCAAAAGAAATTGATGCTGTGTGAACCATTTGAGGTGTCACACTTGGGGCACTAGGCACTCAAGCTTTATGAAGACATTCTACGTCAAAGAGGTATGTATTCTATCTTGTTATATTCATTGTTTTATATCTTAGATTAGGAGAATACCTTGGATGTTCATATTTGCATGTATAATAGAGAAAACATAGATCCAAGGTATTTAGTGTTGCATGTACACTTAGGAGTGTTAGAATGCTCAAGACCCAACAATAACATCCAGAGCTTTACAATATGTAGCAGTTGATCCTGCTTGTGAAAGCCAGGAAAAAGGAACAACAAACGAACATAACATGGCCTTAGATAGCACAAAAATCTTCAAGGCGACAACCAACATCTTCAATTCCTATGGATATTGTGAAACATCAGCCTCAACCTGATAGTTTGTTCCTTGAATCTTCATGATTAGTTGTGAAGTAACGTCTTTAGTGGTTTGGGATGGTGCATCAAGATTAGTAGAAGTAGCCATGATTAGGGTTTTGAAGCTTTGAAAAACAGATAGAGAATTCTGAAAGCAATTTGGGAATTTTCTTTTGAATGCGTAAACTGAGAAAGAACCCTTGAATACCCTTTTATATGTAACCCTGAATTTTGAATGTGAAGCGGGATAAGCATTTAATGAGATCCGATGTCGCACCTTGAAAGTCGCACCACTCTTCCGATAACATAGCCATGCTTGAAAAAGTAACTGTCACTTCTCCTAAAAAATGGAAATAATACAAGACATCACATCAAAAAGCCTGTATTGTTTATCCCCGTAGAATAGCAACCGTCACAACCCTTCGGATGGAGGAAGTCTCTTTCACTTTTGGGATTAAAAGTGAAGTCATGTGCCAGACGTTCGAAATCGTCAGCCTGAGTTGGTGTTACTCAGAACCTCAAGGATTTCGTGAGTGCAGTGTGCCAAAGAATTAGATGAAAATTAATGAAAATTTAGTATACTGTGATGTCAAAATAAAATTTTGACACAAAGGAAGTAAAACCCCGAGCAAAGGTTGCTTCGTTAATCATCAAGAGAGATGATAAACAACTTGTGTATTTTCCTGTGAATTACAATCAAATACTTGTAGAAAAGTATCAAAGGGCTACTTTTATCAGGCTTCGTGGGTAGCTTAAAAAACTTTCATTACATATCAACCTAAACACAAGGTGAGTAATTGTAACAGAAATCACTTGTTTGACCAATGTAGTCAGTGACAAGTATGCTTTGGAAAAAAAATTAAAGTGACTTTGGAATTCGAATGAAACTCATATGGAAATCACATTCATGAATTTGTTTTTTGCTGGATCCTGTTGGGTAACAAACATCGTGGGGTTTCCATTCTGAACAAACCATATCAAGCCAATAGAAGTTAGAATAGTTACAGTGAAATTCCAGACCTTGGGTATAAGTTTGAGTATTTCAGGATTAGCACTTAAGGAGATATCAGGAGAGTGGATGCACTAGGGTTTTGTGAAACACTATTATTCGAATACTCTAGGATATTAGAGTTCATTCCGGGAATAAAATATTTTCTGCCAAAAATCTCAGGACTATATATAGAAATTTGAACCATATTTATTCATTAGTTACATTTCCAACTAGAGAAAAGTCAAATTCTCTCTCACTGATCTTCGAGTTTTTATCCCAAATCGTGAGTACTTCCATCTAGTTATATTATATAGATTAGAGTGTGTTTTATAACATCAAAATCGGATCAAAACCCCAAGATTTGAGAGTTTACTGCCCAAGAACACATTGGGGAGTAAACTCCTTTTTAAGGGCCAAAAGAGTGCCCAATGTCCCTCAAAGCCTTGGAACTCAAACTAGAAGACACCATTATATGTTTAGACCACAAAATCAATTAGAAACAAAGGCTAGAAGTGAGTTCACGGCCAAGGATGTTATTGGGTCGTGAACTCCATTTTTAAGTGTCAAAATGCCCTAAAAACCTTCCTTAAGCCAAGAGAATAATTTAGACATGTACCCTAAAGTGTTTATAGCCTAGAAAACATAAGGAATCACAAGGATAAAGGAGTTTATGGCCAAGACAAGTTCTTGGGCCGTAAACCCCTATAAATGGGAAAAATGACACCCTAAATCCTTCCTTATGCCTAGAACCCAACTTAGATCATATCCTTGAAGTGTTAGGAACCTCAAAACACCAAATGGTACTCCTTACCATGAGTTTACGGCGGTAAACTCATGGGGGAGTGGTCCCAGGGACGTGAACATTAAGCAAGGCCATTTTAAGGCCTTAAACCCACCCAAACACTTGTTTATGCCTAGAAGCACTTCACCACTTAAGTTGTAATAATGTTAAGCTTCATTTAGTGACCCTATAGAGAGTTTAAGGCCAAGCGTTTACTCCCCTGGGCTGTAAACTCCAACACATATGGTGTTTTGACCATAAACTCCCATGAGAGGTCTTGCACTCCTAGATCGTAGTCTCACCTACGCGTGGATATAAAGAACGTCGAAAACGGAGTTCGTATGAGGAAGATATGAATTCTTGAAGTTTACTAATTAATTAAAATATAAATATAATTAAAATCCGATATTATTCGAAGAAGGAGTCATCGGACCGATCCAAGTTACGCCCAACGTACTTGGATGCTCGGCCTTATCCGTCCACGTCGCTCCAATGCTTCGACCGAGGATGCGCTCATGCATGACGCATGAGTACGCCCCGCATAATCTCGTACGCCCAGCGTACCGAGGTCCTCCAGCCTCTATAAAAGGGATGCGAGGGTGCCGGCCAATTTTGCTCATTTCCTTCCTTTCTCGCGCTGAAGCTCTGCGTTTCAACCCACAGAGTCATCCCAAAGGCCCGGTTTTCATATCCAAGTTAACAAAGAAGTTTTACGCTCCGGAGACTCCCGAGATTCCCGAGAATCCTGAGAGATCCGCTTTCTCGAGTAGAAGTTCTGCTCGGTTTTCGTCTCGCTTTCATCAATCAATCAGGTGAGTTCATACCCCTACAATCCGCACTTTTAAATGTTTTATAAATACTTTTATATGCTTTAAGGGGGGGGGGGGGAATACAAGTAAAACACTCGATTATTATCGTGTGTTATACAAAGTTTCATTATACACTTTTTATTAATGGAATCATATGTGATTTATAACTATTATAAGGAAACTTTCATATGCAAAATGTATCACGATAACATAATATCTTTTGAAATGAAAAGTGTTGTTATATATGTATAAATCAAACACTCTGCTTATACTGTATGTGTCTGTGTCCATCTTAGGCACTACAAAAATTATACTTTTCATAACAAGTGAGCGTTTCACTAGGGATTACTATACAAACGAGACACACTTTTAGAAAACTATAATAGGTATAGTTTTACGAGAACATCACAAACTTTTACATACTAGAAATACTATTTCAAGGAGATACATTCATATACAAGAAGAAACAAACAATTTCAAAGGTAGTTCAAATAGTTTTCACAAACGTTTTTACATGTTAAAACACTTTTAGAAACGGTCTTACAAACTGTAAGTTTCCTTTTTGAATCTATTATAGTTGTGCTTCAAACAAAGGTTTTCTGACACTTAAATTGTCTTGTCAAACGGTCTTTCGAACCGATTTATAAACTGACATCAAGTCATAAATTATTATTTATTAAACTATTCAAAGGTTTTACAAAACTTCTTTTATGCTTTTATATTATAAATTGCATGCCTCTACATGTATAGTTATATAAGAAATGTTTAAAAGACTTAAGAAGGCTATCCACCATGTTTCCTTTTCCTCGATTTGGATGTGGTCTGGTGGGATATCGGGTACTCTTCCGAAGGTCGTTTAAATATTAGTTATATATCATGTGTACATATATAGTCATAAATGATCCATCAGTTAATTCAGTTCCGACACTCTTGGGTAGCAAGGGTGTATTGTGACAACCCGATATTTCAACTCTATGTAATGACCTAAAAAGACAATTATTGTAACCGCTTTTGTGATAATGAAATTAACTTCGAAAATAAAACGTCCAAAAAGTTTCTATTTAATTACCTATTGTGATAGATGTCTTTAAACCGTGATCGTACGTAAAAAGAACGCCCAAATCCGACTTCGTATATTGAAGTTATGATTTTTCCAATTTCGGCTAACCAGCAGGCAGCTAAAAACTCGAATCGGAGATCGACCGACTTTTTGCCGGAATGACCTAAACGAAAATCGAAGGTCTCGACAATGGTAATGCAACGGTAAAAAGTCTAGCAAAAACCGTCATCAGATAAAGAAGTTATGAATTTCTAAAGAAATTCCTTAAACACAACCTTTTAAAAATAAATAATAAAAATAATTTCAAAACTTGCCGACGGAAACTAAACGAAAGTTGTAGAGCGTAGTCTCACCTACGCGTGGATATAAAGACCATCGAAAACGGAATTCGTATGAAGAAGATATGAATTTTAGAAGTTTATTAATTCAAATAAATATAAATTTAATTATAAACTCTTGGTAATATCCGAAGAGGAGTCAGCAGATAGGGCCGAAGTACGCCCCGCGTACTCCAATCCAAGGCCCCAGTTCGTCCACGTCGCCCCCTATGCGAGCTACGCCCCGTCCCATCCGAACTCCGGGGCAGTCGAGGACTCGGTCATGCATGACGCACGGGTACGCCCCGCGTACTGAGGCCTCTCAGCCCCTATAAAAGGGATGCGAGGGTTCCGGGAAAACTTGCTCATTTCCTCTCGTTTTTCTTGCGTTTTGCCTCGTTTTCCGTGCCCGTGCTAACCCGAAGCCCTGGTCATTTTGCCCAAGTCCCGAAGATCGTTTTTACTCCCGAGATTCCCGAGAATCCCGAGAAAAATCCGTTTCCCGAGAAAAAATTATGCCCGGTTTCCATCTCGCTTTCTTCAAACCTTCAGGTGAGTTCATACCCCTACAAACACACTGTAAATACGTTTTAAATGTTTTTTATACTCTTTTAGGGGGGGGGGGAATACAAGTAAACATACGGTTATTATCGTGTATTTCATAAAGTTTCACTATACTCGTTTTTATCAAATGAATCACTTGTGATTCACTACTACTATGTGAAAACTCTTGTCATACTTTGCATGCACTAGATTTATACAAAGTATTTAGTAATTCCAAAGTATCCTTCGTTGCTAAACCGTTTTCATATATTTTAAAAACTTATGATTTATGCATTGTCAAAACTTTGTGAAAATGGATGATCTCTGCATACAAAACTATTACTTTAATACAGACTTAGTTGAGAATCCGTGAGACATGTACGTCTTCAAATACTGCCTTTTTGCTAGAAGGTATCGCTACAAGTCCTGTCTATAACCAGAGTCTCCCATTCGGAGAACATGTCAAATGTGTATAGATCTATACGGGAAGTCATGATCCCGCGCCCTGACTGTTAGCTACAGTCCGTCCTTTAGGGTGTCAGTTTGTCATAACG
This sequence comes from Lactuca serriola, assembly GCF_051521515.1. Classification (NCBI taxonomy): domain Eukaryota; kingdom Viridiplantae; phylum Streptophyta; class Magnoliopsida; order Asterales; family Asteraceae; genus Lactuca; species Lactuca serriola. The sequence goes on along the minus strand of NC_136410.1, from coordinate 227,695,060 downwards.
CTACAACACCTGAAGAACGTTGCTACAGGCATATTATGTTTACTATGGTTTAAATCTCATTAGATATACAATTATTATAGTACTTTTGATTGATGAATGAGTAGTTATCAAAACTATTCTTCATCAAATAAACTGAAATCTTCTAATAGGTTTTATAGTATAAATCTATGCTTCAACCTTCTAAAGCATGTCTTTTGCTTTCGGTTTTTAGTCTGGGACATTAGGCTAACTATTACTTTCGGAAAATATGGGATTTTCCGTGTATACAAAACAAACAACTAATAGGAAAATAAGGGATTTTCTTGATTCAACTATCTATATTATTCAATACATATATTCTCATGCATTTCACACTTTTATAAGAAAATAAGGGATTTTCTTGGAAAACATACACTCAATTTGGAATGGCATACAAACTTTCTAAACCACTTATGAGCTCACCAACTTAATTTTTGACAGTTTCTCTTTGAAATAACTTGTATTCTCAGGGAACCGCTAAGCAGGTTTGGAAATCAACTTTTGGGGATTAACGCGCTGGCGTTAATTACTTCTTTTGAAAGATGTTTATGCATTTATCTTTTGAGCATGTAATGAATACAATGATGTAAACATTTTTAAAACCTTTATATATGTATGGTGGTGTGTACTTTCCTTTCTATGAACTGTTATGATACTAAATATGACGTCCTCCGCCCCCGAACGTTTCCGCCGTTCTGGTTTGGGGGTGTGACAGATTGGTATCAGAGCATCGTTTATAGTGAATTAAGTATATCAAAACCATTTTTGGTATACAAATATAAACTCAACTGGGAAAAAACACTTTGAGAAGAGTCATACTTTTGAAATTAAATTGATTTAGTTTTTGTAAAGTAAGCATGCACTCATTTCATACTAATAACAATTTCACATCGGACCATTTTAGAAGTATTATAAATAAGTTGTGCAGTGCAAGTACGCCTTGGGACATGTAATCGGAACCGGGAAGAATATAGCATGATCAACTATATTTGTCCGAGAGCCGACTAACGTGTGCCGAGGAGTGTCTGTAGTGGACAACAAATTTAAAACTTACCATAAACATATCGTTAAATAATACTAGGGGAGTATTTGAGTATCAACAACCATTAAACTTAAGGGTAAATTTCATGTACTCTAGCTTATAGTAAATTCTTAACCCTATTCTCGTACAGACTCAATGGCTGGATTCCACCACCCCAATGACCCCTACTACCCCAACCAAGGTAATGGAGGATGGATCGAAGAAGATCCCGAAGAAGACGAAGAACCTATAGAGTTGGATGAAGGAGATGACTCTGGTACAGATTCAGAGCCAGATGTTATCAATCCACTGGCCCCACAACCTCCCGTCCATGTGAGGAACTTCCAAGGACCCACTCCTGTGTGGGGGAGTCACCTCCACCATTGGAGCCAACAACAAAGCTTACGCCCTCCCTACGACATGTGCCGAGACTTTTATGATGTCAGAGGCGGGGGATCGGCAGACCGAGCACTTCCGGTCATGGTTGGCAAACTAGCCAACCAGTGCTATCAATCCGGAGTTCAAGCCAACCGGATCCGCGAGATCAACGTAGAAGTACAGGTTCACGCTTCTGACATCCGTAGGCTGGATGAGATTCAGGACCATGCCCAACTCCAAACTGAGGCATTCCAAGCACAAATGATTGCAACCCTAGCCGAATTAAGGGAACAACAAGCCGCTTTTGATAGGCATCTAATGGAATCGAAGCAATCGGATGCGGAGTCAAGCTCCAAGCGCAACCTACGTCGGAAGTAGTGCTTGCCAAAATCTCAAATTTTGTTATAAATTAGGACTTCGGATAAGAATATAATTTTCTTTAAAACTTTCTGTAATCGGAGACCTTTAGAAAGGTCAAAAATTTTTGTCTAAACTCGGATGTAACACAACTATATGTTTAATATATATAGGGCATACCTCTTTCCTGTTTTAATTATGTGTAGTTCGTCCAATTCATAAGTACATCTATTCAAACTTCATTTATAAATCAGGCTCAAAACCCTGTGTTGGCCAAACCAAATTCTTAAACTATTAGAGGAAGTTAACTCAATATCATTCAACTCGCAACCACCAAAACTTATAATCTCTCATTTTTCTTTTGGCAGCGCAGTGCCTCCTCGTAGATCAGCACGTACAAACGCAACCCCACCACCACCTCCACCACTAACTTATGATCCGGAAATGGTCCAGGCTGCTATCACAGCAGCAGTAACAGCAGCTCTCTCACAAATAAACTCCAATGCAAATGGAGGTACAGGAAGCAGCACGAATCATTCCAATCGTGGCACCGACCATGGTCAAGTAAGGGAATGTACCTACAAGGAGTTCTCCAACTCAAAGCCAAAGACTTTTAATGGAATTGGAGGAGTCATTGCATTAATGTAATGGTTCGAAAAGACTGCAACAGTCTTCGAGATCTGCTCGTGCCAAGAAACAAGCATGGTTAAGTTCGCTGCTTGCACCTTCAGAGATCGAGCCCTCACTTGGTGGAAAAGCCATGTGAATTCGGTGACGCTCACTGTCGCCAACGCCATGAGTTGGGAAGATCTGAAGGCTCTACTACTGGAAGAATACTGCCCAAGGGGCGAAGTGCAAAAGCTTGAGCAGGAGCTCTGGAATCTGAAAATGACTGGGTCCTATCTAGTTGCCTACATAGCTAGGTTCAATGACCTCGCTGCATTGTGCCCTACCATGGTCAACCCATAATGAAAGAAGGTTGAAAGGTACATTTGGGGGTTGTCACCCCAGATCCAAGGGCATGTCTTAGCTTCCAACCCTATTACCTACAAACGCCTGGCTCAGCGACTCATCGACCACGGGGTAAAACAGGGTACCATTGCAGCTACCGCCAATCCATCTAAGGAGGCACAGGGCCAGAATAGGCCTTGGAACAAGAGAATGGGACAAACCCTACAAGAGAACCCCAAGAAACAACAAGTAGTAGCGATCCACGCTATTACTGTACCTACCAACACTACCCCCACAAGTTCATACAATGGGAAACTTCAGAAATGCAACCAATGCAACTTCCACCACCACGGTCTCTGCCGTGACCTTCAATGCACCAGGTGCAATTAGAAGGGACATACAACCCGCTATTGCAAACAGCCAACCCAACAATCCGCCCCCACTGCTAATACCGGAGTAAACCGCGCCTGCTTTGAGTGCAGAGACACGGGGCACTACCGCAGGGACTGCCCGAAGGCAAATAACAGCAATATCGGCGGAAGGGGTCGAATATTCACAATGGGACAAGATGAAGCCGTTGCAGACCCCACTGTTGTTACGGGTACGTTTCTTCTCGATAACTCGTATGCATGCATTTTGTTTGATAGTGGAGCGGAGAGAAGTTTTGGGAGTCACGATTTTAAAGGCCTGCTAAAGCCATTACCACAATCATTAAGTGAACCGTTTATAGTAGAAAAGGCCAACGGTATAACCGAAGGCACTAAGGAGATATACTTAAACTGTACTCTAACTCTAAACGATAATCCCTTTCCAATCAACCTCATGCTGGTATCGATTAAGAGTTTCAATGTCATCATTGGCATGGATTGGCTGAGTTCTCATCATGCAGACATTTTATGTTACGATAAGGTCGTTCACTTTAATCTACCAACCGGCGAAACTTTCCTTGTCTTGGGCGACAAACCTAGTACCACTCTTCGTATCATCTCAAGTATCCAAGCTTAGAAGTGCCTACGCAAGGAGTGTCACGCGTTTTTGGCCCATGTTGTAGATGTGAAACGCGATGTCCAGGACGTCAAGAATGTGCCCGACGTATGCGATTTTCCCGACGTTTTTCCCGAGGACCTTCCAGGAATACCACCCGTGAGACAAGTCGAGATCAGAATCGATATGGTTCCCGAGGCTACCCCAGTAGCCAAAGCGCCCTATCGATTAGCCCCGGCAGAGATTCAGGAGCTATCCAGCCAACTGAATGAGCTACTTGGAAAAGGATTCATCAGGCCGAGCTTCTCGCCATGGGGAGCACCCGTGTTGTTCGTGAAAAAGAAAGATGGATCATTCAGGACGTGCATCGACTACCGATAACTCAATAAACTTACCATCAACAACCGATACCCCCTACCCCGAATCGACGACTTATTCGACCAACTCCAAGGAGCCAACTGCTTCTCCAAGATCGATATGAGGTCGGGATATCACCAGCTGCGAGTCCTGGAGAGTGATGTTCCCAAGACGGCCTTCCGAACGAGATACGGACATTACGAGTTCGTAGTGATACCGTTCGGACTAACCAATGCCCCGGCCGTATTCATGGATCTAATGAATCGGGTATGTCGTCCATTCTTGGATAAATTTGTGATAGTATTCATAGACGACATACTCATTTATTCAAAGAATAAAGTAGATCATAGTCAACATCTGAGACAAGTCTTAGAGACGTTACGGACTGAGAGACTTTATGAAAAATTCTCAAAATGTGAGTTTTGGATTAGAAAGGTGGACTTCCTCGGTCACGTAGTTAGCAAGGAAGGAATCCACGTGGACCCATAAAAAATCAAGGCTATCAAAAATTGGTCTGCACCAGCTACTCCAACAGAGATTCGCCAATTTCTAGGTCTTGCTGGTTATTATCAAAGGTTCATTCAGAATTTCTCCAGCATCGCAAAGCCTCTTACCGCTTTAACCCAGAAAGGTGTGACCTACAACTGGGGAGAAAAGCAAGATGCTGCATTTCAGACTTTGAAACAGGCCCTTTGCAGTGCACCCATCCTTTCTCTTCCGGAGGGGACCGAAGATTTTGGGGTGTATTGCGACGCTTCGAAGCAAGGGCTGGGCTGTGTGCTAATGCAGAGGGGAAAGGTTATTGCATATGCCTCACGACAACTGAAAACGCATGAGGTCAATTACACCACTCATGACTTAGAACTTGGAGCGGTGGTCTTCACTCTTAAAATCTGGAGGCACTACCTATACGGTACCAAGTGCACTATCTTTACAGACCACAAGAGCCTGCAACACATCTTCGACCAGAAGGAGTTAAACATGAGACAACGACGTTGGGTCGAATTGCTCAATGACTACGAATGTGAGATTCGCTATCATCCGGGAAAGGCAAACGTCGTGGCCGATGCCCTTAGTCGTAAGGAGTACTCTGGCCGAAGAGTGAAGTCATTAGCCATGTCGATCCATTCGCACTTGTCAGAACAAGTCAAGGAAGCTGAAATAGAGGCCTTGAAACCCGAAAGCGTGACAGGTGAGACCCTTAGGGGAATGGACAAGAACTTAGAAATCAAGAGTGATGGAGCACGCTATCTCATGAACCGAATCTGGACACCCAAGTTTGGTGGATTCAGAGAGGTAGTTATGAGCGAGGCACACAAGACTCCATACTCCGTACACCCAGGGCAGACAAGATGTATATAGATCTCAAGCAACTCTATTGGTGGCCAAACATGAAAGCGGAGATTGCTACCTATGTGAGCAAGTGTTTGACTTGCGCCAAGATAAAAATAGAACACCAGAAACCCTCAGGTCTACTCCAACAACCTGAAATACCTGAGTGGAAATGGGAGCAGATTTCCATGGACTTTATAACGAAACTGCCCAAAACTCAGGGTGGCTAAGATACTATTTGGGTGATCGTCGACAGACTAACCAAGTCCGCTCATTTCTTACCGATCAAGGAAACTGATAAGATGGAAAAACTATCAAGAACCTACATCCGGGAGATCGTACGACTTCATGGAGTACCGATGTCCTTCATCTCAGATAGAGACAGTAGATTCACTTCTAGATTTTGGCAATCATTGCAAAAATCCATGGGAACAAGGTTGGATATGAGTACAGCATACCACCCACAAACTGATGGACAGAGTGAGAGAACAATCCAAACCTTGGAAGACATGTTGCGAGCATGAGTAATCGACTTTGGTAAAACATGGGATGTTCACTTACCTTTGGTCGAGTTCTCTTATAGCAATAGTTATCATACTAGTATCAAGACTGCTCCATTTGAAGCCCTTTACGGTCGTATGTGCAGATCACCTCTGTACTGGACAGATGTGGGCAACACGCAATTGGCAAAAGGTCTAGTCCCTGATAGCACCCTCACTGGTCCAGAGATCATCAGAGAAACGACTGAAAAGATCGTGCAAATACGAGAACGACTGAAATCGTCAAGGGATAGGCAAAAGAGCTATGCCGACAAAAGACGTAAACCCTTGGAATTTCAGATTGGCGACCGTGTACTACTGAAGGTCTCACCCTGGAAGGTCATGATACGCTTTGGAAAATGTGGGAAGCTAAATCCTAGGTACATTGGACCCTTCGAAATAATTTCAAGAGTTGGTCCAGTGGCCTACAAACTCCGACTTCCAATCGAGCTTAACAAAGTACATCCAGTATTCCACGTATCGAACCTGAAAAAGTGTTTGTCCGACGAAACACTTGTAATTCCACTCGATGAAATTGAACTAAACGAAAATCTTAACTTTGTGGAAGAACCCGTCGAGATCATGGATAGGGAAATTAAACGAACTAAGCAGAGTCGAATACCAATAGTAAAGGTTCGCTGGAACGCTAAGCGAGGACCTGGATTCACATGGGAACGAGAAGATCAGATGCAATAGAAGTATCCGCATCTTTTCCTCAGCCCCTAAAACTTTTTCTTTTGTATTTAATTTCGGGATGAAATTCCCTCTAACAGGGGGATGATGTGACAACCCGATATTTCAACTCTATGTAATGACCTAAAAAATCAATTATTGTAACCGCTTTTGTGATAATGAAATTAACTTCGAAAACAAAACGTCCAAAAAGCTTCTATTTAATTACCTATTGTGATAGATGTCTTTAAACTGTGATCGTACGTAAAAAGAACGCCCAAATCTGACTTCGTATATTGAAGTTATGATTTTTCCAAGTTCCGCTAAGCAGCAGGCAGCTAAAAACTCGAATCGGAGATCGAGCGACTTTTGGCTGGAATGACTTAAACGAAAATCGAAGGTCTCGACAATGGTAATTCAGCGGTAAAAAGTCTGGCAAAAACCGACGTCAAATAAAGAAGTTATGAATTTCTAAAGAAATTCCTTAAACACGACCTTTTAAAAATAAATAATAAAAATAATTTCAAAATTTGCCTACGGAATCTAAACGAAAGTTGTAGAGCGTAGTCTCACCTACGCGTGGATATAAAGACCATTGAAAACGGAATTCGTATGAAGAAGATATGAATTTTAGAAGTTTATTAATTAAAATAAATATAAATTTAATTATAAACTCTTGGTAATATCCGAAGAGGAGTCAGCAGATAGGGCCGAAGTATGCCCTGCGTACCCTCGTACGCCCCGCGTACTCAAATCCAAGGCCCCGGTTCGTCCACGTCGCCCCGTATGCGAGCTACGCCCCGTCCCATCCGAACTCCGGGGCAGTTGAGGACTCGGTCATGCATGACACACGGGTATGCCCCACGTACACCCGTACGCCCCGCTTACTGAGGCCTCTCAGCCCCTATAAAAGGGATGCGAGGGTTCCGGGAAAACTTGCTCATTTCCTCTCGTTTTTCTTGCGTTTTGCCTCGTTTTCCGTGCCCGTGCTAACCCGAAGCCGTTGTCATTTTGCCGAAGTCCCACAGATCGTTTTTACTCCCGAGATTCCCGAGAATCCCGAGAAAAATCCGTTTCCCGAGAAAAAATTATGCCCGGTTTCCATCTCGCTTTCTTCAAACCTTCAGGTGAGTTCATACCCCTATAAACACACTGTAAATACGTTTTAAATGTTTTTTATACTCTTTTAGGGGGGGGGGAATACAAGTAAACATACGGTTATTATCGTGTATTTCATAAAGTTTCACTATACTCGTTTTTATCAAATGAATCACTTGTGATTCACTACTACTATGTGAAAACTCTTGTCATACTTTGCATGCACTAGATTTATACAAAGTATTTAGTAATTCCAAAGTATCCTTCGTTGCTAAACCGTTTTAATACATTTTAAAAACTTATGATTTATGCATTGTCAAAACTTTGTGAAAAAGGATGATCTCGGCATACAAAACTATTACTTTAATACAAACATAGTTGAGAATCCGTGAGACATGTACACCTTCAAATACTGCCTTTTTGCTAGAAGGTATCGCTACAAGTCCTGTTTATAGCCAGAGTCTCCCGTTTGGAGAACATGTCAAATGTGTATAGATCTATACGGGAAGTCATGATCCCGCGCCCTGACTGTTAGCTACAGTCCGTCCTTTGGGGTGACAGTTTGTGATAACGCTACAACGCCTGAAGAACGTCGCTATAGGCATATTATGTTTAGTATGGTTATAAAACTCATCAGATACACAATTATTATAGTACTTCTGATTGATGAATGAGTAGTTATCAAAACTATTCTTCATCAAATAAACTGAAATCTTCTAATAGGTTTTATAGTATAAATCTATGCTTCAACCTTCTAAAGCATGTCTTTTGCTTTCGGTTTTTAGTCTGGGACATTAGGCTAACTATTACTTTAGGAAAATATGGGATTTTCCCTGTATACAAAACAAACAATTAATTGGAAAATAAGGGATTTTCTTGATTCAACTATCTATATTATTCAATACATATATTCTCATGCATTTCACACTTTTATAAGAAAATAAGGGATTTTCTTGAAAAACATACACTTAATTTGGAATGGCATACAAACTTTCTAAACCACTTATGAACTCACCAACTTAATTGTTGACACTTTCTCTTTGAAATAACTTGTATTCTCAGGGAACCGCTAAGCAGGTTTGGAAATCAACTTTTGGGGATTAACGCGCTGGCGTTAGTTACTTTTTTGAAAGATGTTTCTGCATTTATCTTTTGAGCATGTAATGAATACAATGATGTAAACATTTTTAAAACCTTTATATATGTATGGTGGTGTGTACTTTCCTTTCTATGAACTGTTATGATACTGAATATGACGTCCTCCGCCCCCGAACGTTTCCGCCGTTCTGGTTTGGGGGTGTGACATGTATAAACCTACTTGGACACTCATCAATTACATTCTACTAAACTATTATAGGAATAGTTTAGAGGATACAAAACATTATGCCTATTACAAGAAATTACACCAAAGTCAGTTCATTCATGAGTCTAAAATACATGCTATATGAAGGGATACTCTTACAAAGATTCCTCTTATATGGACACACTTATATGAATACTCTTACAGAGATTTCTCTTACATGGATACACTTATATGAATACTCTTACAGAGATTCTGATGGGTTTTCAGCATTCTAACACTTGGATCTATGTTTGTCTAAGATACATGCAAATAATTATTTTTCCAAGGTTCATATCCTAACTAGCATGGCATGGGGAACATGAATCAAATAAAGCTAGTAGAAATACTTACCTTGTAGTTGTAGTTGATTGCTTGGAGTTTTAGAGCCTAGCACCAATAATGTGGATGCCTCAAATGCAAATTACAAATCACCACAAACTTGGAACTTTGAGAGAATAGTCACACTTCTCTTGAAATCGGCCCTCACCTCAACATGTGTCAACTAGTGTTCACTTGATACAACTAGCGTGATTTCAAGAGCCAAGGCCTACTTTATATAGTGTGGTGGATTAGGGTTACATGCATGTAAACCCTAATACCCATGTCTCTTCATTTCCATGAGATCCATGGGTTAAAGCTCCATGGAGTATCCATGGACTTCTCCATCCAAGCCTAGCCCATTCCAAATAAGCATAAGCCCACACACTATATAAATATAGAAGCCCATATTTAATTAGTAATATCTTTGATCACTAAATTAATCCTAGATTAATTATAGATCACTACTAATTAAATAATATGATCTTATATTAATATATTAGAACTTATAATATATTAATAAATCATAACTTGTACTATTCTCAAATATTATCCATAAATTGTTCGGGTGAAGTGCAACCCAAATGGACCATGCCGGGTCGGGTCAAGTACATACCAAATATAGTTATGGACTTAGCCACTATATCCAACAGTCTCCCACTTGGATAAGTCTAGTAACTATATTTGCAAGTATAACTTCAGGAACCGATCAGCACTCGTAGCTCTTTAAACTCTGTAGAACTTGAACGCGCCATTTAGATAAGTGATCATATAATCCTCTGTTCTAGATATCAACCGGACAAACACATGGAACATAGTCTTGCTTATTGTCCAACATTTGTTTCCCGATTTCCGATTTGTTTGACATAGAACTTAACTGAGCACATCAATTTAGTTCTGACCGGGCCCGGTACATAGGTCAAAACAAAATCATCGAGGGGCCCAGATATCAACTTCTAATCCAAGAAGGAACAGATAAACTTCGACTCATATGTTTGTTCTACCACTCATTGAATTACACACAAAGGCACGTTTTATAACATCGAGTTACCAATGCGTTTACGTACAATCAATGCATATCCAACTCGTAAGTAACAAATCATATCTCTAGGTTTGAAGACTTATATGATATTACCGTCTCACGATCACTCGAGATAAAATTCCATGAAGTGATTCCAGTGAGCGTGGGTTGAGTCCAATGCTCAGAACTTATGAGCACTCATGATTGTTGTAGCCTTGTCCAACACCTTAGACCTCTACAACCCATCATGACATTCTTGATTCATACCTACTTCCGACATATGACCGACTGTGGAGGTTTGAATAATATGTTATACCAAACAAAATTATTCTGGAAGTCAAAACATGCAAAAGAAATATAGTAAAAGATCGACAAGAGATAGTAACACTTTACACATAAATAAAACACCTTTTATTCATCATCAAATGTCAATTACACTTTACAAATTTCCGGGTTATCTAACTACTAAAACTTATATCATCCTTCAGCCCTATGCTCCGAGCATGCTGGAGATGCTTAACCCTACTCAGTCCCTTCGTGAGGGGATCTGCCGAGTTCTCATCCGATGATACCCTCTTTGCCACGAGGAGTCCTTCTTCAATTCGATGTCTGATGAAATGGTATTTTCTGTCGATGTGCCTGGATCTCCCATGATCCCTTGGTTCCTTGGCTAAGGCAACCGCACTATTGCTGTCACAGAAAATCTCCATTGGCTCTTTTATAGCTGGTACAACTCCAAGGTCTCCGATGAAGTTCTTTAGCCATATCGCCTCCTTTGCTGCCTCGCTTACTGCTATATACTCTGATTCACAAGTGGAATCAGCCACTGTCTCCTGCTTGGAACTCTTCCAAGAGATTGCTCCTCCGTTTAGGGTAAAGACCCAGCCTGACTGAGAGTGGAAACTATCCCTATCAGTCTGGAAGCTAGCATCACTATACCCTACAGCTCTCAAGTCATCACTCCCACCGAAGGTAAGGACCCAGTCCTTAGTCCTTCGTAGGTACTTGAGGATATTCTTTACCGCTGTCTAGTGTTCCTTGCCAGGATTTGCCTGATACCTGCTAACCATGCTCAAAGCAAAGGCTACATCAGGTCGAGTACATGTCATAGCATACATGATCGATCCTACAGCTGAAGCATAAGTAAATCGACTCATTTCTGCTATCTCAGCCTCAGTACTAGGGCTTTGTGTCTTACTCAATCTGGCGTTACACTGAATGGGTAACTCACCTTTCTTGGAGTTATGCATGTTGAATCTTTTCAACACTTTGTCCAAGTAGGTACTTTGGCTAAGTCCAATTAGCCTTTTACTCCTGTTTCTCAAAATCTTTATCCCTAGGATATAGGCAGCTTCACCAAGGTCCTTCATAGCGAAACACTTCCCAAGCCAGGACTTTACTTCCTGCAGGGTTGGAATGTCATTTCCTATGAGTAGTATGTCATCCACATACAGTACCATAAAACTGACTATGCTCCCACTAGCCTTGATATAGACGCAAGATTCATTTTCACTCCTCGAAAAGCCAAATTCCTTAACTTTCTCATCAAAGCAAAGATTCCACCTGCGAGGTGCCTGTTTCAATCCATAAATGGACTTCTCAAGCTTACACACTCTATTCAAGTACTCATTGCTGACAAAACCCTCTGGCTGACTCATGTAAACATCTTCAGCCAACTTTCCATTAAGGAAAGCGGTTTTGACATCCATTTGCCATATTTCATAATCATGAAATGCAGCTATGGCCAACAGAACCCGAATAGACTTAATCTTGGCTACTTGAGAAAAGGTCTCATCATAGTCCACTCCAGGAATTTGAGAGAAGCCCTTTGCAACCAGTCTAGCCTTATAAGTGTGTACATTACCATCCATGTCGGTCTTCTTCTTGAAGACCCATTTGCACCCTACAGTCTTACGACCAGGTACATTCTCAACCAAGTTCCAAACTTGATTGTCATACATGGATTGTATCTCGCTATCCATGGCCTCTTTCCATTTAGCAGCCTCAGGCCTGCCATGGCTTCCGTGTAGCTGTTAGGTTCATCCAGACCTACTAGTGTCTCATCACTAATAAGTGTCTCACCTTCCGCAGTAATATGGAAACCATAGTAATGCTCAGGTGCATTCCTATCTCTCGTGGAACACCTCAGAGGTACAGGCTCATCAACTGGCTCAATAGGAGTTTCCTCCTCAAGTTGAGGGCTAGTGTTCGAAGTTCCTTCACCACTTGACTCTTGAATTTCTTCAAGATCAATTTGCCTCCCACTGTCTCCTTGGCTTATAAATTCTCTCTCTCTCGAAAGACTCCTCTTCTTGCTACAAAGACCACATTGTCACTAGGTCTGTAGAAGAGGTAACCAAACGATTGCTGTGGGTAGCCGATGAAAATACACCTCTCGCTTCAAGGTTCGAGCTTATCATGAGTCTCGCGTCTCACGAAAGCCTCGCAACCCCAAATCTTGATGTGGTCTAGCTTAGGTACTTTGCCAGTCCACATCTCGTGAGGAGTTTTGGCAACTTTCTTTGTAGGGACAAGATTAAGAATATGGGCGGCAGTCTCTAAGGCATACCCCCAGAATGAGATTGGTAGCGTAGCTCGACTCATCATGGAACGAACCATGTCCAACAAGGTTCGATTACGCCTCTCAACCACACCATTCAACTGTGGTGTCCTGGGAGGTGTCAATTGTGAGACAATCCCACATTCCCTAAGATAGTCAAGGAACTCTGAACTAAGATACTCACCTCATAGATCGGATCGAAGCATCTTAATGTTCCTGCCCAATTGATTCTCGACTTCCTGTTTAAATTCCTTAAACCTCTCGAAAGTCTCTGACTTATGCTTGATTAAGTAGACATATCCATATCTACTGTAATCATCAGTAAAAGTCAAATAATAACGATTAGCATCCCCTGTGGCATGTTTGAATGGTCCACACACATCCGTGTGTATAAGGTCCAACAAACCTTCACCCCTCTCACACGAGCCTGTGAAGGGTGACTTTGTCATTTTTCCAAGTAAGCATGATTCGCAACTATCATCTGACTTTAGGTCAAACGACTCCAAGACTCCATCCTTTTGGAGCTGGCCTATGCGTTTCTTGCTTATATGTCCAAGACGACAATGCCATAATGATGCTTTATCCAGGTTATTATTATCAGTAGAATCAATACACAAAACATTATTTCCTAAGTTATCTACAACAGATACAGCTTCATACACACCATCACAAGGTAATGCTTTAAAATAAAAGACATTATTATAGAAAGCATCAATAGAACCAACTTCATTATTAAATGAAAAGGTAAACCCTTGTTTGTACAAAGCATGAAAGGAAATAATATTTCTTGCCATTCCTGGCGAATAACAACACTTATTCAAATCTAAATTAAACCCACTACTTAGCGATAAAGTATAAACTCCAATCTTGGTAACAGGTAAAGCTTTCCTATTCCCCATGATCAAGTTTATTCTTCCTTGCTCCACATTCTCACTTCTTCTTAGTCCCTGCAAGTAGCAACAAATATGAATACCACAACCGGTATCAAGGACCCAAGACTTAGAATGGGGTGAGTTATTAGAAATGATAGTGTAAGTACCTGCATGGTTGGGTTTGACTTTCCCATCCTTCACATCCAGCTGGTACTTTGGGCAGTTTTGCTTCCAATGAGATTTTTCATGACAATAGAAGCATTCAGCCTCTTTTGGGTCAAAAGAAGGAGTGGCGAAACCTTTCTTGGTTCCACTTGAAGAAGAGCCATCAAGGGTCCGAGCCTTGGTACCCTTCGAGGATCTCTTTCTCTTCCTCCATCGATTTTTCCCAATTGCCAAAACCGGAGTTGAGTTTGGAGTAGGAGTGATAGCAACCGACTTCCCCTTAAGACCTGATTCTGCGGTCTTGAGAAGTCCCTGAAGTTTGCTGAGTGTGACCTCTTCCTTATTCATGTGATATGTCATGCGGAATTGATCATAGCACGATGGTAAGGAGTGCAAAATGATATCTATTGCAAGATCCTCAGGGAAGTTCACATTAAGCTTCAGCAAACGATCCACATACCTTTGCATTTTCTACATGTGGTTCGTGACGGATTCCCCGTCCTTCATCATGGTTGTTATCATGGAGTAGATGATTTCATACCTCTCTTGTCTTGCACTTTGATGGTATCTTTCCATCAAATCTAGGTGAATTTCATAAGGGTAGAAATCCTCATAAGACTTTTGGAGTTCCGCTGTCATCGTGGCCATCATGATGCAAGCCACTTTCGTAGCATCCCTTTCATGTGCCCGAAATTCAGCGATCTCCTGAGGAGTTGTACTGGTCTCATCAATCTCCTTAAGCTCCTTGTCAAGGACATATTCTCTGTCCTCGTAGTGGGTAATCATCCTGATGTTTCTGATCCACTCATTGAAGTTGGATCCATCAAAGGTGACTTTCCCACACAAGTTCATAAGGGTAAAGGAGCCATTAGGATTAGAGCCAGAAGCATTGTTGGAAGACATCTGAAGAGAAGAGAACAAGATTTGTTTAGATATAAGAGAGTCCTTAATAAAACACCCAAATGTAATATTAAGGCTAGGATCCAATCACAATATAATATAACTTAGAAGAGGTATGCCGTAATCTAAGCTATACCATATTTGAAAGGTAGGTGAATGACGATTCACCAATTTCCACCACGAAAACCGCAATATTTAAGTATTAGGTTTTTGATTGGTTCTTAGAAATTCGTAGATTCTTTGAGATTCAATGAACTTTTCAAAGGCATGTTTCAATCTCGAGTGTGCCCTCCAACTTTTGTGACTGGGATGCCGAGGATCACAAAACGAGGTGTGAAGTAACCATGCAAATCACTTGGTACCCTTTTAAGTTTATCACTCAATCGATGTGCCGGTAAACCACACACGCTCCATCGATACTTTAATAAACCTTTAAGTTACCCTTTACCTACCTTGTTAAGTCCAACATAGTGTGTCGGTTAACCACACACGCTCCACCAACGACTCAAACAAAGTGTAAAGTGTAATTTCATGGATTAGCACCTTATTCACGTTTTTCCTAAAGTAACTAAGATTGGGAATTTAATAAAACGTTTAGTTACTTTATAATATTCATCATACTTTGAATGAGAATTTATAAGTCCTTGTCTTACCCGTTCGGCTAACGAACCTCCACCGGTCAAGCAAGCGGTGGGTGAGAGTGGACACCCATTAAGTCACCATTTTATAGGCAACAACCTTATACCCACCTTATAGACCGGCTTCGTGAATGAGGCGTATTAGCGGTAAGACGACTTTGTTCTTATACATATATATATATATATATATATATATATATATATAATTATTAAATCATAATAATATAAGTATAAGGATTGAATTTTAATTTTTTTTAAAATTCTAAGGATTGGAACTAAAGTTTTAACTTGACTTTACTTGTTCCAAACTTGAGGGCAAGTTTTGTAAACTTTCAAAACTTTTCATATCTTGTAACTTATGAGTTTAATAGAGTAATAAAATGAGGACTTTTCATTTTTCTAACTCTTGTGTTCTTTTAATAGTTTTTTTAATTCAAGAGACTTTTGATTTTCCATAACTTGAGGACAAGTTATGGACTCCATTAAAACACATTATGATCAAGAATTAAACTACCACATAGGTTACAAATAATTCCTATGATCATCTAAACATCATAAGAACAAGATCATGAACATGAACACTTTCATATATCAAAATCACACTTAATCTTTGTAATTTTGATAACTAGTTGTTGTAAATGAGTAAGAAAAGACATTACACCTTCTAAAACAAGTTTTTCAAACAGTTTAGGGTAATGTTTCTAATCCATTTCTAGTAACTAAAGTCGAAAAACTGCACTCTGTCGACCCTACTCGTCGAGTGCATGAACCTACTCGGCGAGTAGGTTGAAGATACAAGTGGACTCGGCGAGTCCCCCCATGGACTCGGCGAGTCCATCAGTCAGACAGCAAGATTTCGACTTTTTCAAGCATATTGCAATAAGTATCAAACAAACAAGCCTAGGCTCTGATACCACTGATGGGTTTTCAGCATTCTAACACTTCCTAAGTGTACATGCAACCCTAATAAACCTTGGATCCATGTTTGTCTAAGATACATGAAAATAATTATTTTTCCAAGGTTCATATCCTAACTAGCATGGCATGAGGAACATGAATCAAATAAAGCTAGTAGAAATACTTACCTTGTAGTTGTAGTTGATTGCTTGGAGTTTTAGAGCCTAGCACCAATAATGTGGATGCCTCAAATGAAAGTCACAAATCACCACAAACTTGGAACTTTGAGAGAATAGTCACACTTCTCTTGAAATTGGCCCTCACCTCAACATGTGTCAACTAGTGTTCACTTGATACAACTAGCTTGATTTCAAGAGCCAAGGCCTCCTTTATATAGTGTGGTGGATTAGGGTTACATCCATGTAAACCCTAATACCCATGTCTCTTCATTTCCATGAGATCCATGGGTTAAAGCTCCATGGAGTATCCATGGACTTCCCCATCCAAGCCTAGCCCATTCCAAATAAGCATAAGCCCACACACTATATAAATATAGAAGCCCATATTTAATTAGTAATATCTTTGATCACTAAATTAATCCTAGAATAATTATAGATCACTACTAATTAAATAATATGATCTTATATTAATATATTAGAACTTATAATATATTAATAAATCATAACTTGTACTATTCTCAAATATTATCCATAAATTGTTCGGGTAAAGTGCAACCCAAATGGACCATGCCGGGTCGGGTCAAGTACATACCAAATATAGTTATGGACTTAGACACTATATCCAACAGATTCCTCTTACATGGATACACTTATAGGGATACTTTTACATAGATACTATGTGGTAAGAAACAATAAGGGACTAACCATTCCTAAACCCGGCTGTTAGCAACAGAGGTAAATGGACATCTACAGATGTCTACGGTTAATACTTATACTAGGAAGACACTTAAGGAACTAACCATTCCTTCTACCTGCTGTTAGCTACAGAGGAAAATGAACATCTACGGATATTCATGGTGAGAACGTTTCGGCAGTCGCGATGTCGTGTTTATCCAAATACCAAGGGATAATACTTAAATGGCTATATTTCCCTATTACTTTTATTTTGTGATACATTCACGTAAACGATGAAGTAGACTATATTTATTATTAATAGTAGTCATAAAGGGGGAAACCATCTTTGTTACAGCAAAACATACAAGTCTTGGTAGAAGACTACTTTCAAAACATTCATGTCTTGGTAGAAGACTACTTTTTATACTAGTAGAAAATATGGGATTTTCTAGGAGTTTTCAAAACATATACAAACAATTACATGGAACGATTTCAAATTTTATCATCAAACTTATACGAATAATGACATTAAATACTTATGAACTCAACAGCTTAAATGCTGACCTACACTTTCAAAATAACTTGTATTCTCAGGTCACCAGTAGACAGGTACGATGACCAGGTTTTGCGAAGAGGGAGTAGTCAATACTCGTCTTTTATTTTGATTACTTGTTGTAAAGTCTTATTTCTATGAAAGAACACACATGTATTAAACTATTACTATTAATGCAATGGACGATGTTGTTGCTTGTTTACGACTTTACATTGTTGTGATATATACATGACGTCCTCCACCCCAGAACGTTTCTGCCGTTCATGGTTTTGGGGTGTGACAGATTGGTATCAGAGCATTGTTTATAGTGAATTGAATATATCAACCCATAAAATATATACTAGCTATAAATACAATGGGATTAAAAATACTCTGATTTAAAGTTTATACTTTTAAATAATAAAATATTTAAGTAACTATACATCCCTGCATTCATACTAAAATCGGTGTCACAATGAGAAGAACAAAAGTATTACGATTGTTGAATATCACAAGTAAGCTTGGGGATGTATAGTCAGTCTTGGGAGTGGCATAGCCTGATGAACTATGCTGGTCCGAGGAGTGATTAGCATATGCCCAAGAATGGTTGTGATATGGCAACAAGTCTAAAAACTTACCAACATTACCACAATGAGAACATTATAACAGAACCTAAGTCTAAAATACCATAGGGGTGTTTTGGGTTACCATAATTACTTACTTGAGAACTAAAAAGGATCTTCATTACTAAGTTGATAGTTGCTAAGTGGATACACTAAGACTATATGTAACTAAAATGTTATAGACTTAGAATTGGTGAAATTTTTGCTTTACCCCTGTTCCTTGTGAATTTGGAGTTAAAGTCACTTATTCGAAAACCTATCCTATGTTGATTACATATGACTGGTATGCACTTTACAAATAGCGATGTAACTAATGAAGATTTTCTAATAATTATTTAGATAGTTCGTCTAATAATTATTTCCTTACCCCAATTTTCTCATAGATAACATAACTGGACTCTATCCCCACGGCAACCCGTACCTTCCGAACAAAGACATTGTTGGATGGTTTGAAGAAGAACTAGAAAGTGATCATCCAATCCCTTTTTAATGATCACCATGTTGAAAACCTTTCGGATATTGATAACTACGAACCCAAGGTTGAGAACCTACCCCAGGCAACTCCCGTTCCAATTCCTAACCCTCGTACGGCTTTTCATAGCCCAACGCTCTTGGGTAGAATGCGTGGAAACAGGGAGCGAAGAGCAAGATCAACCTATGTCGTTTAATGGGGACCGAAGCTTCTACAATGTAAACGAAGGGAGCTCAGCAGACAGAGTCTACCAATCCTAATCCGTAGAGTTGCCCGAAACGAAATTCAGGGCAGGACGGCTCTCCAACGTATCGAAGAGGTTAATACCGATGTGAGAATGCATACCCTCCGCACCTTTCGTCTAGAAGATGCTCGTGAGAGATCTGAAAGAGACCCTAAAGCTCTGCTTCAAGCACTGACTAAATCACGGGCCGAAGTCATAGAACTCCGCATACGCCAGAGGGTGTACGAAAGATACCTGCTTGATATGGAACATCAACTGGCTGAACTGAGAGTTCACCAGAGGGATGGTCGTTGCCAGTGGTAGGTACTTTACTTTATTTCCCTTGTAAAAAGGAATCAATTTCCGTCTATACCCGATGTGGCATTTTCTATGAAACTATCTTGTACTGTAAGTACATTTGGTTAGGTCTTTGTGATGTCAAGAACTATCTTCTCTGGATATGATGTAAGACCTTTTACAAGGTCATTTTCCCTAACTTTCCTGTCATGAATATAAAAGATATTGACAGTCGGCTAACTCCCGTGTCACTCCTTGTTCAAATACTCTCATCATACTCTCATTGGAGTCTATCTGAAACATGCTTTAGTCAAGTCACTAGACTATAGTAATTTAGCTCCGGAAACATTTCCAAGTCTCTTTTAGTGGTTGGATCATGTTATTCACCAACCAACGATACCTCGGCTTAAACGACAAGCGTCTTGAGACCATTCTACAAACTTACTTCCACTCATTACTAGGACTGCATCATATGGATGTAGGTAAACCCTTCATAAACATACTTCCAATCCGTACTAGGACTGCATCATAGGGATGTAGGTCAAACTTTCGAGAACATAGTCTTACTCTTTACTTGAACAATCGAAGTACATCTGGAGTCAACCAGAATCGCTCACAAAATCTTTATTTTTATGTTACAGAATCATGTCGTCATTCGGAAACAATCAGCCGAGCAACGAAACCCCTATCCTACATATCGACGCCGCTACATTTCAAGATGCAGTAGCAGCTGCGGTGACAACTTTCCTTACACACATCAACTCAGGCCACACAAGCAAGACTGACAAAGGATTCGAGAGTCCGATGGTAGTACCAAACCGGGAAACCAACAAATGGTAACAGTCATAAACTTGCGAAGCCGTAAGACCGAAAGGAAGAGACAATATCGTCAAGCCCTAAAGGAGCGCAAGAGATCCAAAAGACTTGCCATGCCACAGCAACAAGTGGCAACTCCTGCAGAACGCTTTAGGAAGAAATTTCCAAGGTGGTGTAATGAGGAAGGCACTCGTGTCCACATAACACTGGCTAAACACCTCACTCCTGCCACCAAGGCTAGTAATAGCCAATCATGCCACCAATACGGGGAGATAGGACACCTCAAGAAGGATTGCCCTATAACAAAGAACTTTGGCGTAGATGGTAGGATTCTCAGGATCACAGTTGTAGGAGAACCTACTACGAAACCACGTTAATGTAATTTAGGCGTTTCGTTGTAACAAACTTATAAACCATCCAAAACTAGTGCAACCAGAGTCTTATCTTTTGCGGGATCCTGTCGGTATAGGGATGCTCGTGCTGCGTATACTTGCCTTTTTTAGTATACCCTATTCGCATCAATAGTCTTGTAGTAGTCTAAAGCACTGTAATTCTGTTGATGGTTGCACGGTTGTGTTTTGTCTGTAAACGTCTTATGTTCAAACCTAATGTCTTTAAGTTTCCTTATGATTCCGAAATTATCATACGACTTGATTCAATTTTATCCTCACAAAAACAACTTCATACGTACATCTCTTCCTTAGAAATCGTCTTTCTAGTGAAGCCGTCATTCCAGAACACCAAAGTACTCATGCATAGAGCACCTGATATTTCTTATCGTTTCTGAAGAAAAACTCAGCAAACCGCCCCGAAGTACCACTCGTGCAGTACGTCAAGTTCAATCCAAAGACCCACGGTTTCAATCTTATTTATACACGACTCATATACCCGAGACTTTGATTGATAAACCTGGTATGGGTTCTACTATGAACTTCAGGACGGAGACTGCCCAAGACTACGAGTGATCGTGCTGCCATGCGAAAAAAACTTAGAAGCCCAACACATGCCCTTTCTATCGATTGGGACAAGAAAGACAGATAGAACAAAAGTACCTATTCTTTTTCCTTAATTCGGGAGTAATCATACTTTCTTTTAGATCTTCATGACATCTAATCAACCACAAGGTTCTGACTTCATAATCAGTATGAATTGGTTTTGTTCTTATACTAGAGGAAAGGTCACTGCCTATACCTCAAGACAGCTTAAGACGTAGGAAGTTAACTATACAACACATGATCTTTAGTCAGGGGCAGCGGTAATTGCTTTGAAGATCTGGAGACACTACTTGTAGGGTACAAGATGTACTATTCTCACAGTCCATAAAAACATTCAACATATGTTCGACCAAGAAGAGTTATCATGCCAGTGAAGTCAAACGAAAGAAGTAGAGTCGTGTCCCGATAGTGAAAGGTTCGCTGGAATGCCAAGCGAGGAACCGAGTTCACTTAAGAACACGATAAGCAAATAAAACTTCTAACGGTAGCATGATTATCAAGTTTGTTTAAACTCAAATTTCGGGACGAAATTCCCTCTAACGGGGGGATGATGTGACAACCCGATATTTCGACGCAATATGATGGAACGCAAGTCAAATTTAGGTCAAAATTTAACTTTCCTAAAATCTTATTTGGCTTAAATGAAGTAGTAGGAATCGTATCAAGGTTTTCATACATATAAAGAACCCTAAAATCCGAGTTATAACGAAGAAGTTATGACCAACCGAAGATTCTCAGCAAAAACCGGCAATACTGATAGACGTAAAATGCGAACTTTCAATACAATAGTTTTTAGCCTTGGGTATATAAATAAAAGTTTTAGATATCATTAAACCGTAAACATACATAAAAAGAACGTCCAAATCTAACTTCGTATGAGGAAGTTGTGATTTTTCTAAGTTACGGATATAACAGTAGACAGCTAAAAACTCGAAATAGAGATCGAGAGACTTTTAGCCGACACAAACTAAATGAGAATCGAAGGGCTCAACCATACTAGCGCAACGGTAAAAAGTCTGACGAAAACGGACGTCGGATGAAGAAGTTATGGAACTTTAACGGACTTTTCCTGTCCCAACCTATTAAAAGTATAATATTAAAAATAAAGTCAATATTAGCTGACGGAGTCTAAACGAAAGTTGTAGATCGTAGTCTCACCTACGTGTGGATATAAAGAACGTCGAAAACGGAGTTCATATGAGGAAGATATGAAATTTTGAAGTTTACTAATTAATTAAAATATAAATTTAATTAAAATCCGATATTATCCGAAGAAGGAGTCATCGGACCAATCCAAGTTACGCCCAGCGTACCCTCTTACGCCCAGCGTACTCGGATGCTCGGTCTTATCCATCCACCTTGCTCCGATGCTTTGACGGAGGATGCGCTCATGCATGACGCATTCGTACGCCCCGCATACTCTCGTACGCCCAGCGTACTGAGGTCCTCCAGCCTCTATAAAAGGGATGCGAGTGTGCCGGCCAATTTTGCTCATTTCCTTCCTTTCTCGCACCGAAGCACTGCGTTTCAACCCTCAGAGTCATCCCAAAGGCCCGGTTTTCATATCCAAGTTGGGAAGGAAGTTTTACGCTCCCGAGACTCCCGAGATTCCCGAGAATCCCGAGAGATCCGCTTTCTCGAGTAGAAGTTCTGCTCGGTTTTCGTCTGGCTTTCTTCAATCAATCAGGTGAGTTCATACCCCTACAATCCGCACTTTTAAATGTTTTATAAATACTTTTATATGCTTTAAGGGGGGAATACAAGTAAAACACTCGATTATTATCGTGTGTTCTACAAAGTTTCATTATACACTTTTTATCAATGGAATCATATGTGATTTATAACTATTATAAGGAAACTTTCATATGCAAAATGTATAAATCAAACACTCTGCTTATTTTGTATGTATATGTGTCCATCTTAGGCACTACAAAAATTATACTTTTCATAACAAGTGAGTGTTTCACTAGGGATTACTATACAAAAGAGACACACTTTTAGAAAACTATAATAGGTATAGTTTTATGAGAACATCACGAACTTTTACATACTAGAAATACTATTTCAAGGAGATACATTCATACACAAGAAGAAACAAACATTTTCATAGGTAGTTCAAATAGTTTTCACAAACGTTTTTACATGTTAAAACACTTTTAGAAACGGTCTTACAAACTGTAAGTTTCCTTTTTGAATCTATTATAGTTGTGCTTGAAACAAAGGTTTTCTCACACTTAAATTGTCTTGTCAAACGGTCTTTCGAACCGATTTATAAACTGACATCAAGTCATAAATTCTTATTTATTAAACTATTCAAAGGTTTTACAAAACTTCTTTTATGCTTTTATATTATAAATTGCATGCCTCTACATGTATAGTTATATAAGAAATGTTTAAAAGACTTAAGAAGGCTATCCACCCTGTTTCCTTTTCCTCAATTTGGATGTGGTCTGGTGGGATATCGGGTACTCTTCTGAAGGTCGTTTAAATATTAGTTATATATCATGTGTACATATATAGTCATAAATGATCCATCAGTTAATTCAGTTCCGACACTCTTGGGTAGCAAGGGTGTATTGTGACAACCCGATATTTCAACATAATTCAGGCTCACATCCACCTGTATATCCTCTAGTGGCACCACCGTCATCTCGTCAGCTATACACTTCCTCAACTGAGACACATGGAAGGTATCATGTATCTGGCTCAACTCCGCAGGCAGATCTAAACGATACACTACCCTGCCACCCTCACGGTCAACCTGGAAGGACCAATGTACCGGGGCCCCAGCTTGCCCCTCTTCTTGAATCGGATCACTCCATTCTAACGAGATACCTTCAGGAGTATGAAGTCTCCAACCTGAAACTCAAGCTCAGATCGTCGCCTATCCGTATAACTCTTCTGGTGACTCTGTGCTGTCAGCAACCTTTGCCTGACCTGCTGTATCTGCTCAGTCATCAGAAAAACTATCTCAGTGCTACCCATCACTCGCTTCCCTACCTCTCCCCAACAGATGGGAGTCCAAAACCTCCTCCTATATAAAAGCTCAAAGGGAGGCATACTAATGCTCGAATGGTGGCTGTTGTTATAGGAAAACTCAGCCAACGGTAGGTATGTGTCCCAACTTCCTCCAAAGTCCAATACATATGCTCGAAGCATGTCCTCGAGCGTCTGAATCGTCCGCTCACTCTGTCCGTCCGTCTGTGGGTGGTAAGCGGTACTGAAGTTCAACCTCGTACCCAACTCCTCATGGAACTTCTTCCAGAACGTGGAAGTGAAACGTACGTCTCGATCTGACACAATCGTGATTAGCACCCCATGCCGCGACACCACCTACCTCACGTATATCTCCGTCAGCCTCTCCGCGGAAGAGCTCTCACTGATAGCAAGGAAGTGAGTGCTCTTTGTCAACCGGTCAATGATCACCCAAATTGCATCGACACCCCTCGCGGTCCTCGACAATTTGGTGATGAAATCCTTAGAAATTTGTTCCCACTTCCACTGGGGAACCTCAAGTGGCTTCAACTTGCCATGCAGACGCTGGTGCTCGGCCTTAACCCTACGACAGGTCAAGCACCTCTCAACAAACCACGCAACATCCCTCTTCATACAAGGCCACCAGTACTCTCTCTTCAGGTCCAAATACATCTCAGTGGCCCCGGGATTGATCGAGAACCTCGAACTGTGCGCCTCCTCCATCATTATGGTACTTGCCCCGCCTGCAAACGACACCCAAATCCGACCCTGAAAGAAGCCCTCGGCTATCGGCAACGAACTCAAATACTTGCCCAATCAACCGCCCTCTCTTGTGGTTCTCCAGTCTCACAGCCTCTGCCTGGGCCTCTCGTATGGTATCCAACACCGGAATCATCACCGTCATCCTCATACAAATGTATCGTATTGTGTCACTCTCCACCCTGCAGCTTAGGGCATCGGCTACAACGTTAGCCTTGCCCAAGTGGTACAGGATCTTGCAGTAATAATACTTTACCACATCCAACCATCTCCTCTGGCGCATGTTCAGGTTGGGCTGATCCATCAAGTACTTCAAACTCTTGTGGTCCGTGTATATGGTACACTGAACCCCATACAAATAATGACGCCATATCTTAAGGGCGAATACCACTTCCCCAAACTGCAAATTGTGGTTGGGATACCTCGTCTCATGAGGCTTCGGCTGCCTCGATGCATATGCTATCACGTGCCCTCTCTGCATAAGCACCGTACCCAAACCCGATATCGATGCGTCACAATAAACCACAAAATCCTCCATCCCTTCTAGAAGGGCTAACACTGGGGCTTCATATAATCTCTGGGGACGTGTCTCAAATGAGGCCTGCTGCTCTGGACCCCAACTAAAAGTCACGCCCTTCCGGGTCAACCTGGTGAGAGGAATGACAATCTTGGAGAAATCGCTGATAAATCTCCGATAATAGCTGGCCAACCCCAGAAAACTCCTGATCTCTATTGGGGATCTCGACACCTCCCAACTCATCACAGCCTTAATCTTGGCCGGATCGACCAATATCCCATTCCGGTTGACGAGATGCCCTAAGAACTGGACCTCTCGTAACCAGAAATCACACTTGGAGAATTTGGCGTAAAGCGTCTCCGATCTCAAAACTCCGAGAATCTCTCTCAAATGCTCTTCATGATGCTCTCTGGATCTTCAATACACAAGTATACCGTCGATGAACACGATCACCGATCGATCTAACATCGGACTGCATACCCTATTCATGAGATCCATGAATGCTGCCGGTGCATTGGTGAGCCCAAAAGGCATCACCGTGAACTCGTAATGCCCATAATGAGTCCTAAACGTCGTCTTCTAGATATCCTCATTGTGCACTCTCATCTGATGATATCCAGACCTCAAGTGAATCTTGGAGAACCCGGACGCTCCCTGCAACTAATCGAACAGATCGTGGATCCTCGGTAAGGGGTAACGGTTCTTGACCGTCAACTTGTTCAACTCCCAATAATCAATGCACATCCGGTGTGAACCATCCTTTTTCTTGACAACAAGGATCGACGCTCCCCACGGCGAGCTACTCGGTCGAATAAACCCCTTCCCCAACAGCTTATGAAGCTACGAGGGTAACTCCTACATCTCAAGCGGTGCAAGGCGATAGGGCGCCTTGGCAATGGGTGCCGCTCCCGGAACCAAATTAATGCGAAACTCCACCTACCTATCGGGAGGCACAATCGGCAACTCCTCAGGGAAAATGTATGGGAACTCTCGCACAATCGGTACATCACTAATTGAACTCGGCCTCTCTGCGGCTACTCGTGTATCCATCACATAGGCCACAAACCTACTACAACCCTGTCGTAGGCTCTGTTTCGCTCTAGCAGTTGAACAAAACACTGTCCCAGAATTGGTACCCTCGCCATACACCGTAAGTACTCCCCCACTATGGTCTCGTATGGTCACCAGCTGTCACTCGCAGTCGATAACCGCTCCGAATTTGATCAACTAGTTCATTCCCATGATGACACAGACATCCCCCATCGCAATAAGGACTAGATCTATCGGGAACTCAACACCGAAGATCTCGAGTACACATCCTCGAATCACCTCAGTAGCATATACCGCTCGCTCATTAGCTATGGAAACTCGAAGAGGTCGACTCAACGCCTCTCGACGGATACCGATGTGCTGAATAAAAGCTAAAGACACGAAAGATCGACTCGCAGCCGAGTCAAATAACACCAAAGCAGGTACAAAACTCACAAGAAAAGTACCTACATATATCATAATATAAGAATAATATCTTAAACTCAGAATAAATAATGAAAGAATACATACCAGCCACAACATCGGGCACTGCGCGGACCTCCTCAGCTGTCAACTGGAAGGCTCTCCTGCGAGCCTTCGGTGCCTCGGCCTTCACTAGACGGGTCTCGGTAGCTCTGGCAGCAGGTGCAAATCCATGTGCCGATCCTTATAGTAGTTGTGGGCACTCGACCTTCCTATGCCCGGTCTGGTTTCAATGAAATCAAACTGAGAATCCCTTGGGGAAATCCCTCACAAAATGCCCCTCCTTCCTACACTTGTAACACACCCCAACTCTACACACCCCCTCATGACTCTTGCTTCACTTCCCACAAGTGTGGCCCTTTGGACCTCCAGATCTCGAATCAGCGGGCGTTGCCCTCTTGACTGTCGGCTTATCCTGCGTCTGTCGCCTGTCCCTCCACTAAGACTCAGCCTCCTCCCTGACCCGAGTCTCCAGCTCAATCTCCCTCTTCCGGTCATTTTCCTGGAGCTCAGTAAATGTCCAGGATGTCGAGTTTTCCACAAACTGATGAATGTCCCTCCTTAGTATGCTCAAGTATCGGCTCATGCGTTCCTGCTCAAACGACACGTGCTTAGGGAAAAACAACGCCCTCTCGTGAAACTTTCGTGTGATCTCCATCATGGACTCTGTCCACTGCTTGAGGGAAAAGAACTCCTGTGCCAACCGTTCCCTCTCCACTGGGGGAACATACTCATCCCTGAACATGGTGGTGAACCTCTCCCTCGTCACTGCCGAAATATTCGCAGTAATGAAATCCGCCGTCACAAAATTCCACCAGTCCTTCGCTCCCAAGCGAAGCTGATTCAGTGCAAATTGAACCCTCAGATGCTCCGGACACGAACAGGTGTAGAAGCATCCATCGATATCAGAAATCCATCTCATCGCAACAATCGGATCTTGCGTCCCATCAAACTCCGGTGGCTTCGTGTTGCTGAACTCTCAGGACAGCAACGAGTCACTCCCCCCTGAGGTCTAGCAGCAGCAAAAGCTGCAGTAGCTACAGCAGTCGCAACCTCAGTAACTACTGCGTATCTCTCGTCAAACATCTCAACCAAGGTGGTCTTGATAGACCCAAACATCTCCGGTATCTCTAAGCGGATAGCCGCAGCCACCTCATCGTGGATCATCTGATGAAGCTCCTCATCACTCATGCCACTGGTCTCTGGTCTGTGGCATGTCCCAACCATGATGTCTCTGAAATACAACATAAAAATATCAGAGACTCGCTCGAGTATACTCACACTCGATAACTCAACCCTACTTGCACCTTAGTACCCTAAGGATTCTTACTTGATCCGTTGTCTTGAGTAGTACGGGCGTTATACTACCGTCCACACCGCATCAATATTCACCCCAAGTCCTCCTCCTAGGATCCCATATCACAAGTACTCTATTCTCGCTATACATAGGCTACTCCCCGGTAGACCTCTCATAAGCTCCTCGCTGCTACCTACTCACTCTCAAAGCATCTCATAGTAGTAGTAATCTCCTAGGCTAAGGCGTCACAAATCAGGCCACTCTAGTCCTAAATATGAATAGCAAGCTACTCTAGCATGCATAGCATAACATAATATCTCATAACACATAACGTAAGGGTATTTTGGGAAATCACCGTTCGGGCGCTGGTTGATCCTACACACTGCTTTGTTCCGCTCGTCTCAAAATCTTTTATTCTTTTAGAAAAATTGTTTAATTATGAAATTTTTTCTCAAATCCCCAGTTTGAGTGCAGATACGCCCGAAGGTGCATCCGAATCCCTCAAACCAAGGCTCTGATACCAACTTGTAACAACGTGAATTTCAAAACAATTTTTCATTTTAAAACATAGTATAATTCATAATATAATATCAAAATCCGTGCATCAAATATCATCTCAATAAACAAATCCTAGAATCCCAAATACATAAATCTTCATCAGTGTGTACAGATCATGTTGGCGCCTTCCCGCGATCTTCACTGGTAACTGAAACACATATCACGCAACACGGTAAGAATAAATGCTTAGTGAGTTCCCTAAAATACCACATACAACACATACGTCACTCAAGGATATATCACAGTACGACCCTCCGGTCAATGTGTCTCAGCGGGACCCTTCAGTCCCGTAGCGCGTTGGACCCTCTGGTCCGGTCATAGCTCGTTGGACCTTCTGGTCCGGTCTGATTGAGGACCCTCTGGCCTCATGAGTCGTTTGACCCTCTGGTCCGGTCCACATAACATACATATAACACAATGCACATAACCTCAAACATAAACATAACACATAAGACCCTCCAGTCTGGACATAGCTACCACTCTAGGTAATCTATAGTGAGAAGACTCACCTCGTCTGAAGTCGGATAAACTCTCGTGCTCGATGTCCTGACCTAGCCTCCTCCTATCAATAGGATAACATCTTTAATCAAAATCCTCTCATGTTCTCATCTCTAATAATGGGTGGAAGACCATTCTACCCCTCCCTGACCTCTCATGAACCAGCTTGACCAAAACCCCAAGATCAACCGAAGTCAACTCTAGTTAACCATCAAACTTTGACTAGGCTCATTGAGTGCACATGGGTGACTCAGCGAGTCCAAGCGTGTCCTCTAAATCCTCCTAAGGCCTCACTCAACTCGTTGAGTGAACCTTCCACTCGACGGGTTACCACTGGTCACGAATTGAGGGGCAACCCGACTCGACTCGTCGAATTCTCTTATGGACTCGGCGAGTTTCCTCCATGGCAACACTCAGATAATCTCTTGAGGTCAGATCTATTTCTCTAACCTATAGATATGACCTTACAATACTCAATAATCATGTAAAGCTCCAATTATTTACACTCGTGCAACACTCATAGGCCTTCTTTTGGTGAAATAGCTTCTAAAATGGCAACCTAGGTTTTGATCAACAATGGAACAGCATAAAGCAAGATGGTTGGGACTCTCTGGACCTGTCAAGGTCCAGATCTAAGAAGTATTCCACCTTGGGACCTCAAATTCTTCGAATCCAAGCTAAAGAAGGAATAAGAAAACCCTAGATTTAAGTAGATCAACATAAACACGAGATTGAGCAAAGATCCATACCTCTAGTAGCCTCTTCTAATCAAATGGTAGCAAATCTGAGCTCCTTAATCCTCCTAGCTTGCCCTCCTTCCTTCTTTCTTGAAAAATCACACTAGAAATGATGCAAATGGCTTTTTCTATCACTCATTATGCTCTCTGGTCCTCTGGTTCTCTCTAGGGTGAAGGTGGCCACCAATGAAGGCCGTAAGATCCCTTAAATAGGGCACAAGCCCAAAGATTTAGGGTTTGTGTCCTCAGCGCAGGCTCGTCGAGTCGACTGACTGACTCGTCGAATCCATTCATTAATCCAGACAGCAAATCGCAATCCTACTCGATGAGTCTAGGCGTCAACTCGTCGACTCCCTCTTCTTAACTCAAAATAAATAATTAAAATATGATACCTGGAATTCTGGATGTTACAAAATCATCCTTGACATATGAAACAAATTTCTGAAAAATAAAATGAGAAACAAAATATTTTTGTTGATTTTGAGTTTTCAAAAATAAAAGACAAAACAAAAGATAAAATCTTTTTGGTGTTTTTGATTTTTCAAAAATTGAAAGACAGAACAAACGAAAATATTTTTGGTATTTTTGCTTTTAAAAAAAATAAAGCTATGACACAATCTAACGAAAAAAGGATTAGTTATAAACAAACGAATGATTTTTTACACACATACGAAAATGTTGACAAACACAGGAAATTTTATTATCCCATGAAATGTTGCAAATTGTCGAATTTGAAGGCGGTCAAAGTGTTGGCTATGAACAGTAACCGCTGAACGTTGGGTGACATTTCTATGGATTTTTATTTAGCACCTCTGAATTGTCCCTTTTCAAACATTATTCCTTATCTCCTTGAACGGAGTTTCTATTGATCTTTCCAAGTTCTCCTAATCTTCGCAAGAATGATTTTTCATCCAAAGGCTTTGTGAAAATATCAACCAATTGTTCGGTTATTTTCACAAAATGAACTTCTATATTTCCATCCCCCACATGATCTTTGATGAAATGATAACGAAGAGCAATGTGTTTAGTCTTCGAATGCTGCACAAGATTATGACAAATGCGTATTGCACTTTGAGAATCACAATATAATGGAGTTTTCTTCATATTGATTGCATAATCACGCAATTGACTTTGAATCCATATTATTTGTGATGTAGAAGCAGCAGCAACAACATATTCTGCTTCAGTTGTTGAAATTGAAACACATGTTTGCTTCTTCGATTGCCAGATCACCAATTTTCCATCAAGCAATTGACATCCACCACTCGTGCTTTTTCTATCTTAATTGCAACCACCCGAGTCTGCATCTGAATAAGCTTGTATGAAGAATCCAGTTTTCGAAGGATACCGCAATCCTAACAAAATTGAGCCTTTGAGATAACGAAAAATGTTCTTTATAGCAGTGAGATGTGGTTCTCGTGGATTTGACTGGTACCTAGCACAATTACACACCGAAAACATGATATCAGGTCTACTTGCTGTGAGATAAAGTCAAGAACCTATCATGCTTCTGTAAAGAGTCAGGTGAACTGTAGGTTTATCTAACGAAGGGGTCGGCTTTATGCCAGTTGCCGTTGGGACTCGTAACTTCCTGCTATTCGTCAATCCAACCTTCTCGAGCAGATTCTTTGTATGTTTTTCTTGATTGATAAAAATTCCTTCTCTGATTTGACGAATATTCAAACCAAGAAAATTATTTTTCCCATCATGCTCATCTCAAACTTAGGTTTCATCAAATTTCGAATTCACTAGAAAAAGCAGGGTCAGTAGAACCAAAATTAATATCATCAACATAAATTTAAACAAGCATTAGATTAATACCAACTTTCTTTCGAAATAACGTGGGGTCAACAGATCATTGTTTAAATTTTGATTGTTTCAAGAAAGAAGTAAGAGTTGCATACCAAGCTCGTGGTGCTTGCTTTAACCCATAAACTGCCTTGTCTAATATATAACAATAATCAGGATGCTCTTCGTTAATAAAACCTGGGGGTTGTTCCACATATATAGTCTCTTCAAGTTCTCCATTCAAAAACGCACACTTCACATCCATTTGATAGACATCAAAATCTTTGTGAGTTGTATAAGCCAAAAATATACGAACTGCCTCGAGTCTTGAGACAGGGGCGAAGGTTTCTTCATAGTATATACCTTCTTGTTGTGCATAACCTTTTACAACAAGCCTGGCTTTATTTTGAACAATATTTCCATCCTTGTCGGTTTTATTTTTGAAAATCCATTTTACTCCGACAATAGAAACATCTTTTGGTTTTGGGATTAACCTCCAAACTTTGTTTCGTTCAAACTCAACCAATTTAGATAGCATTGCAACAACCCAATCTGAGTGTTCCTTTGCCATCTTAACTGTCTTTGGCTCAATTTTGGAGATGAAAACATTAAACATGAAAATTATTTATTAATATTCACTACCTCATTTTTCGCACGAATTTGAGCTCTTGTTAAAACACCTTCATGTGGATTCTCCATGACTTGTTCTTTCGGATGATCTTTTGTCCATTTTTCGCACGAATTTGAGCTCTTGTTAAAACACCTTCGTATTATTCATCATTTTCTGATTCTGCAGTAGAATATTCATCATTAATATCATTAATATTTTCACTAAGATCAAAATTCAATTCTATTGGATCATTTTTCTCCCATTCATGATTCTCTTCACTTGGATGCTCCCTCTCAACATGATGCTCCCCTTCAACATCTTCATTCATTCTCCTATTCTCCCCCTTGAAAGAATGCTCCCCCTCAGCTAGAGTATTCGAATCCAAGTGCTCCCCCTCTATTGGATTATTTTGCATACTTTCGTCTACATCTGTAAAATTTGATGTTGAGTCATCAATATGCTTCGCTAATTCAGGGATATGATTATCATTTGCATTAATTTCATCATTAGCAGCATGATCTGCAACGCCAAAAATTAAATCATAATCAACATCCATTGATTGTGAAATATCATATTCGTCATTTGATTCATTCAGAATAGGATGATTTTCAAAACTCTTTTCAGCTTGTTTAACATAATAATCATCAAATGTAAGATTAAATGTTTCTTCCACTTTTCGTGTTCTTTTGTTCAACACTTGATAAGCAATTAAATTATGCGAATATCCCAAGAAAATGTCTGATGGGTTTTGAGCCTTCTAACAATCCTAAGTGTAAATGCAACCCTAATAAACCTTGGATCTATGTTTGTCTAAAACTCATGCAAAATATGATTTCCAAGGTTCATAATCCTATCTAGCATAGATGGGGAACTTTTTACTTAAAAGATTGCTAGAATAACATACCTTGTTGATGATTTGATTCCTTGAAAACCTTTAGAGCCTAGCACCCCAAGTGTGATGCCTTAAATGCTTCACACAACACCAAATGCTTTTGGAGTAATCTTGAGAGAATTTCTAACACTCTAGAAATCGGCCAAGCCCTCTTCTTATTCTTACTGTAGCCGATTTTGGGAGATAACATGTTCTTTATATAGTATGTTGCATTAGGGTTACACCATGTAAACCCTAATGTAACATGGCTCTTCATTTCCATGAACCATGGGTTTAAACCTCCATGGAGCATCCTATGGGTATTAACCCGACTTGATAATCTATGGAGACTTTTAGCCCACTATACAAGTTATGGATGATTTACAAAATCAACCCATATATTTAATTAGTCATCTTTTGATCACTTAATTAATTCTAGATTAATTCTTGATCAAAACTAATTAAATAATATTCTTAATATATTAGAACTTATAATATATTAATAAACCATAAGTGTTATTTCTCTCATTTTAGTTTATGCAAGTGCATGATGCCATGAAAACCAAATGGACCATGCCAAACCGGGTCAAGTACATACTTGAAATAGTTATGGACTTAGACACCTTATCCAACAGTCCCCCACTTGGATATGTCTAATAACTATAACTGAAAGTATGACTTGAGGAACCGATCAGCAATTGTAGCTCTTTCAAGGTCTCTCGGAACTGAGAAGATGATGATACGCCATTTAAGATAAGTGATCATATAATTCTCTATTCTAGATATCAGTCGGGCAAATACATGGAACAATGTCTTACTTATTGTCCAGCAGTTTGTTTCCCGATTTCCGATTTGTTTGACAAAGAACTTAATCGATCACATCAATTTAGTTCTGACCGGGCCCGGTACATAGGTCAAAAAAAATCATCAAGGGGCCCCAATATCGCTTCTAATCCAAGAAGGAACAAATAAACTTCGACTCATATGCTTATTCTACTACTTGTTGAATCATACAAAAAAGCACGTTTTATAGCATCGAGTTACAAACGCGTTTTCGTACAATCAATGCATAACCAACTCATAGGCAACAAATCATATCTCTAGGTTTGAAGACTTATATCATATTACCGTCTCATGATCACTCAAGATAAATTCCATGAAGTGATACCAATGAGCGTGGGTTGATTCCAATACTCAGAACTTATGAGTACTCATGAAGTGTTGTAGCAACACTTTTCCATGTCGTACAACTTGACATCTACAGCCAACCTCATGACATTCTTGATTGATATCTACTTCTGACATATTACCGACTGTGGAAATTTTGAATAATATGTAAAACATAACATAATATTCTGGAAGTCAAACATGCAAAATGAAATAATAGTAAACGATTGACAAAAGATAGCAACACTTTACTCATAACTAAACACAACTTTTATTCATCATCAAATGTCAAATACACTTTAAAAATTTCTAAATTATCTAACTACTAAAACTAATATCATCCTTCAGCCCTATGCTCCGAGCATGCTCGAGATGCTTAACCTGACTATGTCCCTTCGTGAGGGGATCTGCTGGGTACTCATCTGATGATACCCTCATCGCCACGAGGAGTCCATCTTCTATGCGATGTCTGATGAAATGATATTTTCTATGGATGTGTCTGGATATCCCGTGATCCCTTAGTTCCTTGGCTAAGGCAACTACACTTTCACTATCACAAAAAATTTCCATAGGCTCCTTTATAGCTGGTACTACTCCACGGTCTCCAATGAAGTTCTTTAGCCATATTGCAAACTTTTCTGCCTTGCTTGCTTCTATGTACTCTGATTCACAAGTGGAATCAGCCACTGTCTCCTACTTGGAACTCTTCCAAGTAATTGCTCCTCCGTTTTAGGTAAAGACCCAGCCTGACTGAGAGCGAAAATTATCCTTATTTGTCTGAAAGCTAGCATCACTATACCCTACAACTCTCAAGTCATCACTCCCACCGAGGGTAACTACCCAGCCTTTAGTCCTCCGCATATACTTTACCGCAGTCCAGTGAGCCTTGCCAATGTTCCCCTGATATCTGCAAACCATGCTCAATGCAAAAGTTACATCAGGTCGAGTACAAGTAATAGCATACACGATCGAGCCTATAGCTGAATCATAAGGTACTCGACTCATTTCTGCTATCTCAGCCTCAGTACTCAGACTTTGAGTTTTACTCAATCTGGCGTTACATTGGATAGGTAACTCTCCTTTCTTGAAATCCTGCATGCTGAATCTCTTCAGCACCTTCTCCAAGTTGGTACTCTGACTAAGTCCAATTAGTCATTTACTCCGGTCTCTCAAGATCATTATCCCTAGAATATTGGCAGCTTCTCCTAGGTCCTTCATAGAGAAAGACTTCCCAAGCCAGCACTTAACTTCCTCCAAAGTTGGGATGTCATTTCCTATGAGTAGTATGTCATCCGCATACAATACCAAAAACTGGCTATACTCCCACTAGAAATGATGAACTCTACAATTCGATCCCTATCACTTTCTTCTAAAAACTTGGTGCAATACTAGCAATGTAACATTAAGGTCTTAACTGGTAATTTTTGTGAAAATTAAATATTAAATTATGGTGATTTGGAAATGTACCTAAATCCTAGCAGGCTCTCCAGTTGTTTCTTCCTGTCTTGTTAAACTTCTCTCGCTCCATCGTCCTTCCTCCCTGTTGGACAATTTTGCTTGAAGTGTCCTGCTTCACCACATGTATAGAAAATTCGCCTTATCCCATCATTGATAGTAGAGGTGATGTATTGGGTTGGAGTCCTACAGTGGCTGATGGTGTGTCCTTTCTTATTGCACCTCTTGCAATCCATCTCCCGACAGACTCCATTATGATGGTAGTTGCACTTGTTCAGTGTGGAACGTTCCTATGGTATGGTGTTTTATATGTTGAGGTAGTAGGGCCAGTGGGAGTGTGGATTTCCTTTGCCGGTTATCTTTTGGCGGTTCTTTGAGTCGAATGTCAGATTCTCTCGTTCCAGGGTTTTCGTTTCATGTTCTCAGGGTTGCATTTTGGGGCATTCATGCAGACCGCCACTTGCGGTTGCTTTTGATTGCCAATATGTTTAGGATTTTTGACACGATATCTAGCTCCGCTTGCGTTGTTAGATTTTTTTATGCCATAATGGCTACCATAAGGACCATAACTGTGGCCTGGAAGATGGTGGTGTCCAATCGTAGGAATGGGGTTGTGTTGGTAGGTTGATTACTTCCATATGAAGACATCATTCTAGTACAAGATGTGAAATACGCTCGTAAGTAATGGTGGTCATTTCTGGTTTCATTTTATCTATTTATATACATATAAAAAATTGTGTTCTTCCGTATGGTTCTTACTGTTTTGGTCAACATCCTCGTGATGTTCCTTGGACATAGGGTAGAAATAGGTAATGTAAAAGTGTTTCATTTGTTAAAACAGAATCTTGGTTGTGAACGACATAGGTTAGCTTGGTGTATTTAAGTTTTGAAATGAAATATTTTGCTTGAATTCCTATTATTAGTCATGATGAAGGATTATGATATTGTTAATATATAGAATGAGTAGTGTAATCACTAGCTCTTTAGGTTATATTAATTTAATAAATGTTGCAGTGACGGGTGTCTTGCTACACTGCATGTTTCGCGGGAGGTTTTCTTTGTTCTTCGTTGTGGTTGTGATTTCCCGAGTTTAAATTGTAAAGGCTTGTTATCATATGGTGACTATCTCCTTCCTTAAGGGGTTTAGGCGATAGAGGAGTTGGGGTTATCGGAGGATTGCATATGTCCGATTTGTAAGGCAACATTTTTTAGCAATAGGGTTAAAGATGAGACAGTGGTGAGACTTTAATAATGTTTCCAAGTTCAACAACATCGAACTTACGATAGATTAGTTTGACAGGTATAGTATAGTGAGTTGCTATAATAGCTTGCGACATGAACTGTTTACATAGCCAAAGCATGAATCGATAGTGATGATCTTTAAACGGAACAAAGGTTTGTCATAGTAGTTGGTATAGAAGTTACATAGAATTGGGAAAATTTGACCTTGTAGTAGGTCTACAATATACCTTACAGGGAAAACTTGACAGCATAGACATCTAAAGAAATGGTACTTGCTAGACAGGAAGGTTTACATGAAAAGAGTACTATTTAGAGTACATAAGAAGGTTATCCCACAAACCAAAAGAAAGAGCAAGTAGGGTGTCCTGTACTTGTGGTTGGAACTGCTTCGGATGGACCTTTGGTTCTGCTAACCGACACTCCATCTCGCGCATACGACTTTCATACATTGCCTGGTGTGCTTGAAGTTTTCTGACTGCATTTTGAGTTGTAGTTAGCTCTCTCTATAGAGCTTCATTGTGATTCATGGTTCTCCTATGATCTGACTCTAACTGTCGGATGCGAACTATATTGACTCTGGTGTTTGCATAATTCTCCATGATTTGTTGAATAGTTGCCCTCCCTTGCTCATCATTGCGAGCAACCCGGTGAACCAGTATAGGAAGGACTCTGTCTGCCGAGCCTCCCTCGCTCAGGTTGTGTCACACCCCAAAACCATGAACGGCGGAAATGTTCAGGAGCAGAGGATGTCATGTACAGTATCACAACAATGAATAGTAGTAAACAAGAAACTCCACTGCATTAATAATATAATTTCATACAATTGTGTTCTGCCAAGTTATATAGACACCAAAATATACATATCAAAATAAAAGACGAGTCTTGAACGAACTCCATCTTCTCAAAACTTGGCACCTGTACCTGTCTACTGGTGACCTGAGAATACAAGTTATTTTGAAAGCGAGTATCAGCTTAAAGCTGGTGAGATCATAAGTATATTAGTGTCTGTGTTTGTATGAAAGCATTTGTAAGATGTTTTGTAAGGTGTTTTGTAAAATGTTTGAACTCTCTTAGAAAACCCTATGTTTTCTACTAATTGTAGCCTTTTACCAAGGCATCTAGTATCTATGTGTGTCTCTTGTATGAGTGTGTATTTTCCCAATACTGCCTATCATTAACCAAAAATATAGTTTTTACATTACTGTGCATCGTGTGAATATTCACGAAGTGAATGTAATGAGAAAAATCATAGTACTGTAGTATTTGTAATAAGTGACTACTGTTGTACTAACTACCTTAAACCAGTTGATATTTAAAGTAACATGTGATCGACCTGTATCCTGCTACCGACTCTAGTAAAACGACGATGTAAGACGCCGTAAGAAATGACATTTGGCACCCGTAGACTTGGAAGTCCCACTGTAGCGAGCAGCAAGGTGTAGGATAGTCAATCCAGTATAGATCTATACGCAAACTCATACACTCCCCAATTAAGGAGATTTTGGATACAAAAACGGTCATGGCAGGTAGTGCCATTCCCCGTTTAATGGCTAACGTAACTGCATGAATGTATATGTAATGAATGTGCTAGATGTAATATGTGTTCTTTCTCAGTCTAGCCTTTATGTACTGTAATGTTCTGCGTGTGCTAGCTGTATTGTGTATTCTTTCTCAGTCTAGCATGTACGTACTGTAATGTTCTGCGTGTGCTAGCTGTAATGTGTGTTCTCTCTCTCTATCTAGCATGTATAGTAATGTACGGTGTGTACTAGCTGTATTGTGTGCTCTCTCTCTATCTAGCAAGTATTGACTCCTGAATGAACTGACTCATTGTATGTTTCATTGTTCTAGTAATAGGTTTAGTATCTTCCTAATCTACCCCTATGGTAGGTTACTAGTAATTTATGATCATGTTTATATACCCTTGCTACCTAAAAGTATAGAACTGATTGAAGGAACTTTTATGAATATGTATGTATACATGATATACAACAAATATTTAAACGACCTTCGGACGGATAACCGATGCCCTAAAGCCACATCCAAACAAGGAAAAGGAATTAAAGTGAGATGGCCTTCCTAAGTCTTTTAAACATTGCTTATGTAACTATACATACATAGACATGTATTTGACAATATATAAGTATGAAAGAGTTTAAGTAAAAGTATTTGACAAGTAAAATAGGTTGTAAAACAGTTTGAAGTAAAGAAGTTTGGTAACACAGTTTGAAAAGTGAGAAAACAACTTGTTTGGTAACTATTAATCACATGTGACTGATATAATAACTATAAGTATTCAACTTCTATTCCCCCCCCATTAAAGCATTTAAAAACATTAAAAGGTTAATTTAAGGGGGTATGAACTCACTTGTAGTGGGTGGTTTGGATGAACGGATTGTATAGGATGCTAAGTGTCAAGGGAAGACTTGAACACACACGCGGATCCTATTTAACATATATGATACACATATGAATAGAATTAGTGTTTAAAACAACTAATTATTGGATTGGGACCACCTTAGGGACTATTAAACACTTACATTGAAGTGTTACAACCATAAGTGATTTTATATAAGGGGTATTTGGCTACACAAGGGAGTGTATGGTCAATACACACACTATAAGTGTGTATGCGGCCAGGGTGTGCGGCCAGGAGGCGTGTGTGGCCTGTGTGTGCGGCCAGTGTGTGTATGTGTGGCCATACACATAGTGTTATTGGTGTTCTTGGTGTTCTTGGCTAAAGATGCTACCTTTTATGAAGATCCTCAAGCAGATTTGGATGATACTTGAGTGGATTTCGGGTCTTAGCTTTGTAGAAGTGTAGAAAGTGTTCCAAATGGCTAAGTGTTCTATATATAGGGAGAGTGTGCGGTTGGGATGGGTGTGTGGCCGCACACACCTTGTGTTGGTGTGATTGGCTCAAATGCAAGGCGATACACCCACAATAATTACCCCACGACTCCTACCCTGCTTATATTAGGCTTTAAACACTCTATTTGCCTCCAAACAGTGCTAGAAAATAGCAAAGAAACGAGTTAACTTTGATAAGAAATGAAGAATGTAAGCTAGAAATTTTCGGGTTGTCACATCATCCCCTCCTTAGAAGGAATTTCGTCCCGAAATTAGAGTTTTAAGCAATTGTAAGGTCAAACCTTGAAATATGATGATGTTTGAAATTAATCTTTCAGGATCAGCGCATATCTCAGGATCAGCGTCAGCATTTCAATAGCTCAGTGTATATAGCTTATTCAGTGCATTGTAACAGATCTTGTATTTATCTTGTTTCCATAGTTAGCGTATATTAGTTTGCTTTATATCCCTGATTTGTAGGGATTGTCTAGAATAGTATTATATATTGTTCTGTATTGATTTGTGTAGGAAAACGCCTTTCACAAACCCTAATAGCCGCTTTGTGCAAACGATAATCTCTTTGTGAGATTATCATTCTTAGTGAAAGTTCTTCTTAGTGAAACCTTATTGTTCTTTATTATAGTCATTGTTTGATAAATAGATTGGTCTAAAGTCTTTTCAATTGGTATCAGAGCAGGTTTCTTTTATCAAACAAATGGCTTCATCTTCTTCTTCATCAAACTCATCAAATCATCCTTCCGCTAAAATTCCTCCTTTTGATGAAACAAATTTTTCTATGTGGAAAAGAAAGGCTCTATATGCTTTAGAGTCAGTAGATGAAGACATGTTGGACATCGTCGAAAAGGGTCCATACGTCCCGATGTATCAGCCTCTGAAAAACAACGTTCCTGATGGTGCTATGAAGAAAACGCCTAGAGAAAACTGGACGTCAGATGACAAAAGAAAAAATGGTCTAGATGTTCGTGCTCGTACTGCAATTAGCTACGCTCTGCCATACAATATCTTTGGGATGGTTCAAAATTGCATCTCAGCAAAAGAGATGATGGACACTCTGACTGTATCTTTTGAAGGCACTGAAGAAGTCAAGGCTACTCAAATAAATGATCTTAACAGAAGGTATGAACACTTTTTTGCAAAGAAAGGTGAAACTTTGACTCAAACCTTTAACAGGTTCAATACTCTTGTTAGTGATCTGCGGAGATTAGATCAGTTGAAGCATAGAACTGTTTTAGTGCAGAAGTTTTTGGATTCTCTGGGTGCAGGTTGGGAGAACCATGTTGATGTGCTGAAAAATAGTGAGAAGATCAACACTATGGACTTACAAAGTCTCTATGGAAACCTTCGATACTATGAGGAATCCAAGCTTTAGAGAAAGGAGCTGATGAAGGATTCTCAGTGTGAATCATCTGTAGCTTTGTTCTCAAACAAAAAGCTAGTGTCAGATTCAGACACTGAAAGCCATTCAGACACTGATTCCTCTAAGACTGACACTGATGATCTTAAAAAGGTTGTGGCTAGTGCAGCTTTGATTGTAAAGACTTTTGAGAAATCAGTCCGAAACTTCTCAAAGTTTCAGAAGAACATGGGTGGAAAGTTTTCAAAAAGATCAGAAGCTGATAAAAAGCTTGGTACTGATAAGAAAGGGAAAGCTCAGTGCTTTAACTGTGGGAGCACTGATCATTTTGCAAAAGAATGTAAACAAAGAACCCAAGGCTCGGATGAATACTGGAAGCAGAAGTACAACAAGCTGGTTGAGAAACTGAAAGTAGAGAACTTGGATCATAAAGTTCTTGTTGCTAAAGAAGAAAAATGGAAGACTGATGAGGAGTCATCAGATGATGAAGTTAAGTGTCTTATGGTCAAGATAGAAGACACTGATAATTGTGAAAACAGCACAAGTACATTTGATGCTGACATGTCTGATGCAGTTGAAAATTCCAGGAAGCACAACACTGACCCTCCTTCAATGTATCAGGTTAAAAACATTGTTTCATACTCAATGAATGAAAAAATCAAAATGTTTGAGTATTTGGGTGTCCT
The DNA here is from genome assembly GCF_051521515.1 of Lactuca serriola. Classification (NCBI taxonomy): domain Eukaryota; kingdom Viridiplantae; phylum Streptophyta; class Magnoliopsida; order Asterales; family Asteraceae; genus Lactuca; species Lactuca serriola. Next base: position 227,652,930 of record NC_136410.1, on the reverse strand, counting down.
TAATTCTAAGAAGAATCAAACAATAAGGGATTTGCAAAATCAACTTGATCTTCTTGAAACTGAAATATCCATGAAAAATAACATTATTGATTCCACTCAGGAAAATCTTAGAATCACTAGTTTGTCAAACTCATCTTTGTCTGCTGAAATTGATAATGTTAAAGATCTGTGCATCAAAGAACAAACTGTGCTACAAATTTGGGCAAAATCTCACAAAAATGCTAATTATATTATGTCTGCTCAAATTCCACATTCATGTGAAAAAATTCTTGGGGGTAAGTTTTGCAGAAGCTGAAAAGGTTTTTAAATCACAAGAAAAAGAATCTGAATTTTATTCCATGAATGAGGTGAAAAACAATTTCAAAAACAAATTTGTCAGTAACTCTTTTATTAATCAGAGTCTAATTGATGAATACTTTTTTACTAACTCTAATGGTATCACTGAGTGCGATGTTGAAATTACCGGAATTAATCCAACCTCTTATCCTGCACATCTTGTGAGACCAAGTCCTCTCTCTGAGAATATTATTGCCTTCCCTATCTCAAATGGAGTGTTTCACGCTGTTCATGAACAACTTAAACATTTTCCTGATTGCAATGCTTCTGTGAACATGTCCAAATCAGATACTGATGTCAGCTCCACATCTGCCACTGAATTTAGTTGTGATTCAATGATAAAAAAGGGACTCAAAGTTCACTTGGTGAATCTTACAAGTCTAAATGTGTTAAGTCTAGAAATATTCTCACCAAGAAGAACTTTGGTACTAGAGTTTGTTACAGATGTGGTGATACCTCTCATAAGATCAGTGAATGCTCATTTGATGTAACATCTTTAAGAGCTGATAACATTAAAGTTAGAAATGAAAAATGGACCCTTAAGTCAAATTCTTTAAAATGTCTTCCTAAAGAGTGTTATAACTTATTACCAAATAACTTTGTGAATGACCCATCTTCAAATGGGTCAGTATGCTCTAACTAGTTTCTCAGCACTGCAGGGTCAGGAACATCTTTGGTACTTAGATAGTGGATGCTCAAGACATAGGACAGGATCCAAGTCTCTCTTGGAAGATTATGTAAAGAAAACTGGTCCTGTAGTAACATACGGAGACAATGTGAAGGGATTCATAAAAGGATATGGAAATATGAAGTGCAATAACCTGGTCTTTCAAAACGTTTCATATGTAAAAGATCTCAAACACAATCTCATCTCCATCAGCCAATTGTGTGATGCTGACTATGAAGTTCACTTTACAAAGAAGGAAGGAAGAGTTGCCAACACTGACAAGAACATCGTACTTTCAACAAATAGAAAAGATGATATATATGTTCTTGACATGTTCTCAAGTGACAAGGCGCTGATGCAATGTTTCTTTACAATGTCTCAAACCAATCTCAGCTGGATTTGGCATAAAATGTTCTCTCATTTGAACTTTAAGAATCTATCCAAAATATCCAATCAAGATCTAGTTAGAGGTCTCCTAAAATTCAGCATTGTAAAAGACAAGATGTGCTCAGCGTGTGAACAAGGAAAACAAACCAAGTCATCATTCAAAACCAAGTCATGTTCTAGCATATCTGTTCCTCTCCATTTACTACACATGGACTTGTTTGGACCTATTCCTGTTCGTTCTCAAGGACGAGATAAGTATACTCTAGTGGTTGTGGATGAGTTCACTCGATTTACGTCGGTGGTTTTCCTGCAGAAGAAGAGTCGTGCTGCACAGGAAATTATCTCACCGATTCGTAAAAATGAGACACTAACGGGTCTCAAAGTTAAGCAGCTAAGAAGTGATCATGGCACTGAGTTCCTGAATTCAACTCTTGAAGAATTTTGTGATCATAAAGGCATTGGGCAAAACTTCTCAGCTCCTCGTACTCCTCAACAAAATGGAGTTGGTGAACGAAGAAATAGAACACTGATTGAGGCAGGAAGAACCTTAATGATTCATGATGGTCTTCCTATGTCGTTTTGGGCTGAAGCTGTTAATACAGCATGCTATACTCAAAATCGATCTCTAATTCACAGGATTCACAAGAAGACACCATATGAAATGCTGAAAGGTCGAAAGCCAGACGTATCCTTCTTTCACGTGTTCGGATGTATTTGTTATATTCTTAATCAGCGTGACCTAAGATCAAAATTTGAGCCTAAGGCTGACAAAGGTATTTTTGTTGGGTACTCATCTATTTCAAAGGCTTTTCGTGTCTTTCATGTGAACAGGCAGTGCATTGAAGAATCCATTCATGTGAAGTTTGATGAGGAATCATACACTGATTAAAAGGTCTCTCATTTCCCCTCTATTTTTGAAGAGCTTTTCTCTTACCCATATGATGATGTACCTCATGCTGAAGATGAAGTTACCATTTCTGACTCTATCATCCCAGTTCCAAGTTCCTTGAATCAAGATACTGCAGTTAGATCATCAACTAATTCGTCAGATGCTGATGAAACCCTTGAAGCTGAAGATTCTCCTGCAACTGATGTTCCTCTCAGTAATAACTCGTCAGCGTCAAATCCATTGGAATTAGTTTCAGCTCCTGCACATCGAGATCACCCTATTGATCAAATTATTGGGAATCTTCATGATGGTGTCCGAACCAGATCTCGTGTATCTAATAATTTATGTATGTTAGTTAACTTTGTTTCAATGATCTTACCTGACAAGATACACTCAGCTCTTCAAGACGCTGACTGGATTAAAGCCATGCAAGATGAGCTGAATGAGTTTGAAAGGCACAAGGTTTGGACTCTTGTTCCCAGACCATCAGGAAAGACCATCACCGGAACACGCTGGGTCTATCACAACAAGGTTGATAAAGATGGTATCATTACCCGCAACAAGGCAAGGCTTGTCACTCAAGGGTTTACTCAAATTGAATCCATCGACTACGGGGAAACCTTTGCTCCAGTTGCTCGCATTGAAGCAATCGGACTGTTTCTCGCATATGCATCCTACATGAATTTCATTGTTTATCAGATGGATGTGAAAACAGCATTTCTTCTTGGTGTGTTAGAAGAAGAAGTATTCCTTCATCAGCCCCCAGGCTTTGTTGACAAAGATCACCCGAATTATGTGTACCGATTAGACAAAGTTGTTTAAGGACTGAAGCAAGCACGCAGGGCTTGGTATGAGACGCTGACTGTTGGGTTTTGAGCATTCTAACACTTCCTAAGTGTACATGCAACCCTAAATACCTTGGATCTATGTTTTCTCTATTATACATGCAAATAAGAACTTCCAAGGTATTATCCTAATCTAGCATACAAAACAATAATGTAACAAGATAGAATACATACCTCTTGATGTAGAAAGTCTTCATGAAGCTTGAGTGCTTAGTGCCCCAAGTGTGACACCTCAAATGGAATCACAATCATCAAAACACTTAGAATGACTTGAGAGAATTCTACACTCACCAAAATCGGCTAGCCCTTTCTTGAATACTACTAGTGGCCGATTTTTCCTCAATAATAAGATTCTTATATAGTTACACAATTAGGGTAAACTCTTAATTGTCATGGCTTTCCATTTCCTTGGATCCATGGGTACAAATACACCATGGAGCATCCATGGACCATCCTATGGGTTTTAGCCCAACTTGATTATCCATGGAGCATTAGCCCACTATACAAGTATGGATGATTTACACAATCAACCCATATATTTAATTAGTCTTCTTTTGATCACTTAATTAATCCTAGATTAATTCTTGATTAATACTAATTAAATAATCTTATTATTCTTATTATTAATATACTAGAACTTATAATATATTAATAACCATAAGTGTCTTATTTCTCTCATTCAAGTGCATGATGGTATGCAACCCAAATGGACCATGCCGGGTCGGGTCAAGACTTACCAAATATAGTTATGGACTTAGACATTAATCCAACACTGACATCGTATCTTCTTGAAAATGGATACAGACGAGGAGCAATCGACAATACTCTCTTCATCAAAAACAAAGGCTCAGACATGATTCTTGTTCAAATCTATGTCGATGACATCAGTTTTGGTTCTCCAAATGAGAAACTGAGCAAGGAATTTGCAGAGATCATGTTTCAAAGGTTCGAAATGAGCATGATGGGGAAGATGACCTTTTTCTTAGGTCTTCAAGTTCAGCAACAAAGATCAGGTATTTCTATTTTCCAAAGTAAATATATTTTTGACCTGCTTGTTAAGTATTCTCTCAGTGGCTGCAAACCAGCCTCTACTCCAGTGTCCAAGACTGATAAGATGCACGCTGATCCAACTGGCACTGACGTCAATCACTCTCTGTATCGAGGAATGATTGGATCTCTTCTGTATCTCACGACAAGTCATCCTGATATCATGTTTGGAACCATTCTCTGTGCTCGATTTCAAGCTAATCCCAAGGAATCTCATCTCATGGCTGTCAAACGTATTTTTTGATACTTGAAAGGTACTTAGAACTTAGCACTGTGGTATCCTCGCGACTCAGCATTTGAACTTTTTGGATACACTGATTCAGTCTATGAAGGATGCAACTTAGACAAAAGGAGTACGTCAGGTGGATGTCATTTCCTTGGAAATCATCTCATCAGCTGGTCTAGCAAGAAGCAAACATCAGTAGCCATCTCGACTGCAGAAGCTGAGTATGTTGCAGCTGGGAGATGTTGTGCTCAGCTCTTATGGATTCAAAATCAGCTTCTAGACTATTGAATCAAGTTCTCAAAGACTCCCATATATTGTGACAACACCAGTGCCATTCAAATCACACAAAACCCTGTTCAGCACTCAAAGACGAAGCATATCAAAATCAGACATCACTTCATCAGAGATAATGTTGAGAAGGCCAAGGTTGTTCTTGAACATGTCAAGACTTCAGAACAACTAGCTGATATCTTCACCAAGGCACTGGATTCTCAAACAACTGCTTACATTATTGGAGAACTTGGAATGATTACTTTGTAATTAATTTTGTTGATTAATTTTTCTAATGTTTTGTATTGTCTTATAAGCTGCTGTACATTTTGCTGATGATGACATACTGGTGATATTTGCATACCGAGTACTTGGTTTGATGTCCTATCTTTCTGTCTTCTTCAACTCTTCTAAACTAAAGTTGAATGATTCACTGTATTAAACCATACACTGATAACAACTTGAAATCCTTGCCGATGGTTAGATCAAAACACCAAGATCTATCACACGCAACTATCTCTTCTTACCAATCTTACACTGATTCCGTGATTCAGTGTGACAAAACACACGCTGATGAGAATTTCACAATCTTTGCCGATGGTTAGACCAAAACACCGAGGTTTATCACACGCAACAATCCTCTCTTTACCTTCTTCTCAATCAGTGTCTAATGATTCGGTAAGATAAACCACTCACTGATAAAGACACAACACTCTGTGCCGATGGTTAGATAATACAACTAGTATCTATCACACGCACCAATCTCCTTGCTAGCCTTAATCAAGCAATTTGTACTTTGAATTGATGGAGAACCATCCTCAGCATGTAACTTTTGTGACACTGATCTCAGCACTTCCGCAGACACTGCTTGACGTTTCATCTTCAGTCCAACGACTCCTTTTACCCAACGGCTATTTTTCTGATTTGACAGGTTGTTACAATACGCAGTTATTTTTGAAGAAGATAATCATTACCTTTTTAAAAGCCCGTTTAATTCCATATTTAAACCTCTTTCCACCCCTATTTCAAACTTTCCTTCCACAATTTAAATTTCCTTCGCTTATATTCAAAACCCTAGAACCCTAAAACTCTTTAATGGCGGCATCTCTGTTCACTTTCTCCTCTACTTCACGAAGGGTAATCCCTGCCCCAAACTCTCCTCCTCTTCCATTATACATCAAAGCCACCAATGTTGTTTTCAACCCTGATATTCCAGATGTTCTTAGAGGTCTTTGACTCGATGATTTCGTTAATTTCTTAGCCTCCTGCTGCCTCCGATACGCCATCAGTGACATTCCATCAGAGTTCTTCCCTGAACAAGTCTGTGAGTTCTACTAGACCGCAACAGTCAATGATTAAAACAATGTCATCACCGGGACTATTGGCCGTGGAAGACATTCCGTCTTTATCACCGCTGAACTCCTCAGTGCTGCACTCAGGTTACCAATCTTTGAACCCTTCTCTGAACTTCCTCCTATTGAACGATGCCGACGTCTATTCGATCAACTGGGATATGATCACTCAAAGGCTGGTGCTCGATTAGCTCTTGTTCTGCGCCAATGTATGACTCCAGGATGGAAATTCTTCATCGGTGCTCTGTGCAAATGTGTGCGTCATAAGTCTCGAAGTGGTGATCAACTGAGCACTTATGAGCAACAAGTCGTCTACTCACTTCTTCTCAATAAAAGGCTTGATTACGGGGCTTTATTCTTTGATCAACTTGTTCAACTTCTTCGTGCAAATGTACGCGCTGATCACGTTCCCTTCCCATGCTGGATTGCTCTTGTGCTTGATAATTTTTTTGCTGCAGATTACTCCTCACACCCTGGAAATCCCATCCAATGCCCTCGCATGTCAATTCGAATGTATCAAGATGATCAATTGGATACTGACATCGGCATCTCTGATAAGATGAGAGAATGGATTGCAAATCCATACACTGTTCCTTCACTCACCGCTAATACTGATAAAGGAGCATATCGTAACCATGCAGATCATGCCGGTCAAGAGGCTAAGCCGCATGATGGTGGTGATTTCTCCCCTCAACTTTCTCATCATACAGTCTGTGTCACTGAGAAAGTTCACTCAGCTCAAGAGGAACCACTGATTCAGGGGGGAGCAACCATTTCAGGGGGAGCACCCATCTCAGGGGGAGCGTCCCTCCGAGGGGGAGAATCTACCCAAGGGGGACCAACCTTCTCAGGGGATGCAGCCACACTCACAAACAGCTCCAGGTACTTCATTCCTTCAAATTCCGGCCTCAACATTTAATGAACTTCTGACACTGACTCGGGACATGAGTCAGCGCCTTCTACGCATTGAGGCTGATGTTCATCAGCTAAAGGGAATTCTCTTGCATACTCCTTCCTCTAGCCCCCATACTGGTGATGCTCAAAAAGGGGGAGATACTGATGCTGAGGATAATACTGATGATGATCCAAGAGAGAGAGACATTGAATATGTTGACAACACTCTATTTCATATTGAGTCACCAACGCCAATGCACGAGTCTGATTCTACGGAACCTAATAGTCCAGCAGATACTGAAAAGCTTGTCGAAGATAGTGAGCATGATGATGAACAAGATGATGAATGTCAAATTTTAGATATGAACTTCATTGATCCCTCTATTCCAGTCCAAGAAGAAGATTCAGATGAGCTTGATAATGAATGTCAACGTCCAGACATGAAATTCATTGATCCCATTATTCTGGTCCAAGGAGAAGATTCAGACGTTGCTAGTGAAAATACCCAACCTCTGTCTCGCAAGCGCAAGGCAGCAGATACTGACTTGGCCCCTTCACACACTGATACTTCTCTGTCCTGCAAGAAACCCAAGTCCATAGTCAGTATATCCAATTTGGCGGCAGAATGGAATATGTCTCCTGATCAAGTTAAGCAAATTCTTGATGAAGCCAATCAAGCTCGGCTTCTAAAGAATATTGCTCAAGCTGATGAATCTCTCATTCAGCATAAACTTCAAGCCAAAGGATCTTTTGAAGCTCAGATGCAGAAATTCTTAGAATTTCAGTCTAAATCTCAATCTTCTCAGCTTCATCCCAGCAGCAATAAGCCTAAAACTGATTGTATTCTAGACAGGATGGATCGAAAGAGGTTTCAAGATGTTCTCAGACGACGAGTGTGTAGTGATAAAATCATCAAAGTTAAAGCTTCCAAACCACGCAATGAGAAAATTCTTACGTTGCTGATCACTCGTCAAGGTCCACAACATCCATACACTAAAGTTGTCAAGAGGGATGAGCTGATCAAATATGGATATTCTAAATGGATGGAATTACTCGAATTAGCATCCAAGCAAACTTCAGCTCTCTCCTCTGAACTGACATGTGCTCTTCATCTGCTGATCAAGAAAGTTCAGCGTTTGGACCTTGTTCCTAAAGAACGACCACAACATCAAGGCCAAAGTTCATCAGTTCCTAGAATCCGAAGAACCAAATTTCAATTTGATGGTGAAGATGTGTTGGTTCTGAACTTTGGTGCTGGTGGAATAAACAACTCTCTTCCTATCGGTGTTGACTTGGTTCAACATAAACTCATCTCAATTCCTGAACACGGGATATTCTATCTCGACAAAAACAGAAAAATGTGTTTTCAGCGAACTGCTGAGATTCCAAGGGCTCCAACAACTCATCTTGTCGGCTTAAGGCAAATGTGCATGAGTCATCAAGATCTCTCCGGAGAGTTTCACATCCTTATTGCTATGGAGCTGCTGAATAGAAGACAGGAGTTGCTGGATAGTCCTTACTGGCCAGTAAAAATAGAAGCTGAAGCTGAGTATGAGGAATTCTTGTCCAGAGGTGTTCTAATTTAGTCGGTTTTGAACATCATCATATTGGGGGAGATTGTAAGGTCAAATCTTGAAATATGATGATGTTTGAAATTAATCTTTCAGCATCAGCGCATATCTCAGGATCAGCATCAGCATTTCAATAGCTCAGTGTATATAGCTTATTCAGTGCATTGTAACAGATCTTGTATTTATCTTGTTTCCATAGTTAGCGTATATTAGTTTGCTTTATATCCCTGATTTGTAGGGATTGTCTAGAATAGTATTATATATTGTTCTGTATCGATTTGTGTAGGAAAACGCCTTTCACAAACCCTAATGGCCGCTTTGTGCAAACGATAATCTCTTTGTGAGATTATCATTCTTGGTGAAAGTTTTTCTTAGTGAAACCTTATTGTTCTTTATTATAGTCATTGTTTGATAAATAGATTGGTCTAAAGTCTTTTCATCAATTAAGTAGTTACAAATAACTAAGTAAGAAGACGAGGATATTTCAGTTTGATCTGATCCTCACGCTCCTAAGTGTCCGGTCCTCGCTTGGCGTTCCAGCGAACGTTCACTATCGGGATACTAACCTCTGGGTCCATGATCTCTACTGGTTCTTCCAAGAAGTTGAGGCTCTCGTTGAGCTCGATCTCGTCGAGTGGGATAACAAGAGTCTCGTCGGACAGACACTTTTTAAAGTTCGATACGTGGAAGGTAGAATGTATGTTACTTAGTTAGTGCGGTAAGTTAAGTTTGTAAGCTACAGGGCCGATTCTTGCGAGAATCTCGAAAGGCCCAATGTACCTTGTGTTTAGTTTTCCACGCTTTAAAAAGCATATCAAACCCTTCCAGGGAGAGAACTTCAATAGAACACGGTCACCCACCTGGAATTCCAATGGTTTTCTACGTTTATCCGCGTAGCTTTTATGTCGGTCTCTGGAGGCTTTCAATCATTCACGGATTTGCACGATCTTCTCCGTCGTTTCTCGTAGGATCTCCGGACCTGTGAGAGTGCTGTCAGGAACTCGTCCTTTAGCTAATTGGGTATCACCCACCTCAGCCCAACACAGAGGGGATCTGCACTTTCGACCATTTAGGACCTCGATTGGAGCAGCCTTCATGCTTGTGTGATAACTATTGATGTAGGAAAACTCGACAAGGGGTAAATGAGTATCCCATGCTTTCCCAAAGTCAATCACACATGCTCGCAACATATCTTCCAAGGTTTGGATAGTTCTCTCACTTTGCCCGTCGGTCTGTGGATGGTAGGCTGTACTCATGTCCAGCCTAGTTCCTAAGGAAATTTGTAACCACTGCCAGAACCTCGAAGTGAATCTACTATCTCTGTCTGAGATAATGGATGAGGGAATACCGTGCAGTCGTACAATCTATCTAATGTAAGTTCTTGTAAGTTTCTCCATCTTGTCTGTTTCCTTGATAGGCAGGAAGTTGGCAGACTTGGTCAATCTGTCGACGATGACCCATATGGTATCAAGTCCACCTGTTGTCTTGGGCAACTTGGTTATGAAATCCATAGTGATCCGTTCCCACTTCCATTCTGGTATCTCCGGTTGTTGTAGAAGACCTTGACCTTGGCACAAGTAAGGCATTTAGTCACGAAGGTAGCAATCTCTACTTTCATGTTAGGCCACCGTATAACTTTTTAAGATCCAGATACATCTTATCTGACCTTGGGTGTACGGAATAACGAGTGTTACGCGCCTCGTTCATGACCAAGTATTTAAAACCACTGAGTTTCGGGGTCCAGATCCGGTCCATGAAATAATAAGCTCCGCCACCCTTAACCTCCAAGTTCTTATTCATCCCTCTCAGGGATTCACCTACCATGTTTTCTGGCTTCAAAGCGTCGAGCTGAGCCGCCTTAATTTGTGTGGACAAGTTGAATGGATAGTCATAGTCAATGATTTGACTCTACGACCAAAATATTCCTTTTGAATTAGGGCGTCAGCTAATACATTGGCTTTACCCAGATGATAACGAATTTCACATTCGTAATCGTTAAGTAGCTCGAACCACCGTCGTTGTCTCATGTTGAGCTCCTTCTGGTTGAATATATGTTGTAGGCTTTTGTGGCCAGTAAAGATCGTGCTTCTCGTAGCATACAAGTAATGTCTCCAGATCTTCAAAGCAAACACAATTGCTCCCAGTTCAAGATCGTGGGTCGTATAGTTGACCTCATGTGTCTTCAGCTGTCTCGAGGCATAGGCGATGACCTTACCTCGCTGCATCAGAACACGCCTGAGCCCTTGATTCGACGCATCGCAATAGACAACAATGTCCTCTATTCCTTCGTGGAGGGATAGTATTGGTGCGGTGCACAAGGCGCGTTTGAGCGTTTGAAACTCTCTTTCCTCCTTCTCTTCCCAGTCAAAGGCCACGCCCTTCTGGGTTAGTGTTGTAAGAGGTTTCGCAATGCGGAGAAGTTCTGAATGAACCTGCGATCGTAGCCAGCAAGGCCTAGAAATTACCGAATTTATGTAGGCTTCTTCGGTGCTGACCAGTTTTCAATGGCTTTTATCTTGGAAGGGTCCACATGTATTCCCTCTTCGCTAACCACGTGCCTTAAGAATTCAACTCGTCGAATCCAGAATTCGCATTTTGAGAATTTTGCGTAGAGCTTCTACGAACATAATGTTTCGAGGACTTGTCGCATCTGTTGAATATGCTCCTCCTTACTACGAGAGTAGATAAGTATGTCATCGATGAAGACGATGACGAACTGATCCAAGTAAGGACGACACACCCTATTCATTAAGTCCATGAATACAGCGGGCGCGTTTGTCAATCCGAACGGCATCACTATGAATTCGTAGTGCCCATAAAGAGTTTGGAAGGCTGTCTTTGGAACATCCTCCCCTAGCACTCGTATTTGGTGATATCCGGATCTCAAGTCGATTTTCGAAAATAAATTCTTCCCTTGCAGATGGTCAAATAAATCGTCGGTCCTAGGCAAAGGATAACGGTTTTTGACGGTCAGCTTGTTGAGCTCCCTGTAGTCGATGCACATACGAAACGATCTGTCTTTCTTCTTGATGAACAAGACTGGAGCCCTCCATGGTGAGAAGCTTGGTCTTATAAAGCCCTTGCTGAGTAGTTTTTTAAGTTGATAGGACAGTTCTTGCATCTCTGTAGGTGCTAGACGATAGGGCGATTTGGCTACGGGGGTAGCCCCTGGAACTAAGTCGATTCGGAACTCGACATGACGTTGAGGAGGTAGTCCTGGAAGTTCTTCTGGAAAAATGTCGAGAAAGTCACGTACTACTGGAATGTTCTGAATGTCCTTTGTTTCTTGGGTCACATCGACCACATGAGCAAGGAATGCTCTACATTCCTTTCGCAAGAATTTCTGAGCTTGAATGCTCGAGACTATACGAAGGTTTGTGTCAGGTTTGTCGCAATAAACTACTAGGGTTTCTCCAGACGGTAGATTAAGGCGAATAGCCTTTTCGTAACATATGATTTCGGCACGATGAAGACTCAACCAATCCATGCCGATGATGACGTCGAAACTTTTAATTGAGACTGGCATGAGATCGATCGAAAATGAATGGCTATCTAAAGTTAGGGTACACCCTATGAATATGTTGCTAGTGCTCTTTGTCTTGCCATTAGCCATTTCTACTGTGAACAGTTCTTTAAGTGTTCGTGATTTTTGCTCAAGTAAATGAGCAAATTTTTGGTTCACGAAACTCCTCTCCGCTCCACTATCAAATAGAATGCATGCATAAGAGTTATCAAGGAGGAATGTACCAGTGACCACTATGGGGTTGGAAACCGCTTCCTCATGGCCTATGGCCAGAACTCTTTCCGCTCCACCGACAAACCCTGCCTTTTGGCAGTTTCTTTTTGAAGTGGCCTACGTCGCCACATCCGTAGCAAGTTTTTCCCACTACAGCACCGGGGGCTTGGTTGATTGGCTTCGCCGAAGCTTTACAGAAATGGGCAGTGTGCCCCTTCCCGTTGTAGTTCAGACACTGCATCTCCCAGCAGGCACCGATGTGATGGAAGTGGAATTTGTCGCATTTGGGCAAAATTCCAGCATACTTCCTTACCGGAGCAGCAATGGCAGGTGCTATCGCAGCATGTACTGCCACGACCTGCTGCCTTTTGGCAGCCTTAGCCTTCCTTTTGTCATCCCAAAACTTCCGCTTGGAATCAGCGGTTCTTGCGGGTTCTGAGATGGCCAGGGTAGTTTTTGCGGTCGGGGTACGAACCCCATGGTCTATGAGCCGCTGTGGCAATCATTTGGCACTATCAAATGTAGTGGGGTGTGATGCCAATACATTTCCCTGGTATGGTGGCATCAGCCCCCATATATACCTCTCGATTTTCTTTCCCTTTGTAGGAACCATGTTGGGACAGAGGGCCACCAGTTCACAGAATCTGGCGGTGTAGGTCACTACATTGGAGCCCTTCATGGTTAGGCTCCACAGTTCTTCCTCCAGCTTCTAGATCTCACCCCTCGGGCAGTACTCCTCAATCATGAGGTCTTTTAAAGTTTCCCAGCCCATAGCATTAGCCACTATAAGAGATAGAGACTTAACATGGCTATTCCACCATGTTAGGGCTTTCGTTTCATAGGTGCAAGTAGCGAACTTCACCTTGCTCTCCTCGGGACAGGAGCAGATTTCGAAAACCGATTCAGTTTTCTCCAACCATTGCGAGAGGGCAATGACTCTGCCAGTCCCTTTGAAGGACAAGGGCTTGCAGTTGGTGAAGTCCTTGTAGGAGCACTCTTTCAAGAGCACAGGGATTGCAACATGAGTAGATAAGATTGGGGTTCCTCCTCCAGTGGAACCTGATGAATGATATTGAGCCATGGCTGTAGCCACAGCCGCAGCTACAGCAGCATTTAGAGCTGTCGTGTCGAACTGAGGAGTAGGTGGTTTTGGAGGTGGAGAAGGTGGTGTTTCGTTATTAGGGTTACGCCTTGGGTTTCTGCGAGGCGGCATCTTTGTTCTATAAGGTTACGAAAACAAAAACGTTGATAAGAATTTAGTTGAAAGATTGATAAGAATGACTCATGGACTAACTCTCCGTAGTCCAACAGTACATTTGAATAACACGACTAATTGTAAACGAAAGCATGTGGATATAATTTTTCATGAGACTAGATATTTGTCAATAAAACTAGAATTACAGATGTAACGAGTTCGGAAAAATGACCTTGAAGTAGGTCTTACATCAACCAGAATCGGAAAATTTTGACAGACTACAAGCTAATCAAGACCTAACGGGTCCAAGATTTACTAAGGTAGGAAACTAGACTAAAGTTTTTACACTAACTAGTTTGTATCCAAAAGAAGAGTTGATGCGAATCTATGATTGACGAGAACTACCAGAGTGAGTTCTTGATCCTGACAGAAGACGTTCTATGTCCCTCATGCGCCTATCATCTCTTGCTTGCTGAGCTCGAAGTTCTCTGACTTCAGCTCGTGTTTCAGTGAGTTCCCTCTGAAGAGCTGCATTGTGGACTAGAGTCCTTTCATGAGCAGACTCTAGATGGCAAATGCAGACAGTGTTAACGCCAGAATTGGCGTCAAACTCCATGACTCGGTCGATAGCTGCTCGCCCCTGCTCTGTGTTCCTAGCAATTCTACGAACTATGATTGGTAGGACTCTGTCAGCAAAACCTCCCTCAGTGAGGTTGTAGAAACTTCTTTCTCCATTGTACGGAATGGGTTGACCTTGTTCCTAACTCCATCTATTCAAGTTTGTGGCCCACAGAGGTGTGGGTCCTTGAAAAGCTGGACGACGGTTTGCGTTTTGAACAGTCGGGGGCAGGTTGTTGACTTCTGGCTCTAAGTCATAACATTCATAAAAGCCTTCAGCTTCATGATCATCCAAAGGAATTCGGTGATCATCTTCTGGTTCTTCTTCCAGCCATCCTGCGTTGCCGTGGTTGGGATAGTATGGGTCTCCAAGGATATGAAATCCAACCATTTATCTACGCGAGAAAAGGGATAAAGAAATAATTAATAGACTCTCTAACTAGATGATTATAAAATGATATTTATCAGTTACTCCAACACTTGTTTAGAGCATACCAGTTATATGTAACTCAGGCAGGATAGGCTTTCGAATAAGTGACCCTAACTCTAAGCCCACAACCAAACAAGGAACAGGGAGTAAGGCAAAGATCATAGATTCTAAGTCTATGACATCCTAGTTACATATAACCTTAGCGTATCTACTAAACAACTATTGACATACCAATAAATACCTTTAGTTCTCAGATAGATAGGTACTTATAGTAGCACAAAATACTCCTATAGTATTTTAAGTTTAATGCTCTGTTCTACTGTTCTAGTTGTAGAAGTGTTGGTAAGTTTTTAGACTTGTTGTAACCTCACAACCATACTTAGGCACATGCTAATCACTCCTCGGATAATGTAGTTGATCAGGCTACATCTTCCCAGGGTTGACTATATGTCTCTAAGTCTACTTGTGCTGTCCAAAATCGTAATACTTTTGTTCTGCCCTAGTGACACTGATTTTCGTATGAATACAGGTATGTATACTGGGCTAAATATCTTATTATTTAAAAGTATAAACTCTTTATCAGATTATTTTAATCCCACTTGTGTTTATAGTTCGCATATCTTTTATGGGTTGATACACTCGATTCACTATTAACAATGCTCAGATACCAATCTGTCACACCCCAAAACCATGAACGGCGGAAACGTTCTGGGGCGAAGGATGTCATGTATAGTATCACAACAATGAATAGTAGTAAACAAGAAACTCCATTGCATTAATAATATAATTTCATAAAATTGTGTTCTGTCAAGTTATATAGACACAAAAATATACATATTAAAATAAAAGACGAGTCTTGAACGAACTCCGTCTTCTCAAAACTTGGCACCTGTACCTGTCTACTGGTGACCTGAGAATACAAGTTATTTTGAAAGCGAGTATCAGCTTAAAGCTGGTGAGATCATAAGTATATTAGTGTCTGTGTTTGTATGAAAGCATTTGTAAGATGTTTTGTAAGGTGTTTTGTAAAATGTTTGAACTCTCTTAGAAAACCCTATGTTTTCTACTAATTGTAGCCTATCTAGTATCTTTGTGTGTCTCTTGTAAGAGTGTGTATTTTCCCAATACTGACTATCATTAACCAAAAATATAGTTTTTACATTGCTGTGCATCGTGTGAATATTCACGAAGTGAATGTAATAGGAAAAATGATAATATCGTAGTATTTGTAATAAGTGACTACGACTGTACTAACTACCTTAAACCAATTAATATTTAAAGTAACATGTGATCGAGCTGTATCCTGCTACCGACTCTAGTAAAACGACGATGTAAGACGCCGTAAGAAATGACATTTGGCACCCATAGACTTGCAAGTCCCACTGTAGCGAGCAACAAGGTGTAGGATAGTCAATCCAGTATAGATCTATACGTAAACTCATACGCTCCACAATTAATGAGATTCTGGATACAAAAACGGTCATGGCAGGTAGTGTCATGCACCATTTAATGGATATGTAATGAATGTGCTAGTTGTAATGTGTGTTATTTCTAAGTCTAGCCTGCATGTACTGTAATGTTCTGCATGTGCTAGTTGTATTGTCTGTTCTTTCTCAGTCTAGCCTGTATGTACAGTAATGTTGTAACGTCCAAAATTTCAAAACAGTTAAAACTTTTCAAAATCACCCATTTTATTAACATTGTTGCAAAAAGGTTTTCAATACATTATTAAACAGAGTAATTTTCCAGGTTGATATCATAAAACACCAACGCGTGGGACGGTACGATCACACCTTTGCCTTGCCACAGACTCTTGAGAACCTGAAACATAAAACCACAACTGTAAGCCCGAAAGCTTAGTGAGATACCCCCAGAATACCAACCACATATACGCCTTTCCAGGCCCTGACCTTCTGGTCCATCCCACAACATAATCGCCTTCCGGCCCATAACATATCGCCTTCCGGCCCATAAGCATAAATTGCATATATAACATAACAAATAATCATATAGCAGTTGATAGACAACAATCGATCAACAGATCACATATCATAGCATTACTCTAAACAAGATACCGGTCTGGCCGGTCACTAGCATAACATTACCCTATGAATTAGTCAACATACTAAATGCATACATACGCCTTTCCAGGCCATGACCTTCCGGTCCACATAGTAATGCCTTCCGACCCATAACATGTATTGCCTTCCGGCCCGTAACATATAACAATTGACAACTGCCCGGATTTCCATCCCATAAAAGGGTTGGCATTGGTGCCATAAACCCTAGCGATATAGTGAGGATAACTCACCTCGAAACTGCCGACTGAACAGATAGCTCAAGCTGCTCCGATCACTGATACGATCTCTACCTTTGGACAGTCACCAATGCACTGAACTCAAACAGTAACAACAATTACCAAAATACCCCTGGGACCACTGGTAAATCCTTGGTCAAAGACAAGGTCAAAGTCAACCCCTGACTGACCCTACTCGCCGAGTCAACCCTATGACTCGCCGAGTCCCCATACTCAGAACTTCACTCAACCCGCGACCTAACTCGCCGAGTCACCCCAAGACTCGCCGAGTTCAACGACTCTGAGTCCACTCGCCCTTAACTCACCGATTCCTTAGGACACCCTTTCTACACGTCGAGTATCCCCTTTTTACTCAACGAGTTCCTCCTGGAAGAATCACGGGGCCACCCCGACTCAACTTGCCGAGTCTGAAGAACAACTCGACGAGTCCCAGTAAATCTTCAAGCTACTCGCCGAGTCTGTTCATCGGACTCGGCGAGTCCATGCCATGCAACCACTCAAACTGCTTTCTAAAGGCAGAACTGCTCCGACCATTCATAGGCCTGGCCTTCCTAGACTGGTCCATCACGTAAGGTCCTCATTTTGGTGCTCATGATACACCCCATGATTCATAATTCACATTTTGACCTAAGGCATAAGGATTCCAATCCAAAGCCTTCATCAATTCCCGAAATGCACAGGCATGGGACATTCTGGACCTCCAAAGGTCCTAATACAGAGTCACAATCGTTTGGGGAACTAGGGTAGCATTCAATCTAATCACAAAAGGGTTCCACAAACCCTAATTCCATAAACACATCAACATTGCAGAGCATAATTCGAATTCTTACCTGAATAATGTGCCCTCTGTTTCCCCAAATCCTCAGAACGTGACTCCCTTGCTGTTCCTTTAGCCAAGCCCTTCTCTTCCTTGCACATCAACTCTTCCAAGATCAACAATGGCCCTTAAACTTTTCTCCAGATGCACCCAATCGATTTAGGGTTCTTCTCAGAAGGCTAAAATGAACAATGACGGCCAATAAGTGCCTCTTATACGTCCCAAACCTGAACGATTAGGGTTTTTGCCAAACAGCGTACACTCGCCGAGTCCATATCTGGACTCGTCGAGTCCAGTCGCGAACCCGCGACCAGGTCTGCGATCCTACTCGGCGAGTCTAGGCTCCAACTCGCCGAGTCCCCTCTTAAAACACCCCAAAAACATAATTACTACAATACTTGGAATTCCGGGCTGTTACAACTCTCCCCCACTAGGACTAGACTTCGCCCTCGAAGTCTCACTCTGAAAATAGCCCTGGATGCTGCTCCCATCTCTCACGTTCCAGCTCACAGGTCATTTTCGATCCCCTCCGGTGCTGCCACCGAACTAACACTAGAGGTATCTCCTTATTCCTCAGAACCTCGATCTTCCGTTCTCTGATGACCACTAGCTTCTCGGTGTAATTCAGGCTTGCATCCACCTGAATGTCTTCTAATGGGACCACTGCCGACTCATCGGCTATATACTTTCTCAATGGCGACACATGAAAAAATGTCGTGGATTTGTCTCAAATCCGTGGGCAACTCCAAACGATAGACTACCAGGTCTATCCTTACATTCACATGAAAAGGCCCAGTATACCGGGGCCCCAACTTGCCCCTCTTCTTGAATCGAATCACTCCTCTCCAAGGAGAGACCTTCAGGAGTACGAAGTCACCGACCTGAAACTCAAGCTCGGACCGGCGTCTGTCTGCATAACTTTCCTGTCGGCTCTAGGCGGTCAATAACCTCTGTCTAACCTGCTGAATCTGCTCTGCCGACCGAAGCACGATCTCTGTACTGCACATCACTCTCTGTAACCGAAAATTACCCAAGATGCAACTCTGCTCTAAATCTCAACGATCACTCGACCCATAAGGGTTAGGAAACCATGAACCACCGGATCCCCGATCCAAAGCCCACTTTGTCCATTCCGGACCGACTGAGAGATCCATTCCCACTCTCAGAGCAACTCTCACAAGTTCTCCTCTTACCATCACATACACATGCTGAACTAGCCCCAACACCCGCAGGTTGGAAGACCCGATACACTACTGACATCCTCGAACATCTCCCAGGATGAACCACTAATATCCACCCTATACTCTGATCGGAATCACACTGAGAATCCAAGATTCTCTCTCCCCCTGCATCCTTCCTGCCTCGACAGACATCCCCAACCAGATGGTTTCCTACTTCGCTGCCGCGAACACGATGCTCGAAGGCATACTCGAAATACTCTAACCATAACTCTGCTCTGCAGCTTTCATTCTCGTGAACTTGCACTCCCCTTCGGAGTTACACACCTTTCTCTTTTCCTTCCATGGGACCCTCTTGGCCATGATGCCACTCCAACCGGTGCTACAGTGCTTGCCCCAAGCGACACCACCCTTTTTGCGTAACCGCTAATCACATACTCTGGTTCTCATTGCAGGGGCTCTCAATCCCATGCACTCTCTCCACTCATCAAAATCACTGCCTCAGCTAAACAAGATCACTAACCTGGGGCCAGACCTTCCAATGCAATCATACTGCAACATACACGATCCGCAATCTCCAACTAATCCAGCAATACCAACAGAGTCTCCAGCATGACTGGACCGACTCTCATAACACATACTAGCCACTCGAGGCTATATCTCTGTGGGTCCGTACACCCAAACTCTGCGAACCCTCAGGTTCTAACTCTGGGAACCTTCCGGTTCCAGCTCTAGAAACATGCACAACATAATCCCGTGGGATTAATGCGGTACAACCCATCACGTACATCAAGAATACAAATACTCTGATCGCATAACCCCGGTTACTTACTCAACTTGATCCCGGCCTTCTCTCAGGCCTCCACAATCAAATCCCCTAGGTCTGTATCCCGCACCGCGTACCCGACACTCGCTCTCGTCGGCCTATACTCTGAGCTAACAACCACTGCTGAATCCCAACAGCTAAGCATCCTCACATGCTCATCGATCTCTCGGAGAATTCTCCAGTTCTCCCCCACTAAAGCACTGACTAACTGCCACCGATCGTCATTAACGACCTTTCAGAACAATCCTGCTCAAAGAGAACATTTACCCACTGACTGCTCCCCACAAGCATAAGCAACCCTCAGCAAAACACATCTCCTCCCTGATCAATCCACTCAAAAGAATCCGGTCTTTCAATTGTCCACTCTACGACTGCAGATGCTACCCGACATTCAACCCAGTGCCGCATCTCCACTAACAACCCTCACGAACGATAACCAACGGAATTCCCAACAATAACCCGTAACCAAACCCACAACCTTCCAAAGGATGAATACCACATCGAAAACCGCACAAGGCTAACGGTAAAAACACCAAACTATAACCATACCAAACCATCCGGGAACAACGAATGCCAAAGCGAAAACCTGAAGCACCAATCCATAACCATGCCAAACCCGCGAAACAACGAACACCGCATCGAAATCCACACAAGATACCAGCACAAACAATACGCCACAATCAACGCAAGGCAATCAAGACACCAAGAGAGCATCATACCCGCAGCTGCCTCCGGCACTGCTCCGTCTCCCTCTGCCGCAAGCTAATAAGCACGACCCTGAGCCCTTGGGGCTCCGCTCCATCCTGTCCTCCTCCTGAACTCCTCAAGGTAGCCGGTGCTAGAGCCTGCACCAGTCCTGCAGAAAGCTGTGGACAGTTGACCCTCAAATGTCCAACCTGCCGACACTGATAACAAATCCTCAAATCCCGAATTGGCACTGACTGCCGACAACCCCGTGCACTGTGCCCCTCCTTTCCACACTTGCGGCATGCACCACCAGACCAGCAAGCTCTGGTGTAACCCTTCCCACACTTCCCACAAGTGTGGCCGCTCCGATCCCCCATTCTAACGTCTACGGTCCTGGACCGTTTCGGCGCCGACTGCGACTGCATCGGGGCCCGCCTCAGCTCACGCGACTGCAACTCAACCTCTAACTCACGCCACATGACGGCCTCCTGCAACTCCAACAAGGTCTCACACCTCTGCGCAGACACGAACTGTCTGATATCCCTCTTGAGCATACTCAGATATCAGGACATCTGAGCCTGCTCTGAAGCGAACTCAGGGCAAAACATCGCCCTCTCAATAAACATCTTGCTGATCTTAGTGACCGACTCCGAATCCTGCTTCAGCTCAAGGAACTCCCGAGCAAATCTCTCCCTATCATCTCGCGGAACATAGCGAGTACTGAACATCTCTCTAACTGATCCCCTAAAACCGCAGCCCTCTGCGCGTCGGAATATGACCCCATGGTCAATCTCCACCAATAGGTCCAGAGTACACCCCGCCCTCTGATCAGCATGGCATAAGCTCGTGGAGAAACACCCCTCCACGTCTGATAACCATCTCATAGCAGCAATCGGGTCCTGAACTCCATCGAATGTGGGAGGCTTCGTATAATAGAAGTCCTGATACTGAAAACCCCGACTAGCTCCTCTCTTTGCCGTTGCTACAGCCGCTGTAGCCGCCGCGGCAACCGTCTCTGCGAGAGCCGCATATCGCTCATCGAAATACTCAATCATGGCGGTCTTGATCGACCCAAACAACTCCGACAACTCAGCCCGGAGCAATGCAGCAACCCCATCACGCAGGATCTCACGAATCCTCGCATCCCGCTCGCTCGTGCTCGTCCGATCGATAACCTTCGACGGCACTGATCCACCCGGAACTCGCTCTCCAGCTCCCGATCCTGATCCGGATCCACTATCATCATGCCTCTAGATCTCCATAATGAAGACACCCTACCAATCTCAGACACTTCCCAAAATCCTGGGATCCAACTCTCGCAACCCTACCCTAGAGACCATGGTTTCCCTGATACACGTATGGGTCCTGTGCTTTCAGTAGTACGGGCCCATACTACCTTCCACACCTACC
The DNA here is from genome assembly GCF_051521515.1 of Lactuca serriola. Taxonomy (NCBI): domain Eukaryota; kingdom Viridiplantae; phylum Streptophyta; class Magnoliopsida; order Asterales; family Asteraceae; genus Lactuca; species Lactuca serriola. The sequence goes on along the minus strand of NC_136410.1, from coordinate 227,631,232 downwards.
CATATTTGTATGAAGTACTACCACAATACCCTAGGGAACATGCATAACAACTATCAACCCTCACCACTAGAGGAACACAGAGAACATCCCATAAGGGACCCTAGGCCACAGGCATCACATATCAGGCAACATTATCATGAATTCCTGAAGATCCCTAGCCTAACTCTAGCATGCTGTTCTATCAAGCTCAAATAAACAATATCATGCATGGTATCTTGGGGTTATTTACTGGCTCCGGCTGATCGTACCTCCGCGTCCTCCTTTTACCAAATTTGAAAACCATTTTAATTTCTCATTTTAAAATGCTCCTCGATTTGAGACTGGAGTCACACGAATGTTTCCCCAATTCACTCAAACCAAGGCTCTGATACCAACTGGTAACGTCTAAAATTTCAAAACAATTAAAACTTTTCAAAATCACCCATTTTATTAACATTGTTGCAAAAAGGTTTTCAATACATTATTAAACAGAGTAATTTCCCAGGTTCATATCATAAAACACCAACGCGTGGGACGGTACGATCACACCTTTGCCTTGCCACAGACTCTTGAGAACCTGAAACATAAAACCACAACTGTAAGCCCGAAAGCTTAGTGAGATACCCCCAGAATACCAACCACATATGCGCCTTTCCAGGCCCTGACCTTCCGGTCCATCCCACAACATAATCGCCTTCCGGCCCATAACATATCGCCTTCCGGCCCATAAGCATAAATTGCATATATAACATAACAAATAATCATATAGCAGTTCATAGACAACAATCGATCAACAGATCACATATCATAGCATTACTCTAAACAAGATACCGGTCTGGCCGGTCACTAGCATAACATTACCCTATGAATTAGTCAACATACTAAATGCATACATATGCCTTTCCAGGCCATGACCTTCCGGTCCACATAGTAATGCCTTCCGGCCCATAACATGTATTGCCTTCCGGCCCGTAACATATAACAACTGACAACTGCCCAGATTTCCATCCGATAAAAGGGTTGGCATTGGTGCCATAAACCCTAGCGATATAGTGAGGATAACTCACCTCGAAACTGCCGACTGAACAGATAGCTCAAGCTGCTCCGATCACTGATACGATCTCTACCTCTGGACAGTCACCAATGCACTGAACTCAAACAATAACAACAATTACCAAAATACCCCTGGGACCACTGGTAAATCCTTGGTCAAAGACAAGGTCAAAGTCAACCCCTGACTGACCCTACTCGCCGAGTCAACCCTATGACTCGCCGAGTCCCCATACTCAGAACTTCACTCAACCCGCGACCTAACTCGCCGAGTCACCCCAAGACTCGCCGAGTTCAACGACTCTGAGTCCACTCGCCCTTAACTCACCGATTCCTTAAGACACCCTTTCTACACGTCGAGTATCCCCTTTTTACTCAACGAGTTCCTCCTGGAAGAATCGCGGGGCCACCCCGACTCAACTCGCCGAGTCTGAAGAACAACTCGACGAGTCCTAGTAAATCTTCAAGCTACTCGCCGAGTCTGTTCATCGGACTTGGCGAGTCCATGCCATGCAACCGCTCAAACTGCTTTGTAATGGCAGAACTGCTCCGACCATTCATAGGCCTGGCCTTCCTAGACTGGTCCATCACGTAAGGTCCTCATTTTGGTGCTCATGATACACCCCATGATTCATAATTCACATTTTGACCTAAGGCATAAGGATTCCAATCCAAAGCCTTCATCAATTCCCGAAATGCACAGGCATGGGACATTCTGGACCTCCAAAGGTCCTAATACAGAGTCACAATCGTTTGGGGAACTAGGGTAGCATTCAATCTAATCACAAAAGGGTTCCACAAACCCTAATTCCATAAACACATCAACATTGCAGAGCATAATTCGAATTCTTACCTGAATAATGTGCCCTCTGTGTCCCCAAATCCTCAGAACGTGACTCCCTTGCTGTTCCTTTAGCCAAGCCCTTCTCTTCCTTGCACATCAACTCTTCCAAGATCAACAATGGCCCTTAAACTTTGCTCCAGATGCACCCAATCGATTTAGGGTTCTTCTCAGAAGGCTAAAATGAACAATGACGGCCAATAAGTGCCTCTGATACGTCCCAAACCTGAACGATTAGGGTTTTCGCCAAACAGCGCAGACTAGCCGAGTCCAAATCTGGACTCGTCGAGTCCAGTCGCGAACCCGCGACCAGGTCTGCGATCCTACTCGGCGAGTCTAGGCTCCAACTCGCCGAGTCCCCTCTTAAAACACCCCAAAAACATAATTACTACAATACTTGGAATTCCGGGTTGTTACAAATGTTCTGCATGTGCTAGCTGTAATGTGTGTTCTCTCTCTATCTAGCATGTATAGTAATGTACGGTGTGTACTAGTTGTATTGTGTTCTCTCTCTCTCTCTCTCTCTCTATTTAGTAAGTATTGACTAATGAATGAACTGACTCATTGTATGTTTCATTGTTCTAGTAATAGCTTTAGTATCTTCCTAAACTACCCTTATGGTAGTTTACTAGTAATGTATGATCATGTTTGTATACCCTTGCTACCCAAAAGTATAGAACTGATTGAAGGAACTTTTATGAATATGTATGTATACATGATATACAACACATATTTAAACGACCTTCGGACGGATAACCGATGCCCTAAAGCCACATCCAAACAAGGAAAAGGAATTAAAGCGAGCTGGCCTTCCTAAGTCTTTTAAACATTACTTATATAACTATACATACATAGACATGTATTTGACAATATATAAGTATGAAAGAGTTTAAGTAAAAGTATTTGACAAGTAAAATCGTTTGTAAAACAGTTTGAAGTAAAGAAGTTTGGTAACACAGTTTGAAAAGAGAGAAAACAACTTGTTTGGAAGCTATTAATCACATGTGATTGATATAATAACTATAAGTATTCAACTTCTATCCCCCCCCCCATTAAAGCATTTAAAAACATTAAAAGGTTAATTTAAGGGGGTATGAACTGACTTGTAGTGGGTGGTTTGGATGAACGGATTGTATAGGATGCTAAGTGTCAAGGGAAGACTTGAACACACACGCGGATCCTATTTAACATATATGATACACATATGAATATAATTAGTGTTTAAAACAACTAATTATTGGATTGGGACCACCTTAGAGACTATTAAACACTTATATTGAAGTGTTACAACCATAAGTGATTGTACATAAGGGGTATTTGGCTACACAAGGGAGTGTATGGTCAATACACACACTATAAGTGTGTGCGCGGTCAGGGTGTGCGGCCAGGACGCGTGTGCGGCCAGTGTGTGTGCGCGGCCGTACGCATAGTGTTGTTGGTGTTCTTGGCTAAAGATGCTACCTTTTATGAAGATCCTTAAGGAGATTTGTATGATACTTGATAGGATTTTGGGTCCTAGCTTTGTAGAAGTTTAGAAAGTGTTCCAAATGGCTAAGTGTTCTATATATAGGGAGACCTTGCGGTTGGGATGGGTGTGTGGCCGCACACTCTTGTGTGCGGCCGCACACACCTTGTGTTGGTGTGATTGGCTCAAATGCTAGGTGATACACCCACAATACTTACCCCACGACTCCTACCCTGCTTATACTACGCTTTAAACACTCTATTTGTCTCCAAACAGTGCTAGAAAATAGCGAAGAAATGAGTTTAACTTTGATAAGAAATGAAGAATGTAAGCTACAAATTTTCGGGTTGTCACACGTTGTAGAAGCTTCGGTCCCCATTGTATGGAGAGGGTTGACCCTGTTCGATGCTCCACCTATTTAGATTCATTGCCTACAGAGGTGTTAGGACGTGAAATCTTGGTCGAGGATTAGAATTTTGGATCGGAGTCACTAAGGGTAGGTCATTGGCTCCGTAGTCGACGTCCCCAATTTCCTCTGGATCCACTTCCGGATCATTCTCAATCCATCCTCTATTGCCTTGGTTCGGGTAGTAAGGGTCCCTTGGTAGATGGAATCTTGCCATTGTGTCTGCGCGAGAACATGGATATGACAATTGTCTAGAAATTAGAACATGTAAATCTGAACATGTAGGTTAAACTATTGCATTTATGAAACACTCCTATAGTATCCTAAATGTTATGTTTGATTCTAAAGTTTATATGTTTGGTAAGTTTTAGACTTGTTGTCCATTGCACCTATTCCCTGGTATACGTTGGTCGGCTCTCAGATAAATATAGTTGATCAGGCTATATCCATCCCAGTTCAGATCACATGTTCCAAGGCATACCTGTGGTGCACAACTTATCTACAATAATTCTATATTGTATTATTACAAACTTGCTCTATATTGTATGCATGAATACTTTTATAAAATTTATTCGAAAAGTATTTCTCTAAGTCAGAGTGTTTTTTCCCAGTTGTACTTATAGTTGTATGTCATAAATGGTTTGACATACTTAGTTCACTATAACCAATGCTCTGATACCAATCTGTCACACCCCCAAATTAGAAGGCGGAAACATTTGGGGGCAGAGGACATCATGTACAATATCATAACAATTGAATAGTAAAGAAAGTACACACAACCATCATATACAAAATTGAAAAGGTTACATGAGTGTCAATGTTACATGTTTGCAAAAATCAAATACAATATGATGTCCAAAATACTTTATCAACGCCTGAGCATCAATCTTCAAAAGCAGTTGCTAACCTGGTTTAGCGATTCCTTGAGAATACAAGTTATTTCAAAGAAAAAGTGTCAACGTTTAAGTTGGTGAGTTCATAAGTAGTTTATGTGAGTAAATGAGTGCCATTTGAAAGTTCGCGTTCTTTTTCAGAAAATCTGATATTTTCTTAAGAATAGTGTTATGAATCATTGTTGTACCAAATGGATGTATTCGAACTAGGAAAATCCTATATTTTCCTAAAAGTGAGAAGTAGTCTTATATGAACCAAGACAAAAAATGTAAGTAAATATGCCATACTTATAATGAATGTGTATAGTTTTATCAGTAAATAAAACTATAAGAAGCTTGGAAATCATATGTAAAAGCACCTGTAATATTACTTTTCCCGTATAAATGAACACCATAATAATTGTCTATCATGTGAGTTTTCATAACCATACTAAGATAAATTTGTCGGCAACAACGTTCTTCAGGCGTCGAGGTGTTATGATAATTGTCACCCCTTGGACTGTAGCTAATAGTCAGGATGCGGGATTATCAATCCCGTATCGATCTATACACTCGTATCACGTTCTCCGGGTGGAGATTCTGGTTATAAAGCAGGAACTTCTAGTGGTACCTCGAAAGGTATAGGGTAGACGAATGACTCACATATTCTCAACTAAGTCACATATTTCGAAATGAATAATGTATGATGAAATGGTTACCCGTGTTTATGATATATTATACAAACATATAAATGAGACATAGTTTGATATATATATATATATATATATATATATATATACATACATACATGTTTTATTCCAAAAGGGAAAAATGGTATCGTAAGATGTTTTGCATGCTAATGTTTTCGTATGATAGTTATAAATCACATGTGAATGATTATATAATCAAAAGTATAGTGAAAGATTGAGGTTTTCGCCTGATTTTAGTTGTGTGATTAGTTGTATCACCCCCCCCCCCAAAAAAAAAGTGTTTTAAAAGGAATTTAAAGGCATTTAAAGTGTGGTTGTAGGGCTATGAACTAACTTGGTGAAAATGACGGTTTGATGAAGACGATGATTAATTTGGGCAGCACTTCGACTGGAAAGAGGCAAGTTTCTCTGGAACTTTGGGACTTCGGACCTTCGTCGGAGTTTGGATATGAAACTGGAACGTTGGGGTAGTCACGAGAGGGAAAAATATGAAATTTGGGAGAAGGAGTGGTGAATTAGCATCCAAAACCTGTAGGTCTCGCATGCTTTTTATAGGAAGGCTGCCAGGCTTCGTACGCTGGGCGTAACCTGAAGTACGCAGGTCGTACTTGCATATGTGGGGCATACGTCAAGCATGACGCGTTCATCCGACGCCAGTATTCAGACGGGTCAGGGGGTAGAGGCATAGGGGAGACGTGGCCGATCCATGGCCTTGTACCGGGTACGTTGGGCGTACCTTCGTACGTGGGGCGTACTTCACCTCGGTTTGTGTGCCTCACACTTCTAAATTACGTAACATTCGCATACGAGTTCTGTTTTTGACGTTCTTTATATCCATGCGTTGGTGATAATATACTCTACAACTTTCATTTAGACTTCATCAGCAAATTTTGAATTTTTTTTAATTATATAATTTTAACAGGCCGAGACTGGAAAAGTCCGTTAAAAATCCATAACTTCTTCATCCGACAACCGTTTTCGCCGAACATTTTACCGTTACACTACTATTCTCGAGATCTTCGATTCTTGTTTATATTGCATCGCCTACAAATCACTCGATTACCGATTCAAGTTTTTTTTCTTGTCTACTTCTATTCCGAAACTTAGAAAAATCATAACTTCTTCATACGAAGTCAGATTTGGACGTTCTTTTTATGTACGCTCTCAGTTTAACATAATCTACGACTTTCAATTTGATACATAAGGCTAAAATGCATTTTTATTAAAATTTCACTTTTTACACTTAATAGTGTTTTACCGGTTTTTACACGGATCTTTGATTGGTCATAAGTTCTTCGTTATAACTCAGATTTTAGTTTTCTTTATATTTCTGAAAATCTTGTTAAGATATCTATCACTTGGTACATCTAAATCGAGGTTTCTGAAAATTTCATTGTTGAGAGTATTTTATTATCTCAAAATAGCTTATATAAATTGACCTTGAGTCATTATATTGACTTGAAATATCAGGTTGTTACAGTCCAGATGATTGTAAAGTATAATTTGCAGCATGTACTTTCGCTGATGCAACATTGACATGGTGGAATAGCCATGCAAATACAATGGGAATTAATACTGCAAAATTCCATGAAATGGGAGAAGTTGAAGATGATGCTAGTAGAGGAGTATTTTCCTAGAGAGGAAGTGCGGAATCTAGAACAAGAGCTATGGAACCTAACAATGAAGGGTTCCAAGATAAATGCTTATACTGCTAGATTCAGCGACCTTGCAGAAATGTGTACAGCTCTTGTAACCCCCGAATATAAGAAGATTGAGCGATATCTCTGGGGTCTAGCATTACAAATCAAGGGAATGGTGATTGCATCAAATCCTACAACATATGACAGTACAAAGCGCATAGCTCATCAGCTAAGCAACACAAAAATCCAAGTGGGATTTATAGCTGAGTCTCCCGAATCTGGAACGAACAAGCGCAAATTTAATGGGAAGAATCCAAGACAATCATCTGAGAAGAGACATGATGTGGCAACTCATTATGCAGCCACAACAACAATACCCATACAACAAACGGATGTAGTGTCGCAATTCAGTGATCCAAACTAGTGATCAAAACAAATACGGACAAGAAATGAGTAGAAGAAGAGATTTATCAAGCAATGCACACGTTTATAAGCAAAAATATTTGGTACACCTTGAGCACACATACAATGACCGTAAACACTTCTGATATGTCACCCTACTCTGACAGACTCTGACACTATTTATAGGAACAGACTCGTCGTGAATGGGGTTCACGGCCGAACACGCGCTCACGGCTGTGAACACCAACACAACCGCAAACAAAACCTAAATGTACAATACAAGACCAAGACCCTATTAAGACTTATAAAAATAGTTGCCTAGCCCAAACCACTAATTTAAGACCTATAAATCTCCCCCATGGTTTGTGGCTAGCATGAGCTCAGTCTTCTCTTATATTGGCTTCTCTAGCAACATCACATCTGATCTTCCCATAGCCCCCATCCAAAGCCTCTTGTCAATGATCTTCGCAATCATTCCTGTGAACTCCTTAGCAGCTTCCTCCATAATCTCTGACTTGTAGAGAATTTGATGTGTAGCTAAGGTGTGTATATCTCACTCCCTGAACCTCAAGAGATCTTTAGCATCAACAAGGCGAAGAACGTTGTCGCTATTTGAGAACTTGATTACTGTTGTGGTTGTGACCTCATCGTAAGCCCAAAATTCTATACGCTCAAGATATCCTTCCTGAAAGTGAAGAGGAATAGGAATTTTGTTTAACATTTTTGTTGCAAGACACAACACAATCTTCATTGGCTCATCAGTTTGGGGATCGAGCACATCCTTGTCCTTTCTAATTAGAGATTTTGTAGTCTTCATTCCAATAAAATTTTCTTTGACCTGTTTTTAAGAAATTGTTGACCTGTGGTTCCTTAGAAGGATTATGAAACGGAGCTCGTGAGAGTTCTGTGAGGTCCACTCTCGTCCAAGAACAAAAGGCATAAATGTCTATGTAATATTCTGAGCGGCCTGAGTTCCTTTTCACCATCCACAAATTTTGATCATCTTGAAATCCCCACATCTTGATTCATGATCGATCACCAAATTTGTCGACAAACCTTTGCTTTTCATGGTCGGTTACAGTAACTTGAGGATGGTCTGTACTACAGTTCTCATCAGAGTTCCTCATGAAAAGCCATCCTTATTTCTTTTCAGCATTAACCTTCCTCTTAGCTTGCTTGATGGTTATTCGAGGGTTGCAATTGACAGGTTCTTTTCTTATCGATCGAAAATCCATGTGGTTCTTGGAGGTGGTTGATTCACATGGTTGTCATGTTGAGAAGGTTGGACAGGGACACTAGAAAAACCTTCAGTGGCTACAGGTTGTTCGACTTATGACTTGAACTTGTCGCCAAGTTCTTCAAAAAGTTTTTTCTTCAAGTCATAGTAGCATGTAGTCAATGCTCCAAGGTGAGTCTGGAGATCAGATATCTATTTTGACTTAGATTGGTTGTCTGCTTCAAGTTCCGAAACTCGAATGCCGAGCTTTCTAATCAAAACATATTTTTCAATGATAGTTTGCTTTAGAACTCCAATCTCGACCTTGAGCTCTAAATTGGATGGCTCCACTCCCTATGAGTTTCCTTCCTCTATTGATATACCTTTTCACGAGGAGGAAGGCTTGTTGCTTCTTGTGCAGCCAAGGCCCTTTCAAGCCTCACAGAGGTGATGTCGTGAGAAAGCCTTGGTTGGGAGGAACCTCCAGGAGCTGAAGAGCTCCCGGTTTAAAAAATGGTGCTTGGTCCTTCTTGTTTAGGAGCAACTGGAGTAGCAACTGGTGTTGTGATTGCAGGTTGTGTCGGCAAGGCCAGTTCCCGAACAAGTACTCCCAGCCTCGGATCATGTAATCTCGTATTCAACGGAGGCTGGGAGGTTTGAGTCATCAGAGGATCACTCACAGATGGCATAGAGGTTGGGATATCAACATTAAGGGGAGGAATCCTTGATGTTGCATCCATATCAATAGTAACATCGGCGATCTGTTCTGAGGCAGAAGACGTTGCTTCTTGAACATCTTCTATTACCCTTGTCTCCGTTTCCGGTTGTGCAACTTGATCAACACCGTTAAAGAAAGAGTCGAGGTCCCAATTTGTTGGGCAATAGTCATTCTCAAATTCGAAGGTCATATCAATATCATTTGGCCCAGACATGTCACCACCAAAAATTGAATTATCATCATCAAATCCCTCATCTTCACCATCATCATCACCATTATCACCCGCATGTTCACCTTCACTAAAATCACTCTACACCTCCACATTTATCATGTTATCATGTTCCTCTGCTATGATTGCAACAAAAGGAACTCTTTAAACTTCGTGCTCAGAGACAGTTACGACATCATCTTTAAATTCCATGTGGTCAGACGACTCGTTAGACTCAGATGAATCACTAAACTCTGCAAACACAGCATACTTCACCAAAGGGTATTTTCCTTCGAACATAAACTTACCCTTACGGTTCGGTTTCATTAAACTAAAGGTGTTTGACCCAAGAGATTTCATGTCTAGTGCTTCTCCTCCTTTTTTTCAATCTCCGAGTATCTGTAGTTGATGACCAACTGTAGGAACCTTGGGTACATAAGGAATTTATCTCTTTTCTTCCCTTCAACATTCCCAATCAATTCGTCCACGATGTACTTGGAAAATCTGAATTCAAGACCCACAGCAAGAGCGGTGATTGCGCCTGTGTTCAGTAGGGAAATTTCATCCGCCCCATATTTCCTTCCCGAGATACAGCTCTCGAAGACATGAGCTAGAAACCTCCAGTATGGTGGTAACAACTGTTGGATTAGGTGTCTAAGCCCATAACTATTATTGGTATGTATTCGACCCGAGAGTAGCATGGTCCATTTGGGTTGCATATCATCAGGACAATTTGTTAGGATGGACTTTTGAGAGAAGGTTATTTATGGTTTATTAATATATTATAAGTTATAATATATTAATATGAAATCATATGTTTTAATTAGTATTGATCAAGAATTAATTTGGAATTAATTTAGTGGTCAAAAGAGGCTAATTAAAACTATGGGGACTAATTATGGTAATTAGTTATATTGATATGTGTTGAGTTTTTGATCCATGTTGGAACAAGTTTATGTATGGATACATAAAGAGTTAGGCCACATGAACCATGGATCATAAAATCTATGGATACAGGTTTGGGTTATACCCATGACTATTAGAATTTAACACATATAAATAGATATGTTATGACCTAAAAACCGCCACCTTTAGTGTGTGTGCATGTTCTTGGAGTTCATGAAAGTTTTAGAGTGCATGGACATTCTCTCTCAAGTCCTACCTTTGTCCTTGATGTGTTGTGACTTCATTTGAGGATTCCACGCTATTAGGGCTAAGTTCTTAAGGCCAAATATATCAAGACCTCCAGCCACACAAAAAGGTATGTTACACTATCAAGTATTTTATGTAGTTTGTATGACAATTTCATGCTAGTTATAGGTTCAATACCTTGCAAACCATTTGCATGTATAATAAGTGAAAACATATATCCAAGGTATTTAGAGTTGTATGTGTACCATAAGATGTTGTATTATACCAAAACCCAACAGTGGTATCAGAGCCAAGGCTTGTTTTCATGTTATACTTGATGAAATGGTTGAAAAAACGAAAATTTTGGCTGTCTGGGCACAGGACTCGCCGAGTCCACTGATGGACTCGCCAATTCCATGAAGAAATTCATCCAACTCGTCGAGTTGGTTCATGCACTCGACGAGTTGGACCCCCTGACAGCATATTTTCGACTTTTAAGGCTGGAATTGGACTAGAAACATTACCCTAAGCTATTTTGGTCTTGTAAAACTATTTTTGATGTGGTAATGTTCATGCTAAACCAATTTCAAAGATAATTGTCAATACATTCATAGATCGGTGGGGCGTGTGTGGGTAACCGACACATCGATTAGGGGATAATATTAAGGGTACCAAGTGAATTTGCATGGTTATTCACACCTTGTTTTGTGATCCTTGGCATCCCAGTCATAAAATTTGAGAGGGCACACTCGAGATTGAAACATGCCATTGAAAAGTTCAATGAATCTCAAAAGATCTAGAAGTTTTAGATCCAATTAAAACCTGATAAATTATTGTTGGATAAGGTGTCTAAGTCCATAACTTATTTGGTATATACTTAACCCGACCCGACATGGTCCATTTGGGTTGCACTTCACCCAAACAATTTATGGATAATATTATGAGAATTGTATACTTATGTTTTATTAATATATTATAAGTTACAAGATATTAATATAAAGTCATGTTATTTAATCAGGTTTAATCTTAAATTAATTATGAATTAATTTAGTGATTAAAAGGAAGACTAATTAAATCATGGGCTATTATATTTATATGGTGTGGGCTAATACTCATTTGTTAATGGGCTAAGCTTATATGGAAGTCCATGGATGATCCATGGATCTTTTAACCCATGGATCCTTGGAAAGGAAAAGACATGGGTTATTAGGGTTTTACCCTAACCATGCACACTATATAAACAAGCTTATGTTGCATGAAATAGCACCCAGTCACAAAACTTGAAGGGCAAAATCGAGATTGAAACATGCCATTGAAAATTTCAATGAATCTCAAAAGAATCTATGAATTTCAAATCCAATTAAAACCTAATAATTCATTTCGTTTTTCATGGTGGAAATTGGTGAATCTTCATTCACCTACCTTTCAAATATGTTATTACTTAGATTACGACATCCCTCTTCTAAGTATAATATATTGTGATTGGATCCTAGCCTTAATATTACAATTGGGTGTCTTATTAAGGACTCTATATATCTAAACTAAACTTGTTTTCTTCGTTTCAGATGTCTTCCAACAACAATGCTTCGGGCTCTAACCCAACTAGCTCTTTCTCTCTCATGAATCTTTGTGGGAGAGTAATCTTTGATGGTTCCAAATTCATAGACTGGATTAGGAACATCAGGATGGTTACTCTTTTTGAGGACAAGGAATATGTCCTTGATAAGGAGTTAAAGGAGCTTGATGAGTCCACTGCTACTCCTGAGGAGATCGCTGAATTTAGGACGCATGAGAGGGATGCTACCAAGGTAGCATGCATCATGATGGCCACGATGACAACCGAGCTCCAAAAGTCCTCTGAGGACTTCTACCCTTTTGATATGTACCAAGACCTGATGGAAAGGTACCATTAGAGTGCTCGTCAGGAGCGGTATGAAATAATCTCCTCCATGATAACAACCCGCATGAAGGATGGTGAATCCATCACGGGCCACATGCAAAAGATGCAAAGGTATGTGGACCGTTTGCTCAAGCTGAATGTAAACTTCCCTGAGGAGTTGGCAATTGACATCATTTTGCACTGCTTACCTTCTTGTTATAACCAATTTCGTATGACATATCATATGAACAAGGCGGAAGTTACTCTTAGCAAACTTCAAGGACTCTTGAAGACCGCTAAAACCGGTCTTAAGTGTAAGTCGGTTGTTACCTCTACTACTCCTACTCCAACATCAACCCCTGTTTTGGCTATCGGGCAAGGCAAAGGGAAAAAGAGGAAGACCCCTTCGAAGGGTACCAAGGGAAAGTCTCTTGAAGGCTCCTCATCAAGGAAGACAAGTGGTTATATCACTCCTCTTGCCATCCAGGACAAGGGGCACTGTAATAGAAATTGCCCTAAGTACTTGTAGGATCTCAAGGATGGGAAAGTGAAACCCACCCACGCAGGTATTTACACTATATTGTCTAATAAGTCACCATATTCTAACTCGTGGGTGCTTGATACAAGATGTGGTATTCACATATGTTCAAATTTGCAGGGCCTAAGAAGAAGTGAGGATGTGGAGCACGGGAAGATAAACTTGATCATGGGGAATAGGAAGGCTTCACCTGTTTCCAAGATTGGAGTTTATACTTTCTTGCTGAATAATGGGTTAAAACTAGATTTGAATAAATGTGTGTACTCGTATGAAATGGGGAGAAATATTATTTCTTTTCATGGTTGTACAAAAAAGGTTTTACTTTTTCATTTGATAATGAATGTGGTGGTATTAATGCTTTCTTTAATAATATGTTTTATTTTAAAGCATTACCTTATGATGATGTGTATGAAACTGTGTCAGTTGTAGACAACTTAAGAAATAATGTATTGTATATTGATTCTACTACTATCCTAGATAAAGCATCATTGTGGCATTGTTGTCTTGGACATGTAAAAAAGAAACGCATATGCCAACTCCAAAAGGATGGAGTCATGGAATCATTCAACCTAAAATCGGATGATAGTTGTGAATCTTGTCTACTTGGAAAGATGACAAAATCACCCTTCACTGGTACTTGTGAATGGGTTGAGGGTTTGTTGGACCTAATAGATACTGACGTATGTGGACCATTCAAAACCGCCACAAGGGATGCTAATCAGTATTATGTGACTTTTATTGATGATTTTAGTAGATATGGTTATGTCTACTTAATCAAACATAAGTTAGAAACCTTTGAAAGGCTTAAAGAATTTAAACAGGAAGTAGAAAATGAATTGGGCTGGAGAACTAAGATACTTCGATCCGATCGAGGTGGTGATTATCTTAGTACCGAATTCCTTGACTATCTTAAGGAGTATGGGATTGTCTCACAATTGACACCTCCCAGGACACCACAACTGAATGGTGTAGCTGAGAGGCGTAATCAAACTTTTTAGACATGGTTGAATATATGATGAGTCGAGCTTCTCTACCAATATGTTTTTGGGGGTATGCCTTAGATATTGCCGCCCATATCCTTAATCTAGTCCCTACAAAGAAGGTTACCAAAACATCTCATGAGATGTGGACTGGGAAGGTTCCCAATTTGAACCACATCAAGATTTGGGGTTGCGATGAAACAGCTCAAATTTTCAAATAAAATTTTCATTTAAAACAAAACATCATTATTCGACAAAAGAGTTTATTCCAAGTTTATTGCAAAAGTATAAATAATAAATCTCCAGGATCTTCAACAATGGCAGTGTGTACGCGTCACGCCGGCGCCTTTCCACGGTCATCACTAGTACCTGAAAAACATAAACACAACTAGTAAGCATAAATGCTTAGTGAGTTCCCCAGTATACGACTTACCCACATACGCCTTCCGGCCCGGACCTTTCGGTCCACGTAACATTGCCTTCCGGCCCGTAACATAATCGCCTTCCGGCCCATAACATATCGCCTTCCGGCCCGTGTTAAATTGCCTTCCGGCCCATAGTATTTTGCCTTCCGGCCCATAATAGTATAAAGCATAACACATGTAACATAACGCACATAACACATAAGTCATACATCATACCGTTCTTTCTATCACATAAAGTCTCGCCTTCCGGCCCGTATAAGCATACATCACATATAAGCATACATCACATACAAAGCATCTACCTCTCTAGACATAGCATAAATATAACACATACGACCTTCCGGTCTCACAGTCAAACCCTTCCGGGTGAAGTATAGTGAGAAGACTCACCTCGTAGTATGCAAGCTATAAAACCTTTGAGCTACTCGCACTCGATCCGCTAATCCGCAGGTTCCCTATAATACCACATACCTTTATTAATGATCTTATCAAACAAGACAATTGACCCTACTAAGTTACATACAGGTCAACGGTCAATCTTGACCGGACTCGTCGAGTGAAAAGGGCAACTCGGCGAGTATAGACACCCCGACTCCACTCGCCGAGTCTAAAGGACGACTCGACGAGTTCTAGTAGATCTTCAAGCTACTCGCCGAGTCTGAAGAACAACTCGGCGAGTCCTCGCCATGCAGTCAATCCGCTGCCTCCTGTATTTCGCATGATTTCGAAGTATATAGATATGGGGCTTCCTGGACTTTCATATATACTATTACAGGGGTTTTTAAACTCTTGAAACAACACTATAATCTAACAATTTCTTAAATGGGTTTCCTAAACCCCAAATTCGCATACAACGTAAAAGCTACAGATTATGATCCGAAGATTACCTGGAAACGTGTTCCCTGTGTCCCCAACCTCCAGTACTCGACTCCTTGGACTTCCTTTGATCACCACCTTGCCTCTCCTTGTCTAACAATCTCTTCAACCTTCCTCTAGCCCTCACTCTCGCTCCAGATGCCCACAAACTCCCAAGGTATCTTCAATCGGCCAAAAGACGCGACATGACGGCCATAAGATCATTATATACGATTCAGAATCGAAACGGCTAGGGTTCAGCTGAACAGCGTCGACTCGCCGAGTCCCTTATTGGACTCGTCGAGTCCAGTCGCGCATCTGCGACCAAGACCATGGCCCTACTCGGCGAGTCGTGCACCAACTCGCCGAGTCCCCTCCTAAATGTGCCCCAAAAATAATTTAAAGAAATACCTGAAATTCCGGGCTGTTACATGCGAGAATTTCGTCAGACGTGAGACTCATGATAAGCTCAAACCCCGAAGTGAAAGGTGTATTTTCATTGGCTACCCACATAAATCCTTCGGTTACCTCTTCTACAGACCCAGTGAGAATGTGTTCTTTGTAGCAAGAAGAGCGGTCTTTCGTGAGAGAGAATTTATAAGCCAAGGAGACAGTGGGAGGCAAATTGACCTTGAACAAATTCAAGAATCAATTGGTGAAGGAACCTCAGACACTAGCAATCAACTTGAGGAGGAAACTCCTATTGAGCCAGCTGATGAGTCTGTACCTCTGAGGCGTTCTACACGGGTTAGGAACACACTTGAGTTTTATTATGGTTTTCATATTACTACGGAAGGTGATACATTTATCAGTGATAATACACTGGTAAATTTGGATGAACCTAGTAGTGTAAAGGAAGCCATGGCAGGCTCGAAGGCTGCTAAATGGAAGGAGGCTATGGAAAGCGAGATACAGTCCATGTATGACAATCAAGTTTGGAACTTGGTTGACAATGTACCAGGCCATAAGACTGTCAGGTGCAAATGGATCTTCAAGAAGAAGACCGAAATGGAAGATAAAGTGCACACTTATAAGGCTCGACTGGTTGCGAAGGGTTTTACTTAGACTCAGGGTATTGATTATGATGAAACCTTCTCACCAGTAGCAAAGATTAAGTCTATTAGGGTTATGCTGGCCATTGCTGCATTTCATGATTATGAAATATGGTAAATGGATGTCAAAACCGCTTTTCTTAATGGAAAGTTGACAGAGGATGTGTACATGAATCAGCCAGAGGGTTTTGTCAGTACAGAGTACCCTAATAGAGTGTGCAAGCTTGAGAAATCCATTTATGGATTGAAACAAGCATCTCGAAGCTGGAATCTTTGTTTCTATGAAAAGGTCAAAGAGTTTGGCTTCTCGAGAAGTGAAGATGAGTCCTGCGTGTATGTCAGAGCTAGTGGGAGTATAGTTAGCTTCTTGGTACTATAAGTGGATGACATACTACTTATAGGAAATGACATCCCAACCTTGCAGGAGGTTATGTCCTGGCTTGGGAGGCTGCCTATATCCTAGGGATAAGAATATTAAGAGAAAGGAGTAAAAGACTAATTGGACTTAGTCTGAGTACCTACTTGGATAAGGTGTTGAAAAGATTCAACATGCGGAATTCCAAGAAAGGAGATTTACCGATCCAAAGCAATGCCAAGCTGAGTAACACTCAGAGTCCGAGTACAAAGGCTGAGATAGTTGAGATGACTCAATTACCGTATGCTTCCGATGTTGGCTCGATCATGTATGCTATGACTTGTACCCGACCTGATGTGGCCTTTTCTTTGAGCATGGTCAGCAGATATCAAGGGAACCCTGACAAGTCTCATTAAACCGCGGTAAAGAACATTCTCAAGTACCTGCAGAGGACTAAGTATTGGATCCTTACCCTTGGTGGAAGTGATGACTTGAGAGTATTAGGGTATAGTGATGCTAGTTTTCAGACTGATAGGGATAACTTTCGCTCTCAGTCGGGCTGGGTCTTTACCTTAAATGGAGGGGAAATCTCTTGGAAGAGTTCCAAGCAGGAGACGGTGGCTGATTCGAATTGTAAAACAGAGTACATAGCAGCAAGTGAAGCAACGAAGGAGGCAATATGGTTGAAGAACTTCATTAGAGACCTTGTATTTGTACTAGCTATTAAGGAGCCTATGGAGATTTTCTGTGACAGCAATAGTGTGGTTGCCTTAGCCAAGGAACCAAGACATCATGGCAGATCTGGACACATTGACCGAAAATATCACTTCATAAGACACAAGACAGAAGAAGGACTCCTCGTGGCAAAGAGGGTATCGTCAGATGAGAACCCTGCAGATCCCTTTACGAAGGGACTGATGAGGGTTAAGCATTTGCAGCATCTGAGGCGCATCAGGTATAGGGACGATATTAGTTTTATAGATTAGATAGCCTTTTCTGAAACTTGTAAAATGTAATAGACATTTGATTATGAAAAAAATTTGTGATTTATTTATGAGTAAAGAGTTTCTATAATTTTCAATTATTTACTATTGTTTTAGTTATGCATGTTTTGACTTCCAGAATAATTAATTTATTCAAACCTCCACAATCAGTCATACGTCGGAAGTAGGTATGAATCAAGATTCCCATGAATTGGGTTTGTAGATTGCTAAAGTTGTTTAGACATAGCAATGGTTGCTACAACATTCATAAGTAGTCGTAAGTTATGAGTATTGGAATAAACCCACGCTTACTTGTATTACTTCATGGAATTTATATCGACTGATCGTGAGATGATAATATCATATAAATCCTCAAAACTAGAGATATGAGTTGTTACCTATGAGTTGGTTGTGCATTGATTGCACATAAACGCATCAGTAACTTCATCTTACAAATCGTGCCTTTGTGTGCAATTCAACAAGTAGTAGAACGAGAATATGAGTCAAAGTTTATATGTTCCTTCTAGAAATAGAAGCAATATCTAGGCCCATCGATGATTTTGTGTTGACCCATGTACCGGGCCCAGTCAGAACTAAGTTGATGTGTTCAATTAAGTTCTTTGTCAAACAAATCGGTAATCGGGAAACAACTTCCAGACAATAAGCAAGACATTGTTCCATGTGTTTGTCCGGCTGATATCATGAGAACAGAAGATTATATCATCACATATCTAAAATGGTGCTTCATAGTTAAATAGAGTTTTCGAGAGCTACAATTGCCGGTTGGTTCTTGACGTAATATAGGCAAATACAGTTATTAGACTTATCCAAGTGGGAGTCTGTTGGATAAGGTGTCTAAGTCCATAACTTATTTGGTATATACTTGACCCGACCCGGCATGGTCCATTTGGGTTGCACTTTACGCAAACAATTTATGGATAATATTATGAGAACTGTATACTTAAGTTTTATTAATATATTATAAGTTATAATATATTAATACAAAGTCATGTTATTTAATTAGTTTTAATCTTAAATTAATCATGAATTAATTTAGTGATTAAAAGGAAGACTACTTAAATCATGGGCTATTATATTTTTATGGTGTAGGCTAATACTCATTTGCTAATGGGCTAAGCTTATATGGAAGTCCATGGATGATCCATGGATCTTTTAACCCATGGATCCTTGGAAAGGAAAAGACATGGTTTATTAGGGTTTTACCCTAACCATGCACACTATATAAACAAGCTTATGTTGCATGAAATAGCACCCTAGTGTGTGTAAGGTGTGGCCGGTTTCTAAGAGTGTGTATACTCTCTCATAATGTTTTCCGAGTTTGTGGTGATTTGTGATTTCCATTTGAGGCATTCACATTATTGGTACTTGGCTCTCAAACTCCAAGGAATCAGCACTCATAAAAAAGGTATGTAATTCATCTAGATCCAAGGTTTATTAGGGTTGCATGTACACTTAGGAAGTGTTAGAATGCTCAAAACTCCAACAATTATTTCGTTTTTCATGGCGGAAATTGGTGAATTGTCATTCGCCTACCTTCAAATATCTTATTGCTTGGATTACGACATCCCTCTTCCAAGTTATAAAATATTGTGTTGGGTCCCAGCCTTAATATTTTATATTGGGTGTTATATTAAAGATTTAAAAATCAACTAACTTGAATATCTCCCCTTGTAGATGTCTAGTTTAGACATCTATGATCTTCCCAAATCTCTTGGAATTTCACTTCCTCCACCCCATCCAATTATTCTCCCTAACCCACATGTTCAAGGTCACTCAAGCCCTATTGGCAAGCAAAATCTTTGTCTGATAACATCTTGGAGATGAAGTCACATATTAACAAGACGAGAGAGTTGGGTGTCAAAGTCTTGAGAAAGTTGGATGTTCAATCACTTTCTAAGTCACATAGTGAGTTCTTTTGGGACTACTATGTGCCAGACCATGACTTGACCCTTACTGAACTTACCTATTTGCTTGGTCCTGCTAAGTCAGTAATGATTTTGAGCACTGGTGAAGCAAATTTGAATGGAATATTGACTTCCCAAACTTTCATGGACATTGACAATGGTAACATTAAAAATACATAAAAGCTTTCTCTTCCTAATGGAAAGGGATCCACCATAGTCAACTCGGTTGACCAAATGGTAAAGAGAAAGGCTAGGTATGAGATAGACTCGTGTACCATTCCCAAAGAGTTCATATGTTTCTGTTGCCAAAGGAAGGGGCATTGGTTGCAAAGCTGCCTATTTACCTGAAAGATCATAAGGATGGTAAAGTAAAAAAGGTTTGACTCTACTTCGGGTAAAATCCACTATCTAACTCTATTAAGTTCCTATTCCGAGATTCTTATTACATGATGTGACTGGGTCACATGTTGATGTTTTAAGAGTCAAAGAAAAGAGAGGAATCTTAAAGAAAGTATAAGATGATTCTGATTGCGAAGATGGATTTTGATCGCATGATTCGGTGATCAGAATTTTGAGCTGTTACTTAAGAGTTGTGACAGATTCTTAAGAATAGATAACAACAAGGTTTTCATATGGATTGTAAGAATAAGTTTTTCCACAAAGTTTTAAAATAAAAGAAAAGGGTTTTGATTTTATTTATTTTAAAATATCCATACAGTGGCATTTATGAAAAACTGTTGTTTATATGATTCCATTGACAACAATACTGGTAAGTGGTTTTGATTCCTTCATTGTGGTAGTGTCTAAATTTACCAAATAAGGAAAGATTCTCATCACCCAAGTTTCAATTGGACCGAAACTTGGAATCATGCAAGTTGTATAGTATGATGAATGAGAATTCTTAGCTTTGAAAAATTAAGACTAAGTCCTTGGTCACATGTATATATGAGTCAAGTGAAGGACAAAGGGATTGGCTACACTAGGGTGTATGCTGATCAGGTCCACAACAAAGACTATTCGTCATGATTTACTAAAGTTTAGTAAATATGAAGAATCAAATTAGGCATAAAGATAAAAGTTTCTCAAATCTAAAAAGATGGGAGAGTACTTTAATATCATGTTTTATGATCATCTTAATGATTAAGATACCATATCACAATTGATCCTCTAAGGACATCTTAGTGGATTCTTATGGCGAAGAAGAGGAGTCATGAATTGTTGGAATGGTTAAATCAAGAAGATGAGTCATATTTCATTCCCAAAAACAAAGTCTTATAGTCATACTCCAAGATTGTAACTTGAGTGACACATCTTAAAAAAGGTTTATTAACACTAGTCAAATGTAAGAGTAAAATGTTTTCTACACTTGTATATTTGAAATTGGTAAGTTGTGATGTTTTTGATAAAACAGAGACCAACTTAGGCCAATTGCATGAAGTGTTAGTCTTGATAAGAATCCGCACTATCCCTTGAGTATTTGTTTTGTCAAGGAATAGTTCTTGACAAGAGATTCTTATATGTCAAGAGGACAGTGGGAGTCTTAAAGGTCTTGAAAGTTTAAATAAGTAGTCAAGGATAAAACCTATAGTTCTTCACTAGCACACGACTTGAGGTTCATAAACTATCGTGTTGACATTTCTATGCCCATTCTAGTTAAAGTTGGATTTGCATAGGAGTTCTGAGAGTTCTCAATTGATTGCATAACCACTTGGAAGCAATGGTAGGCCCTTGGGCTGCCAGGTGGCAATAAGTTATGAATGCACAAGTTCAGTCCATATGAGCTTCGATTTATCACTAATCGTGTCTTATGATTATGGTTTTGACAAATTAATATGGATAGGAACTCATTCACCATAAAATCTAAGTGTCATAAGGTTTCTCTCCGATTCATGAAAATGATGGTGAGGAAACGCTTTCACTAAGTAGATTTCAAGTAGATAGCAATTATGATATTTGCATTCTCAAAGTCATCAGTGGAGTGTGTATGGGTAACCGACACACTAACATAGACATGTGAAAAATGGCAAAGGTCTAAACAATTGAAACTATGATTACGACATCCCTTTTTTCATAGTTCAAAAATTGTTTAGAAACTCATATGAGCTATCCAAGGAATGGTGTATGATTTTGATAAAGCTTATCAAAGCATCTTGTACCAGAAATCTGAACTTTGGTAAGAGAGTCAATAAAGTATTGATTTCTAGATGTCCAGCTAATTTCTAGATACATGTCAAAGCTAGTGGGAGCATAAGTGTTATGCTGATAATTATCATGTTAGTGGGAGCCTGATTATTATGTTAAGTGTTAATTATAGAAAACAAAAGGGTTTCAATTGGGAAAAGTTATTTTGCTATAATTAATGGAGAGGAAATTATACTTCATTTCAATTCTAAAAGCTTAGATTTAGATTTTGATCATATTTAGTCAGGGATATTATGACAACCCGCAATTTCTATTCTGTACAAACCATATCAAGTCAATAGAAGTTAGAATAGCTACAGTGAATTTCCAGACTTTTGGGTATAAGTTTGAGTATTTCAGTATTTACACTTAAGGAGATATCAGGAGAGTAGATGCAGTAGGGTTTTGTGCAACTCTATTTTTCCAAAACTCTATGATATTAGAGTTCATTTCTTGAATAAAATATTTTCTGCCAAAAATCCCAGAACTATATATAGGATTCTGAACCGCATTTATTCATTAGTTACATTTCCAACTAGAGAAAAGCCGAATTCTCTCTCACGGATCTTCGGATTTTCATCCCAAATCATGACTACTTTTATTTAGTCGTATTATATAGCTTAGATTGTGCCTAATAACATCAAAATCATAACAAAACAACAAGATTTGAGAGTTTACCGCCCAAGAACACTTGGGGAGTAAACTCTTTTATAAAGGCCATATGGTGCCTAGTCATTTCCTTAAGCAATGAAACTAGTTTGGACTTGTACACTAATGATTTTAGGGGTAGAAAACAACCTCAAAACACCAAGTAAATGGTGTTCACGGCCCAAGATCTTCTTTGACCGTGAACACTAAATTTTGGGCCAAAGAGTGCCCAATGTCCCTCCAAACTTTGGAACTAAACCTAGAGACTAACCATGGCTTGTTTAGACATCAAAAACATTAAGAATCAAGGGCTAAAACTGAGTTCACGGCCAATGATGTTCTTGGGCCGTGAACTCCATTTTAAGTTGCCAAAGTGCCCTAAATGCCTTCATTAAGCCAAAAGACTAGCATAGCACTTTACCTTGATGTGTCTAGGACCCAAAACAATGAAAATACCAACACCCATGAGTGTTTACGGCCGCAAACACATGACCAAATGGTCCATAGGCCGTAAACTCAAGTTAGGGGTGTTTTGATGCCACAAACACTTCCTAAGGCTTAGGCTTGAAGTTAGAATGCTTCCTTATGACCTTTAGGACCCTCATAAACATAAATGGCCATGAGTTTATGGTAGTAAACTCATTAGGGCCGTGAACTCCTCAAAAACTCCAAGGAAGGTGGTCTTTTTCATCCTAGGTTAGAGCTAATGTCCCTAAATGATTCCCTAGCCTTCAAACTTGCATTCCCACATGAATAGCCATGAGTTTACGACCGTAAACTCCCTTGGGCCGTGAACTCATGGTAGTAAACTCATGTGAGTTCCTTTATACGTTCCTATGTTGAATCACATGTGATTCCAACACTTGGTCAAGGTGTTTCCTTTGATATAGATGTTATAAACACTATATTCATGTCAATATGTCTCCTTATACATCATTTAGGACTTATTGTGTCTCGGGACTTCATTCGTGGAACTTCTCATCCCTACATGCATACCCGTTAGAACCACTCACAACAGGTGAGTTCATACCCCTTAATCAATGTTTTAAATGATTTTAAATGCTTTAATGGGGGGGAGTACAAGTAGAAAACATCATGTTATTAAATCAATCATATGTATTTATAACTGTGTTTTCATTCAGCAGATTTCACATACTACAAAATGTGATGCATGAAATGGTTTTATATCTTAAAAATACCTTGATAGGAAAAGTATTACGTTTGAAATGATTATTAAAATGACATCAAGTCATTGTTAATTATTGTTCAAAACTCTTAGATGTCTTATAAAACCATTTTTACCTTCGTGAAGAAAACTATATCTATACACTTATGTTCTTATATATGTATTGATGTTATAGTTTTCATCCTTCATTTAGTTTCCCACACTCTTGTGTATCAAGGGTGTATAAACCTGTTTGGACAATCAATTACCTTCCTGTTAACTATTATAGGGACAGTTAGGAGATACAAAACAATATTCCTATTACAAGGAATTACACCAGATTCAGTTCATTCATGAGTCTATACTATACATTACATGTTACATGAATACGTCTACATAGATATGCTTACATGAATACCTTACATGAATACCTTACATGAATACCTTTACATAGATACATTTACCTGTATACACTTACATGAATACTTGAATCTCGATTCACTAGGATGATTTATTAGTACCTTCTGTGTAAATTGTCCTGCCTATCCCAGTTCAATGGGATATCTAGACGGGACTAACCATTCCGAAAACCACCTGTTAGCAACAGTGGTAGATGAACATCTACGGATGCCTACGGTTATTACTTATAGTAGGGGTACCTTTACGGGACTTACCATTCCTTTGGCCTACTATTCTCTACAGTGGTAGATGACCATCTACGGATGCTTACAGTTAATACTTATATTAGGTGTACCTTTACGAGACTAACCCTTCCTTAAACCTGCTGTAGCTATAGAGGAAAATTGAAAAATCTACGGATGTTCAAAGGTTATACATGTCGCAATTCGTGATGTCGTGTTAATCCTAACACAAAAGGATAACACTTACATGGTTATATTTTTCCTATTACCTTATTTTGTGATACATTCACATAAACGAGGAGTTAGATTAAGTACTGTTAGTAATAGTCAAAAAGAAGGAAAACGATCTTTGTTATAGCAAAACACACGAGTCTTGGTAGAAGACTACTTACAAAACACACGAGTCTTGGTAGAAGACTACTTACAAAACACACGAGTCTTGGTAGAAGACTACCTTCAAAACATTTAGGTCTTGGTAGAAGGCTACTTGTTATACTAATAGAAATCATAGGGATTTGCAAGAGTATTCAAAGATTCTCAACTGCTTTCAAACAATTCACACTTATACAGTCTTTTTTTCCAAAGGTTTCCAAGTCATTACTTTACAGTTTTACAAACCAAAGACACACTAATACTTATGAATTCACCAGCTTTACGCTGATACTCTCTTTCAAAATAACTTGTATTCTCAGGTCACCAGTTAGACAGGTACGATGGCCAGGTTTTGAGAAGATGAAGCACATACAAGACTCGTCTTTTATTTTGATTACATATTTTGATGTCTTATTACAATGGAAGAACACACATGTATTATAACTTTACTTTTATTGCAATGGATGATGTTGTTGCTTGTTTACTACTTTACAATGTTATGATACTTCACATGACGTCTTTCCGCCGTTCTTGGTTTTGGGGTGTGACATATATATATATATATATATATATATATATATATATATATATATATATATATATGAATTTTGTGTTGCAATGGTTCAACATAAGGAAATTCTATATATATTGTGTTCTCAAAATTTGATTATGATTACGACATCCCTCTTCATAGTCAAATTTGAGAACATGGCAAATAAAAAAATATTGTAGCAAAAGACTGGTCTATGGTCATGTCTTTATGTGAGACATCATGAATCGTGTCCCATATGCTTTGGGTACAGGATCGATTGCATGTGCTATAATATTTACCTTTTCTAATTTTTCCAAATGCCTATGGCATTAAGAAGGGAAAAGTCTAGAATTAGATATGACTAAAATGATTAAACGAGTGTCGAGGACAATCTAAGGTTTACCAAAGATTGGTTGCTCAGGGATAGTTGGAAGTATAGTGTTAATTTTGGAAAGGACCATAATTGACATATTCTAAAAAGAGGCAACTCTTGTTCAGAAGTGATAGTCAAAATGGGAATCTGGAAAGGTTTCCATAGGTTGAAGTTGATCTTTCAAATCTGTGTAAGATTAGAAAGCTTAATACAATAAGGATGTTCAAAGTAATATACTTTGAATTTGAGACTTTGTTTCCATGGAATTGATCTCCATTGGAGTGCTCTGTAATGTTTATTGACAAGTCTTTGTGACTTTGTGCATAGTCATTACGAGAGGATCAATGCATGTGAGTTTAGAATCTAACAACTTTCGTTAAATGTTAGGAATTTGGAATTCTTACATTTACGATAAAGATTTGGGATTGTGAAATGAGCATCATTGGAATCGTGTTCAATTGATCTATTTCACAAAGTAAAGATCATAGATAAACATAGTGTGCATACTTGTTGTATGGCGTGACTAGGGTTTAGAAAACATAGTTTACATGCTTGGAGGATAGGACAACTATTGTTTTAATTCAAATATAAAGTTGATTATTTTAAACATTATACAATGAATAATGACTAATCAATATGATGTTTAAATAAAAGGTGTTTTATTTACTCTCAAAGGTGCTTGGGACCATAGAGGATTAGTATTATTCTTGTGTTTCACTTTGCATGTTTTGACTTGTAGAATAACTAGGTTATTCTTTCCGAATGACTAAGTTATTCAAACCATCCACAGTCGATAATACGTTGGAAGTAGGTATTAAGGCAAGACTGTCATGAATCGGGTTTGTAGATGTCCAAGGTAGTGGACATAGTAAGAGTTACTACAACATTCATGAGTACTCCTGGAATAGGGATTCGAGTATTGGATTCAACCCACGCTCATTTGAATCACTTCATGGTTTTTATCACGAGTGATCATGAGATGATAATATCTTATATTCTTCAAACCTAGAGATATGAATTGTTGCCTATGAGTTGGTTATATATTGATTGCACGAAAACGCATTTGGTAACTTGATGTTATAAAACATGCCTTTGTGTATCATTCAACAAGTAGTAGAATAAGAATATGAGTCGAAGTTTATCCATTCCTTTTACCCTTGGAGGGATAAAAGCGATATATGTGGGCCCCTCGATGATTTGGTGATGACAAACGTAAGTTCTCGGCCGGGCCTGGACTTATTTGATTTGTTCAATTAGTCAGTCGTCATAAATCGGAAATCGGGAAACAACAAATGGACAGAGAGAATGATTATAATCCATGTCTCAGTCCATATGATATCTAGAATGGAAGAATATAT
Organism: Lactuca serriola; assembly: GCF_051521515.1. NCBI lineage: Eukaryota > Viridiplantae > Streptophyta > Magnoliopsida > Asterales > Asteraceae > Lactuca > Lactuca serriola. The sequence continues at coordinate 227,604,332 of NC_136410.1, read as the reverse complement.
GATCCCTTATTTAATGGACGTGTCATTGATTTGTTCAGAGTTCGACAACGGCTTTAAGAGCTACGTTTGTGATTCGGGTTTTGGAGTCATACGCAATAATAGTTTTAGACTTATCCAAGTGGGGGACTATTGGATTAGGTGTCTAAGCCCATAACTATTATTGGTATGTATTCGACCCGAGAGTAGCATGGTCCATTTGGTTGCATATCATCAGGACAATTTGTTAGGATGGACTTTTGAGAGAAGGTTATTTATGGTTTATTAATATATTATAATTTATAATATATTAATATGAAATCAAATGTTTTAATTAGTATTGATCAAGAATTAATTTTGGAATTAATTTAGTGGTCAAAAGAGATTAGTTAAAACTATGGGGACTAACTATGGTAATTAGTTATATTTATATGTGTTGAGTTTATGATCCATGTTAAACCAAGTTTATGTATGGATACATAAAGAGTTGGGTCAGATGAACCATGGATCATAAAATCTATGGATATGGGTTTGGGTTATACCCGTGACTCTTAGAATTCAACACATATAAATACATATGTTATGACCTAAAAACATCCAGCATTAGTGTGTGTGTGTGTGTGTGTGCATGTTCTTAGAGTTCATGAAGGTTTTCGCATGCATGGAGAATCTGTCTCAAGCCCTACCTTTGTCCTTGATGTGTTGTGACTTCATTTGAGGCTTCCACACTATTGGGTCTAAGTTCTTAAGGCCAAATATATCAAGACCTCCAGCCACACAAAAAGGTATTTTACACTATCTAGTATTTTATGTAGTTTCTATGACAATTTCATGCTAGTTATAGGTTTAATACCTTGGACACCATTTGCAAGTATAATTAGTGAAAACATAGATCCAAGGTATTTAGGGTCGTATGTGCACCATAGGATGTTGTATTATGCCAAAACCCAACAATAACTTCTTGATGGTTGGAGGAAATTCTCCTTCATATCCCATCTGTTAGATGATTTGTTGTGTTTGATCCATTGCAATATAAGTCAGAAAACTTGGTTGGTCTTCAATTCTCAGAACTTCTCGGATGATCTTCTCTGTAACAATAATTTTTTCTTCCTTTAACAGTTGCTTCAACAAATTTTGAGCCACCATCTCCCTTTTTCACCACAGCAGTGCTCCAAAACTCTTTAATCTGGCTTTGGTAGATCACAGGACTTAGAGTCAGAGCAGAAGTTAGGCAACACTTCTTTAAAACATGCACCATGGACTTGAATTTACCATGGGCTGCTGGAGGGTCAACCAAGAAGACAGCAAAGTTGTGACTGTCAGCAAATTTGAATTCAAACATATTTTTATTTGCACTTAACCAATCCAAGTGAGAAAACAATTTATTTAAACAATTAAGATTAAGGTTATACACATTAAGCAATTTAATTAGGCTTTTAATGCTGATTAAGTGTTCAAAAAATTATTTATGTCAAAAAGTAGGGGTTTACGGTTAGAGACGGAGTTTACGGCCGGAAACGGGTCTACGGCCATAAACCCTTCAATGGCCATGAACCCTTCAAGGGCCGTAAATGCTGACATATGAAATTTCTTCAAATTAACCCTTGATATACGGTCGTTTTTCTGTTAGAATAGCATTTCAGTGATCGCAATGGGCATACCTACAAGAATAAATGAGTGATTTCACAAAACTGGAGGAATCAAAAATCGAAAAAGAGAGAATCGGTTGGAGAGTTCACGGCCGCAATCTTAAGGTGAGGGGGGAAAAGGAGCTTAAGCCGTGAATACTTACTTTTATACATGGACCAAACCCGGTCCAACACCCATAGGCTGCAACCCATGTTGCTACAAAAATTAAGCCCAATACTCAAAAAAATATTTAAAAAATAATGCATTTTGAGTTCTTTAATATAAAATAAAATAAAATAAAATCTAAAAATTCAAACTAAAATATATTTTAATTTTTTTTATATTTTAACAAAGAGAAACTAAAAATAAAAATAAAATCAAAATAGAATAAAATAAAATTGAAATTAAAATGAATTAACACTAATTTCTTTTTCACTAAAGCTAATAATATTTTTGTGATTTTGGGATCAAAGTTATTAGACAACCTTAATCCGTTTATCAGTACCTCCACCTTCATGTTTAGATCTGGTCGATCGTCGGTATTATGGTCCACTTAAACACGAAAGACTGTTACAGATTTAGGACATACTACAAATGACAAGACATTTGACCCTATGTTCCTAGACAATATTCCTAAGAGACCATTCAGCTGACGACGACCAAGGTTATTGTTGTCCACCTAAATTAAGCAGTGAGATCTACATACAATCTCTAATTGTTCAATTTTAGTTGTACTAGAACATTATTCCCACTTCCGAATCTACCTCGATAATCAAGAATTTTGGAAATACTCCTTACATTAGATGAGCTGACAGTTATTAAGGACAGCGGACAGATTTATATTGCATATGTTAAACACCCATGTCAGATCTCTTCCAATCACACAGAGGGGTTAACATATGACTAACCAGATTTAAAGGGATTGAGAAGTAGAATGGTGCATATGTTGTGTTCCAGGTCAGATATATTTCAATCATGCAAAGGAGACAACATATGACTAATAGACAGGAAGAATTCCATAGATACAAAATGCAAAGAATTAGATTTGCATATGTTGCAGTCCATGTCGGATCTTCCAATCACGGAGAGGAGACAATATATGACTAAGAAGAAAAAAGAAATAAATTAACTTTCTACATACCTAATTTATCGGAATCTTCTAGTCACCCTATCAGTACAAGAACTATGGGCAAGCGTCCATACATCAGGAAAAGTAACACCAGAGTTCTAGATACAGATTACTTTAAGGTGACTAGTAGATTCTCATGTATATCTCCCTACTTAATCTACCCAAGCGTCGTATTGTCAGGCTAAACAAAACTATCTAAGTTAAGATTCATTAAGTCTCTAGATTACTTAAGTTCATCTAAACGTAGTCAAGTCCATTCAAATCTTTCGTGCCTACCAACACATCGAACATAGAGCCTAGACAATTTAACTTTGGTACATTACACAGATTCAGATTGCATGTTATCACATTAATATATCACTTCCCATCACAAGACCTACATATATACGCTACTAAAGGAACACTATTTTTGGATTTTCGATTTCTAATTTTTGTTTGGTTTTTGTTTATTTCTCCCCACTAAATTTGTGCATGGGTGAGAATGAAAACTAAATGCGAAAATTTAAACTAACCTAAAAACAAAAAACAATAGTCCTTAAAGCGTAGCATTTTCAAAAATCCCACAAGCACATCAATCGAGATTTGTTAAACGGTTTTGTGAACAGATCTGCCACATTATTAGCAGTGGCAACCTGTTCCAACCGAATGAGTGAACGCTCATAACAATCTCTGATGAAATGCACTTTGATGTCAATATGTCCTCTAGGGTTTGGACTGGATTTTTAGCAATTTGAATTGCACCTTCAACATCACAAAAAATAGGAGTTTCTAGAAAATTCAAACCATAATCTAGAAGTTGATGTTGTATCCAGATAACTTGAGAACAATAGGTAGAAGTAGCTATGTATTCCACCTCTGCCATTGAGGTTGAGACTGTATGCTATTTCTTGCACTACCATGACACCAACCGATCTCCAAGAAATTAACATCCCCTAGACGTTGTTTTTTTTGTCAAACTCACAGCCTCCGTAATTATTATCAACAAAAGCATATAAATCAAATTTAGAATATTTCGGATACCAAAGACCTAATTTTGGCTACCTTTGAGATACCTAAAAATTCTTTTGACAACAATAAGATGTGAAAGTTTAGGATTAGCTTGGCATCGTGTGCATTGACAAACCGCGAACATGATGTATGTTCTTTTTGCGGTCAAATACATCAACGATCCAATCATTGATCTATAGTCAATGTGATCTACGGATTCGCCTTCAGTATCTGGAGTCAACAGGGGCCGCTCGGCTATCGGCGTCAAGCCAGGTTTGCGTCTCGAAACATGGTCATCTACCCCAGGGAACTCATCTGAAACCTCTTCTTCATCACACTTTCGAACACCTTGCACAGTTGTGGACTCGTTGACCCGAATATGATGTCATCGACATACATTTGAACTAGAAGCTGATTGGCACCAACATGCTTAATGAACAGGGTTTGATCGATTTTCCCCTGTGAATAGCCATGCTTGAGTAAGTGCTTTGTAAGAGTTGCATACCACGCCCTTGGAGCTTGATGTAACCCATATAAAGCCTTGTCCAACTTGTAGATGTGATTTGGAAACATCGAGTTGACAAACCCAGGAGGTTGATCAACGTAGATTTCACAAAACACCACAAGACTTGGAATAAAGAAAGGTAAGTACTTCTACTAGTTTTATATTACATATTCCCTATGCTATGCTATTTAGGAAGTAAGCCTTGGAAAAATCAAATTTGCATGTATATTAGAGAAAACATAGTTCCAAGGTTTATAGGGTTGCATGTACACCATAGGAGTGTTAGAATGCTCAAAACCCATCAGTGGTATCAGAGCCTAGGCTTGTTGTCTGTATATTTGATGCAAAATGCTTGAAAAATCGAAAACTGGACTTGCCGAGTTCCTGGGGAGGACTCGACGAGTCCAAGGCAAAGTTCATCCTATTCGTTGAGTAGGATCATGCACTCGACAAGTAGGTGCGTGTTGGGCAGTTTTCCGAGTTTTGTTGCTGGAAATGGGCTCGAATCATTACTGTCACACCCCAAAACCGAGAACGGCGGAAACGTTCTAGGGCGGAGGACGTCATGTAATGTATCACAAAAATGTAAAGTAGTAAACAAGCGACAACATCATCCATTGCATTAATAGTATAATTTTAATTACAAGTGTGTTCTTTCATAATATACAACAACAAAATGAATAATTAGAATATAAGACGAGTCTGGACTGCTCCGTCTTCACAAACCTGGTCGTCGTACCTGTCTATTTGTGACCTGAGAATACAAGTTATTTTGAAAGCGAGTATCAGCCAAAAAGCTGGTGAATTCATAAGTATTTAAGTGTCATTGCCTTGTTATGGAAAGCTGTTATGAATGCCATGTAAATCTTTGAATGAAACATTTGATATAAGTATGAAAACCCTAGAAAATCCCATATTTCCTATTAGTATAAGAGTAGTCTTCTACCAAGACCCGAATGTTTTGAAAGTACTCTTCTACCAAGACTTGTATGTTTTGAAAGTAGTCTTCTACCAAAACCTGTATGTTTTGAAAGTAGTCTTTTATGAAGACCTGTATGTTTTGCTGTAACAAAGATGGTTTTCCCCTTTATGACTACTATTAACAATATATAGTCTACCTCATCGTTTATGTGAATGTGTCACAAAATAAAAGTAATAAGGAAAATAGTTATCCATCTCAAATATATCCTACCTCGTCGTTTATGTTAACTTAAAACATTCGTAGATTACATTTACCTCTGTTGCTAACAGCTTGGTATAGGAATAGTTAGTTCCTTAAAGTATACATGTAATGGTATCAGCCTAAGACATCCGTAGACGTGCATTACCTCTGTTGCTAACAGTTAGGTGCCGGAATGGTTAGTCCCGTCTAGTAAGTAAGTAGTCTTCTCACGAGACCCGCTATAAGTAAGTAATAATATGATTGGTAGTCCCTATTCTACATTTGGGACTAAAGGTGACTTCCGCAACGAATCGCTAGGTCGAAATCCGTATTTATTACCAAATCATATATCTAAGCCCAAACTATACCTATAATATCTCACTAGGGATATATGAACGTATACCATTGCTACCCAAAGGTACTGAACCGACTGATTAGAACTATTATGTCTATATATGTACACATGATATATAACTGATATTTCAACGATCTTCGGATGGATACCCGATACCCTACCAGACCACATCCCAACAGGGAAAGGAAACAAAGCGGGTTAGCCTTCCTAAGTCCTTTAAACATTATTCATATAACTATACATATATAGACATGCTTTTAACAAGGTATATATGTAAAGTTATCATGTCAGTGTATCCAAGTAAGTGTATCCAAGTAACTGTATCTCTACAAACAACATGTATTCGTGTGGACTCATGAATGAACTGACTCTGGTGTAATTCCTTGTAATAGGAATAACAAGTAGTATCTCCTAACAATACCTATAATAGCTACTAGAAATGTACAAGTATCAAAAAAGGTATACCTTTGCTAGCCAAAGGTACTGAACTGACTGAAGGCACTATTATGTGTACATATGTATACATGATATATAATGAATATTTAGACGACATTCAGACGGATACCCGATACCCTACCAGACCACATCCCAATGGGGAAAAGGAAATAAAGCAGGTTAGCCTTCCTAAGTCCTTTACACATTACTTATATAACTATACATATATGGGCATGCATTTGATAATATAAAAGCATAAAAGAAGTTTTGTAAAACCTTTGAAAAGTTTAGTACTAAGAAACGATGACTTGATGTCAGTTTGTAAAATGATTTGAAAGTATTTTGTTTGATAAGACAGTTTAAGTATAAGGAAAACCATTGTTTCAAAACACATTTGTAACTGTGTTTAAAAGGAAACTTACAGTATGTAAGAAAGTTTGATAAAGAGTTTTAAACATGTAAAAATGTTTAAGAAAGTCATTTGAAGAAATATGTTTGATAAAACAGCTAACGTATAGTAAATCCATTTGTATGTTAGTTATTAATCACATGTGATTGATATAATAACTAGCATGTTTCAACTTGTATTACCCCCCCCCCCCCCCATAAAGCATTTGAAAACATTTAGAAACATTTAAAAGGTTAATTAAAGGGGTATGAACTCACCTACAGTGAGCAGATCGGAAGGAAGTGTCGGACAAGTGCTTGGTGTCAAGTGAAGACTTAGACACACACAATGATCCTAATTACATATGAAGACATACGTATATAAATAATTAGTGATTATAAGACTAATTAAACATTTATGAACATCCTATTTCGAGGAAAACACATTGGTCAAGTGCTAGGAGGCTATCGGGTTGCAACAAAGGAGTGTAAAGCCCCATACGGGAGTTTATGGTCCATTGACCATCTTTATTGGAGTTTACGGCCCAGGCAAGTTTACTCTTGGCCGTAAACTCTCCATTGGTCACCAAAGGGTTTAATTGGTTAAGTGCTCCAAAGCTTTAAACAAGAGTTTGGGTGGGTTTAAGGTCCTAAAATGGCCTTGTTTGATGTTCACGGCCCTAGGACCACTCCCCCATGAGTTTACGGCTGTAAACTCATGGTAAGGACTACCATTTAGTGAATTGTGGTCGTTAGGTAAATGGTGTAAGGTTCTATGTCACTAACCAAGGCTAACTAAGGTGTTAGGGTGTCATTTGCAAGTTTGACTTTGACAGTTCTTACACCAAATTATCTACCTTCTCTCTCGTTTGCTGAGGCCGTTTCGTATCCCGAGCTCGATGATCTCGAGCCGCTAACCGTTTCTAGTTAGATTACATAAAATCATGCTACTAGGGTGAGTTTCACGACCCCACTTTTAATATTTTTCGAGGGAAAACACATGCTAAATATTGTATATACATTAATATTATGTCTATATGATAGTGTATTCGTATCAACATAGATAGTTATATTAACCAGGATATAGTTGTTTTAAATCTAATATTTTGAAAATGTATAACTATCGTCAAACTTGTTAGCATGATATTATTCTAATGTAGATGTTAAGTTATACTTAGGATTCTATATATATGTTGTGTGTGATATAGTTCTGGAGTTATACTCGGAAGTTCTAGATACTAGTTACGAAGTATGCTGCTATTGTTAGTTTTATGTCAAGATAAAACCGGGTTTTAAGTCAAATTATAGCTGTTATACTGCCTAAGTATTATAAATATTAGGGGTTATGCTTAAAGTATAGTATAATAACTTAGGGTTTTAGATACAAATATGATTTAACTACTATAACTAACAGAACTTGACAAGTCTACATGAGCTACCTTGTTCATCAACTAAGATTGGAAATCTTAGCAAAATCCTCTGACCTGTAACCGCTAATCCAGTGAGAGTGAGGAATTCGTGTATGAATAAGATACGGGTTGACAGCCGCACCTGTGCTTGTTAGCTACAACCAATATTTGGTGGGTGACAAACTTGCCTAATTTACTACCTTCAGACGTCGATGAAGCGTGTGAAAACTACTACAAGGTGTGATCCTTCTAACAATAACCATAGGTTTGAAACTAAGTTATATAGACACGGTTAAGTACTCATAGTAGCACAACTTGAAGGTATGCCACTTAGTGATTAAGTAGACAATTATACCTATACTACATACTCGCATAGAATTGAAATAAGATTTATACATAGCCGTTTTTACTCGTATAGAATTGAAATAAGATTTATACGTTGCCGTTTTTACTTGTATATAATTGAAATAAGATTTATATGTAGTAACCTACTTTGTATGGGATAACAAACACTTATATTCATAGTATATGAGACTTATATGTATACTACTTATTTGGTAAGTAAACCATTATACCTAGGATATATATATATATATATATATATATATATATATATATATATATATATATGTCACACCCCAAAACCAAGAACGGCGGAAACGTTCCGGGGTGGAGGAAGTCATGTACAGTATCACAACAGTGTAAAATAGTAAACAAGCAACAACATCATCCATTGCATTATAAGTAAAGTTTTAATACATGTGTGTTCTTTCATTGTAATAAGACACCAAAATGTACAATCAAAATACAAGACGAGACTTGTCTACTCCGTCTTGTCAAAAGCTGGCCTCCGTACCTGTCTACTGATGACCTGAGAATACAAGTTATTTTGAAAGAGAGTATCAGCTTTAAAGCTGGTGAATTCATAAGTATTTAAGTGTCATTGTCTTGCTTACTAAAAGCTGTTTTAAAAGTCATGTAAACCTTTAAATGAAAATGTTGATGTAAGTATGAAAAGCCATAGAAAATCCCTTATTTTCTATCAGTGTGAGATGTAGTCTTCTACCAAGACCCGAATGCTTTGTTATGATAATGTAGTCTACTACCAAGACCCGAATGTTTTTTTATGATAATGTAGTCTTCTACCAAGACCCGAATGTTTTGTAAGTAAAATGATAGTTTTTCCTTCTATTGACTAGTACTAAACTACCTAGTCTAACTCATCGTTTATGTGAAAGTATCACAAAATAAAGTAAACAGGAATATGTACTACTGTAAGTGTTGTCACTGGGTACTAGGAACAACACAACATCGCGTTAAGCGAAAAATGCAACCTAATGAACATCCGAAGATTGTCCAGAAAAGTAATAATGTAAGTGTCATCGCTGGGTACTAGGAGTAACACAACATCGCAATAAGCGAAAAGTATAACCTTATGAACAATCGAAGATTGTCCGCTTGTCCTCTGTAGCAATAGCAGGTGGGTGGAGGGGTTAGCCCCAGTCATCGATCTACCTAATATAAATAGTAACCTTAGACCTCCGTAGATGGTCATCGACCACTGGTGCTAATCAGTGGGGTTCGAAATGGTAAGTCCCGCCGATAAATCCCATTGAACCGGGATAGGAAAGATAATTTACACAGAAAGTACTAATAAATCATCTTCGTAATTCTAAGTACAAGTATCCAGGTAAGTGAATATAGGATACTGCACCTATGTAATAGTGTTCATGTATGGTATTCATGTAAGTGTGTTCATGTATTAGGTAAGCATATGTATATGTACTCATGTATCAGGTAATGTACTGGTATAGACGCATGAATGAACTGACTCTTGTGAGATTCCTTGTAATAGGAATAATGTTTGATAACTTCAAATTATCCCTATGATAATTTAATGAAATGTAATTGGTTGATCAAGTAGGTTTATACACTCTTACTACACAAGAGTGTGGGAAACTAAATGAAAGATGTAAACTATAACATCAATACATATATACAATATAAGTGTACATGCATAGCTTAGTTCAAGAATGTAAAATGGTTTTGTAAGACATTCAAGGGTTTTTGAACAAACATAGAAGTGACTTGATGTCATTTTGATAAACATATCAAAAGTAATACATTTGGTAACAAAGTATTTTAAAGATAGAAAACCATTTCATGCATCACATTTTGTAGTATGTGAAATTTGTTGAATGAAAACACAGTTATAAAATACATATAGGTGATTTTAATAACATGTTGTTTTCTACTTGTATTCCCCCCCCCCCCCATTAAAGCATTTAAAATCATTTAAAACATTGATTAGGGGTATGAACCGGATGGTGTAGGATTGTTAGGTGTCAAGTGAGGACTTGTACACACACTACGATCCTAATGAATATATAATCACACATATATGCACTCAATTAGTCTTAAATTACTAATTGATAATGTTAAGACATCCTAGAAATAATAACCACTTTATATAAGTGTTTTAAGCCCTAAGGATTGCATTTAAGCTATTGTGGGACAAGGTACTTGGGTTTAGGGTTCCAAAGGACCCCATATATGAGTTTACTCACCATATACCATCACACATGGAGTTCACGGTTGTAAACTCTTGAGTTTACGGCCGTGAACTCACCATCTTGGTGATATTTTGTGTTTTGAAGTCCCAAATGATCTCTAGAATTATTCCAACTTGGTGGTTAAATTCTTGGAAGGGTTTAAGGAATAGAAACACCCCTTTGAGGAGTTTACGGCCCTAAGGCCATTTCCCTTAGAGTTTGTGGCCGTAAACTCTTAAGGATGGGTGTTTTAGATGTTTTCAAGTCTCATGCACAAGTGGTATAGGTTCTAGACTTTTATTCTAAGCATATGAAGGCCTTAGGCACACTTTGGTGCCGTTTAATGATGGTAAGAACCATGTCATGGCCGTAAGCTCACTTTGGAAGGTGATTCTTATGTGTTTAAGGCCCTTGATTTATTGGGAACAAGTCTAGGTAAGATCCTCTTGGGTCGTGAACTCCCAAACTTGGGTGGTTCTTGCTTAATTTCATGTCCCTAACATACTCCTTTACAAGTCCAAGGCAGTAGTATATCACGGGGGACAGTCTAGGCTTCGTTTCGGGAGTTTACCGCCCAAGAACACCTTGGGGAGTAAACTCCAAAATCTAGTGATTTAGCCATTTAAATCATGTTATGAACACATTTAAAGCTTTCTAACACTACTAGAAAGAGTTAATCACGTTTTGGTATAAAAACCTGAAGATCTGTGAGAGAGAAAATGGCTTTTCTCTAGTTGGAAATGCGAATAATGAATGAATTTGGTTCAGAATTCTATTTATAGTCCTGAGATATTTTTGGTAAAAAATATTTTTATTCCTGAAATGACCTCTAATATAATAGAGTGATGGAATAATAGAGTTGCACTAAACCCTAGTGCGTCCACTCTCCTGATATCTCCTGAAGTGTAAACCCTGAATTACTCAAACTTACACGAAAAAGTCTGAAAATTAACTGTGACTGGTATAACTTCTATTGAAGTGATATAGTTTGTACAGAATGGAAATTTCAGGTTGTCACAATATATATATATATATATATATATATATATATATATACTATATGTTATAAACAAGTATGAGTCAAAATGATATTTTCAAACTATGTTCTATACTTTTGGAAACTTTGGAAAAAGTACTATTTTATATCTGAGTCAAAACCTGTGGACTCACCAACTTTATGTTGACGTATTTTAAAATGCATGTGTTTTCAGGAAATTGACAACTATGATACAAGGAATGATGTTACACCACCCAGTGTTTCCACCAACGGCTGGGGTGTGACAAAATGGTATTAGAGCTACTAACTATAGGGAATTAGTACTTTCTTAGGAAAGCACGACTATAGTTTAGGGCTTACTCTATTAGGTTTAGGCATATCCCTTAACCTACAATAAAAAGTATTATTAATTATTATACTGAAGGACTACTTACGGGAGCGGTGACAGGATAGACATTTAAATTTGGGTTGCTGGATTTCAGAATGGCTATACGCTAAAATGATCTTGCCCTTTTGACTGTCCTAACTGACTGGTGCCTTATCAGATAAACCTGAAGTAACAAACAATAATTAATAGAGCATGAATACAACAAATAATAAATATAGAGTCATGTATGAAGACTCAGACCCGCGATGAGAATATACCTAAATACCCAGAATGTTTTTGATCTCGAGGATTTAGATCATATATTCCAACTAAGGTTTATATGTGCATAGATCCTATCATAACTTGGTGTACGTGTACAACTACATTTTATTATGATAAGATCATATGGACTATTCAAATTAGAAATAATATTTGATGGACTAAATACTTGGTGAATCAAACTACGAATTCGATAGGGCTCATTGTCGAAAATGGATAATCTTAGAGGATACAGATGATGAACAAGAGATTACATCTCCTCTTATGGCAGATGATCCTTACTACCCTATAAATCCAACTACCTTTCATCCAATACCTTCTAACGATGGAGCACCTTTACCTTTCAACAAATTGGAAGAAAGCAAGCTAATGGAAGAAAGCAAGCATGTGGAAGAGATAGAATCAATTTTATCTTCTTTTCCCCTAATAAATACCCTTTATATTCAATTCCCAAGAGAAGCGAAGATGAAATGAACGGCTCGTAAGTGTATACCAATATTGATAAGGAAGAATCCAAAGGGGACATCTTCAGGAACCCATAGAGTTCAAGATGAACCTGCGAGGATAGCACAAATGGTTGATAGGTGGGTACCAGAAGAGAGAGCTGCTAACAAGTATGAGATTGGTCAATCATCCCGACCAGATATCTCATCTTCTTCCAAATATGACACTTTGTCTCAACTTTTTGAGAAAAGTGTGAGAATCACAAATAAGAGGGAAATTTTCAAAGGAATGACTACTCATCTGTTACACCCCGTCCGTCGACGGAAACACCGGGCAGTGTAACGTTATTTCTTGTATCATAGTTATCAACTTCCTGAAAACACATGCATTTTAAAATACGTCAACATAAAGTTGGTGAGTTCAAAGGTTTTGACTCCATCTAAAAATAATACTTTTTCTAAGTTCAAAATTTTAGTTTTAAAAGTATCATTTTTGACTCTCCAACATTTAGTATATATATATTAGTTATAATGGTTTACTTTTTCTAACGTTGCTACGTATAAATCTTATTTCAATTCTATACGAGCAAAACTGCTACGTATAAATTTATTTCAGTTCTATACGAGTAAGTGTGCTAGGTATAATTGTCTACTTAATGAGCAAGTAGCATACCTACAAGTTCCTTGTACTTAGAGTATAAGGCTTTGGGAAACTTATACTTAACATTCATACTTGTATATCGACAAAGTATAATGCTTCTAAAGTTGTGCTACCATGAGTTCGTAACCGCTGCTAGACATACAAACCTCTGATTAAAAGATATTCCACCAATGGTTCCTCTATTGGTGCAACAATAAAACCGCCATTGGTGTCACAAAGGATTCCACCAAGGTAAATACTTCCCCTGTACGCTTCATTGACGTCAGGTCCATAACATTCAATAGGACAGTTTGTCACCCGCAGACCATTGGGTTGTAGCTAGCAACCACGGTTGGTGTCGTTAACCCACATAAATCTATAGTCCACCGTAAAACCGATTGGGTTGCAGCCAACAACCATGGATGGGGCGTTAACCCACAGAGATGCATACACAACTTCCTCACTCACATGGGATTAACGGTAAAAGGTCAGAGGATTTCCACTAAGATTCCCAATCTTAGTTGATTAATGAGGTAGCTCATGTAGACTTTGTCGGCTTCCTATAACTGTAACAACAAAGCATATTCGTGTCTAAAACCCTAAGTTACTAGACAATGCTTTTAAACATTACTCATAATCTCATAATACTTAGGCAATACAACAGGTATAGTTTAAGTTAAAACTAGGTTTTATCTTGACATAAAACCAACAATAACAACATGCTTAACAAGTACATATAGAACACCTGTTTTCAAAACCAACAATAACATTAAGTTAATACAACTTGTTTTCAAAACAGTTTTAACATCAGAGTATCCCCAGAACCAATCAAAAAATCATGAAATATGAGGAGCGGTACAATCACGCCTTTGCCTTGCCACGATCACCCTATGTACCTGAAACAATAAACTGAAACCGTAATCTCGAGAGCTTAGTGAGTTCCCCCAAAGTACCCATACACACATAACCATACACATACAGCAATAAACAACATACCGTGGGTCCAATCAACCATCCGGTTGGAATACCCCTGGCCCTCAACCTTCGGGTTGGAATGCCAACATACCATGAGTCCAATCATCCTACCAGGATGGAATACTCTTAGCCCACAACCATCAGGTTGGAATGCCCGAACACTTACGCATACAACAACAACTACTATGGGTCTGATCATCCCTCATTATGGAATACCCCAGGCCCTCAACCATCAGGCTGGAATGCCAACCTACTATGAGTCCAATCCTCTTACCGGGATGGAATACTCCTTGTCCACAACCTTCGGGTTGGAATGCTCACACACCTATACATACAATAACTATTATGGGACCAATCATCCCTCGGAATGGAATGCCCCATGCCCTCAACCATCGGGTATGAATGCCCACATACTATGAGTCCAATCATCCTACCGGGATGGAATACTCCTGGCCCACAACCATCGGGTTGGAGTGCCCCCACTCTAACAAACATGTGCACCTATCAGATAACCACAAAACAATCTATAGAAACAACATACTAGGGCCCTATCATCCTACCGGGATAGAATACCTTCTACTACTGCTCAAACATGTGCACGTATAATGGGTAATCTCCTATCAGCATACAGACAGTCAGACCAACTACAGGTCACTAAGCATAGCCACTGTCACACCCCAAAACCATGAACGGCGAAAACGTTCTGGGGCGGAGGACGTCATGTACAGTATCACAACAATGAAAAGTAGTAAACAAGCAATAACATCATCCATTGCATTAATAATATAATTTTAATACAAGAGTGTTCTGACAAATTATGATAAACACTAAAGTATAAATCAAAATGAAAGATGAGTCTTGAACGAGTACCATCTTCTCTAAACCTTGCATCGGTACCTCTCTACTGTTAACCTAAGGTTACAAGTTATTTTGAAAGAGAGTATCATATTTAAAGCTGGTGAGATCATAAGTATTTTAGTGTCTTAATTTGTATGTAAGTATTTGTATGTATATGAACTGTAAGTATTTATATGTAAATGAACTATAAGTATTTGTATGTATATGAACTGTAACTATTTGTATGTAAATGAATTGTAAGTATTTGTATGTATATGAACTGTAAGTATTTGTATGTAAATGAACTGTAAGTATTTGTATGTATATGAACTGTAAGTATGAAAATGTTTTGAACAACCTAGAAAACCATATGTTTCCTACTAAAATTATCCTTCTACCAAGGCATCTAGTATTTATGTGTGTGTCTCTTGTAAGAGTGTGTATTTTCCCAAATGTGACTACCATTATCCAAAATATAGCTTCTACATTACTGTGCATCGTGTGAATGTTCATGAGGTGAATGCAATGGGAAAAGGAAATAGTACTTTGGTGTAGTATGAAAACCAATTTTGTAAGTACTGTAGTATTTGTAGTATATGTAAGTACTACCTTAAATCTATTAAATCTAGTAAGTACTGTAGTATTTCTAATAAGTGACTACTTTTGTACTAATTTTGCCTTATTTGAGGGATAAGGCATAATGTGATGGCTAGATCCCAGGCTAAACGCTCCCTGTCAAAGAGATTTTGGGACCTATACACGAACCATGCATGTTTGTAAGCCGTAAACATCCACATTACTATGATCATGTATACCCAATATATATAACTATCACAATGCGTTGTGATTCATTGGTATAGTTAGATCTTGAACTTGTTCCATGCTATAGCACCTAGTGATGTCTGTCCTATTATCGTATATGTAAACGCACTCACGTAAATGTATCTATGTAAATGTACTCATGTAAGCGTAATCATCTAAATGTAATCATGTAAACGTAATCATGTAATAGTGTAGTAGTGTACTGTAATGTTCTGCGTGTGCTAGCTGTAACGTGTGTTCTCTCTCTATCTAGCATGTATAGGCTCATGGATGAACTGACTCGTGGTATGATTCCGCATTCTAGTAAACGTAATAATATCATCCTAAACTACCTATATTGTAGCTTACTAGTAATATAACTGGTACGTATCAACATGGAAGTATACCCTTGCTACCCAAGGGTATTGAACTGTCTGGAAGAACCTTTATGACTATATATGTACACATGATACATAACTAATATTTAAACGACCTTCGGACGGATATCCGGTACCTCACCAGACCACATCCCAACGGGGAAAAGGAAATAAAGCGGCTAGCCTTTCTAAGTCCTTTAAACATTTCTTATATAACTATACATACATAGGCATGCAATTGAAAATATCAAAGCATAAAATAAGTTTTGTAAAACCTTTGAACATGATTACTATCTAAGAAAAGATCGACTTGATGTCAATCTATAAAATGGTTTGAAAGTAATTGTTTGATAAAACAGTTTAAGTATAAAGAAACATTTGTTCGAAACACAATTGTAAATGAGTTTGAAATGAAACCTATAGTGAATAATGAACAGTTTAATAAGGAGTTTTCAACATATAAAACGTTTTTGAAAATCATCTGAAGAAAACTGTTTTGTAAAACAGCTAATGAGTAGTAAATCATTTGAATGGTGTTTATTAAACACATATGATTGATATAACAACTAGCATGATTCTACTTGTATCCCCCCCACATAAAGCATTTAAAAAACATTTAAAACATTTATTAAAGGGTATGAACTCACCTATAGTGAGTGGTGTGGATGAACTGAAGATGTAGGATTGCTAGGTGTCAAAGTCTTGAACACACTCTATGGTCCTAGTTGACATATAATATCACATATATGTATCAAATTAGTCTTTAAACAACTAATAAACAAAGTCAAGACACCCTAGGACGTGTTAAACACCTTTAACAAGTGTTTTAAGCCTCAGGGATTGCATCTAAGTGTTATAGGGAAAGGCTAGTGGGTGTAGGGTTCAAGGAAAACTCTCTAATGGAGTTCACGACCCTAAGGTCATCAACAAAGGAGTTTGCGGTCGTAAACTCATGGGTTTACGGCCGTATGCTCCTACTTACTTGACCACCTGATGTTTTGAGGCTTTATAAGACCCTAAGAAGCATTTCTACTTAATGGGAATGTCTTTGGAAGAGATTAGGGCATTGTTTAACTCCTTTGAGGAGTTCACGGCCCTAGAACCAAACCCCTTAGAGATTATGGCCGTAATCTCTCATGGAAAGGGTGTTTTTGGTGTTTTCAAGTCCCTAATTTAACTAGGAATGAATCCAGGCTAGTGTCCAAGGCTTATGGAGAGTTTAAAGCACACTTTGGCCCTTTTGTTTGGAGTTCACGGTCCAAGAACTTCTTGGGCGGTGAACACCTTACTCTTGGTGTTCTTGGGGTGTTTCTAGTCCTACATATATTAGGATACGAGTCTAGGCTAGTTTCATTGCAAGAGGAAGGGACTAGGTTACTCTTTGTCCCTTCAAGAAGGGTTTAGGGTCCAAGATGTTCTTGGGCCGTAAACTCTTTGATCTTGTGGGTTTCTTATGATTTCTAGTGTATTAGACACATATCAAGCACTATAACACACTTAGATAGAAGTACTCACGATTTGGGACGAAAGGCCGAAGATCCGTGAGAGAGAATTTGGCTTTTTCTCTAGTTGGAAATGGAACAAATGAATAAATATGGCTAAGGACCATATATATACTCCTGGGGTTTTCGGCAGGAAATATTTTATTCAGGCAGTGAAATATAATATCAATGAGTTTTGGAATAATAGAGTTGCACAATACCCTAGTGCATCCTCTCTCCTAATGTCTCTTCAAGTGTAAATCCTGAAATACTCAAACTTATACCAAAAGTCTGAAAATTTACTGCAACTGTTCTAACTTCTATTGACTTGATATGTTATACAGAATGGAAATTTCGGGCTGTCACATCATCCCCCTATTAGAGGGAATTTCGTCCCGAAATTAGAATTTAGGTAAGGAAGTAGGTATGAATGATCGAGTCATGAGGTGGGAACTTCCTAATCGATTGGTTCTCGTGCTCATAAGTGAATTCGGGTCCTCGGTTGGTATCCCAACGAACCTTCACTAAAGGGAAATGGCGTTGCTTCGTCCGCTTGACCTCTCGGTCGAGGGTCACTACGGTTCTTCTACGAAGGCGAGGATATCGCTAATCTCGATCTCATCGAGTAGACATATGAGAGTCCTAATGGAAAGGTACGGTTTCAAGATCGAGACGCGAAGGGTAAAATGTACGTTACTGAGTTCGCAAAGTAGATCTAGTCCGTGAGATACAGGACCGACTCTGGTAAGAGTCTTAGAGGTCTTGACTATCTTGGATTTAGCTTTCCACGCTATGCAAAGCGTATTAAGCCATTCCCAGAGTGAGACTTCCTAAAGAATTTGGTCTCTCACTTGGAATTCCAAGTTTTCTTTTTCTTGCTTAACTTTCCAGTCAAAGGCCACCCTCTGCTGGGTCAAAGTCGTAAGGGTTTTTGTAATTTGCGAGGAGTTCTGAATGGACTACGACAGTAGGTCAGCAAGACCTAGAATTTGGAGGATTTCTGTCGGCGTCTTCGGTGTCGACAATTTCCCAACGGTTTTGGATAAATTGACAGAGTACTCAAGAATATCCACATCACTAATAGTGTGCCTTAGGAATTTGACTCTTCAATTCCAAAACTCGTGTTCAGAGAACTTTGTGAAATGTTTCTCCGAGGGTAATGTTCCCATGGGTTCCTTCTTACTACGAGGGTAGATAAGTAAGTCATTACAAGGAGAATGACGAACTGATCCAAGTAAGAATGGCGTACCCTACTCATTAAGCTCATGAATACTATGGGCGTATTGGTCCTATCCGAGGGTTATCACTACAGAATCGAAGTGTTCGCATCGAGTTCGGAAGGTAGTCTTCAGTACATCCTTCCCTAACACCCGAACTGGTGATATTTGGATCTCAGGTCCGTTTCTGAAAGTAATTATTTCCTTGCGTTTGCTCAACCAATTCATCTATGCGAGGCAGAGATAACGATTTCTAATGGAAAATCTTGACGGAGTCCTCGATAATCGAGGTACATATGATGCAATCCGTCAACCTCTGGAAGAATAAGACCGGAGCTCTCCAGGGTGAGAAGCTTAGTCTTCCAATTCTATTTATGTGTAGTTCGCTAAGTTGTCCGAACTGTTCTTGTATCTCCGTAGGTGTTTAGACTATAGGGCGATTTGTTTACGGGAGTCATACTGGGTTCTATGTTTGTTCACATGACGATGCGATTACTCGTAGTCTTGGGTAGTCTCCGTCTCGAAGTTCATATTAGAATTCATACATGGTTCAACGATCACAATCTCATGTATACGAGTCGTATATAATTAAGATTGAAAAGATAGTCGAATAAATGATTCCTCTTTACGTTCACATCCCAATGAGGAAAGGAAGTTAAAGAGAAATCATCAATTCTAAACCTATAGAACCTTGATTATATATCACCCTTATGTATACATTCTTCAGTGATAGATCAACCGTATGAATCTTTCGATTGAACTTGACGTACTGTACGAGTGGTACTTCGTGGCGGTTTGCTGAGGCTTCTTCAGAAAGGAAAAGAACTATGAGGTACTTCATGCATGAGTACTTCGGTGTTCTGATATGACGGCTTCGCTAAAAAGACGTTTACTGAGGAATAGATGTACTTATGAAACTGGTATGGTGCTGATCAAATTGAATCTAGTGGTATGATAATGTCAAAATCATAAGGAAACATAAAGACATAAGATTTGAACATAAAGCGTTACAGACAAAACACAACCGTGCAACCATCAACTGAGTTACAGTACTTTTGACTTACTACAAGACTATTGCTGCGAGAAAGGTATACTACAAAAGACAAGTATACGCAGCACGAGCATCCCTTTTACTGACGGGATCTCCCAAGAGATAGAACTCCAATTGCACTAGTTTTGGATGGTTTATAAATCTGTTACTACGAAATGCCTAAATTACGTTAACGTGGGCCCGGAATAGGTTCTCCTACAGCTGTGATCCTAAGAATCTTTCCATCTGTGCCCGAGTTCTTTGCTATCGGGAAATCCTTCTTGAGGTGTCCAATTTCACCGCATTGGTGACATATCTGGACATCACTAACATTGGTGGTGGAAGTGAAGTGTTGAGTAGGACCTATGGGGACACGGTTGCTTTCGTTGATCTTCTCTTTTGGATAATTTCTGTAATAGAGCCCTGCCTCACCACAACTATAGCAAACTAGGCTTGCTCCAGTGGTGAAGGTAGTTCTACAGAAACGAGCAATGTGCCCCATCTTGTTGCAATTATTGCATTGCAGTACTCGGCAAATTCCCTTGTGGTCATAGTTGCACCTGTCGCACTTCGGGAGTGTTCCTTTATATGGTCTGCTCAATACCGGGATGGTAGAGGTTTCCACTTTTTGTTGTTGCATGGCAATTCTCTAAAATCGCTTGCGTTCCACTTGGGCTTGATGTTTTCGTTTCTTAAATTCCGAGTTGTTGTTTTGGATGGTGGCGACTGTTACTATTTGTTGACTTCTTGGATTGATACTACGATCAGAATCTTCAACCCCATCATTAGCATTGCTTGCGCTGATGGCACTACGGTGCGCAAGGACAGCTGTCATGGCAGCCATCACGGCAGCTGTAACTGCAGTTTGAAAGGTAGCGGCGTCCATAGGGAAGGCAGGGGTTTCGTTGTTCGGCTGACTGTTTCCGGATGATGACATGATTCTGTAACACGAAAGATAAGGATTTTTTGAGCGATTTTGGTTGACCCTAGAGGTACTTCAATTGCTCAATTAAAGAGTAAGAGTATGTTCTCAAAAGTTTGACCTACATCCCTATGATGCAGTCCTAGTACGGATTGGAAGTATGTTCGCGAAGGTTTGACCTACATCCCCATGATGCAGTCCTAGTACTAAGTGAAGTGTGTTCATGAAAGGTTGACCTACATCCCTATGATGCAGTCCTAGTACTGAGTGGAAGTAGGTTCGTAGAATGGTCTCAAGACGTTTGTCGTTCAAGCCGAGGTATCGTTGGTTGGTGAATAACATGATCCAACCACAAAAAGAGACTTGGAAATGTCTCCGGAGTCAAATTACTATAGTCCAAAGTCTTGACTAAAGCATGTTTCAGATAGAACCTAATAAAAGTATGATAAGAGTACTCGAATAAAGAATGACACAGAAGTTAGCCGACTGTCAATATCTTTGATATTCATGAGGTAAAAGTTCGGGAAAATGTCACACCCCAAAACAAAGAACGGCGGAAACGTTCTGGGGCAGAGGACGTCATGTAAAGTATCACAACAACGTATAATAGTAAATAAGAAAACAGCATCATCCATTGCATTAAATATATAATTTTAATACAGGTGTGTTCTGTACAGTTATAGACACCAAAAAGTAAATCAAAATAATTAGATGAGTCTTGAATGCGCTCCATCTTCTCAAAAGATGGCCTCGGTACCTGTCTACTGTTGACCTGAGAATGCAAGTTATTTTGAAAGAGTTCATCAGCATTAAGTTGGTGAGTTCATAAGTATTTTAGTGTCAATGTTTGTTATCAAAATGTTTGAACACGGTTGTAAGTATGAGTTTGTAAAGGTATGTAAATGTTTGTAAGTGTTTGTAAAAGTTTGAATC
Organism: Lactuca serriola; assembly: GCF_051521515.1. NCBI lineage: Eukaryota > Viridiplantae > Streptophyta > Magnoliopsida > Asterales > Asteraceae > Lactuca > Lactuca serriola. The sequence goes on along the minus strand of NC_136410.1, from coordinate 227,582,507 downwards.
TTCTAGAAAAACCTATATTTTCTATTAACGTAGCCTTCTACCAAGGCTTAACTATTTCGTATGTCGTTTGTTGTAAAAGTGTGTAATTTCCCAAGTGTACTATCATTAACAAAATATATTTTGTACATTAATGTTTAAGTGAAATGATCACTAAATGTATATAAAGGGTAAATTACTGTAGTACTGTAGTGTTGTATTATAGGAACTACTGTTGTACTAACTACCTTAAACCGGATTTATATTAAGGTATCATGTGATTAATTGTACCATACTATCGACTGGATAAACAACGACAAATGTAGGTCATAAAAAGAAATGACGTTTGGCACCCGCAGACCTGCAGGTCCGGCTATAGCTAGCAGCAAGGTGTAGGATAGTCAATCCAGTATAGATCTATACGCAAACTCACGCTCTCCCTCCAAGAGACTCTGGCTACAACTCGGGCCATGACATTTTAAGGCATGCTTCGATACAGTGGATCACAATTTTGTCAATGTATATGTATATATAATGTATTGATACTCTTTCTAGTATCGTTGTATATGTTCTCTTTCTAGTATAGTTGTATATGTTCTCTTTCTAGTATAGTTGTATATGTTCTCTTTCTAGTATAGTTGTATATGTTCTCTTTCTAGTAGAGTTGTATATGTTCTCTTTCTAGTATAGTTGTATATGTTCTCTTTGTAATAAGTATTGACTCATGAATGAACTGACTCATTGAACTAGCAATAGTATAAGTATGATCCTGGGTTACCCCAATGGTAACTCACTAATGACGTAACTAGTATATGTAAGCATGGAAGAACTTTTATGACTATATATGTACACATGATATATAATCAATATTGAATCGACCTTCGGACGACTACCCGATAACCTACCAGACCACATCCAAATCGAGGAAAAGGAAATAGGGCGGACGGTCTTCCTAAGCCTTTTAACCATTGCTTATATAACTATACATATACGGGCATGCAATTTATAATAAGTAAAACAAAGATTAAGTAAAAGCATTTGATAAGTAAAAGAGTTTGTAAAGCAGTTTGGAGTAAAACAGTTTTGTAAATAGTTTGAATGGTAATAAAATCAGTGGTTTTGTAGTTATTAATCAAATGTGATTGATGTAACAACTATAAGTATTCAACTTATATTCCCCCCTATTAAAGCATTTAAAACATTTAAAAGTATTTCAAAGGTTAGTTGAAGGGGTATGAACTCACTTGTGGTGAGTGGATTGGGTTGAAGTGTCGGTTACGGTGCTAGGTGACAAATGAAGACTTGTACACACGCACGAGCCTAGTTAACATATTATGAACATATATATAACTAATTAGCCAATTTATAACCAATAAGATATGTTGGGACACCCTAGAACACGAAAAAACTTTGCTTCAAGTGTTAAAGATCACAAGGATTGCATCCGAGTGTTGGTAGGGCAAAACTAGTGTGTTTGGGGTCCAAGGGTAAACTCCTTCGGAGTTTACGGTCTAAATGACCTTTACCCTAGGATTTTACGGAAGTAAACTCAAGGGTTTCCGGTCTAAACTCCATTTCTTGCAACCATGAGTTGTTTGGAGGTTCAACAAGTCCTTTGAAGCAACCTTGCTAAGTGGTTTAGCCTTTGGAATGGACTAGGGCCACAAAACACCCTCCATGAGGTGTTTATGGCCTAAGGGTATTTTCCCTTGGGTTTACTACCGTAAACCCTTATGGGAAGGGATATTGCCTTGATTTCAAGTCCTTATCACAACTAGGTAAATATCTAGGATAGTTTTTAGGGCTAGGAAAGGAAAATGGCTCATTTAAACACCTTATTGGGTGTTTACGGTTTTGGGATATCCTTAGACCGTAAACACCTATAAATGGTGATGTTTGGTGTTTTTCAAAGCTTAAACATATCAATGGAAGGTTTAAATATGTTAAGGTAAGTCTTTGTTACACCCCAAAAACCGAAGGCGGAAACATTTCCGGGGTTGACTCCACGTTGAGTATCAAATCCAATGCACATAGTAAGTAAAGTAAAACAACCATTACATTACATAAAGAAAAGTTTTACATTCGTTTAAAAAGTAAAGTTATACATTTGTGATACATAGTATATATTAACAAAACAAACTGGTCTTCTACGCACTCCAACCTGGAACAAAATGATCTTCGGGTACCTGTTCTAATGCTGACCTGAGAACACAAGCAGTTTGAAAATCAACATAATGCTGGTGAGTTCATAAGCAACTTTTGTTTTGTGAAGTTTTCAAGTTTCCTTTCTATTTCTAAAATGTTACGCACACCAAGAAAATCCCATATTTTCTTAAAAAGGTTGGTTATTGTTTGTCAACCTGTAAAATAAGTTGTACACTGAAAACATGTTTTCTCTTGTGTAAATGTACAGTTAGGTTATCTGGTTTGACATACTGTCCTGGTTATGTACTAATGTATTCCCAGGAAAGTCCCATACTTTCCTGAATGTGTTACCAATTGTCAAAGATGTAAAGTTATCGGGTTTGTTAACCTTTTTTTGGTTATGTAAACGTTTTCCCTAGGAAAGTCCCATACTTTCCTGAATGTTAGTTATCAAAGCAAAAGATGTATTCTGTAAATCGTGGTTATGTTCAATGTTTCCCCAGGAAAGCCCATACTTTCCTGAATGCTGGTTATCAATGTAAACGATGTATTACGTTATTCATTATTACTATTGAGTAAATCTCTATTATCCTAATTGCGAGTTCCATAACCATACAATAGACTAGATATGGCAATAAGTAGTCCACATCACCTTATGACTTTCGTCATGCTTGAACCATTTCGGTTCGGCTGTAGCTAGCAGCCAGGTGTGGGGTAGTCAGCCCCTTATAGATCTATACACTCAAGCCACGCTCTCTAAATCCCAGAGATTCTGGTTACGGGTATAGTCATCCACTCGCGTATCTCTGTGGAGTGTTCACCGAGGACGTGTCTCCAATCATAAAGGACTAACAAATTTACTAGTAATAATATGATAGTCCTCCACTCACGTATTTCTGTGGAGTGTTACGGAGGACAAAACAGTACAGGTTTTATGTTCAAATGTTCTAATGTCATGATTTTAACTGATAAAATGTGGAAAACCATTTGTGGAATATATATAAAACATAACAGTTGAAAATCCATTTCACAAATATATGTTTACGTGATCTGCATGTTCAAATGGTTATCAGTTGTAGCAATCAGTGTTAAAAACATATAAAATGTGAAAAACACACATGAAAACATGTTTTGAGTACAAGTAATCCCTTGTACTTTGCTTGTGTTTCCCCTCCCCCCTGAAAACAGTGAAAACAGTGAAAAATGATAGGGGTATGAACTCAACAGACGAGAATGCGCAACTGATTCGGACACTAAACGTTGGTTCGGGGCTTGTTAACATGTTAGGTTCCTATGTAATATGAAATGGTATCCAAAGGTATCTAATTAGACTTACAATCACTAATTAGATGGAGCATTACACTCCAATGAAGTAAAACACCTCAAAACGAGTGTTTGGAGTGACCCGGGTGACATCTACGGGCGTATAATGGTACGAGGGACTTGGGATTTGATTTTACTCCTCAAGAGTAAACTCCCTAATGGATTTTTCGGCCATATATCCCCTATAAACATGAGTTCACGGCCGTGAACTCATGTTTGAGTGATTTTGAGTGTTAAATGACTTGAATGGACATGGGGAATGATAGAATGGATTTTTCAATTGCCTTGGAATGAATTAAATGGACTTATACCATATTTAAGGGAGTTCACGGTTGTAAACTTGGAGTTTACGGCCGTTAACTCTCCCATGCTCAAATATATTCATTTTGTGGCAGTTAGAACAATCACATGTGATTCTAGTTAATTTTCCAAGGCTTGGTATGAATTTAGGGCATCAAATGACATATAATTAGGAGTTTACGGCCTTGGAGCATGTTCTATGGCCGTAAACTCTCATATGTAAGGTTTTGTTATGTTTAAGGTCTCCAAACTATTTTTAGATGGTTCTAGGATTTACCACAAGGCTATTAGTTAAGTTAAAAGGCATTCTAACATGGAAAAGTGAGTTTACTCCCCATGTTTGAGGGGTTTATGGCCCAAGCAGATGCCTTGGCCATAAACTCATGTTAATCCCTCAAAATTTAAGTTTAAGGTGTTCCAAGTCCAGGTTTGCAAGCCTCAAGGTCGTATCTAAGTCCCAACAATGATTTGGAAGGGTTAAATTGCTCAAAAACCCCATTTTTATGTGTTTACGGCCCAAGCATGCTCCTTGGCCGTAAACACATGTTCCAGGTCCTAATTTACACTTTAAACATAGATTTGAAGGCTTATGAGGTTCAATAACAAGCTAGGAAGGTTACCTCTATGATTTGGAGCCTTAAATCTTTGATTTTGGACCTTAATCTAGGATGAGGAGAGAGGTTAAAGACAGAGTAGTGAGATGAAGCCAAAAGCTTCAAATGAAGGCTTAGAACACTTTATATAGTGTCTAGGTTTTGGACACGGTGGAATTCTACCAAATACCAGCGTTAGGCGGGGCTTTTGGTCGCACCCGATTAAGTTGTCGTAAGCCGATATGGTATATTCTAAAAATGTTCCGATTACTAGAATGGAGTGCTTGAATGATTTCTAAATGCATTAGGACACCCATTAAGTCATATTAGATACGTACAAATTTATGACTTAATTAAATGATTTCGAAATCCGATTTGAAAACGACGATCGGTTGATCGAATTGGACTACGAAAAGAGTTACAAGTAATGATACAAAATTTCGGGTTGTTACATTATCCCCCCCCCCCCCGTTAGAGGGAATTTCGTCCTGAAATTCAAAACTAAGATACAAGAGAAGATACAAATCATGGATCTGGAAAGAGTTGCGGATACTTCTGTTTCATTGAGTCTTCTCGCTCCCAAGTGAACTCCGGTCCCCGCTTGGCGTTCCAGCGAACCTTCACTAACGGGATGCGACTTTGTTTTGTACGTTTGACTTCTCGATCCATGATTTCGATCGGTTCCTCCACAAAGTTGAGGTTTTCATTGATCTCGATCTCGTCTAAAGGAATCACTAGGGTTTCATCGGATAGGCACTTCTTGAGATTTGAAACATGGAAGACGGGATGGATGTTACTGAGCTCTTAAGGTAAACGAAGTTTATCGGCTACCGGACCGATCTTGGCAAGGATCTCGAAGGGTCCAATGTACCTCGGGTTAAGTTTCCCACGCTTTCCAAAGCGTACCGTGCCTTTCCAGGGCGATACTTTCAACATGAGACGGTCTTCGACCTGGAATTCCAGAGGTTTCCGACGGTTATTAGCGTAACTCTTTTGGCGATCTCGTGAAGCTTTCAATCGTTCCCGGATTTAGATGATCTTCTTGGTGGTTTCGCGGATGATTTCAGGACCTGTGAGAGCACTGTCGGGGACTCGACTCTTGGCTAACTGTGTATCCCCCACCTCAGCCCAACACAGAGGAGATCTGCACTTGCGACCATAAAGGGCTTCAAACGGGGTAGCCCTGATGCTGGTGTGGTAACTGTTGTTGTACGAGAACTCGATCAAAGGTAGATGTGTGTCCCACGACTTTCCAAAATCAATAACACATGCCCTAAGCATGTCCTCTAGGGTTTGGATTGTTCTCTCACTTTGTCCATCGGTCTGAGGATGATACGCCGTGCTCATGTCTAGATTGGTTCCAAGAGCTTTCTGAAGAGACTGCCAGAATCTGGAAGTAAACCTGCTATCTCGATCAGAGATAATGGATACAGGTACATCGTGTAGCCGAACTACCTCTTGCATGTAAATTTGCGCTAGTCTTTCCATCTTAAATGATTCTTTGATTGGGATGAAGTGGGCGGACTTTGTCAGACGATCGACAATTACCCAAATGGTGCCGTACCCACTCGGACACTTGGGTAGTTTGGTGATCAAATTCATGATGATCCTCTCCCATTTCCATTCAGGTATCTCGGGCGGATGGAGCAGACCCGAGGGTTTCTGGTGCTCAACATTAACTTTGGCGCTAGTTAGACACTTGCCCACGAACATAGCTATCTCAGCTTTCATGTTTGGCCACCAGTATTGTTTCTTGAGATCCAAGTACATCTTGTCAGAACCCGGGTGAACAGAGTATCTGGTCTTGTGTGCTTCCTCCATGACAATCTCCCTGAATCCTCCGGACCTTGGAATCCAGATCCGATCCATGAAGCAGTAGACTCCGTCACCTCTGATCTCATGTTTCCTTTCCATTCCTCTTAGGGCTTCGATCGACACGTTCTCGGGTTTGAGGGCTTCTAACTGGGCTTCTCGGATTTGTATGGGTAAGTTAGAATGGATGGTTATCGTCTCGTTCTTCACTTTGCGGCCTGCATTCTCCTTTCGGCTAAGGGCATCTGCTACCACATTGGCCTTGCCGGGATGGTAACGGATTTCACACTCATAATCACTAAGTAGTTCTACCCATCGCCGTTGCCTCATGTTCAAGTCTTTCTGGTCAAAGATGTGCTGTAGGCTCTTATGGTCAGTGAAGATCGTACACATGGTTCCGTAGAGGTAATGTTTCCAAATTTTTAGTGCAAACACTACGGCTCCTAATTCCAAGTCATGCCTGGTATAGTTGACCTCGTGTGCTTTCAGATGTCTAGAAGCATAAGCAATTACTTTTCCTCTTTGCATAAGCACACAGCCTAAGCCTTCATTGGACGCATCGCAGAAGACAAGAAAGTCCTCTGTCCCATCAGGTAAAGATAGAACAGGAGCGCTACACAAGGCTTTCTTCAACGTTTGGAATGCGGTTTCTTGCTTATCACTCCAACAAAAGTGTACACCTTTCTATGTTAGAGTGGTTAAGGGTTTGGCGATTCTGGAAAAGTTTTGGATAAATCTCCGATAATAGCTGGCGAGACCCAAGAATTGTCGGATTTCTGTAGGTGTCTTCGGTGCCGACCAATTCTCTATCGCCTTAATCTTGGAAGGATCTACATGAATACCCTCCTCGCTTACCACATGACCGAGGAAAGTTACTTTTCGAATCCAGAACTCACACTTGGAAAATTTCGCGTACAACTTCTCGGATCTAAGGGTTTCCAACACTAGCCTCAAGTGCTGTTTGTGGTCTTCTTCGCTTCTGGAGTAGACAAGTATGTCATCAATGAATACAATGACAAACTTGTCCAGATAAGGACGACACACCCGGTTCATCAGGTCCATGAACACTGTCGGTGCGTTGGTTAGACCGAAGGGCGTCACTACGAATTCGTAGTGTCCATACCGAGTTCTGAAAGCTGTTTTGGACACATCGCTCTCATGAACTCGTCGCTGATGGTACCCTGACCGAAGATCTATCTTGGAGAAGTAACTGGCTCCTTGGAGTTGATCGAAGAGGTCATCTATTCGTGGAAGAGGATATCGGTTTCTGACGGTCAACTTGTTCAGCTCGCGATAGTCGATACACATTCGGAAGGATCCGTCTTTCTTCTTGACAAACAATACCGGAGCTCCCCAGGGTGAGGAACTCGGTATAATGAATCCATTATTGAGCAACTCATTGAGTTGACTGGATAATTCCTGTATTTATGGTGGAGCTAAGCGATATGGATATTTCGCTACGGGAGTAGCTCCAGGAATTAGGTCAATACGGAACTCGACCTGACGTTCGGGAGGAACTCCTGGAAGCTCTTCGGGAAACACATCAGGAAAGTTACAGACTTCGGGGATGCTCGCGAGGTCTTTAACTTCCTGTTTCTCGTTGATTACGTGGGCTAAGAATGCAACGCACTCCTTTCGCAGGAGATTTTGAGCTTTGATGCAGGAAATGATACGAAGATTGGACCTGAGTTTATCGCCATATATTACGAGAGTTTGATTCGAAGGAAGGTTGAGACGGATGGCTTTTTCGAAACAAAGGATATCTGCATGATTGGGACTCAATCAATCCATGCCAATGATGACATCAAAGCTCTTTATGGAAACCGGCATGAGATCGATAGGAAATGAATGGTCATTCAAGGTAAGGGTACAACCTACGAATATCTCATTAGCACTTTCTTTCTCACCGTTAGCCATCTCGACGGTAAACGTTTCAGTTAAAGGTTGGGGATTATGTTTTAGGTTATGTTTGAACGAATGACTAACAAAGCTTCTTTCATCTCCCGAATCGAAAAGAATACTAGCATATGAGTTGTCCAGAAGGAACGTACCCGAGACTACAGTGGAATAGGCTACCGCTTCCTCCCGTCCTATGGCTAGGACTCTTCTGGTGTTATCGGCTGTTGACTTCTTGGGGCAGTTCCTTTTAAAGTGCCCAACCTCTCCACAGTTATAGCAGGCTTGACCAACGCCCGCTCCAGATGATTGATTGGCCGATTGGGCCGGAGCTTTGCAGAATCGAACCGTGTGCCCCTTCTTACCACAATTGGTGCAGGATAGTTCTCGAAAGGGGCCGGGGTTGTGGTGATATTTGCACTTGTCACACAGAGGAAGATTACCAGCATACTTGCTGGTAGGAGTTGGGGTTGTGGATCCCATAACAGAAGCAGCAGCAATGAGGGTAGTAGCAGCATGGACTGCTACAGTTTGCTGCCTCTTGGAGGATCCTTGGGAAGATTGACCCTTCTTCTTCTTACATAACTTTCTCTTCTCACCACTCCTTTTAGTCGACTCAGAAGCAGTGGTGGTTTCCTCGACATCATCACTATGATCAATTAGGGTTTGGGCTAAACTCTTGGCACTATCATAGGTATCAGGATGTGCAGCTAAAACATTTCCCTTTGTTGGTTGGGTCAGCCCCAAGATGAACTTTTCTATCTTTTTACTTTCAGGAGTGACCAATCCCGGGCAAAGAAGTGCGAGATCATCGAATCGAGAGGTGTATGTTGTAATATCGGAACCCTTCATCTTCAGGTTCCAGAGCTCGTGCTCTAGTTTCTGCATTTCACCACGGGGACAATATTCGGCTATCAAGAGTTCTTTCATGGCTTCCCAGCCCATCGCGTTGGCTACAGGTAGGGTCAGAGATTTGACTCGGCCATTCCACCAAGTCAAGGCTTTATCAATGAAGGTACAAGCTGCGAACTTGACCTTATCAGATTCCGCACAGGCACAGATTTCAAAGATGGATTCGATTTTCTCAAACCATCGGGATAGGGAAATGACACCTCCAGTGCCATCAAAGGATGTTGGTTTTGCATTCATGAAATCCTTATAGGAACCCTCCTTTCGGTGTCCCTGATTGCTTACTTGATCTTGAGTTTGAGTACGACCTCCCGAACCACCGGTGTTCAATTGAGACATAGCAGCTGCCACCGCGGCGGTAACAGCTGCCTGAAATACCATGGGGTCAAATTCAGGAGGAGGTGGTGGCAGAGGGTTGTTGGTGTTTGAGTCGGGTCTCTTTCTGGTAGGCATCTTGATCTAATAAGATCAAGAAAGAGAGGATGATAAGTCCTCTGAATTGAATCGAGAGATATGACAGATATATATATATATATATATATATATATATATATATATATATATATATATATATATATTCTGAATAAGCGATAAGGCAGAAAAAAGTTATCAAAGCAGGTAAACTATCGCTAACAGAATGATCGAGGATCTACACGTGAACGAGGATTTCTACAAAGGATTGGTTCGAGAAATACTCCCATAGTATTTCATGATTCGCTACGACACTGGCTCGATGTTTGTGGTATTAGGGTAAATTTTAGGCATGCCGCATACCACATTCACCCCCAAGCACATGTTGGCCGTGTCTCGAATGAATATAGTTGGCCAGGCTATATTGATCCTAGACACGACTACATAAATTCCCAGGTTTAACTGCAGTACACAACACCCATTTACTTATGTTTTGTTCTACATGTAGTTACGGATCTCGACGGTTCGGTATACTTATATACTTTCGAATATACTTATAGTTTGAAGATACTTTTATTTCAGAGCACTTAGGCCCTTTAGTGTTTATAGTTTTATACCATGTAAGGTTTGGTATACTTTATTCACTATAAACAAGGGCTCTGATACCAATCTGTCACACCCCGAAAACCGAAGGCGGAAACATTTCCGGGGTTGACTCCACGTTGAGTATCAAGTCCAATGCACATAGTAAGTAAAGTAAAACAACCATTACATTACATAAAGAAAAGTTTTACATTCATTTAAAAAGTAAAGTTATACATTTGTGATACATAGTATATATTAACAAAACGAACTGGTCTTCTACGCACTCCAACCTGGAACAAAATGATCTTCGGGTACCTGTTCTAATGCTGACCTGAGAACACAAGCGGTTTGAAAATCAACATAATGCTGGTGAGTTCATAAGCAGTTTTTGTTTTGTCAAGTTTTCAACTTTCCTTTCTATTTTTGAAATGTTACGCACACCAAGAAAATCCCATATTTTCTTAAAAAGGTTGGTTATTGTTTGTCAACCTGTAAAATAAGTTGTACACTGAAAACATGTTTTCTCTTGTGTAAATGTACAGTTAGGTTATCTGGTTTGACATACTGTCCTGGTTATGTACTAATGTATTCCCACGAAAGTCCCATACTTTCCTAAATGTGTTACCAATTGTGAAAGATGTAAAGTTATCGGGTTTGTTAACCTTTTTCTGGTTATGTACACGTTTTCCCCAAGAAAGTCCCATACTTTCCTGAATGTTAGTTATCAAAGCAAAAGATGTATTCTGTAAATTGTGGTTATGTTTAATGTTTCCCCAGGAAAGTCCCATACTTTCCTGAATGTTGGTTATCAATGTAAATGATGTATTACGTTATTCATTATTACTATTGAGTAAATCTCTGTTATCCTAATTGTGAGTTCCATAACCATACAATAGACTAGATATGGCAATAAGTAGTCCACATCACCTTATGACTTTCGTCACCCTTAAACCATTTCGGTTCGGCTGTAGCTAGCAGCCAGGTGTGGGGTAGTCAGCCCCGTATAGATCTATACACTCAAGTCACACTCTCTAAATCCCAGAGATTCTGGTTACGGGTACAGTCCTCCACTCGCGTATCTCTGTGGAGTGTTTGCCGAGGACGTGTCTCCAATCATACAGGACTAACAAATTTACTAGTAATAATATGATAGTCCTCCACTCAAGTATTTCTGTGGAGTGTTACCGAGGACAAAACAGTACAGGTTTTATGTTCAAATGTTCTAATGTCATGCTTTTAACTGATAAAATGTGGAAACCCATTTGTGGAATATATATATACAACATAACAGTTTAAAATACATTTCACAAATATATGTTTACGTGATCTGCATGTTCAAATGGTTATCAGTTGTAGCAATCAGTGTTAAAAGCATATAAAATGTGAAACACACACATGAAAACATGTTTTGAGTACAAGTAATCCCTTGTACTTTGCTTGTGTTCCCCCCCTGAAAACAGTGAAAACAGTGAAAAAGGATAGGGGTATGAACTCACCAGACGAGAAGGCGCAACTGATTCGGACACTAAACGTTTGTTCGGGGCTTGTTAACACATGAGGTTCCTATGTAATATGAAATGGTATCCAAAGCTATATAATTAGACTTACAATCACCAATTAGATGGAACATTACACTCCAATGAAGTAAAACACCTCAAAACGAGTGTTTGGAGTGACCCGGGTGACATCTACGGACGTATAATGGTACGAGGGACTTGGGATTTGAGTTTACTCCTCAAGAGTAAACTCCCTAATGGAGTTTACGGCCTTATATCCCCTATATACACGAGTTCATGGCCGTGAACTCACGTTTGGGTGATTTTGAGTGTTAAATGGCTTGAATGGACACGGGGAATGATAGAATGGATTTTTCAATTGCCTTGGAATGAATTAAATGAACTTATACCATATTTAAGGGAGTTCACGGCTGTAAACATGGAGTTTACGGCCGTAAACTCTCCCATGCTCAAATATATTCATTTTGTGGCACTTAGAACAATCACATGTGATTCTAGTTAATTTTCCAAGGCTTGGTATGAATTTAGGGCATCAAATGACATATAATTAGGAGTTTACGGCCTTGGAGCATGTTCTATGGCTGTAAACTCTCATATATAAGGTTTTGTGATGTTTAAGGTCTCCATACTATTTTTAGATGGTTCTAGGATTTACCACAAGGCTATTGGTTAAGTTATAAGGCATTCTAACATGTAAAAGTGAGTTTACTCCCCATGTTTGAGGGGTTTACGGCCCAAGCAGATGCCTTGGCCATAAACTCATGTTAATCCCTCAAGATTTAAGTTTAAGGTGTTCCAAGTCTAGGTTTGCACGCCTCAAGGTCGTATCTAAGTCCCAACAATGATTTGGAAGGGTTAAATTGCTCAAAAACCCCATTTTTATGTGTTTACGACCCAAGCATGCTCCTTGGTGGTAAACACATGTTCCAGGTCCTAATTCACACTTTAAACATAGATTTGAAGGCTTATGAGGTTGAATAACAAGCTAGGAAGGTTACCTCTATGATTTGGAGCCTTAAATCTTTGATTTTGGACCTTAATCTAGGATGAGGAGAGAGGTTAGAGAGAGAGAGAGTAGTGAGATGAAGCCAAAAGCTTCAAATGAAGGCTTAGAACACTTTATATAGTGTCTAAGTTTTAGGCACGGTGGAATTCTACCTGATACCGGCGTTAGGCGCGGCTTTTGGTCGCACCCCATTAAGTTGTCGTAACCCGATATGGTAAATTCTAAAAATGTTTCGATTACTAGAATGGAGTGCTTGAATGATTTCTAAATGCATTAGGATACCCATTAAGTCATATTAGATACGTACAAATTTATGACTTAATTAAATGATGAAATCGAAATCGGATTTGAAAACGACGATCGCTTGATCGAATTGGATTACGAAAAGAGTTACAAGTAATGATACAGAATTTCGGGTTGTTACAGTCTTGAACTTCAAACTAGGGCTAAACATGGGACTTAAGTCAAATTTGGGGGTCTTTATGGTGTTTACGGCCCAAGCATCATCTTGGACCGTGAACACCTCAATCATGGTGTTCTTGACCGATTTTCTTGGTGATTATTTGATATACTAGCTTACAAGCACTCAAGGATGGAAGTACATACTATAAGGGTGCTTGATTTGAGCTAAAAGGCCAAGAACACTTAGTGTGTGTTCTTGGTGTTTTTGAAAATCTATACAAAATACATAAATGAATGGATGAATAGATGCACTAACACTAGATTAAGTGTTTTACTAACTTGAAATGGTTAGAACACTTACAATATTTAAGTTTTGGAATTAAATGTTGGATGATATTTGAGAGAAAACTTGGAGTTTACTCTTTTGACTATTTGGGGAGTAAACACAATGACTAGTTTCTTGGGGACTAAACTCATACATAGGCATGAGTTTACGGTTTCTGGATGATTCCTAAACCCAAAACATAAAAGTTTTGTCGGTTGTTTCTATTACGCGAAGTGTTTGCGGTTTTCAAAATAAAAACCCGAGACGACACTTTCTTTCACCCGTTCGTTTAAAAATAATATTAAAATAATCAAACGAACTTTATATTTCTTAAAAATAAGTAATAATGATATTAATTCACGATACGAAGTGGTTGACTTTTAAGGTTTGACCGATTGGAAAAATTTCGGGTTGTCACAGAAAATGACCTTGTAAAAGGTCTTACATCATATCCAGAGAAGATAGTCCTTGACAGCATAAAGACCTAACCAAAAGTACTTACAGTACAAGATAGTTTCATAGAAAATGCCACATCAGGCATAGACAGAAATACGATTCCTTTTTAACAAGGAAAAATAAACTAAGGCATCTACTACTGGCGACGGTCATCCCTCTGGTGAACTCTCAGTTCAGCCAGTTGGCGTTCCACATCAAGTAGGTGTCTTTCATACACCCTTTGGCATACACGGAGTTCTATGACTTCGGCTCTTGATTCAGACAATGCTTGCAGCAGGGTTTCATGGTCTCTCTCAGATCTCTCACGAGCATCTTCTTGGCGAATGGTTCGGAGGGTATGCATTCTCGCATTGGTCACAACTTTTGTAATCTGATGTAGCGTTGTCCTGCCTTGAATCTCATTTCGAGCCACTTTACGGACCAGGATTGGAAAGATTATGTCTACTGAGCCCCCATTGCTCAGGTCATAAAAGCTTCGGTCACCATTAAATGGCATGGGCTGATCTTGTCCTTGGCTCCATGTTTCCAAGCATTCCATCCATGAAGGCGTCGGACCATGAAATGTCGGACGAGGGTTATGATTTGGAAATGGACCTGCATGGGGTAGGTTGTGACAACCTGATATTTCGAGACAATATGATGGAACACAAGTCAAATTTAGGTCAAAATTTAACTTTCCTAAAAGTCTGTTTGGATTAAATAAAGTAGTAGGAATCGTATCAACGTTTTCATACATATAAAGAACCCTAAAATCCGAGTTATAACGAAGAAGTTATGACCAACCGAAGATTCTCAGCAAAACTGGTGACACTGATAGACGTAAAACGTGAAGTTTCAATACAATAGTTTTTGGCCTTAGGTATCTAAATGAAAGTATTAGATATCATCAAACCGTAAACGTACATAAAAAGAACGTCCAAATCTGACTTTGTTTGAGGAAGTTGTGATTTTTTCTAAGTTACTAATATAACAGTAGACAGGTAAAAACTCAAAATAGAGATCGATAGACTTTTAGCTGTCAAAAAACTAAATGAGAATCGAAGGGCTCAACAATACTAGCGTAATGGTAAAAAGTCTGACAAAAACGGACGTCGGATGAAGAAGTTATGGAACTTTAACGGACTTTTCCTGTCCCGACCTATTAAAAATATAATATTAAAAATAATATTAAAATTAGCCGACCGAGTCTAAACGAAAGTTGTAGATCGTAGTCTCACCTTCGTGTGGATATAAAGAACGTCGAGAACGGAGTTCGTATGAGGAAGATATGAATTTTTGAAGTTTACTAATTAATTAAAATATAAATTTAATTAAAACTCGGTATTATCCGAAGAAGGAGTCAACGGATCGATCCCTCGTACACCCAGCGTTCTCGGATGCTCGGCCTTATCCAGCCACGTCGCTTCAATGCTTTGTCCGAGGATGTGGTAAGCCATGACGTTGCGTACGTCCCGCGTACCCTCGTTAGTACGCCCCGCGTACCGAGGTCCTCCAGCCACTATAAAAGGGATGCGAGGGTGCCGGCCATTTTTGCTCATTTCCTTCCTTTCTCACGCCGAAGCTCTGCGTTTCAACCCTCGGAGCCATCCCAAAGTCCCGGTTTTCATATCCAAGTTTTGAAGGAAGTTTTACGCTCCCGAGATTCCCGAGATTCCCGAGAATCTCGAGAGATCCGCTTTCTCGAGTAGAAGTTCTGCTCTGTTTTCGTCACGCTTTCTTCAATCAATCAGGTGAGTTCATACCCTCATAATCTACACTTTTAAATGTTTTATAAATAACTTATATATGCTTTTAAGGGGGGGATACAAGTAAAACATACAATTATTATCGTGTGTTATATATAAAGTTTCGTTATACACTTTTTATCAACGGAATCATATGTGATTTATAACTATTATAGGGAAACTTTCATATGCAAAATATATCACGATAACATCCTATCTTTTGAAATGAAAAATGTTGTTATATATGTATAAGTCAAACACTCTGTTTATACTGTATGTATATATGTTCATCTTAGGCACTACAAAAATCACACTTTTCATAAGAAGTGAGCATTTCACTATGGATTACTATACAAACGAGAAACACTTTTAGAAAACTATAATAAGTATAGTTTTACGAGAACATCACGAACTTTTACATACTAGAAATACTATTTCAAGTAGATACATTCATATACAAGAATAAACGAACATTTTCATGGGTACTTCAAATAGTTTTCACAAACGTTTTTTGATGTTGAAACACTATTAGAATCTGTCTTACAAACTGTAGGTTTTCTTTTTGAACCTGTTATAGTTATGCTTCAAACAAAGGTTTTCTCACACTTAAACTGTCTTGTCAAACGGTTTTTCGAATCGATTTATAAACTGACGTCAAGTCATAAATTCTTATTTATTTAACTTTTCAATGGTTTTACAAAACTTCTTTTATGCTTTTATATTATAAATTGCATGCCTCTATGTGTATAGTTATATAAGAAATGTTTAAAAGACTTAGGAAGGCTATCCACCCTGTTTCCTTTTCCTAGATTTGGATGTGGTCTGGTGTGATATTGGGTACTCGTCCGAAGGTCTTTTAAACATTAGTTATATATCATGTGTACATATATAGTCATAAATGTTCCATCAGTTAATTCAGTTCCGACACTCTTGGGTAGCAAGGGTGTACAAACTTACTTGGACACTCATCAATTACATTCTAGTAAACTATTATAGGAATAGTTTAGGGGGTACAAAACATTATCCCTATTACAAGAAATTACACCAGAGTCAGTTCATTCATGAGTCTAAACTACATGCTATATGAAGGGATACTCTTACAGAGATTCCTCTTGCATGGATACACTTATATAGATACTCTTACAGAGATTCCTCTTACGTGGATACACTTATATAGATACTCTTATAGAGATTCCTCTTACATGGATACACATATATGTTGGATATAGTGTCTAAGTCCATAACTATATTTGGTATGTACTTGACCCGACCCGGCATGGTCCATTTGGGTTGCACTTCACCCGAACAATTTATGGATAATATTTGAGAATAGTACAAGTTATGATTTATTAATATATTATAAGTTCTAATATATTAATATAAGATCATATTATTTAATTAGTAGTGATCTATAATTAATCTAGGATTAATTTAGTGATCAAAGATATTACTAATTAAATATGGGCTTCTATATTTATATAGTGTGGGCTTATGCTTATTTGGAATGGGCTAGGCTTGGATGGAGAAGTCCATGGATACTCCATGGAGCTTTAACCCATGGATCTCATGGAAATGAAGAGACATGGGTATTAGGGTTTACATGGATGTAACCCTAATCCACCACACTATATAAAGGAGGCCTTGGCTCTTGAAATCAAGCTAGTTGTATCTAGTGAACACTAGTTGACACATGTTGAGGTGAGGGCCGATTTCAAGAGAAGTGTGACTATTCTCTCAAAGTTCCAAGTTTGTGGTGATTTGTGACTTTCATTTGAGGCATCCACATTATTGGTGCTAGGCTCTAAAACTCCAAGCAATCAACTACAACTACAAGGTAAGTATTTCTACTAGCTTTATTTGATTCATGTTCCCCATGCCATGCTAGTTAGGATATGAACCTTGGAAAAATAATTATTTGCATGTATCTTAGACAAACATAGATCCAAGGTTTATTAGGGTTGCATATACACTTAGGAAGTGTTAGAATGCTGAAAACCCATCAGTGGTATCAGAGCCTAGGCTTGTTTGTTTGATACTTGTTGCAATATGCTTGAAAAAGTCGAAATCTTGTTGTCTGACTGATGGACTCGCCGAGTCCATGGGGGGAATCGCCGAGTCCACTTGTATCTTCAACCTACTCGCCGAGTAGGTTCATGCACTCGACGAGTAGGGTCGACAGAGTGCAGTTTTTCGACTTTAGTTGCTGGAAATGGATTAGAAACATTACCCTAAACTGTTTTGGTACTTGAAAACTTGTTTTAGAAGGTGTAATGTCTTTTCTAACTCATTTACAACAACTAGTTATCAAAATTACAAAGATTAAGTGTGATTTTGATATATGAAAGTGTTCATGTTCATGATCTTGTTCTTATGATGATTAGATGATCATAGGAATTATTTGTAACGTATGTGGTAGTTTAATTCTTGATCATAATGTGTTTTAATGGAGTCCATAACTTGTCCTCAAGTTATGGAAAATCAAAAGTCTCTTGAATTAAAAAACCATTAAAAGAACACAAGAGTTAGAAAAATGAAAAGTCCTCATTTTATTACTCTATTAAACTCATAAGTTACAAGATATGAAAAGTTTTGAAAGTTTACAAAACTTGCCCTCAAGTTTGGAACAAGTAAAGTCAAGTTAAAACTTTAGTTCCAATCCTTAGAATTTTAAAAAATTAAAATTCAACCCTTATACTTATATTATTATGATTTAATTATATATATGTATAAGAACAAAGTCGTCTTACCGCTAGTACGCCTCATTCACGAAGCCGGCCTATAAGGTGGGTATAAGGTTGTTGCCTATAAAATGGTGACTTAATGGGTGTCCACTCTCACCCACCGCTTGCTTGACCGGTGGAGGGTCGTTAGCCGAACGGGTAAGACAAGGACTTATAAATTCTCATTCAAAGTATGATGAATATTATAAAGTAACTAAATGTTTTATTAAATTCCCGATCTTAGTTACTTTAGGAAAAATGTGAATAAGGTGCTAATCCATGAAATTACACTTTACACTTTGTTTGAGTCGTTGGTGGAGCGTGTGTGGTTAACCGGCACACTAACTTGGACTTAACAAGGTAGGTAAAGGGTAACTTAAAGGTTTATTATAGTATCGATGGAGCGTGTGTGGTTTACCGGCACATCGATTGAGTGATAAACTTTAAAGGGTACCAAGTGATTTGCATGGTTACTTCACACCTCGTTTTGTGATCCTCGGCATCCCAGTCACAAAACCTGGAGGGCACACTCGAGATTGAAACATGCCTTTGAAAATTTCATTGAATCTCAAAGAATCTAGGATTTTCTAAGAACCAATCAAAAACCTAATACTTAAATATTGTGGTTTTCGTGGTGGAAATTGGTGAATCGTCATTCACCTACCTTTCAAATATGGTATAGCTTAGATTACGGCATACCTCTTCTAAGTTATATTATATTGTGATTGGATCCTAGCATTAATATTACATTTGGGTATTTTATTAAGGACTCTCTTATATCTAAACTAATCTTGTTCTCTTCTCTTCAGATGTCTTCCAACAATGCTTCTGGCTCTAATCCTAATGGCTCCTTTACCCTTATGAACTTGTGTGGGAAAGTCACCTTTGATGGATCCAACTTCAATGAGTGGATCAGAAACATCAGGATGATTACCCGCTACGAGGACAAAGAATATGTCCTTGACAAGGAGCTTAAGGAGATTGATGAGACCACTGCAACTCCTCAGGAGATCGCTGAATTTCGGGCACATGAAAGGGATGCTACGAAAGTGGCTTGCATCATGATGGCCACGATGACAACGGAACTCCAAAAGTCTTATGAGGATTTCTACCCTTATGAAATGCACCTAGATTTGATGGAAAGATACCATCAAAGTGCAAGACAAGAGAGGTATGAAATCATCTGCTCCATGATAACAACCATGATGAAGGACAGGGAATCCGTCACGAACCACATGCAAAAAATGCAAAGGTATGTGGATCGTTTGTTGAAGCTTAATGTGAACTTCCCTGAGGATCTTGCAATAGATATCATTTTGCACTCCTTACCATCGTGCTATGATCAATTCCGCATGACATATCACATGAATAAGGAAGAGGTCACACTCAGCAAACTTTAGGGACTTCTCAAGACCACAGAATCAGGTCTTAAGGGGAAGTCGGTTGCTATCACTCCTACTCCAAACTCAACTCCGGTTTTGGCAATTGGGAAAAATCGATGGAGGAAGAGAAAGAGATCCTCGAAGGGTACCAAGGCTCGGACCCTTGATGGCTCTTCTTCAAGTGGAACCAAGAAAGGTTTCGTCACTCCTTCTTTTCACCCAAAAGAGGCTGAATGCTTCTATTGTCATGAAAAATCTCATTGGAAGCGGAACTGCCCAAAGTACCAGCAGGATGTGAAGGATGGGAAAGTCAAACCCAACCATGCAGGTACTTACACTATCACTTCTAATAACTCACCCCATTCTAAGTCTTGGGTCCTTGATACCGGTTGTGGTATTCATATTTGTTGTGACTTGCAGGGACTAAGAAGAAGTGAGAATGTGGAGCAAGGAAGAATAAACTTGATCATGGGGATTAGGAAAGCTTTACTTGTTACCAAGATTGGAGTTTATACTTTATCGCTAAGTAGTGGGTTTAATTTAGATTTGAATAAGTGTTGTTATTCGCCAGGAATGGCAAGAAATATTATTTCCTTTCATGCTTTGTACAAACAAGGGTTTACCTTTTCATTTAATAATGAAGTTGGTTCTATTGATGCTTTCTATAATAATGTCTTTTATTTTAAAGCATTACCTTGTGATGGTGTGTATGAAGCTGTATCTGTTGTAGATAACTTAGGAAATAATGTTTTGTGTATTGATTCTACTAATAATAATAACCTGGATAAAGCATCATTATGGCATTGTCGTCTTGGACATATAAGCAAGAAACGCATAGGCCAACTCCAAAAGGATGGAGTCTTGGAGTCGTTTGACCTAAAGTCAGATGATAGTTGCGAATCATGCTTACTTGGAAAAATGACAAAGTCACCCTTCACAGGCTCGTGTGAGAGGGGTGAAGGTTTGTTGGACCTTATACACATGGATGTGTGTGGACCATTCAAACATGCCACAAGGGATGCTAATCGTTATTATTTGACTTTTACTGATGATTACAGTAGATATGGATATGTCTACTTAATCAAGCATAAGTTAGAGACTTTCGAGAGGTTTAAGGAATTTAAACAGGAAGTCGAGAATCAATTGGGCAGGAACATTAAGATGCTTCGATCCGATCGAGGAGGTGAGTATCTTAGTTCAGAGTTCCTCGACTATCTTAGGGAATGTGGGATTGTCTCACAATTGACACCTCCCAGGACACCACAGTTGAATGGTGTGGCTGAGAGGCGTAATCGAACCTTGTTGGACATGGTTCGTTCCATGATGAGTCGAGCTACGCTACCAATCTCATTCTGGGGGTATGCCTTAGAGACTGCCGCCCATATTCTTAATCTTGTCCCTACAAAGAAAGTTGCCAAAACTCCTCACGAGATGTGGACTGGCAAAGTACCTAAGCTAGACCACATCAAGATTTGGGGTTGCGAGGCTTTCGTGAGACGCGAGACTCATGATAAGCTCGAACCTCGAAGCGAGAGGTGTATTTTCATCGGCTACCCACAACAATCCTTTGGTTACCTCTTCTACAGACCTAGTGACAATGTGGTCTTTGTAGCAAGAAGAGGAGTCTTTCGAGAGAGAGAGAGAGAATTTATAAGCAAAGGAGACAGTGGGAGGCAAATTGATCTTGAAGAAATTCAAGAGTCAAGCAGTGAAGGAACTTCGAACACTAGCCCTCAACTTGAGGAGGAAACTCCTGTTGAGCCAGTTGATGAACCAGTACCTCTAAGGCATTCCACGAGAGTTAGGAATGCACCTGAGCATTACTATGGTTTCCATATTACTGCGGAAGGTGAGACACTTATTAGTGATGAGACACTAGTAGGTCTGGATGAACCTAACAGCTACACGGAAGCCATGGCAGGCCCTAAGGCTGCTAAATGGAAAGAGGCCATGGATAGCGAGATACAATCCATGTATGACAATCAAGTTTGGAACTTGGTTGAGAATGTACCTGGTCGTAAGACTGTAGGGTGCAAATGGGTCTTCAAGAAGAAGAACGACATGGATGGTAATGTACACACTTATAAGGCTAGACTGGTTGCAAAGGGCTTCTCTCAAATTCCTGGAGTGGACTATGATGAGACCTTTTCTCCAGTAGCCAAGATTAAGTCTATTCGGGTTCTGTTGGCCATAGCTGCATTTCATGATTATGAAATATGGCAAATGGATGTCAAAACCGCTTTCCTTAATGGAAAGTTGGCTGAAGATGTTTACATGAGTCAGCCAGAGGGTTTTGTCAGCAATGAGTACCTGAATAGAGTGTGTAAGCTCGAGAAGTCCATTTATGGATTGAAACAGGCACCTCGCGGGTGGAATCTTTGCTTTGGTGAGAAAGTCAAGGAATTTGGCTTTTCGAGGAGTGAAGATGAATCTTGCGTCTATATCAAGGCTAGTGGGAGCATAGTCAGTTTTATGGTACTGTATGTGGATGACATACTACTCATAGGAAATGACATTCCAACCCTGCAGGAAGTAAAGTCCTAGCTTGGGAAGTGTTTCGCTATGAAGGACCTTGGTGAAGCTGCCTATATCCTAGGGATAAAGATTTTGAGAAACAGGAGTAAAAGGCTAATTGGACTTAGCTAAAGTACCTACTTGGACAAAGTGTTGAAAAGATTCAACATGCATAACTCCAAGAAAGGTGAGTTACCCATTCAGTGTAACGCCAGATTGAGTAAGACACAAAGCCCTAGTACTGAGGCTGAGATAGCAGAAATGAGTCGATTTCCTTATGCTCCAACTGTAGGATCGATCATGTATGCTATGACGTGTACTCGACCTGATGTAGCCTTTGCTTTGAGCATGGTTAGCAGGTATCAGGAAAATCCTGGCAAGGAACACTGGACAGCGGTAAAGAATATCCTCAAGTACCTGCGAAGGACTAAGGACTGGGTCCTTACCTTCGGTGGGAGTGATGACTTGAGAGCTGTAGGGTATAGTGATGCTAGCTTCCAGACTGATAGGGATAATTTCCGCTCTCAGTCAGGCTGGATCTTTACCCTAAACGGAGGAGCAATCTCTTGGAAGAGTTCCAAGCAGGAGACAGTGGCTGATTCCACTTGTGAATCAGAGTATATAGCAGCAAGCGAGGCAACAAAGGAGGCGATATGGCTAAAGAACTTCATCGGAGACCTTGGAGTTGTACCAGCTATAAAAGAGCCAATGGAGATTTTCTGTGACAGCAATAGTGCGGTTGCCTTAGCCAAGGAACCAAGGGATCATGGGAGATCCAGGCACATCGACAGAAAATACCATTTCATCAGACATCGAATTGAAGAAGGACTCCTCGTGGCAAAGAGGGTATCATCGGATGAGAACTCGGCAGATCCCCTCACGAAGGGACTGAGTAGGGTTAAGCATCTCCAGCATGCTCGGAGCATAGGGCTAAAGGATGATATAAGTTTTAGTAGTTAGATAACCCGGAAATTTGTAAAGTGTAATTGACATTTGATGATGAATAAAAGGTGGTTTATTTATGTGTAAAGTGTTACTATCTCTTGTCGATCTTTTACTATATTTCTTTTGCATGTTTTGACTTCCAGAATAATTTTGTTTGGTATAACATATTATTCAAACCTCCACAGTCGGTCATATGTCGGAAGTAGGTATGAATCAAGACTGTCATGATGGGTTGTAGAGGTCTAAAGTGTTGGACAAGGCTACAACAATCATGAGTGCTCATAAGTTCTGAGCATTGGACTCAACCCACGCTCACTGGAATCACTTCATGGAATTTTATCTCAAGTGATCGTGAGACTGTAATATCATATAAGTCTTCAAACCTAGAGATATGATCTGTTACTTACGAGTTGGTTATGCATTGATTGTACGTAAACGCATTGGTAACTCGATGTTATAAAACGTGCCTTTGTGTGTAATTCAATGAGTGGTAGAACAAACATATGAGTCGAAGTTTATCTGTTCCTTCTTGGATTAGAAGCTGATATCTGGGCCCCTTGATGATTTTGTTTTGACCTATGTACCGGGCCCGGTCAGAACTAAATTGATGTGTTCAGTTAAGTTCTATGTCAAACAAATCGGAAATCAGGAAACAAATGCTGGACAATAAGCAAGACTATGTTCCATGTGTTTGTCCGGCTGATATCTAGAACAGAGGATTATATGATCACTTATCTAAATGGCGCGTTCAAGTTCTACAGAGTTTAAAGAGCTACGAGTGCTGATCGGTTCCTGAAGTTATACTTGCAAATATAGTTACTAGACTTATCCAAGTGGGAGACTGTTGGATATAGTGTCTAAGTCCATAACTATATTTGGTATGTACTTGACCTGACCCGGCATGGTCCATTTGGGTTGCACTTCACCCGAACAATTTATGGATAATATTTGAGAATAGTACAAGTTATGATTTATTAATATATTATAAGTTCTAATATATTAATATAAGATCATATTATTTAATTAGTAGTGATCTAT
The DNA here is from genome assembly GCF_051521515.1 of Lactuca serriola. Taxonomy (NCBI): domain Eukaryota; kingdom Viridiplantae; phylum Streptophyta; class Magnoliopsida; order Asterales; family Asteraceae; genus Lactuca; species Lactuca serriola. The sequence goes on along the minus strand of NC_136410.1, from coordinate 227,558,528 downwards.
AATTAATCTACGATTAATTTAGTGATCAAAGATATTACTAATTAAATATGGGCTTCTATATTTATATAGTGTGGGCTTATGCTTATTTGGAATGGGCTAGGCTTGGATGGAGAAGTCCATGGATACTCCACGGAGCTTTAACCCATGGATCTCATGGAAATGAAGAGACATGGGTATTAGGGTTTACATGGATGTAACCCTAATCCACCACACTATATAAAGGAGGCCTTGGCTCTTGAAATCAAGCTAGTTGTATCTTGTGAACACTAGTTGACACATGTTGAGGTGAGGGCCGATTTCAAGAGAAGTGTGACTATTCTCTCAAAGTTCCAAGTTTGTGGTGATTTGTGACTTTCATTTGAGGCATCCACATTATTGGTGCTAGGCTCTAAAACTCCAAGCAATCAACTACAACTACAAGGTAAGTATTTCTACCAGCTTTATTTGATTCATGTTCCCCATGCCATGCTAGTTAGGATATGAACCTTGGAAAAATAATTATTTGCATGTATCTTAGACAAACATAGATCAAAGGTTTATTAGGGTTGCATGTACACTTAGGAAGTGTTAGAATGCTGAAAACTCATCAATATATAGATACTCTTACAGAGATTCCTCTTACATGGATACACATATATAGATACTCTTACAGAGATTCCTCTTACATGGATACACTTATATAGATACTCTTACAGAGATTCCTCTTACATGGACACACTTATATAGATACTCTTACAGAGATTCCTCTTACACGGATACACTTATATAGATACTTTTATAGAGATTCCTCTTACATGGATACACTTATATAGATTCTTTTACAAAGATTCCTCTTACATGGATACACTTATAGGGATACTTTTACATAGATACTATGTGGTAAGAAACAATAAGGGACTAACCATTCCTAAACCCGACTGTTAGCAACAGAGGTAAATGGACATCCACGGATGTCAATGGTTAATACTTATACTAGGAAGACATTTAAGGAACTAACCATTCCTTCCACCTGTTGTTAGCTATAGAGGAAAATGAACATCTACGGATATTCACGGTGAGAACGTTTCGGCAGTCGCGATGTCGAGTTTATCCTAATACCAAAGGATAATACTTATATGGCTATATTTTCCCTATTACTTTTATTTTGTGATACATTCACGTAAACGATGAACTAGACTATATTTATTGTTCATAGTAGTCCTAAAGGGGAAAACCATCTTTGTTACAGCAAAACATACAAGTCTTGGTAGAAGACTACTTTCAAAATATTCAGGTCTTGGTAGAAGACTATTTTTTTATACTAGTAGAAAATATGAGATTTTCTGGGAATTTTCAAAACATATACAAACAATTACATGGAACGATTTCAAATGTTATCATCAAACTTATACGAATAATGACATTAAATACTTATGAATTCACCAGGTTTATTGCTGATAATCGCTTTCAAAATAACTTGTATTCTCACGTTACAAATAATCAGGTACCGATGCAAGGTTTAGAGAAGACGGAGTACTCAGGAATCGTCTTTTATTTTGTGTATTCATTATGTTGTTCTATACTATGAAAGAACACACTTGTAAGTAAAAATATTCTACTAATGAAATGGAGGATGTTGTTGCTTGTTTATTACTTTACATTGTTGTGATACATACATGACGTCCTCCGCCCCAGAACGTTTCCGCCGTTCTCGGTTTTGGGGTGTGACATAGGTTCTCAACCTCGGGTTTGGAGTTAGCACCGTCCGAAAGGTCTTCATCATCGTGATCATTCAAAGGGATAGGATCATCATTCTCTGGTTCTTCTCCAAACCATCCAGCAATGACTTCGTTCGGATAGGTACGAATTGCCGTGGGGATGGAGTCCAACCATGTTATCTATGCGAGAATTGGGGTAAGAAAATAATTATTAGACGAACTATCTAGATAATTATTTAGAAAATCTTCGTTAGTTACATCACTATTTGTGAAGTGCATACCAGTTATATGTAATCGAAACAGGATGGGCCTTCGAATAAGTGACCTTAACTCTAAATTCACAAAGAATATGGGTAAAGCAAAATTTTCACAGATTCTAAGTCTATAACATCCTAGTTACATATAGCCTTAGTGTATCCACTTAGCAACTATCAACTTAGTAATGAAGATCCTTTTTTTTTCTCAAGTATAAAGTACCTATAGTAACACCAAATACCCCTATAGTATTTTAGGTTTATGTTTTGTTGTTCTTATTGTGGTATTGTTGGTAAGATTTTAGACTTGTTGCAACTATAGAACTACACTTAGGCACATGCTAGTTAACCCTCGGATAATATAGTTGATCAGGCTATATCTTCCCAGTTTTGACTATATGCCTCTAAGTCCACCTGTGTTGCCCAATAATCGTAATTCTTTTGTACTGTCCTAGTGACAATGATTTTAGTATGAATGCAGGCACGTATACTTAATTAAGTATTTTATTATTTAAAGTATAAACTCTTGGTCAGAGTATTTTTATCCCATTGTATTTATAGTCTGTATATCTTTTATGGGTTGATATACTTAATTCACTATAAACAATGCTCTAATACCAATCTGTCACACCCCAAAACCATGAACGGCTGAAACGTTTTGTCACACCCCCGAACCAGACGGCGGAAACGTCCGGGGGCTGTTGTGACTCAATTGAATACCATAACATTGAATATATATGAAGCATAACAACATTCGTCACCATGCATTAATATAGTACAACAAGTAGCGTTTACATGAAATACATTGTTTAAACATTACATTCCCAAAAATAAATTGTTCGGTTCGTACATAAATAAACTGCAAGCCATCACTGAATATGATTTCCTTTGATTCACTGGTTCCCTGAGAATACAAGTATTTTCAAAAACGTCAACATATGAAATGTTGGTGAGTTCATAAGTAGTGTTTGAAATCCAATGATTTGTATTGTTTGAAAAACCACTAGAAAATCCGATATTTTCTGAAAATAGTATAGTAAAAAAGATGTGAAGATCCATAGGTATGCTTGTTTGTTTCTATACTTGTAAAAATTGTTCATTAAAATTGTATGCATTTCGAATCCGATATGTATTGAAAAACCTAGGAAAACCCGATGTTTTCCTAATCCTTTGAATTCCATGAAGTTACGTTGAAACCATTGCAAAAAGAGTAGTCTCATTCCCAGGCGACGTTGGATTATTTTTGAGCATGATTAATTGCTACAAACACGCATTACACAAACGCCCAGTTTATAGCTATACTAACGATCCCGAAGGCGTCGTCCGTACTAATCACGTTATCCAACCGCCATGACTACGTGTCGTCCCACATCCAAAGAGTAAGAGGACACGAAGACCTCGATGACTCTATTAACCGGTTGGGGATAAAAATGTGTACGAGGGGTCCCCGACCCGCCTCGCAAAAAAATGTAGACTTTACTAGCAATACCAAAGGACCCTTGGGGACCAGTAGTATACAAGCCATTGAAAATCCCTCTACGTTGTGCCAAGTCGGTGAAACCCAACACTTCGTAGAATAAAGGTCTTCGGGCCTTAAGATCAGGTCATTGGGCTAGCTAGGCCCAACAAGCAAGATTTTACACTTTTGGGGCCCAAAGATGGTGCGTAGACGTCTGTGCACACTCGCATGTAAATTAAATTCCCAAACGTTACTTGTATGAATCGTAGTGTCGTAGTGTCATAGTGTCATAGTGTCGTAGTGTCATAGTGTCGTAGTGTCGTAGTGTCGTCGTATCGTCGTGTTAGTAGTTTCCGATTTTTATTGATTCGAGACCGAACCAATTCGTTTAACAACGACTTTTGGTATTGTAGTGTATTGTATTTCGTCGATAGTCGCGGTGCCGTTATTTGGTCAAATTGCATGTATTGAATTAGCCTTGAAAGTTTTCTGTTTTCAGCCCCTCATTGTTTGTAAAAATTTACTTTTTCACCCCTTTAATTAGATACTTTCCGGTTTGGTCCTTAAATCAATTTTCTTGACATTTTAACACCAAAAATTATTGAAATTAATATTTTTCAACATATTTTTCATAGAAAATAGTTTAAATCCCTGAAATTTCAGTTTTCTCGGTTATAACCCTTCTTTTTCGCAACTTTGGCAATTTTGGCCCAAATTGTAAAATTTTTGCAACTTTGGTCCTTCTTAAATTTAAAAAGCATTTTAAACCTTTGAAAAGGACTTGGAACACTTATAGTCCACTGTTTTACAGAAAAATACAGTTTTGGCCCTCCAAAACAGAAAATCTCGCATAATGGGCCTCATTGGGCCGAAAATGTCATTTTTGGCCCATTAAGCTTGAAATTTATGTTTTTAATCCTCTAAATGAGTATATTTCCAGAAATTGTTTTATTGAAACTGTTTTGACACACCTCATCCATCAGAATTCGTGATATGTCAATTTGGGCCCTTAATTTTGTATTTTTCACATTTTAGGCCCAAAATTTGTGTTTTTAGCCCAAAGAAAATTGTTACTAAACCACTTAGCTATTTTTCTTGAAACACTTTGTATGTAGAAATATATTTGATGCTAAAATCATTTAACATAAGATATATCTCGGTTTTTGAGGGGTTTTATGGCTAGATCCAACATTATAGCACAGAAAAGCATACATGTAAGCATGGAAATCATACAAGGCATACAAAACACATATAGATCTACACTTTCACTTGTATTCCCCCCCCCCCCCCCCACAAAACTCATAAAAACAGAAAATAGGGGGTATGAAGCTCACCTTAGGGTGTGATATCGGTTCTTGAAGAAAGGATGGGAGAAAACTTGGTGATTTTTGGCCTTAGCACCCTTTTCTTGAAGATCTCGAGTTTGAGATGGTTCTAGGATGCAAGATCACGATTTTTGCATAGATTAGGAAGGGATTTTGATAACAAAAAGAATCTAAATCATAGATCCATGCATAATCTTACCTTAGATGAAGAATTTGTGGAAATTTCGTCTTGAATGCTTCCTAAAACTCGAGATTTTGAGTGGAGAGGGAGGAGTGTTCTTGAGTGTTCTTGAGAGAGTTTGAGAGATTTTTGTGGTGTGTGTGTGCTTGTGGCCGAGAGTGAGAGAGAGAAGAGAAGTGAAGTGATTTTTGAAGTGATGTTGCATGGAAGAATGAGATATAATGCATGGATACCCTTTGGTTAATAATGAGGTGGCATCCAAAGTCAACTTCTTCCATTTCCTCTTGGACTTGGGCCTTGGGCCGAGAATTTGGAAGGGAAAAGGAAAAATTTGGGCCTTTGTCCCTAATCCCAATATTAGAGTTAATTTGGGTATGTTTTAAGCCTAAAAGAATGTGGTAGCATCTTTATATTTTTATTGGACTAGTTGAGGTTATTCATGTCTCAAGGCTTTTAATTCATTTCATTCTAGGCCCAATATGGCCCAAAATGTTGAAATAAATTAGTGTGGGTCTAATTAGAGCCCAATTAGGGTTCTAAGCCCATGATAGTCTAATTGGAAGCTTATTGGTCCATTTGGGTCCAATAAGGAAGTCCTAGTCCAAAATGGACTTAAGCAAGGACTTCTAGGGTCTCCAATTGTTTGATGACTATTTGTAGTACTTGTATGATGTATTTGATTGAAGTTCTTGAAGTCATAAACATAGGTGTCAATCATGTTCTTAAGTTTTTGATTCACATTAGCTTGAATGTATAGATTACATGACACAAAATTTCCAGTTGTGACATCATCCCCCCGTTAGAGGGAATTTCGTCCCGAAATTCTGTTTGAAAGCTAGATTTGAGAATGCTAGAATAGGTGAGGGTACTTTTGCTTCATTTGATCTTCACGTTCCCACGTGAATTCTAGCCCACGCTTTGCGTTCCACCGTACCTTCACGATCGGGATGCGACTTTGCTTAGTACTCTTCACCTCCCTGTCCATGATTTCGATTGGTTCTTCGATGAACATGAGATTCTCATTGATTTCGATTTCGTCAAGAGGAATGACAAGGGTTTCATCTGATAGGCACTTTTTCAGATTGGAGACATGAAACACGGGGTGTACACCGTTTAGCTCCGTGGGTAGTTGTAGTCTGTATGCTACTGGGCCTATTCGGGCGACGATTTCGAAAGGTCCAATGTATCGCGGGTTCAGCTTTCCCCGTTTTCTGAAACGTATAACCCCTTTCCAGGGTGAGACTTTCAACAATACTCGATCACCGACCTGGAATTCTAAGGGCTTTCGCCGTTTATCGGCGTAGCTCTTTTGTCGGTCACGCGATGCCTGTAATCGAGCTCTGATCTGAACGATCTTTTCTGTTGTTTCGCGATTGATCTCCGGTCCTGTTAGTGCCCTGTCCGACGTATACGTTCTTGCTAGCTGGGTGTCACCTACTTCAGCCCAACATAACGGTGACCTACATTTACGCCCGTACAGTGCTTCGAAAGGGGCCACCTTGATGCTCGAATGGTAACTATTGTTATATGAGAATTCGATCAACGGTAGGTGGGTATCCCAAGACTTTCCAAAGTCTATCACACAAGCACGAAGCATGTCTTCAAGTGTTTGGATGGTTCGTTCACTTTGACCGTCCGTTTGTGGGTGATATGCGGTACTCATATCGAGATGAGTTCCCATTGCCTTGTGGAGTGATTGCCAAAAGCGCGATGTGAACCTATTGTCCCTATCTGAGATGATAGATTTTGGCACTCCATGGAGTCTTACGATTTCTCGTAGGTATAACCGCGTCAGTCGCTCCATCTTGTAGGATTCTTTGATTGGCAGGAAATGGGCAGATTTCGTCAGTCGGTCGATTATTACCCATATGGTGTCCAGTCCGTCCGACGTCTTGGGCAGCTTGGTCACGAAATCCATAGAAATCCCCTCCCATTTCCACTCAGGAATTGCCGGTTGCTGTAACAATCCGAAAGGTTTCTGGTATTCCACCTTTACTTTGGCGCACGTAAGGCACTTACTAACATAGGTTGCGATTTCCGCCTTCATGTTAGGCCACCAATAGTGTCGTTTAATGTCCAAATACATCTTGTCCGAACCGGGATGAATGGAGTATCGTGTCTTGTGGGCTTCCTTCATAATGGTCTCCCTAAATCCTCTGATTTTTGGGACCCAAATACGGTTCATGAAGTAGTATACCCCATTCTCTTTGGCTTCTAGGTTCTTCTCCATCCCGCGCAATGCCTCGCTAGTTCTATTTTCCGCTTTCATAGCCTCTGACTGGGCTGATGCAATTTGAGTGGCCAGATGAGATTGAATGGTTATCGAGTGTGTTTTCGTACGGCGATTAGAGTACTCCTTCCGACTTAATGCATCAGCTACCACGTTGGCCTTGCCTGGATGGTACTTGATCTCGCATTCATAGTTGTTTAGCAATTCCACCCATCTTCGTTGTCTCATGTTCAGCTCTTTCTGATTCAAGATGTGCTGGAGGCTCTTGTGGTCCGTGAAGATGGTGCACTTTGTACCGTACAGGTAGTGCCTCCAAATTTTCAGAGCGAAGACCACGGCTCCCAGTTCTAGGTCATGGGTCGTGTAATTTACTTCGTGCGTCGTTAGTTGGCGGGACGCATATGCTATCACTTTTCCACGTTGCATGAGAACGCAACCTAAACCCTGATTTGACGCGTCACAGTAGACTACAAAATCTTCCGTTCCTTCAGGTAGAGATAGTACAGGAGCGGTACAGAGAGCTTGCTTCAAGGTTCGAAACGCAATCTCTTGTCGGTCTGTCCACTTGAATGGCACGCCCTTTTGCGTAAGCAAGGTAAGCGACTTGGCGATCTTAGAGAAGTTTTGGATGAATCTCCTATAGTAGCCTGCTAGGCCTAAGAACTGCCGAATTTCTGTGGGCGTAGTCGGAGTTGCCCATCCTTCCACAGCTTTGACCTTAGAGGGATCCACATGAATTCCATCTTGGCTAACTACGTGGCCTAGAAAATTCACGCTCCGTAGCCAGAACTCACACTTAGAGAGTTTGGCGTAAAGCTTTTCCGATCGCAGAGTCTCTAGGACTTGTCGGAGATGTTGGCCATGCTCCTCTTTGCTTCGAGAATAGACGAGGATGTCATCGATAAACACAATGACGAAGTTTTCAAGGAACGATCGACAGATTCGATTCATTAGGTCCATGAATGCGGCAGGTGCATTTGTTAGACCGAAGGGCATTACAACGAATTCATAATGTCCGTAGCGGGTTCGGAAAGAGGTTTTAGGAATATCCTCTTCTCGGACTTTGAGTTGGTGGTATCCGGACCATAAATCTATTTTAGAAAAATAACTAGCTCCCTGGAGCTGGTCGAATAAATCATCGATTCGTGGGAGTGGGTAGCGGTTTTTAACAGTGAGTTTATTTAACTCTCTGTAATCAATGCACATTCTGAAAGATCCGTCCTTCTTTTTGACAAAGAGTCGGAGCTCCCCATGGCGAGTAGCTAGGTCGGATAAACCCCTTGTCCAGAAGCTCACTGAGTTGGCTGGACAATTCCTGCATTTCAGCAGGAGCCAACCAATATGGTGATTTAGCGAGAGGAGTTTCTCCTGGAACGAGGTCGATTCGGAACTCAACTTGTCTCTCTGGGGGTACTCCTGGAAGATCTTCAGGAAACACGTCCGGAAATTCACACGCTACCAGAATATCTTGGATGTTAGTTTCTTCTTTGGTCTTGTCCACTATGTGAGCCAAGAACGCCAAATTGTTCTTTCGCAGATGTTTTTGTGCTTTGATGCACGAGATAAGACGAAGATTCGTGCTAGGTTTGTCTCCGTAAATTACTAGGGTTTCGTGATTCGGGAGACGAAGGCGAACGGCCTTCTCGTGGCACATAATCTCGGCATGGTGGGGGCTTAACCAATCCATGCCGATAATCACATCGAAACTCCTAATTGATACTGGCATTAGGTCTATTCGAAAAACGTCTTGGTTGAGGGTTAGGGTACATCCGATGTAGATCTCCCCAGTGGATTCGGTTTTCCCATTGGCCATTTCCACCGTATAGGTTTCATTTAGCTTCTGGGGTTGTTGTTTTAATAAATGTTTAAACTTCTCGCTTACGAAACTTCGCTCCGCTCCGGTATCAAATAAGATGCATGCATAAATGTGGTTTAGGAGAAACGTACCGGTCACAACTGCGGGGTCCTGAACTGCATCACTCTGACCCATAGTCAGCATTCTTCCTGCTCCTCTGTTTCCTGAGTTGTTGTTAGGGCAATCTCGGCGGAAATGCCCCGTCCTTCCGCACCTGAAACAGGTGTGGCTAGGCCCTGCATTGTTGCCACCGGCGTTGGTGTTGTTGGTATTGCAGTGGTTGTTGTTGTTGTTGTTGTTGTTCTGATTGTTTCCCTGACTCTGATTCTGGGGAGGATAAGTCCTACAGAACCTTGCAGTGTGTCCCCTTCGGTTGCAACTGGTGCAATGGAAGTCCCTACATTCTCCATGGTGATGGAAACCGCACTTGTTGCACTTGGGAAAATTACCGGAATAAGGTCTTGAAGCATTTGAAGCAGCTGAGGCTGGAGCATGTGGTGTGGCTGGAACCGGTGCGGTGACAGCGTTAACTGCCACCGTCTGCTGCTTTTTAGAGGCCTCGGGGCCCTGACGCCCCTTTCTCTTGTTGTTCCACCCTTTCTTACCATCACCCTCCTTTTTCTTCTCAGTCTCCACTGGCTTCTCGCCCTTCTTGTTGTTATGATCATATAGCCTCCTTGCCAATCTCTTCGCACTGTCAAACGTTTCAGGGTTCGCAGCTATCACATTCCCCTGAATGGGAGGTGTCAGTCCTCAGATGAATCGTTCGATCTTCTTTCCTTCTGATGTGATCATACTCGGGCACAACAGAGATAGTTCGCTAAATCTCGATATGTAGGCATCGATGTTCGCATTCTGCACAGTGAGGCTCCATAGCTCCTGCTCCATCTTTTGTATTTCGCCTCGGGGGCAGTACTCAGCCATTAACATTTCTTTCATTTTTGCCCAGGGGATAGTGTTGGCGACAGGGAGCGTCATAGCTTCCACGTGTCCGTTCCACTAAGTGAGTGCTTGGTCCACAAAAGTACAGGCCGCGAACTTCACCTTCATCTGCTCGGGGTAATCGCATATCTCGAATACCGACTCTACCTTCTCGATCCATCGCTTCAGAGTGATCACTCCTCCAGTGCCGTTGAAAGTTCGGGGTTTAGCGTTCGCAAAGTCCTTGTAGGTGCACGTTTAAGTGGGTCCTTGATTCGTCCCGTTGTTCGAACTTCCGGATCCTTGCCCGTTACCTCCTCCGTTGTTCCCCTGATGGAGTTGTGCCATAGCTGCGGTGACCGCAGCAGACACGGCTGCCTGGAATGCAGTGGAGTCAACGTCGGGTGGAGTTGGTCCAGGGTTTCCGCAAGTAGGTCGGCGAGGCATCTTCTTGTCACGAAATGGAACGATGTTGAGTGTACGTGGTTTCCGTGAGGTCGTGGTCCTACTGACTAGGTGTATGGCACGAACTTAAGTACTTCTATCATTTAGCATACAATCATAGATTCGCAACACATAGCAAAACACGTAAGAGTTCACTAATATCATCCTATGCCTCTTCCACTATGGCAGACTAAACAGACGTTCTCTTTTTGGTGCTAGAAGGGTATAGTTTTAGGTTCCCTAGCTATCCCGTTCTCATCAAGACGTGTGTTAGTTTTACTTTGGAGAGAATGTAGTTGATCAGGCTACATTCACTCCTTGGTATCACTAAGAACAGTCCCGAATTAACCGAGATACTAGTATTATTATTATTATTATTATTATTATTTTGTTTGGTTCGACGTTAGGTTTTTATTCCTAATGCAAGCAGGTGTGTTTTAGTTACTTGTTTTGTTCAGAGTTATGTTAATCCCTCTTTTGGTTTATAGTTGCATATCAATGTGTGGCTCGACATGCTAGTTCACTATAAACAAAGCTCTGATACCAACCTGTCACACCCCCGAACCAGACGACGGAAACGTCCGGGGGCTGTTGTGACTCAATTGAATACCATAACATTGAATATATATGAAGGATAACAACATTCGTCACCATGCATTAATATAGTACAACCTGTAGCGTTTACATGAAATACATTGTTTAAACATTACATTCCCAAAAATAAATTGTTCGGTTCGTACATAAATAAACTGCAAGCCATCACTGAATATGATTTCCTTTGATTCACTGGTTCCCTGAGAATACAAGTATTTTGAAAAACGTCAACATATGAAATGTTGGTGAGTTCATAAGTAGTGTTTGAAATCCAATGTTTTGTATTGTTTGAAAAACCACCAGAAAATCCGATACTTTCTGAAAATAGTATAGTCAAAAAGATGTGAAGATCCATAGGTATGCTTGTTTGTTTCGATACTTATAAAAATTGTTCATTAAAATTGTATGCATTTCGAATCCGATATGTATTGAAAAACCTAGGAAAACCCAATGTTTTCCTAATCCTTTGAATTCCATGAAGTTACGTTGAAACCATTGCAAAAAGAGTAGTCTCATTCCCAGGCGACGTTGGATTATTTTTGAGCATGATTAATTGCTACAAACACGCATTACACAAACGCCCAGTTTATAGCTATACTAACGATCCCGAAGGCGTCGTCCGTACTAATCACGTTATCCAACCGCCCTGACTACGTGTCATCCCACATCCGAAGAGTAACAGGACACGAAGACCTCGATGACTCTATTAACCGGCTGGGGATAAAAATGTGTACGAGGGGTCCCCGACCCGCCTCGCAAAAAAATGTAGACTTTACTAGCAATACCAAAGGACCCTTGGGGACCAGTAGTATACAAGCCATTGAAAGTCCCTCTACATTGTGCCAAGTCGGTGAAACCCAACACTTCGTAGAATAAAGGTCTTCGGGCCTTAAGATCAGGTCATTGGGCTAGCTAGGCCCAACAAGCAAGATTTTACACTTTTGGGGCCCAAAGATGGTGCGTAGATGTCTGTGCACACTCGCATGTAAATTAAATTCCCAAACGTTACTTGTATGAATCGTAGTGTCGTAGTGTCATAGTGTCATAGTGTCGTAGTGTCATAGTGTCGTAGTGTTGTAGTGTCGTCGTATCGTCGTGTTAGTAGTTTCCGATTTTTATTGGTTCGAGACCGAACCAATTCGTTTAACAACGACTTTTGGTATTGTAGTGTACTGTATTTCGTCGATAGTCGCGGTGCCGTTATTTGGTCAAATTGCATGTATTGAATTAGCCTTGAAAGTTTTCTGTTTTCAGCCCCTCATTGTTTGTAAAAATTTACTTTTTCACCCCTTTAATTAAATACTTTCCGGTTTGGTCCTTAAATCAATTTTCTTGACATTTTAACACCAAAAATTATTGAAATTAATATTTTTCAACATATTTTTCATAGAGAATAGTTTAAATCCCTGAAATTTCAGTTTTCTCGGTTATAACCCTTCTTTTTCGCAACTTTGGCAATTTTGGCCCAAATTGTAAAATTTTTGCAACTTTGGTCCTTTTTAAATTTAAAAAGCATTTTAAACCTTTGAAAAGGACTTGGAACACTTATAGTCCACTGTTTTACAGAAAAATACAGTTTTGGCCCTCCAAAACAGAAAATCTCGCATAATGGGCCTCATTGGGCCGAAAATGTCATTTTTGGCCCATTAAGCTTGAAATTTATGTTTGTAATCCTCTAAATGAGTATATTTCCAGAAATTGTTTTATTGAAACTGTTTTGACACACCTCATCCATCATAATTCGTGATATGTCAATTTGGGCCCTTAATTTTGTATTTTTCACATTTTAGGCCCAAAATTTGTGTTTTTAGCCCAAAGAAAATTGTTACTAAACCACTTAGCTATTTTTCTTGAAACACTTTGTATGTAGAAATATATTTGATGCTAAAATCATTTAACATAAGATATATCTTGGTTTTTGAGGGGTTTTATGGCTAGATCCAACATTATAGCACACAAAAGCATACATGTAAGCATGGAAATCATACAAGGCATACAAAACACATATAGATCTACACTTTCACTTGTATTCCCCCCCCCCCAAAACTCATAAAAACAGAAAATAGGGGGTATGAAGCTCACCTTAGGGTGTGATTTCGGTTCTTGAAGAAAGGATGGGAGAAAACTTGGTGATTTTTGGCCTTAGCACCCTTTTCTTGAAGATCTCGAGTTTGAGATGGTTCTAGGATGCAAGATCACAATTTTTGCATAGATTAGGAAGGGATTTTGATAACAAAAAGAATCTAAATCATAGATCCATGCATAATCTTACCTTAGATGAAGAATTTGTGGAAATTTCCTCTTGAATGCTTCCTAAAACTCGAGATTTTGAGTGGAGAGGGAGGAGTGTTCTTGAGTGTTCTTGAGAGAGTTTGAGAGATTTTTGTGGTGTGTGTGTGTGCTTGTGGCCGAGAGTGAGAGAGAGAAGAGAAGTGAAGTGATTTTGAAGTGATGTTGCATGGAAGAATAAGATATAATGCATGGATACCCTTTGGTTAATAATGAGGTGGCATCCAAAGTCAACTTCTTCCATTTCCTCTTGGACTTGGGCCTTGGGCCGAGAATTTGGAAGGGAAAAGGAAAAATTTGGGCCTTTGTCCCTAAGCCCAATATTAGAGTTAATTTGGGTATGTTTTAAGCCTAAAAGAATGTGGTAGCATCTTTATATTTTTATTAGACTAGTTGAGGTTATTCATGTCTCAAGGCTTTTAATTCATTTCATTCTAGGCCCAATATGGCCCAAAATGTTGAAATAAATTAGTGTGGGTCCAATTAGAGCCCAATTAGGGTTCTAAGCCCATGATAGTCTAATTGGAAGCTTATTGGTCCATTTGGGTCCAATAAGGAAGTCCTAGTCCAAAATGGACTTAAGCAAGGACTTCTAGGGTCTCCAATTGTTTGATGACTATTTGTAGTACTTGTATGATGTATTTGATTGAAGTTCTTGAAGTCATAAACATAGGTGTCAATCATGTTCTTAAGCTTTTGATTCACATTAGCTTGAATGTATAGATTACATGACACAAAATTTCCAGTTGTGACACGTTTTGGGGCGGAGGACGTCATGTACAATATCACAACAATGAAAAGTAGTAAACAAGCAACAACATCATCCATTGCATTAATAATATAACTTAATACAAGTGTGTTGTAACAAACCATTATTTCAAATTAATGTAATAGTGTAGGTCAAATTGTACTTCTTGTTAATTAAATAAAGAGAAATTTTGGCATACTATGTATATTTACATAATTGACCCTCAAAAATAAATTATTAAATAATCTCAATTGGGTTAAACCAAGTGATAGAGATTGTAACAAGGTTTCCAAAAATATAAAGAACACTAAAATCCAAGTTATAACGAAGAAGTTATGACCAATCAAAAATCCGCGACAAAACCGGCAAAACACTGTTCAGTGTAAAAACTGAATTTTTGATAAAACGCTTTCTAGCCTTAATAATCTAAATGAAAGTTATAGTTTACGTTAAACCGAGAACTTTCATAAAAAGAACGCCAAAATCTGACTTCGTATGAGGAAGTTATGATTTTTTGAAGTTTCAATATAGCAGTGTACAGCTAAAAACTCGAAATAAAGATCCAGTGGTTTTTAGCCAACACCACCTAAACGAGAATTGAAGGTCTCGTCATTAGTAATACAACGATAAAAAGACAGACAAAAACGGACGTCGTATGAAAAAGTTAGGAATTTATAACGGATTCACGTCCCAGTCTGTTTAAAATAATAATATTAAAAATAAATTCAAAATTAGCTGATGAAGTCTAAACGAAAGTCGTAGAGTATAATTTTAGCTACGTGTGCATATAAAGAACGTCAAAAACGGAGTTTGTATGCAAAAGTTATGAATTTTACAAGTTATGACAAAAAATAAAGAAAAATAGAAAAACCCGGGAAAATTCGCATGAACAGTACCGCCACGTCACCCCTCGCATGCGAGGCCTCCACGTGTCGGCTGCTGAGTGGACCGATGTCTCGCATGTCACCTCCTGATTCGACCACCTCTGCGGTCCAATCCTACTCGGACAACTTCGCTGGAGATGCTCCTCGCACGCCCCTCGCACCATCCTCGGACACCCCCTTCGCACGTGTCGCCTTTCCATTGGACCGAGGGTTGGTCCAATCCGATCCAGCCAGCAGCGAGCCTCCGGTCCGAAGAACAGCCCTCGCCTCGCCATCTGTCAGCCGCGTGTGAACCTCGCATTGCTTCGTGTCCGAGCCTTCGGCCTACATAAGGCATTCGAGGGTTTCCGAAGAAATGACATTTTTCACCCTAAATTTCACACTCTTTCACTTTTTCCACACCCTTAAGCTTATATACAACCCTTAAAGCCCCGGTATCAAGACTCGAGCCCGAAGTAAGCTGTGAAGCCCCAAAATTCTCGAGAATTCATCCTCTCTCCTGTCAAAACTCTGCCCAATTTGAGCCAGTTTCTCGACAAATAAACTCCTTTTCGTGAAACGAAACCCTGTCTGAATTACCACCTATCAAGTGAGTTCATACCCCCATATTTTCATAATTTCTACTGTTTTAAGCGGGGGGGGGGGGGGGGGGAATACAAGTATAACACAACAACTTTGTGTTATTAACAAATGATTTCAAATCACGATAAAATGATTTTAAAGCATCAAAAATACTTCAAATTTTGAACTCTTTTATAAACTTATATTTTTTCCAAATATACATATTTGTATATATAATTTAATATAAATAAAATTTAAAAGGCTTAGGACTAATAATTCATTCTAGGTTCTTTTCCTTGTTTGCATGTGGACTTATAGTACCAGTTATTTGTCCGAAGGTCATTGACATTTTACTTATATATAAAATTGTATATGTATTTAAAATTAAAAGTTATTTCATCAGTTTAATCACCCTTTGTAACATGTTGAGCAAAGGATTACATGCAAAAATAGTTATTTACCATTTCATAAAGTACATATAAATTATAATAGGTATAACTTATGATACATAGAGCAATAATTCATATGAATACACTGTTTCACATGCAACAAGGGTTTTAATTCAAAACAAATAAAGGGTTTACACTTATCAAATACATGTTCGGGATACTAAGTCAAGAACATACTGTCAATCATTTATTTCAGAATGATTGGATTTTCATAACTAATATACATGTAACGTTTATATGCTTTTTATGAGACATTCAATTCAGGTTGTTTAGATTCAGTTTAGACAACCAAGGTAAAGCCCTGACATGATAACCAGAATCTCCAGTCCGGGGATCGAAACAAGTTGTGTGTAGATCTATATTGGGATTGACAACCCCATACTCAGGCTGCTAGCTACAGTCAGGCATACACGCCAATGAGTGGCGTTTGTTTCAGGCGTTCATGTCTTAGTATGGTTATAATAACTCATTAAAAAGATATTAACCACACGTTAGTGTATAAACAACTAAAGTACATCTTCAAAGTACCAGTTTACAAAATACAAAGTACAATGGTATACTACAGTTTTCAATAACAGCTGGTGAAGCCAAGCACACTCTCAAATACAAGTTTTACAAATACAATGGCTTACAAATAGGACGGTTTTATGGGATTAAAACTACTTTTCACATACCACAGAAAATATGGGATTTTCTAGAACAGTTTTCTTTTTCAAAATACAAACACACCCATGCAAACATAAAGACTTATGTACTCACTCAACTTATTGTTGATACTCTCTTTTCAAATTACTTGTATTCTCAGGGAAATAATAACAGGTACTCCCTGAGCTTTTTGAGATGATGGAGCCATTATGAGTCTTATCTTCTTCCTTTGTATAATTGCTTTGGTTTCAATATACAATGATTGAACACATGTAAATATTATACTTTTAAATATAATGGTTGTTTGTACTTTGATTACTATGATGCATGTGTTGTGATACTACAAATGAAGTCCTCCACCCCAGACGTTTCGGTCGTCTGGTTTGGGGGTGTGACAGATTGGTATCAGAGCATTGTTTATAGTGAACTCAGTATAGCAATCCATAAAAAATATAGAAACTATAAATTTATTTGGGGCTGAGAGCTCTGACTACAAGTATACTTTTTAGAATTTTAAGTATTTTTAGAAGAAGTATACTAACCCTCATACCTACAAGTACATAGTCATATAAACTTAAAAGTATTGGATGTTGAACATTACAGTTAAACCCGGGCAGTTATGTAATCATATATAGAATTAATATAGCTTGATCAACTATATTGATTTCAGACATGACCAACATGTGTTTGGGAGTGATAGTAGTGTTGTGACATATCTAAAACTTACCAACTACCAAAGAAACTCTAAGAACAGAAAATATAATACTATAAGAATATTATAAACATCGATATGCTTTAGTTTTCTTTTCAGGCATTTCTCATAACCTCATTCTCGTACAGACACAGTGGCAGGACATCATCTACCAGGGGACCCTTATTTTCCAAATCATGGCAATCAAGGATGGATAGAGGAAGATCCGGAGGAGGATCCAGAAGAAGATTCAGATGAAGAACCATTTGAGGACAACGAATCAAGCGGTACGGATACAGAGCCACAAGTCTACAACCCGGGGATACGTCCCCCAAGGCAAGAGAAAGCAATCCCCATACCCGAGTGGGGCCAATACCTAAACTATTAGAGTCGACAAGACGGTCAACGCCCTCCCTACGGAATGGCATGGGGTTTCTATAACGTCTCAGAAGGAGGAACAGCCGACAGAGCTCTTCTAGTTATAGTGAACCGAATTGCTTGACAATTCGATCAATCAAGGATGTCAATCAATCGTATCCTAGAAGTGAATGCGGCTACGCAGGCTAACGCTGCTGATATCCTTCGTCTCGACGAGATGCGAGATGATACCCAGCACCATACTGAGGCCGTTCAAAGGCAACTTAATGCTGCTGAATCAGAAATCAAAGAACTAAGGGAGCATCAAGCTGCCCAAGAAAGGCGCTGGAAATCGCAAGACGAAGCGGAACTCAGTAACCGTCGCAACAACCGTCGCAAGTAGTGTTTACACTACTTTTCTAGTTTAATATACTGAATGTATAGACTACTTTCAGGACATGTACAAAATCAAGCATCAATAAAATAATAAGCACCTTACTTCAACAAGAGCTATTACAATTTTCACAAACCTTCCATTCCAAAGTTTTGGGATTAAGGATATGTTCCAGTGTTGTTTTTCATACTTTTCGATGCGTCCGCGAAAATTTTTATTTTCGGTAGGTCGGTTTAATGTCGATACTTTCATAGTATTATGGACCTGCTTGAAGGTCACATATACAGATTACATAGATATCAACTCAATCGACATGTATTTAGATACTCTTTGAAAAATAACCACTCCAGTGTATATTACCCTATTGCAAGTTATACTTGCAGTAGACATCTATTTTCAATTCTTTACAAGATTCTTGTTGAATTAAGTGTTTAAGTTCAGAGATATCAAATTCATATTCATTCTTCATATCTCACTATCTTCTTATTGACTTTTATAGAAAAAAGAGATGCCTCCTCGTAGGAATCCAAGGCGTAACAATGAACCGGAAGCACCGACGCCACCTCCACCACCACCCCCTCAATTCGATGCTGCCATGTTCCAAGCGGCAGTCACGATAGTTGTAGCGGCTGCCTTATCTCATATCAATGCTGCCAGTACTAGTGGCTCGGGAGCTGATCCACGTCCTTCTAACCTTGTCGAGGGTCATGAGCACTCGAGAGGGTGCACTTATAAAGACTTCTCGAATGCCAAACCCAGGACCTTTAATGGAACTGGAGGAGTGATAGTTTTAAGGCAGTGGATTGAGAAGATAGAAGCAGTCTTTGAAATCTGCTCCTGCCCAGAGGGTAGCAAAGTTAAATTTGCTACCTTTACATTGTTAGATAGGGCCCTAACATGGTGGAATGGCCATGTTAAGTCACTAACTTTGGTAGTGGCTAATACTATAATCTAGGAAAACCTAAAAACCATGCTAATGGGTGAATACTGCCCGCAAGGGGAAATTCAGAAACTGGAACAAGAACTCTGGGGTATTACTATGGCCGGTGCCGACATAACGACTTACACGAATTGATTCTGTGACTTGGCGATTTTGTGTCCGGAGATGGTTGCTCCAGAGAGCAAAAAGATTGAAAGGTATATTTGGGGACTGTCGCCCCAGATACAAGCAAGTGTCATTGCATCTAAACCAGTCACTTTTGACAGTGCCAAGGAACTGGAACAGTCACTTATTGACCACGGAAACTGTCAAAACTCTGTGGTTACTCCCCCAGAACAACCTAGGGAGAACAACAACAACATCAAGAAGAAGGGTTGGAATAAAAGAAAGGGAAAATCTCCTCTGGAACCTTCAAAGAAGCAACAAATAGTGGCAGTCCATGCTACTACTGTGCCTACTACCATACCTACTACTGCACCTGTTGTTGCCCGTAATTACCCCGCACCAACTAAGCCCTATACCGGTAGCCTCCCTAAATGCAACAAGTGCAATTTTCACCACACCAGAAATTGCCCTGAAATGCAGTGCCGTAACTGCAACAGGAAAGGACATACTGCTTAATTTTGTAGAACACCTCCTCAACCCCTTAACCAAGTACCTGCCGCGGGAGTAAGTCGAGCATGCTACCAATGCGGCGATGTGGGGCATTTCAAGAGAGATTGTCCTAAAGCTGGAAATGCCGGTGGGGTTGGGAGAATTCTAGTATTAGGTCACGAAGAAGCAGTTGCAGACCCTGTAGTGGTCACGGGTACGTTTCTTCTCAACAATACTTATGCATGCATTCTTTTTGATTGTGGTGCTGAGAGGAGCTTTGTGAGCCATAACTTTAAACATCTACTAAATCAAAACTCCCAACCACTAAATGAAACCTTCACAATAGAAATGGCTAACGGGAAATCCGAATCCACCAATGATATATACATAGGATGTACCCTAACCTTAAATGACTTGTCTTTCCCAATAGACCTTATGTCGGTCTCTATCAAAAGTTTTGAAATCATAATAGGTATGGATTGGTTGTGCCCCAACCATGTCGACATCCTATGCTATGAAAGAGCTATTCGTTTGAACTTGCCAACTAACGAAACTCTTATTATCGATGGCGACAAACCCGGAAGGAACCTTCAGATCATTTCTTGCATCAAGGCACAGAAATACCTTCGCAAGGAGTATTGTGCATTCCTAGCTCATGTGGTAGACAAAAAGCAAGAAGTGAAAGATATTGAAAGAATTCCTGAGGTCTGCAACTTTTCCGATGTATTTCCCGATGATCTTCCACGGGTGCCTCCCGAACGACAAGTCGAATTCCGAATCGACTTAATCCCTGGAGCTACCCCCGTAGCCAAATCCCCCTATTGTCTTGCACCTTCTGAGATGCAGGAATTATCCAGCCAACTTAACGAACTCCTAAGCAAAGGTTTCATAAGACCAAGCTTCTCACCTTGGGGAACACCGGTTTTTTTCGTAAAGAAGAAGGATGGATCATTCCGCATGTATATAGACTACCACGAGCTGAATAAACTTACCATCAAGAATCGATACCCGCTGCCTCGCATTGACGATCTATTCGACCAACTTCAAGGGGCGAACTACTTCTCGAAGATAGACTTAGGATCCGGGTATCACCAGTTATGAATTTTGGAGGAAGACGTTCCCAAAACCGCGTTCAGAACTCGTTATGGTCATTACGAGTTTATAGTGATGCCATTCGGATTGACGAATGCACCTGCAGTGTTCATGGACCTAATGAACAGAGTGTGTCGTCCATTCTTGGACAAATTCGTTATAGTCTTCATTGACGATATCCTTATCTACTCAAAGAGCAAATAGGAACATGGCCAACATCTTCTTCAAATATTACAAACTCTTAGATCGGAGAAGCTCTATGCAAAGTTTTCAAAGTGTGAATTTTGGATTAGGAAGGTAGATTTCCTAGGTAACGTGGTCAGTTCAGAAGGAATACACGTCGACCCTTCCAAAATAAAGGCAATTGAAAACTGGTCAGCACCTAAAACACCTACTGAAATCCGTCAATTCTTAGGTCTTGCTGGCTATTATCGCAGATTCATTCAAAATTTCTCTCGAATAGCTAAGCCTCTTACTACTCTGACCCAAGAGGGTGTAACTTTTAGCTGGGGAGAAAAGCAAGAAACAGCGTTCCAAATGCTGAAGCGAGCCTTGTGCAGTGCACCAATCCTGTCTCTCCCTGAAGGGATAGAGGATTTCATAGTGTACTGTGATGCATCTAATCAACGGCTTGGATGTGTTCTTATGCAAAGAGGAAAGGTTATATCCTATGCCTCAAGACAACTAAAGACACATGAAGTCAACTATACAACACATGACCTTGACTAGGAGCAGTGGTGTTTGCTCTGAAGATTTGGAGACATTACTTATATGGCACGAAATACACAATATTCACGGACCATAAAAGTCTCCAACACATCTTCGATCAGAAAAAGTTGAATATGAGACAACGACGATGGGTGGAGCTACAGAACAATTACGAGTGTGAAATTCGTTATCACCCTGGTAAAGAAAACGTAGTAGCTGACGCCCTTAGTAGAAAAGAATACTCGGGACGCCGGGTAAAGTCGTTGACCATGACAATCCATTCGCATCTGTCCACGCAGATCAGGGAAGATCAACTTGAAGCCTTGAAACCCGAAAACGTAGCAGGTGAAACTCTGAGAGGAATGGATAAGAACTTCGATGTCAGGGATGATGGAGTCTATTATTTCATGAACCGGATCTGGACACCAAAGTTCGGTGGTTACAAAAATGTGGTTATGAATGAAGCACACAAAACCCGAACTCCATCCACCCAGGTTCAGACAAGATGTATCTGGACCTTAAGAAGCTATATTGGTGGCCTAACATGAAGGCCGAAATCGCTACCTTTGTGGGCAAGTGCCTTACTTGCGCCAAAATTAAGGTAGAGTACCAGAAACCTTCAGGCTTATTACAACAACCTTAAATCCCTGAATGGAAGTGGGAGTGGATTACAATGGATTTCATAAGCAAGTTACCCAAGACATCAAGTGGTTAAGATACTATTTGGGTAATCGTCGATAGATTAACCAAATCCGCACACTTCTTACCAATCAAGGAGGCCGACAAGATGGAAAAGCTAACCAGAACATACCTCAAGCAGATTGTTAGACTACATGGTGTACCAATATCTATTATTTCAGACCGAGATAGTAGATTCACCTCTCGTTTTTGGCAATCTTTACAAAACGCACTGGGAACTAAGCTAGACATGAGCACAGCCTACCATCCGCAAACTGATGGACAAAGTGAAAGGACGATTCAAACGTTAGAAGATATGTTACGAGCTTGCGTGATAGACTTTGGGAAGGCATGGGATATTCATTTACCCCTTGCTGAGTTCTCTTATAACAACAGTTATCACACTAGCATAAAAGTTGCTCCATTCGAAGCCCTCTATGGCCGCAAGTGCAGATCCCCTCTGTGTTGGGCTCAAGTCGGTGACACACAGCTAGCTAGAGGTCAAACTCTTGACAGTGCTCTCACTGGTCAAGAAATTATCCGAGAAACTACCGAAAAGATCGTACAAATTCGGGAACGACTTAAAGCTTCCAGAGATAGACAGAAAAGCTACGCAGACAAAAGGAGAAAACCCTTGGAATTCCAGGTTGGCGACCGAGTTTTGCTAAAGGTCTCACCCTGGAAAGGCATGATACACTTTGGAAAGCGTGACAAACTGAACCCAAAGTATATAGGACCATTCGAGATTCTTGCCCGAATCGGCCCTGTAGCTTACAAACTTCGATTAACCCAAGAACTAAGTAACATTCATCCTACTTTCCATGTTTCAAACTTGAAAAAGTGTCTTTCCGACGAGACTCTTGTGATACCACTCGAGGAAATCGAGTTAAACGAGTGCCTCAATTTTGTGGAAGAACCCGTAGAGATACTAGACAGAGAAGTTAAGAAAACCAAACAAAGCCGCATCCCGATAGTGAAGGTTTGCTGGAATGCAAAGCAGGGACCTGAATTCACATGGGAGCGGGAGGATCAAATGCAACAAAAATACCCACATCTTTTTCCCTAGTATATCTGAAAAGTAAATTTCGGGACGAAATTCTCTCTAACGGGGGGATAATGTAACAAACCGTTATTTCAAACTTATGTAATAGTGTAGGTCAAATTGTACTTCTTTTTAATTAAATAAAGAGAAATTTTGGCATACTATGTATATTTACATAATTGACCCTCAAAAATAAATTATTAAATAATCTCAATTGGGTTAAACCAAGTGATAGAGATTGTAACAAGGTTTCCAAAAATAGAAAGAACACTAAAATCCGAGTTATAACGAAGAAGTTATGGTCAATCGAAAATCCGCGACATAATCGGCAAAACACTGTTCAGTGTAAAAACTGAATTTTTGATAAAAGGCTTTCTAGTCATAACAATCTACATGAAAGTTATAGTTTATGTTAAACCGATAACTTTCATAAAAAGAACGCCAAAATCTGACTTCGTATGAGGAAGTTATGATTTTTCGAAGTTTCAGTATAGCAGTGTACAGCTAAAACTCGAAATAAAGATCGAGTGGTTTTTAGCCGACACCACCTAAACGAGAATTGAAGGTCTCGTCATTAGTAGTACAACGATAAAAAGACAGACAAAAACGGACGTCGTATGAAAAAGTTAGGAATTTATAACGGATTCACGTCGCGGTCTGTTTAAAATAATAATATTAAAAATAAATTCAAAATTAGCCGACGAAGTCTAAACGAAAGTCGTAGAGTATAATTTTAGCTACGTGTGCATATAAAGAACGTCAAAAACGGAGTTTGTATGCAAAAGTTATGAATTTTACAAGTTATGACAAAAAAATAAAGAAAAATAGAAAAACCCGGGAAAATTCGCATGAACAGTACCGCCACGTCACCCCTCGCATGCGAGGCCTCCACGTGTCGCCTGCTGAGTGGACCGATGTCTCGCGTGTCACCTCCTGATTCGACCACCTCTGCGGTCCAATCCTACTCGGACAACTTCGCTGGAGATGCTCCTCGCACGCCCCTCGCACCATCCTCGGACACCCCCTTCGCACGTGTCGCCTTTCCATTGGACCGAGGGTTGGTCCAATCCGATCCAGCCAGCAGCGAGCCTCCGGTCCGAAGAACAGCCCTCGCCTCGCCATCTGTCAGCCGCGTGTCAACCTCGCATTGCTTCGGGTCCGAGCCTTCGGCCTATATAAGGCATGCGAGGGTTTCCGAAGAAATGACATTTTTCACCCAAAATTTCACACTCTTTCACTTTTTCCACACCCTTAAGCTTATATACAACCCTTAAAGCCCCGGTATCAAGACTCGAGCCCGAAGTAAGCCGTGAAGCCCCGAAATTCTCGAGAATTCATCCTCTCTCCTGTCAAAACTCTGCCCGATTTGAGCCGGTTTCTCGACAAATAAACTCCTTTTCGTGAAACAAAACCCTGTCCAAATTACCACCTATCAAGTGAGTTCATACCCCCGTATTTTCATAATTTCTACTGTTTTAAGCGGGGGGGGGGGGGGGGGGGATACAAGTATTACACAACAACTTTGTGTTATTAACAAATGATTTCAAATCACGATAAAATGATTTTAAAGCATCAAAAATACTTCAAATTTTGAACTCTTTTATAAACTTATATTTTTTCCAAATCTACATATTTGTATATATAATTTAATATAAATAAAATTTAAAAGGCTTAGGACTAATAATTCATTCTAGGTTCTTTTCCTTGTTTGCATGTGGACTTATAGTACCAGTTATTTGTCCGAAGGTCATTGAAATTTTACTTATATATAAAATTGTATATGTATTTAAAATTAAAAGTTATTTCATCAGTTTAATCACCCTTTGTAACATGTTGAGCAAAGGATTACATGCAAAAATAGTTATTTACCATTTCATAAAGTACATATAAATTATAATAGGTATAATTTATGATACATAGAGCAATAATTCATATGAATACACTGTTTCACATGCAACAAGGGTTTTAATTCAAAAAAAATAAAGGGTTTACACTTATCAAATACATGTTCGGGATACTAAGTCAAGAACATACTGTCAATCATTTATCTCAGAATGATTGGATTTTCATAACTAATATACATGTAACGTTTATATGCTTTTTATGAGACATTCAATTCAGGTTGTTTAGATTCAGTTTAGACAACCAAGGTAAAGCCCTGACATTATAACCAAAATCTCCAGTCCGGGGATCGAAACAAGTTGTGTGTAGATCTATATTGGGATTGACAACCCCACACTCAGGCTGCTAGCTACAGTCAGGCATACACGCCAATGAGTGGCGTTTGTTTCAGGCGTTCATGTCTTAGTATGGTTATAATAACTCATTAAAAAGATATTAACCACACGTTAGTGTATAAACAACTAAAGTACATCTTCAAAGTACCAGTTTACAAAATACAAAGTACAATGGTATACTACAGTTTTCAATAACAGCTGGTGAAGCCAAGCACACTCTCAAATACAAGTTTTACAAATACAATGGCTTACAAATAGGACGGTTTTATGGGATTAAAACTACTTTTCACATACCACAGAAAATATGGGATTTTCTAGAACAGTTTTCTTATTCAAAATACAAAGACACCCATGCAAACATAAAGACTTATGTACTCACTCAACTTATTGTTGATACTCTCTATTCAAATTACTTGTATTCTCAGGGAAATAATAACAGGTACTCCCCGAGCTTTTTGAGAAGATGGAGCCATTATGAGTCTTATCTTCTTCCTTTGTGTAACTGTTTTGGTTTCAATATAGAATGATTGAACACATGTAAATTTTATACTTTTAAATACAATAGTTGTTTGTACTTTGATTACTATGATGCATGTGTTGTGATACTACAAATGAAGTCCTCCACCCCCAGACATTTCCGCCGTCTGGTTTGGGGGTGTGACATGTGTTCTGACAAATTATGATAAACACTAAAGTATAAATCAAAATGAAAGATGAGTCTTGAACGAGCACCATCTTCTATAAACCTTGCATCGGTACCTGTCTACTGTTGACCTGAGGATACAAGTTATTTTGAAAGAGAGTATCAGCTTTAAAGCTGGTGAGATCATAAGTATTTTAGTGTCTTAATTTGTATGTAAGTATTTGTATGTATATGAACTGTAAGTATTTATATGTAAATGAACTGTAAGTATTTGTATGTATATGAACTGTAAGTATTTGTATGTAAATGAATTGTAAGTATTTGTATGTATATGAACTGTAAGTATGAAAACGTTTTGAACAACCTAGAAAACCATATGTTTCCTACTAAAAGTATCCTTCTACCAAGGCATCTAGTATCTGTGTGTGTCTCTTGTAAGAGTGTGTATTTTCCCAAATCTGACTATCATTATCCAAAATATAGCTTGTACATTACTGTGCATCATGTGAATGTTCATGAAGTGAATATAATGGGAAAAGGAAATAGTACTTTGGTGTAGTATCAAAACTACAACCGTACTAACTACCTTAAATCTATTAAATCTAGTAAGTACTGTAGTATTTGTAATAAGTGACTACTTCTGTACTAATTTTGCCTTATTTGAGGGATAAGGCATAATGTGATGGCTAGATTGCAGGCTAAACGCTTCCCTGTCAAAGAGATTTTGGGACCTATACACGACCCCTGCATGTTTGCAAGCTGTGAACATCCACATTACTATGATCATGTACACCCAATATAACTATCACAATGCGTTGTGATTCATTAGTATAATTAGATCCTGAACTTGTTCCATGCTATAGGACCTAGTGATGTCTATCCTATTATCGTATATGTAAACGCACTCATGTAAACATATCTATGTAAACATACTCATGTAAGCGTAATCATCTAAACGTAATCATGTAATAGTATATTAGTGTACTGTAATGTTCTGCGTGTGCTAGCTGTAACGTGTGTTCTCTCTCTATCTAGCATGTATAGACTCATGGATGAACTGACTCGTGGTTTGATTCCGCATTCTAGTAAACGTAATAATATCTTCCTAAACTACCCATATGGTAGCTTACTAGTAATATAACTGGTACGTATGAACATGGAAGTATACCCTTGTTACCCAAGGGTATTGAACTGTCTAGAAGAACCTTTATGACTATATATGTACACATGATACATAACTAATACTTAAACGACCATCGGACGGATACCCCTGTACCTCACCAGACCACATCCCAACGGGGTTAGGAAATAAAGCGACTAGCCTTTCTAAGTCCTTTAAACATTTCTTATATAACTATACATACATAGGCATGCAATTGACAATATTAAAGCATAAAATAAGTTTTGTAAAACCTTTAAACATGATTACTATCTAAGAAAAGATCGACTTGATGTCAATCTATAAAACGGTTTGACAGTAATTGTTTGATAAAACAGTTTAAGTATAAAGAAACATTTGTTCGATACACAATTGTAAATGAGTTTGAAATGAAACCTATAGTGAATAATGAACAGTTTAATAAGGAGTTTTAAACATATAAAACGTTTATGAAAATCATCTGAAGAAAACTGTTTGGTAAAACAGCTAATGAGTAGTAAGTCATTTGAATGCTGCTTATTAATCACATGTGATTGATATAATAACTAGCATGATTCTACTTGCATCCCCCCCATAACACATTTAAAACTTTGATTAAGGGGTATGAACTCACCTGTAGTGAGTGGTGTGGATGAAATGAAGATGTAGGATTGCTAGGTGTCAAGTGAAGTCTTGAACACACTCTATGGTCCTAGTTAAAATATAATATCACATATATGTATCAAATTAGTCTTTAAACAACTAATAAACAAAGTCAAGACACCCTAGGACATGTTAAACACCTTTAACAAGTGTTTTAGGCCTCTAGGATTGCATCTAAGTGTTGTAGGGAAAGGCTAGTGGGTGTAGGGTTCAAGGAAAACTCTCTCATGGAGTTCACGGCCCTAAGGTCATCAACAAAGGAGTTTACGGTTGTAAACTCATGGGTTTACGGCCGTAAGCTCCTACTTACTTGACCACTTGATGTTTTGAGGCTTTATAAGACCCTAAGAAGCATTTCTACTCAATGGCAAAGTCTTTGGAAGAGATTAGGGCATTGTTTAACTCCTTTGAGGAGTTCACGGCCCTAGAACCAAACCCCTTAGAGATTACGGTCATAATCTCTCATGGAAAGGGTGTTTTTGGTGTTTTCAAGTCCCTAATTTAACTAGGAATGAATCCAGGCTAGTGTCCAAGGCTTATGGAGAGTTTAAAGCACACTTTGGCCCTTTTGTTTGGAGTTCACGGTCCAAGAACTTCTTGGGCCGTGAACACCTTACTCTTGGTGTTCTTGGGGTGTTTTCTAGTCCTACATACATTAGGATACGAGTCTAGGCTAGTTTCATTGCAAAAGGAAGGGACTAGGGCACTCTTTGTCCCTTAAAGAAGGGTTTACGGTCCAAGATGTTCTTGGGCCGTAAACTCTTTGATTTTGTGGGTTTCTTATGATTTCTAGTGTATTAGACACATATCAAGCTCTATAACACACTTAGATAGAAGTACTCATGATTTGGGACGAAAGGCCGAAGATCCATGAGAGAGAATTTGGCTTTTTCTCTAGTTGGAAATGGAACAAATGAATAAATATGGCTAAGGACCATATATATACTCCTGGGGTTTTCGGCAGGAAATATTTTATTCAGGCAGTGAAATATAATATCAATGAGTTTTGGAATAATAGAGTTGCACAATACCCTAGTGCATCCTCTCTCCTGATATCTCTTCAAGTGTAAATCCTGAAATACTCAAACTTATACCAAAAGTCTGAAAATTTAGTGCAACTATTCTAACTTCTATTGACTTGATATGTTATACAGAATGGAAATTTCGGGTTGTCACAGCCACAATCCAATCTACCAGGATACCGATCTAACAGAACATACCATCATATAATCATCCTTGCTACCAGGATGCCGACTAATATATCACAGTAGTAACTATCTCAATAACATTCAAAGGGCCGGCCTTGGTGCCTTAGACCCTTGGGTATAGTGAGGATAACTCACCTTGCACTTGTCGAGCTGGAGAGATAGAATCAAAACTCCTGATCACCGCCACGAACACCACCACCTATTACTCCAATGAAATTATAACCATCAGAACCAAAATTACCAA
This sequence comes from Lactuca serriola, assembly GCF_051521515.1. Taxonomy (NCBI): domain Eukaryota; kingdom Viridiplantae; phylum Streptophyta; class Magnoliopsida; order Asterales; family Asteraceae; genus Lactuca; species Lactuca serriola. Next base: position 227,529,363 of record NC_136410.1, on the reverse strand, counting down.
CATACCCTCAAAACTCAATTGGTCAACTCTTGGTCAAAGTCTCAGTCCTAGTAAAAGTCAACCTTCTTGGTTGACCCTACTCGCCGAGTCAACTTAGTGACTCGCTGAGCTCACTTAACTATAAAACCCACCATACACGACTCAATTCGCCGAGTCACTACGCGACTCAGTGCCTGAAACCCCACCCCAACTCGCCAAGTGATCTCCCAGACTCGCCGAGTTCATACAGGTATTCCCATAATCGAAAGATACAGAGCTACTCGTTTGCTCTAAATAATAGATCTGGGTCCCTAAAGTGCATTAGCAACATAAAGTTGATACCTTTACGTGCTTTCATGTCCCATAATTCAAAAACCAAGCTAGAAAGGAAGTTAACTCATGGGGGATGGCTTTTGCATAGCAATTGAAAGGGCTTTCTACGTATTGGATCCAAATAGAACTCAGATCTGGAGTTTCAACTCCAGATCTAAGTCATGCACCAAAAATATCATCATAATATCCCCAAACAAACCCTAAAATTCCATGAAAGATGGATGTAGAAAGGAGAAGGCCAAGATAATGATTCATTACCTCCAAAACGACCTCCCACAGAAGAATAATCTGAATCTCCACAAATCTCCTTGATCCAAGCTTCTTGAACTTCAAGATCTCTTCACAAAATCACTTATCTAAGCTCCAAATTTCTTCCAAGTACTCTCACTCACGATTTAGGGTTTTTGGATCTCAAAAGGGTAGTAAGGGGGATGAGGGGTGGACAATAGATCCTTTAAATAGGGTGAAAACCTTATATCTGAGGGTTTTCTCTTCCCAGCACTGACTCGTCGAGTTCAGCCGCCGACTCGGCGAGTCAGGCCACTTAATCACGTGCTCTGCACACGCTCCGACTCGACAAGTCATAACTGTGACAACCCGAAATTTCCATTCTGTACGAACATTATCAAGTAAATAGAAGTTATAACAGTCACAGTAAATTTTAAGACTTTTTCGTATAAGTTTGAGTATTTTAGGGTTTACACTTAAGGAGATATCAGGAGAGTGGATGCACTAGCGTTTTGTGCAACTCTGTTATTCCAAAACTCTATTATATTAGAGTTCATTTCAGGAATAAAATATTTTCTAACAAAAATCCCAGGACTATATATAGAATTTTGAACCATATTCATTCATTATTTACATTTCCAACTAGAGAAAAGCCATTTTCTCTCTCACGGATCTTCGTGTTTTCATCCCAAATCGTGAGTACCTTTCTCTAGCTGTATTATATGGCTTAAATCATGTTTAATAACATAGATTACATAGCAAAACTACAAGATTTGGGAGGTTACCGCCCAAGAACATCTTGGGGAGTAAACTCTTATATAAGGCTTATATGATGCCTAGTCCCTTCCACTTGTTAAATAACGAACTTAGGCTTGTATATAGGTGTATTTAAGACAAGAAAACATCAAAGAAACACCAAAGTTTAGGTGTTCACGGCCCAAGAAGTTCTTGGACCGTGAACTCCAAAAACAAGTACCAAAGAGTGCTTTTAACACTCCTAAAGCTTTGGACAATTACCTAGACTTACTCCTAGTTATTTGAGGGACCTTAAAACATCAAAAACCCTTCCCAAAGAGAGATTACGGCCGTAATCTCTAAGGGAAAATGTTTTTGGGTCGTGAACATGAAGGAAGGGCACCAATGTGTACCTAAGGCCTTCATTAGCCTTAGATAAATGTATAGAACCTATCCTACATGAGATTGGGACTTGAAAGCATAAAAACACCCCTTCCATGTGAGTTTACGGCAGTAAACTCCAAAGGAGGTTGCCTTGGGGCCGTAAACTCCTCAAAGGAGGTTATTAGTGCCCTAAACCCTTCCAAGAATTAATCCACCAAGTAGGAATGCTTCTAGGGATCATTTAGAACCTCAAAACACAAAATAACACCAAGCTTGGGAGTTCACGGCCGTAAACACAAGGGTTTACGACCGTAAACTCCTTGTGTGGGGTTAAATGAAGAGTAAACTCATGTATAGGGTCGTTTGGAATCCTAAACCCAATTACCTTGTCCCACAACAACTTGGATACAATCATTAGGGCTTATAACACTTATATAAAGTGTTTATTATGTTATAGGATGTCTTAACATTTACAATTAGTATTTTAAGACTAATTGGGTGCATATATGTGTGATTATATGTTCATTAGGATCATAGTGTGTGTACAAGTCCTCACTTGACACCTAACAATCCGACACCGTTCAGTACATCCAAACCACCATCTACAGGTGAGTTCATACCCCTTAATCAATGTTTAAATGATTTTAAATGCTTTAATAAGGGGGGAATACAAGTAGAAAACAACATGTTATCAAATCTTTCATATGTATTTATAACTGTGTTCTCATCTAGTAGATTTCACATACTACAAAATGTGATGCATGAAATGGTTTTCTATCTTAAAAATACTTTGTTATCAAATGTATTACTTTTGAAATGTTTATGAAAATGACATCAAGTCATTGTTACTTATTGTTCAAAATTATTAGATGTTTTACAAAACCATTTTTAACCTACTTGAACAAACAATTACCTTCCAGTTAACTATTATAGGGATAGTTAGAAGATACAAAACATTATTCCTATTACAAGGAATGACATCAGATTCAGTTCATTCATAAGTCCATACATTACATTACATGAATACATTACATGAGTACCTTACATGAATACATTACATGAGTACCTTACATGAATACATTACATGAGTACCTTACATGAATACATTACATGAGTACCTTACATGAATACATTACATGAGTACCTTACATGAATACGTTACATGACTACATTACATGAGTACCGTTATGTAGATACATTTTCCTGTATACATTTACATGGATACTTGTACCTCGATTCATTAGGATGATTTATTAGTACCTTCTATGTAAATTGTCCTGCCTATCCCAGTTCGGCGAGATATCTAGACGGGACTAACCATTCCGAATCCCAGTTGTTAGCACCAGTGGTTGATGAACATCTACGGATGCCTACGGTTATTACTTATACTAGGAGTACCTCTACGGGACTAACCATTCCTCGGGCCTACTATTCGCTACAGAGGTCGATGAACATCTACGGATGCCTACGGTTAATACTTATATTAGGAGTACCTTTACGAGACTAACCCTTCCTCTGCCCTGCTACAGCTACAGAGGACAATTGAACAATCTACGGATGTTCAAAGGTTATACATTTCACTTACCTCGATGTCGTGTTAGTCCTAGTACCAAAGGATAACACTTACATTAGTACATTTTCCTATTTTACTTTATTTTGTGATACATTCACATAAACGAAGAGTTAGACTAAGTACTTTTAGTACTAGTCAATAGAAAGGAAAAACTATCATTTTGCTTAAAAAACATTCGGGTCATGGTAGAAGACTACATTTCATACTAGTAGGAAATAAGGGATTTTCTAGGGTTTCCATACTTATATCAACTGTTTCATTCAAAGATTTACATAGCATACATAACAGATTTCCAAAACAAGACAATGACATTTAAATACTTATGAATTCACCAGCTTTAGGCTGATACTCGCTTTCATAATAACTTGTATTCTCATGTCACCAGTAGACAGGTACGATGGCCATGTTTTGAGAAGACGGAGCACAGACAAGACTCGTCTTTTATTTTGATTGTATATTTTGGTGTCTTATTACAATGAAAGAACACATATGTATTAAAACATTACTTTTAATGCAATGGATGATGTTGTTGCTTGTTTACTACTTTACACTGTTGTGATACTCTACATGACGTCCTCCACCCCGGAACGTTTCCGCGGTTCTTGGTTTTGGGGTGTCACAATAACTCCAACTCGCTAAGTCCACCCTCGTAATAACACTTTACACCCCTGAACTCTTGCTTCTCAACTTGTGATGTTACAATTCTCCCCCACTTAAATTAGGCTTCGTCCTAGAAGCCAACTGCATCACACGATTCCAAAAATCATTTCTACAATGCAACCTCCCGCTTTGAACCGAACCACAGTCTCTACAGACATTGATGATCGCGTCCTTTATGAAACCACTTCCTCCCATGCCTAACCTTGCCAACTAATCTAAGCCGGCCACCGACTTCTTTCCCTTAATAACTACACATATCAACTAACTATCACCTCATGATACTAATATACTCCCGTCTTGCACCTAGTTTCGCAGCTTGCAAAAACTGGACATCATAATAAACTACTGGACTCTACCATAGCTCTAAGCTATCTTTCTCTTCCCAAAACTGACAAAAACCGGGGTACACACAATATTGGAAACTCATCCAGTTCTCCTCCTTAATCTAATCCCTTTTCTGTGCTAAGATAACACATCCTTCAACGCTTAAACAACTCTTATGGACAACGAGCTAAATCACATAAACACTCATACCTGGCCCAACCAGCCTCGTGATGGAATTCCAGGTACATCTACGACGGGTCCAATCATCCCTTGGATGGTATACCCTCGTATCCTCACACATGTTTGGCCAAATCAACCCTTGGGTTGGAATACCAAACATATCCAGTCCAATCAATCATAGGGTCCAGTCATCCTCATGATGGAATACCCTAGATTGGAATACCACTACAACATAACCCATATCTCTAACCATACTTGAAACCCAAGGAACTATCCTTTCATCCCCCTCAAACTCCTCTAATTCAGCACAACCAAGAACAACTCATCCAAACCTCAACATCACGTCTATCCCAAACATGCTATAGCAGGGAACATAACTATCATGATCTCTACATCCACGACCTATGGCTGGAATACCCTCCCATGGTTCTCAGCATAGATTTGGGATGTTTCCAAGTGTGCCGAGCCTGCTACTTCCACTTCCGCTGATCCAAAACTCCATCCTAGAGATACCCATGTCCACCACCTCCAAGGAGGCTTGATCACAACCTTGCAACATCAAACATTGCCACCGCATTAAGACTTCTCTCCATACTAATCGCTGATGGAACATGCTACTATTCTGGCACACATATACTCAGGTCTAGAACACACAAATGAATAACTTGATGAGAATAAAACTCTAGATCGATTAGATCTTTCACATGTATGAATATGAAAATCAAACAAGACAAACTCAGTAAGAGTATGAACACTGAATAGAATCAAATATGTGCTTATGATTCAAGAAAGTCACGCCTCAGCAGAGCTCGATGAAGAACTTCCACTATAGAGGCGAGCTAGGGTTTACAAAACTCAAAGTGAAAAATTATAAAAGCGTTAACTCCTAAGACTACATGCATGCAGCTTATATAATAAACCCTAGAACAAAAACATGCACTGTTGGACAGGCCCAATACTGGCAATCAAAACTGGGCTATGGACCGAGCCCATGACGCAACATAATAATCCCAACAATCTCCCTCTTTGCATCAAATGAGGTGAGAGATTATTTCTTTTGTGTTGGCTTCATGGTCTTTATTTCTTTGAACAACCGAGGAATTATTGCAAGAAGTGTCCGCCGAAACTGAATATACCACCTCAGCATATCAGTGAACAACTTCTTGTCAGCTGCACTGTTCTGATCACACCTATGAATGATCTCCAGGATATGCTCCAGGCAAGAAGTTGATAAGAGGTGTTTGTCAACGCGAGCGAATAGGCATTTCTGACCTTCGCCTCTGATGAACATAACAGTGTGGTACTTCGAATCAATCTTCCCCTTGACTATTGTGTTGACATTGCCTGCTTTGCCCGTAGTCTTGATCGTGGTTCGCTTGTGAATGGTAGAGGCAATCTCCTGGTCCATCTTCGCTACCTTGTGAATGTAGAACACAAGCATTTTCTTGACATGATCAATTATTGGCTGGTACTCCCGTGGATTTGACAGAAGAATGTTGTCGAGGAGTATCCAGTCGTGGGGATTAAGATTCGGTAGATCAGCAAGGGTGAAGTTGTGAACTGAGCCTTCGATGCCTCGAGTCGCTTTGAATTTAACATTAATAAACTTCCCCGCTGAGTACGGCTTCAAAACCTTGACAATAGTAATCTTATTCGAACTCCAGGTCAAGTACTTGGGTTGAGAAAACTCTAATTAGAACTCCAGCAGATCCCTATCTACCTTCGGGTCTAGGGAAGGAATAGCAGTAGTCGACTTGAAGCAATGAAAGATGAATGCCTTTCGTGTGATCGGCATGTCGAACTGTGCATCCTTGGAGTTCTCGAGCCCAAATGACATTACTCGCTCAAGCCAAAGTATGTTGGGCTCATCAATAGAACACCTTTGAAGTGAATCTATAGTCCAGACAGGAAACATGGACTTCTTCTTTTCTAAGAGCTTCGCCTTCTTTCACTTTTGCTCGAGATCAGCCTATTGTTTCTTGTAGTTTTCTTCCAGGTCTTTTTCAGAGGGCTTTAGCTTCTGAAAAGGGTTTTTAGGATTCTCAGCATAGACATTATCCTCATTGTCTGTGTCATCCTCCCCAATCTTCTTCTTCTTTTTCTCCTTGTTACTGACGGAAGCTTCATTACCCTTTGGTTCAGTAGATGGTTTTGGTCCAGGAGGAGGTTGTGTTGTTACCTTCTCTGTCCCTTGTTTCGGTTGGACGCCAGTCACCGGAACACCCTCAATACGACTAAGGATGTCCAATGTTGGCTTGAGCTTGTCAGCCAAGTGGCGCCGAATTGTAATGGTGATGATTGGATCATGTGCTTCAATGAGATGAAGGAGGATGGAGTGAACATCAGCAGCACAACTCCGAATGACCTCCCTTTCTGACTTCAGTTCGTTGACCTCAGCAGTAGCAGTACGTAGTTTGTAATTTTGCATTTTCAGTTGTGAGGTTCGCCTGTCTAGCTCATCCATGATACGATTCTCTACAGCTAACTCAACCTCTAGTTGAGTCAATCGATCATTGACGTTAGCATGTAATGTTTCGTTGGCAGCTTCAATTGCCTGGCATGCAGATTCAAGGTTGGAATGTTCAGATTGAAGAGAACATTGAAGATTATCCACCAAAACATTGACTGTTTGAGCATTCTTATTAGCCGCTGCCTGCAAATAATCTAGAAAAAGATGAGCTTCAGAAACTAGTTTATCGACCTTTGCGGTCGCTTCCTTGCACTCCTTGGTAGAATCCTCAACAGTAAGAGAGGCTTGCTAGCATTGAGAAGTGGATGCTTCAATGGCTTTAGCTGCAGCAGAGAGTGAGGCACTACGTTCTTGAACAACAGTTGAGAATAAAGCCTTTAATGCCGCTTCAGAGTAAGCTCTAGAGGAAGAGGATGAGAGCAGTTGATCAAGTTTTTCGTTCACTGCCTTGAGATGACGCTTTGTAACAGGCTCGTCATCATCATCGTCACTCTGGACATGGTAAGGACTAAAATACATGGAATCAAATTCCAAGTCCTCACTGCCTAGAACAGGGGTTGTTTCTGTGGATGGAGTAGGAGATAAGGGTTTGGTAGTGGCTGGAGGTTCGGATGTGATAGGGGGTTCGGTTGTTACTTGTGGAGTGGGAGTGGTAGAGTGAGCTCCTGTGGTAGTAGTGGTAGTAGTAGTGTCTGTGAATATGGGAGTAGGGATGGGAATTGTAGTGTGATATGTGCATAATTAGTTCATATCAAGTATACATTTTTATTCATTTATTAGTCTAATTATCGCATATTATGGACAAAAGGTACTTAAAAGTGTTAAATTATTTTTTTTCAGTCCAAAGATGAAGCTTGGAAAAGAAAGGAAACAGGAAGAACAGTTAGAAGATCGAGAAGGGAATAAAGAAGGAAAACACTTAAAAAGGCACCTACTCGGCGAGTCATATCGTCTACTCGGCGAGTTCAATCGAAGGATCGAGAAGATAATGACTCGGGATCCCAGAGAGTTATCGCAATACGGGAAATGTGAGAGGGACTCGACGAGTCACTACTTGACTCGACGAGTCGGTTCGTGTATTTATAGATAATTCCACAGATCGATAAAGAGTAGTTCTGGGACGATTCAGAAGTATCTTGCTACGATTGAGAAGCCTGAAAAACCCTAGAAGACGACGAATGAAGCTAGAATTCAATCCCGGAGAGTAATTAAGGCAAAATTTCATCATTCCATTTATTCTTTTGTTTATTCATCATGACTAAGCAATTTGACTTTGATTGTTTGCTGTTATTTACTTTAATTATGAGCTAAAACCTTTAGACTTCTGTTTGGGGATACAAAGTTCACAATATGGTTTGAGTGATTGGTAGGATTAATTCTAAGTTGGTAAATATTTGTTATTTTAGCTTGCTAAAGAACCTTGTGTGTGAATAATAATTAATTTTCTGTTAATAGGAAGATAATTGATTAGAATGAACATCTATTGATTATTGTCCTCATATGATATATTGTGACCACATAGTTATATGTCTAGGATTAATGAATATGAAACTAGAATTAATAAGAAAATTGAGTAAATTCATGTGCAAGCTTGTAAGATGACTATCAAACAAGAGGTTAATTAAGAAGACTAAATTAGTTAACTATTGCAAGTCTAACTTAACCCGAATAATTAATCTAGTAAATATAATTAAATTAGACAATTGGCCACTGTTTGAGTTAGTTTATTTGCTAAGGATTAGGGTAGTGAACACAAACCTAATCACTTGAATCGGTAACCAACGAAAGAATTAATCCATTGCACTATTACCTTGAAAATCAACCATAGAGTTAACCAAGTTGAACTAAACAGAAGTTCCTTTCCAATTATTGAATCTAGTTAAATCGTTATTTTCTAGCTTTAAATTAGTAATAATTAGTAAGTTTCTAGTCTTGTAAAACTAGAGAACAACCCCTTATTTTTAATTAACTTAGATTAAATTAGTTTTTAGTTTAATTTGTCGTTCCCTGTGTTCGATACCCTGCTTATTTAGCCATACCACAATTGATAGGTTCACTACCTTTTGTGTGTTATTTGATAATTAAAAGTAGATTTAAAACTAGTGGGTTTTACACACATCATAGTGAATGGTTGAGTGGTTGGAATGGGAAATGTTGGAGGGATAGATACTAGGATGGTTATAGGTGGAGATGAAGGAGGGAGAGAGCGAACTAGAATTTCTGGGGTAGGGGAGCGAGGCGGAGTATCACCTCGGCCCGAAGCCTCATCATCAGAGCTTTCGCTCTCAGATTCTGAAGGAGGAGCATTCTTATGTTTGGGAGGAACATACTGTGAGTCTAAATCACTGGAAGATTGGAGTATGAGCTTCCTTGCAGGCTTCTTTTGTTTCTTCGGTTGAGCCTGTGATGTAGCAGCCTTGTCAGACTTTCGCTTCTTGGGAGTTTGCCCCTTGGTTGGTTTGGAAACCGGTGCCTTCTTCTGATTCTCAGTCTTCTTGCCCCTTTTCGCTGGCTTTTCAGTCTCTTCATCAGAGCAAACCATGGCTGGCGTAAGCTCCCTTGGACCTGAAGATGGATGCTTCATGTATTGTTATAGAACGTTACTCGATGCAGAGACACGTGCGAGCATGGGTTCAAGAATAGATCCAATAAAGGAGTACTTCGTGGGATCCGTGACAATGATTTTGGTTGTGTGAAAGATAGCAATGATTTTGGTTTCATCTTTTCTTTTTATGGTGAAAACTTTAATTTTGGTTGATTTAGTAGGATTGGAATTTTTGGTGTTGACGTCAACATTCTTTTGGATCTCTTTTGGAAGTATGTTATCTTCAAGAAAGAGTTTTCCTTTTCCCTTTAAATCAATTGAAGGATGAGAATTAGAATGTCATGTGTTGGATTCAGAAGTGCCTTTGGATCTCCTGTGTTTCTGATTGGACATGTATGGATGGGGACCAAAATTTCTCTTTCGGTTGCAGTTAGGTGGAGAGTCGAGACCGCTCTTTCGGTTGATATTGCTTCGAGGACCGAAACTCTCCTTTTGGTTCCTTTCGGTCGAGGGACCGAACCTCTCCTTTCGATTCCTTTCGGTAGATGGACCGAAACCATCCTTTCGGTTCCTTTCTGTTGAGGGACCGAAACTACCCTTTCGGTTGGTGTTGTTCTGAGGACCGAAACTACTCTTTCGGTGCATTTCGGTCGTGGGACCGAAAGTCCCCTTTCGGTTCCTTGATTCCTCTTGTGATTTGTGCTTCCTGTGTATCCTTATAAAGTGAGGATTTTGTGATTTGAAAAACTATTTTTTTTGAGAGATTCTTCTTGTATCTCAGATTTCTTTGGTGTTTTCGATCAGCCACCTGTTTTGGATTTCTATGGATATTGGCCTTTCTCTTTGAAGCATGAGCACAACATTCACTTTTGCTGAGGATGCTACACTAGTGGTTTGTGCAGGTTCGCCCAATGAGGTTTTGGTTCCACTTGTGCTTGGCACATCATATCTTGCAGGCTCATTTAGTGGTTCGGGTATATATCTACCTTTCACTCTCCATGAGGTCTTCTGAGATAGGCCCTTAGTCTCATTAGCATTGTCTATTGGTGCTGACCAGAAAAATTTGTCATATCCGCCAGCATTATCTTCTTCCACCATAGCTATCAATTATGCAGTTTGTTGTGGAGTGATGTTACAACCCGATATTTTGACTCTATGTAATGACCTAAAAAGTCAAGTATTGTAACCACTTTTGAAATAATGAAATTAACTTTGAAATTAAAATGTAAAAAGTTCTCTATTGGTTTACCTACTATATTAGATATTGTTTCAAGGTTTACAGAAATACTAAAAACACTAAAATCTGAGTTATAACGAAGAAGTTATGACCATTCTAAGACTTCCAACAAAACCGGCAACACCGATTAAATGAAAAACGCAAAGTTTCAATACAATAGTTTTTAGCCTTAAGTATCTAAATGAATATTGTAGATATCATTAAACCGTAAAGGTACATAAAAAGAACATCCAAATCTGAATTCGTATGAGGAACTTATGATTTTTCCAAGATCTGGATATAGCAGTACACAGCTAAAAACTTGAAATACAGATCGAGAGGCTTTTGGCTGAAACAACCTAAATGAGAATCGAATTTCCCAACAATAGTAGCACAATGGTGAAAAGTCTGACAAGAACGGACATCGGATGAAGAAGTTATGGGTTTTTAATGGACTTTTTGTGTCCCGGCCCGTTAAAAATGATATAATAAAAATAAAGCCCAAATTAGCCGACAAAGTCTAAACGAGAGTTGTAGAGCCTTTTCACACCTACGTTGTCACACCCCCGAACCAGACGGCGGAAACGTCCGGGGGCTGTTGTGACTCAATTGAATACCATCACAATGAATATACATGAAACGTAACATCATTCATCACCATCATTTGAATATTACAACTAATGGAGTTTACATTCATTACATTGTCTCAAAACATTACATTCTCAAAAGTAATTGTTCGATGCTAATTAAACAACAGCGAAACGTCATAGAGTACAATTCATCCTTCACTTTATCTGTTACCTGAGAATACAAGTATTTTGAAAAACGTCAACATATGAAATGTTGGTGAGTTCATAAGCGGTATTTGAAGAAAAACAATGTTCGTATCGCTTGAAAACCACCAGAAAATCCGATATTTTCTGAAATGAAAAGCTTTCGAAAATGTTTGTGAAGATCCATAGGTATGCTTGTTTGTTTCTATACTTGTAAAAATTGTTCATTAAAATTATATGCGTTTCCTAGGAAAACCCGATGTTTTCCTAATCCTTTGAAATCCGTTAAGTTGCGTTGAAACCATTACAAAGATAGGAGTGTCATTCCCAGGTGACGTTGGATTATTTTTGAGCATGATTATTTACTACAAACCCGCATTACACAAACGCCCAGTTCATAGCAATACTAATGATCCCGAAGGCGTCGTTCGTACAAATCACGTTATCCAGCCGCCCTGACTATGTGTCGTCGCACATCCGAAGAGTAAGAGGACACGAAGGCCTCGATGACTCTATTAATCAGTTGGGGATAATATGCGTACGAGGGGTCCCCGACCCGCCTCGCAAAATAAGCAGACTCTTCTAGCAATACCAAGGACCCTTGGGGACCAGAGGTATACAAGCCATTGAAAGTCCCTCAACGTTGTGCCAAGTCGGTGAAACTCAACACTTCGTAGAAAATATGCGTCTTCGGGCCTTAAGATCAGGTCATTGGGCTAGCTAGGCCCAACAAGCAAGATTTTACACTTTTGGGGCCCGAAGATGGTGCGTAGACATCTGTGCACACTCGTATGTAAGCTAAGTTCCCAAACGTTATTTGTATGAACCGTAGTGTTGTAGTGTCGTAGTGTTAGTAGATGTAGGTTTCTATTGGTTCGAGACCGAGCCAATTCGTTTAACAACGACTTTTGGTATTGTAACGTATTGTATTTCGTCGAAAGCCGCGGTGCCATTATTTGATCAAATTGTGTATAATGAATCAGCCTTGAAATTTTTCTGTTTTCAGCCCCTCATTGTTTGTAAAGTTTACATTTTCAACCCTTTTATTGAATACTTCCCGGTTTGGTCCTTAAACTAATTTTCTTGACATTTTAACACCAAAAATTATTGAAATTAATATTTTTCAGCATATTTTTCATAGAAAACAGTTTAAGTCCCTGAAAATGCAGTTTTCTCGGTTTTAACCCTTCTTTTTCGCAACTTTGGCAATTTTGGCCCAAATTGGAAAATTTTTGCAACTTTTGTCCTTTTTAAATTTAAAAAGCATTTTAAACCTTTGAAAAGGATTTGGAACACTTATGGTCCACTGTTTTACAGAAAATCACAGTTTTGGCCCTACAAAACAGAAAAATTCGCATAATGGGCCTCATTGGGCCAAAAATATCATTTTTAGCCCATTAAGCTTGGAATTTATGTTTTTAATCCCCTAAATGAGTATGTTTCCAGAAATTGATTTATGGAAACTGTTTTGGCACACTTCATCCAGCAGAATTCGTGATATGCCATTTTGGACCCTTAATTTTGTATTTTTCACATTTTAGGCATAAAATTTGTGTTTTTAACCCAAAGAAAATTGTTACTAAACCACTTAGCCATTTTTCTTGAAACACTTTGTATGTAGAAATATATTTGAAGCTAAAATCATTTAACACAAGATATATCTCGGTTTTGAGGGGTTTTATGGCTAGATCCAACATTATAACACACAAATGCATACATATAAGCATGGAAATCATACAAGGCATACAAAACACATATAGATCTACACTTTCACTTGTATTCCCCCCCCCACAAAACTCATAAAAACAGAAAATAGGGGGTATGAAGCTCACCTTGAGGTTTGGATTTGATTTTGATGAAGATTTGAGAGAAGATTTCGGCCCTAGCAACTCCTTGTGGAGATTTTTGAACTTAGATGGTTCTAAGGAGTTAGATCATGAAATAAGGCTATGTAAGAGCGAATTCTTAACATTAAGATGAAAAGTAGGCGTTTATACATGATAACCACTTACCAAGAGGTTGAAACCTTGAAGAACACTCTTGAAACAAACACTCACATCCACGATTTTTGATGAGGAAGGAAGAGAGGATTTTCTTGAGTATAAGAGGTAAAGATAAGAGATTATTGTGTTTGAAATGAGAGATGAGGGTGGGAAGGGCCTTATGGCCGTGAATTAGGGGGAGAGAGAAGGAAGAGATAAGGTTTTGCATGGATATATGTGAATGCATTGTTACATGGTGTGTAAATGACTTGGTTATCCTCCAAATAAAAATGATGTGTCATGCATTAAGCTAATTAGCTAATTTCTCTTTTTTTTTATATAGATAATGGGCCGAGAATTGGGCTAGGAGGAAGGAGGGTGAATTAGTTTGGCCCAATCCTTTCTTTGGTTCGAAATTATGAAGCTCATAAGGAAAATTTTCGGCCCATTGGACTTTTAGGGTAGTTCACGGCCCAAATAGGTCCATGAGAAAGGTGTGGGTCATTCTAGGCCCATTAAAGCCCAAAACACTATATTTTAATGAATGTGGATTCAAATAAGGCCCAACTTAAGACTCTTAGCTTAAAAGAATTAAGTTAAGGGTTTATTGGCCCATTAGGTCCAATAAGAGAATCATAGTCCATAATGAACTTGAGTCGGGATATATAGGGTTTCCAACCCTTATTTAAACATATGAGAGATATTTGAATGAGAGTGAGCATGATATTCCTTTAGAGTAAAAGTTATTACACTAGGTGAATGATTGCATGAGAGTAGAATTTCCTCACAAAAATGCTAGTTGTGACATACGTGTGCATATAAATAACGTTGAAATTGGAGCTCGTAAGCAAAAGTTATGGATTTTACAAGTTCGGGACACAAAATCAGAGGCTGACTCAGCCTCACGACGTGAGGAAACCAAAACTCACGACGTGAGCTCGTGACTGATGGGTTCCAGAGTGTAAGCCACGTCAAATCCTCGAAGAGGATCAAGTTGACTAAGCCTCACGACGTGAGACACCCAAAACTCACGACGTGAGACCCCGAAACTCAGCCTATAAATAGAAACTGATGGTTTCGAGTTCTAGTGCTCAATTATCTCTTCTCTTGTGCTGAAACTCTGCTTCTAAGCCCCCGAGACCCTCCCAAAGCCCCGGTTTTTGCGTACAAGCCTCGAAGGAAGGTTTTGCATTCCCGAGATTCCCGAGAATCCCGAGAAATCGACTTTCACAAGCCGAAGTTCTGCTCAATTTTAATCTTACTATCTTCAATCAACCAAGTGAGTTCATACCCCTATAATCTACACTTTTAAATGTTTTATAAATGCTTTTGTACGCTTTTAAGGGTGGAAATACAAGTAAACACACGGTTATTATCGTGTGTTACATAAAAGTTTCATTATACACTTTTATCAAGTGAATCATATGTGATTCATAACTACTATATAAAAACTTTCGTACGCAAAATATATCACGATAAAATCTTGTCTTTTGAAATAAAATATGTGGTTATATATATATATATATATATATATATATATATATATATATATATATATATACAAATCAAACACTATGTTTATACTTTAAGTATATGTGTTCATTTATGCCACTACAAAAGTTATAATTTTCATAACAAGTAAGCATTACACTAGGGTTTACTATACAAACGAAACACACATTTTGAGAAACTATAATAGGTATAGTTTACGAGAAAATCATAAACATTTAAATACTAATGAATACTATATCAAGGAAATACTTTCATATACAAGAACAAATGGATATTTTCATATGTTAATCTGTTTTATACTAAGTGTTGTGAGACATTTCACGTACTTTCGACTATGCATTATAAGTCCTGTATTATATACCATAATCCCTTGTAGGGGGAGCATGATACTTGTGTATAGATATATACGGGATTGACAATCCCGCACCTAAGTTGTTAGCTACAGCTAGGCCGGCAGGCTTGGGGTGACAAATGTCATAACTTTGCAATGCCTGAAGAACGTTGTTATATGCATCCTGGTCAAATATCATGGATATAAGACTCACATGGAGTATTAAAAACACATTGATTTACGGGGTTTTTCAAATGCTTTAGCGATTTATACATAAACCTACTATCTTAGGCATGAAAAGCACTATTGCATTACAGTTTTGGAACAATTAAACTATCATCTACTATAGTAGAAAATATGGGATTTTCTAGGAACATTTAAACATGTACAAACCATTTTCATTTTATTTCATACAAACATTGTCACTAAATACTAATGAACTCACCAGCTTAAATGCTGACCTACTCTTTCAAAACTACTTGTAATTCTTAGGGATTCAGTAATACAGGTAAACTAATGCTTTTGAAGAAGGGACGCTGCAGCGTTAGTTTAATTTCATTTTGACATCATATTGTAATTTCTTTTGAAACAAGTACTTTTCTACAATGTAAACTTTCAAATTATATATATATATATATATATATATATATATATATGATGGTTGTGTTACTTTCTTTACTATGTATTCAACTGTTTCGATACTACATGAAGTCATCCGCCCTCGAACGATTCTGCCATTCTGGTTTGGGGGTGTGACAAGTGACACCCCGTGCCGTGTAGACTTGATTTGGAGTGGTTTGTAGCTTTTGATACACAACAGCTTTTGCTTTGAGAACTTTGTTCTTGTCAGTAGACGAGCGATCGAACACAACAGAGTTTTCAGAAATCAGGTTTTTGTGTGACTTAGGTTCGCTTTTGAAAAATTCTTAACAGTCCACCACATCCTCTACAAAGATTTCACTAAGATAATCATCCTCATTAAGTTCAGCTGCATTTTCAACATCAATTTTATTTTCTGAACTTAATTTCGCATTCAAAGAATCAAATTTCTGTATAGTTTCGGCTCTTAATTTCAATCTATCATTTTTGTCTAACAGACTTTTAAGCATGTCCATGTGGTCTTTGGACTTTATGTAGGATTCAATTTTGTCCAGACCGATTTTATATGTTGGAGAAACCTCGTCAGAAGATACAACGTTTTCATAGTTGTAGGCTTCAGCATCGATTTCATCCTCCTTTAATTCAAGGAAGGGTAAAATCATGCGGTGTATCTTCTTTCCTATTTCACAATCAAGATGTAGTTGAGTGATGTTAAAATAAAGTCTTTTAGCAATTAAACAAAACATATTTCGCTGTTTAAGAAGTTTAAGATTGTCTCTTTGCAAATAAATTGAATCATCCTTAGACCTAATCCACTCCTTCTCCTTCTGCTCGATCCACATCCTCCTTTCCTCACTCTTTGATGAAATCCTGCTAATTTGATCAGTTAGGTTAGAATTTGTGACACGGGTTTGGGTGAGACTGCTACTTATGCTTGAAAATTTAGATTTTAAGTTATTTAATTCCTTTTCATAGTTAGTACCTTCTTGATCAACTCATCACATTCATTGTACCTTCTTGATCAACTCATCACATTCATTGATCTGTGCACTGACAGGTTTGGCAGAAAAACACCTGTCCACTCGCTCCTTCTCGCCTTCTATTCCCCGTCGGTTATATATCTTCTCATTTGAGACACAACTTCAGTCACCACAAAGCACCTTCCTGTTATAGGTTCTTCTTTCGCCAACATAGCCTTCCCATGAGTGGGCTTCCTGACTTCTTCATCCTCTGAATCTGTGGACCAAACATCTACACCACCAAATTCATCACGGTTGTTTGTATCGTACACAATTAAAGCATTCATAGAAGTATTGTTAGCAGCATACTTTCTTTTCTTGATTTCCTCCAGTCTTCTTAGGAGGCTCGCTTCCTCCTCTTCATCATTTATCTTTTCTTCTTTCGTTTTCAGCATACAATCTTTTGCAAAATGGTTCTTGCCTCCATAGTAATGGCAATCAAATACTGAGTCTTCACCAACTTTCACTTCTTTCTTTGACTCTTCAGACTTCGACCCCATCTTTGGTTCCTCCTTGATCTTTTCGGTGCTGTAACTTCCCTGCCAGTTTCGGTTCTTGTTGGCTGGGAATTTCTTCTTAATGAATTTTCTGGGATTGGATATTATCATGGCGTATTCTTCACCGATTAGATCATAATTGGCAAGATCCAATTCCTCATCTTCTTCAACCGAGCTTTTTCCTATAGGGACAAGAGCTAAAGAACCCAGACTAGAAACGACATTCATTTCCTTAGACAATGGACTTTCATGGGATTTCAAAATACCCACTAGTTTCGCCAGAGAATATGACTTGAACTGTTCATGAGCTTTAACTATAGATACAACAGCCATCCATTCGAATCTAAGTCCGTTCATGAAAGTAACCTTTTGTTCGATGACTTTCCTTTCAATCCCATGCTTTATCATCTTACTTAAAAGATGATTAGAGAGATCAAACGCTTGAACCAGTTTCTCTCCGGGCTTCTGCTTGAAATCACCAAATTCAGACAGCAAGAGAGTTTGAATTGAATGTTGCCAGTCTTCGTTAGTGGAATACAATTCTTTTAATCTATCCCAGATCTCTTTAGCCGTGGCACAAGAATTTACCAAACGAAACGTATCTGACTGCAGCGCAAACCTTATCATCCTCAAGGCCTTGATGTTGCATTGAAACTTTTCCTTCTCGTCTTGAGGAATATCTTTCACATCGTTAACAAGCTGATTGTACTCTTTCCGAGTTTTGACACTCTTAGAGGTGCTTGAGTGTCACACCCCGAAACTGTAAGCGGAAACGTTCCGCAGCAGAGGACGTCATGAAGTATCGTAACCAATGTACATAGTAAGCATAGTAAACACAAAACATTACATTACATAGATTCATTACATTTGTTTGAAAGTAAAGTAATAAAAATTTTGTAGATACATTAGTCTAAACAAAAGTAAGACGTGACTTCCATATGCTTCCTCTTCTGCAAAAGAACGCGGGATACCTGTCTAAGGAGAACCTGAGAATACAAGCAGTTTAAAAATCAGCATAAAGCTGGTGAGTTCATAAGCTGTTTGTTTATATAAAAAGATCATGTTTTCCTTTGGTTTCTCTGAAAAGTTGTTGTCCAAGAAAATCCCATATTTTCTTATAAAGACAGTTTAGTTAAAACTCCTGAATTCCGTTCGGTACACCAGTAGATAGTTTAATACATAAAACTATAGATTGAAAACCACTGAAAATACCATCCAGTACTACAGTAGATATTTTTAATACATAAAAATATAGATTGAAAACCATGGGAATACCATCTCGTAATAAAGTAGGTAGTTTTTAATATACAAAACTATAGATTGAAAACCATGGGAATACCATCCCGTACTACTGTAGGTAGTTTTTAATATACAAAACTATAGATTGAAAACCATGGGAATACCATCCCGTACTACAGTAGATATAAAATCTATAGATTGAAAACCATGGGAATACCATCCCGTAATAGATCAAAGATAGATATAAAATCCGTGAATAACCTATATTTTAATATGTATTGTGAGTCGTATAACCATGCTAATGAAACCCGAGACCTACTGTAGCTAGCAGTTAAGGTGTGGGATTGTCAGTCCCGAATAGATCTTGATGAGTTATAAAGACACTTTGATCGATTAGATCTTTGTAACAGGTAAATAATGAATGTAAAAACAGTGAAACAAAACACAAGTATGGATCTGAATGAGTCGAATGATTAGATTACTCAATCCTCAGCAGAGCTCGACTAAGAACTTCCGCTGTAGAGGATACTAGGGTTACAAAATCAGAACGATGAACACGCTTGAAAATACTTATCTAATCGTTTCGTTCTAGGATGCATGCAAGCATCTATATATAATAAACCCTAAACAATACTCACGGATGGACAGGCCCATACCGGAGACAAAACTTGGACTTAGCTAACGAGCCCAAAATACGCAACACAAAAGTAGTCCTAACAATCTCCCCCTTTGCGTCGATTTGGAGCGAGACTATTATTTCTTCTTGCTTGGACCAGCAACTGGAACCTTCTTGGTTGTGTCAAACAGACGCAGGATAAGGACGAGGATTGTCTGTCTGAAGCGAATGTACCATTGAATCATATCGTCAAAGTACTTCTTGTCATCCGTTGTGTTTTGCATGCACCGATGGATGATCCTTAAGACATGTTCCAGACATGCAGTGGTATAGAGATGTTGTCTGCCAAAGCAAAAAGATATTTCTGGCCTTCGTTTCTGGTAAACATGACGGAGTTCCTCTTTGGGTCTATCTTCCCCATCTGCATCATGTTGAGATCACTGGCAGAGCCAACAGGAGATATGGTAGGCTTTTTCTTGTAAGAAGGAGATCACTGGCAGAGCCATCTGGGCAACTTCCATGACATAGCATACAAGCATCCTCTTAAAGTGGTCGATGATCGCACCATATTTTGCTTCGTTTGTAAGAAGGATGTTGTGCAAGATGATCCAGTCATGTGGATTTAAGTTGGGAAGATCTGCAAGTGAGATGGAATGTTCGGTCTTGGCAGATCCCCTTAGTATCTTGAACCTAACGTTGGTGAAGTTTCCTTCCCTGTACGGCTTTAGGACCCGAACATTGATGATTTTCTGAGCTCTCCATGTTTGGTATTGTGGTTGAGCGGTCCTCAGATAGAATTCGACTAAGTCCCGATCAACCTTTGGATGAGGATGAGGGAACTCAGCAATGTTGGCAAAGGCATGAAAAATGAACGCATTGCGGGTCAGTGGCATATAGAACTGAGAATCAATAGTGTTAGAACGATCTAAAGAGATCACCGGTTCTAGCCACAAGATACTGGGTGTTTCGATGGCTTCCTTCATCAGCTTCTCAAGAGTCCAAGGAGGAAAAAGAGTTTTCCTGCTCTCGAGAAGGCCGTGGGCTTCTTTCTGTCTTCTTTGGGCTTCTTCAGCCTCTCTAGCCACACGAGCGTTGATGTCAGCGTCTTTAACACGACCTTGCTTGTTCAGAAGGTCGGTATGGTCTCCTTATCATCATCGTCGTTCTCCTCAACAATTTTCTTGCCCTTGTCTTTTACACCCGAACCTGAGGCTTGGCCTGTAGGAGGAGGTTCGGTTGTGTATGTTGCTGTTGAAGTAGGAGGCGGTGGTTGAGACACATTTTCTTTTTCTCCCCCTTGTTTCGGAATGGACACGAAATAAAGGAGCCCTTCAATCTTGCTCAGTAGAGAGAGGGCAGGAGCAAGCTTTTCCACAAGGTCACGCTTCACAAAATAGTTGAGGATCGGGTCATGTGCTTCAAGGATGTTTGAAATTGACGCGTGGACATCCGAAACACACGATGAAATCACCTCTCTTTCAGATCGAAGAGACTCAATCTCCTTTTGAGAATTGGAGAGTTGAATACTCTTGACCTTCAGAGCGGTGGTCTTCCTGGAAAGAGCGTCCATGAGGGAGTTCTCAGCCGCTAGATCTTCTTGAAGCTTCGCTAGGCGCTCCTCAATGGTCGTCTTGAATGCAGAGTGGTCGTCTGAGTGAGTTTGACGAAGAGAAGCAAACGACTTCAGCTCTGATGCAACGGAGGTAGTCAGTTGGTTGACAATGGGTTCCAGCTTTGATTTGGTGGCTTCAGCATTCTCCTGTAATGACTGTAACAAAGAAGAAAAGTCAGTCAATAGTTTATCGACTTTTTCGGTTGCAGCCTCACAGGCTTTGGTTGAGGCATCAATGGTTGCAAAGGCGGAGTCAAGAGAGACTTGATGAGCTTTGGAAAAAGCATCAACAATCTTCTGAATGGCAGCCTCAGAGATGGTAGACTGGGATGCAGAGGAGGAGGCGATGAGCGAATCAATTTTATTGTGAAGCTCCTTGAGATGCCTCTTTGTGACAGGAGCATCGTCATCATCATCACTCTTAACTTGATACGGACTATAATAGACCGAATCAAAGGTCATGTCCTCCCCACCGAGGAATGGTTCTTCACTCTCTGTTGCATGAACAGGAGATGAGGGGGGTGGTGAGGGTGGAGGCTCAGTAGTTGTAGTAGGTTCGGGTTGGGTTGTATGTTCGGTAGTTGGTGGTGGTTTGGGTGCTTCAGTAGGAACCCCCGTATCAGATACGTTGGTTCTTACTTCTGCTGTCGTGGTGGTTGCTTCGGTAAAGATGGGAAGGGGTATTGGGATGGAGGTAGGTGGTATTTCAGTGGTGGAAGTTATGGGGGGAATAGAAATAGGAATTGTAACTGGTGGCGATGAGATTGGAGAAGTGGAAAAGTGAACTTCAGGGGTAGGGGATCGTGGTTGAGTGTTACCATGAGGAGAGCCTTCAGAAGCAGAACTCTCTTCCTCAGATTCGCTTGAGGATGAAGCGATGATCAGCTTTCGCCTCGGTTGGGTTTTTCTCCCCTTCAGCGGAGGGGATTGGACAGCCTTGGTGGTTTTTCGTTTCTTGGGAGATGGGCCTTTCGCTCCCTTAGCAATCTGCTTGTCTTTGCCCTTTTCAGTCTTCTTTCCTCTTGAGGCAGGCTTGTCAGCCTCATGGATGGACTTGAGCATCTCTGGAGTAAGCTCTCTCGGACCAGAGGTCGAAACTCCTTGTATGTTTTAATAATCCGGCTGTCGGCAGGAACATCGCCATACATCGTTTCAGGAATTGAACCGTTGAATGGAAATTTAGAGGCATCTGAAACAATGATCTTCGTGGTATGGAAAGTACCAATCGAAGACATTGGAGAACCTGCAACAATGGGAATGTGGTGCTTGTCCATCACCCATTTAGTAATGAGAGTCCAAAATCGAGCATAAGAAATCTCGGAATGCTGAGATGTTGAAGATAGACTCTGAATGAGCTATTGCCATAGGACCGACCCGTAGTCCAAATTGATACCATTGTAGATCCCGTATAGAATCAAGATGAACAGACGACTTGCTCTATCCGATCCAGCACTTCTTTCAGACAGCCCCTTGAACAGCACTGTAAACAACCCATTCCACTGAGGAGGCAGGCACGATTTCTTGAATTTCGTGACCGTTGTTAGCACCTCAGTATACCCCATGTTGTAGAACATATTGAAAAGATGACCCATTGGAATGGTTTCAGGGTTAACCCTAGTGGAATCAGGTTCAAACCCTAATATTGAGCAGAATCTATGTTTGGAAATTAACGCCTTGTGATTAAACACATCGAAGAAAATCCGATCGACGACCTTGTCATAGTGAGCAGTGGCGAAAATCTATGATAAGAACTCCATAGGAACTGCTTCAACTTTGGTAAGAGCAGGAGCAATCGGCGAGTACTTCAGGCATTCGATTATCGGGAACACGAAAGCGTCGTATGCATGGGGAGTAAGATCAATGATCAAACTCTGTTGGGGATGAATCGGCAAGATGTGTGAAGTAGCATGATTGATGATGAATCCGCCATTGTTGTGAAGAGGTTGGGAGAGAAGGTGAACAGTTGAATACTTGTAGGTTTCTTGCACTCTGAAATTTGCGTGCAGTAAAGAGGTAAACAATGGTTTACGTTACCTTTTATACTGTGGGTAGAGGAGATAGAAGAATCATTCCCAAATCTTCAAAGGAAATACAAAGGGATTTCCGGAGGTAGTTGGTGCGTGACAGCTAGTATAACCGATGATTACGCATGAGAGAGAATGTCAGTCCCAATTCACATGTCTTCCCATCAGGTGCCGTTTGTAAATGAAACGGTTCCAATTCCCACGCCTGGCCTTCTAGCGCCGTTTGAAATCAAATCGATTGGACTCCCGCCTGAGTCAGCAACTTATCATCTTATCCGTTTAGAGTTAACGTCTGCTTAAAGCAAAATTGCCCACGTGGATTAATATTAACTACAACCCTTTTATTACTTCGCGTCCCATTAAAAATTATGCCTTGTAATTGATGAAACCAGAATGTTGGAAAATCAAAAAGATTTTCGTGCTTAGTGTGTAAAAGAAAAAGAAATAAAGCAACACATATGAGGGATTTTGTGATGTCAATAAAGACACGAAACAATCGATCCCGGGCACGAATCTCTTCCTTCAAAGTCAAGAGACACTTTAAAGTGTTTGTGTGGTTTCCCGTTGAATAACGATCATCCACTTATTGAGAAGTGTTGAAAGGCTTCTTTTAATTAGGCTAAATTGGGTGGCTTTCGCTTCAATTCAGAATTTCTGATCTTGATATAAGACAGAAATCGAACGAAGTACTTGTGAGACCAGTGTAGTCTATTGAACAAGTAGGTTTAAAATAATTTAAGTGGCAAAGTAAGATAGTGTATGTAAAATCTCAAGAAAAATTAAAACTGGATTCTAAGGGAAGAAATGTTATGGGATTTAACAATTTCATAGGAATCACTCAAAAGGAAATTAGAGAGTTCATAGAAATAAGTTTGTCAATTCATTAGTGAAAGCTAGAGCAAATTTATTGTTCACCGTCAATGCATATTAGGTATTGAATTGTGGGTTTCACTTATCACGTAGTGGCACGAAGCTGAGATCATAAACACATAAATTGTGTAACCATAAACCTCAGTGGCAATTTCCAAGAGTCTCAAGGGTTACGTTTGTGAAGCGAATGAGATGGAGAAAAGTAGTGTAGATGGTGTAAAGAAACCAAAGTACCTCTGCTGTTAAAATAGGGACCAAGCAGAAAACTCTTATCTCATGTGAGAAGAGAGTTAGGTAGCTCATGATTAGAATAAATATAAGGGCCTAATTGGGAAGACAAGGTTTGTATATACCAAGTCAGTAAGGCTATTATTCAGAATCAGGTGAGGCTTTGGACACATACAACAGCATGCTTCTAGGGACACTTAACTAGTGAAATGATTTCCCCACAAATAGACACACAAAAAGATAAGATACAAAACAAAAGAAAATAATAGAAAAAATAAAAATATTTTTGTAGTTTTTGAATTCATGAAAAGAAAATAAGAAAAAAATATTTTTGGAATTTTTGATTTAAAGAAAAAGTAAAAAATAAAAAATAAAAAAAATGAGACACACAAAAAAATTGGAACAGAACCCGAGCGTTCGGTCTATTTCGGTTAGAAAAAATTATGGAACCGAACCCGAGCGTTCGGTCTATTTCGGGTAGAAAATTTTTTTGGAACCGAACCCGAGCGTTTGGTCTATTTCGGGTGCCAAAAAAAATAGGTTTGAAAAAGAAAAGAACTTTGAAAATAAGAGAAATGAATTGGATAAAATAATACAAAAGGTTTACAACCAAAGAAACTACCTTTGAGTAATAAGCGAAGATCAGATGATACAACCGAACCTGAGCGTTCGGTTCATTTCGGTATACCAGAACAAGACCCGAACCCGAGCGTTCGGTTCATTTCGGCACACATGAGACCCGAACCTGAACGTTCGGTCTATTTCGCTTCCAATTTTTAATTGTAAGAAGTAGTCTTTGGTACTGACTCCGATTCCATCATTCCTTGCCCTTGTAGAATTTTGTTGAAAGATGCTTCAGGAAGAGCTTTGGTGAAGATGTCAGCCAGTTGATCAGAGGTTCGAACAAAGTGAATTTCAACGTTCCCATCTTCCTCATGATCCTTTATGAAGTGATACCGTAGTGCTATATGCTTGGTCTTCGAATGTTGCATTGGGTTATGACAGATCCTAATTGCACTTTCTGAGTCGCAATACAGTGGGATCTTTTTCATATTGAGTCCACAGTCCCTGAGGTTGCTTTGAATCCAAATCACTTGAGATGTACAGGAGGCAGCTGTGATGTACTCTGCTTCGGCTGTAGACAGAGATACACATGTCTGTTTCTTTGATTGCCAGCTAACAAATTTCCCGTCTAGGAATTGACAGCCTCTAGTGGTGCTTTTCCTGTCTAAACCACAACCTCCAAGGTCTGCATCTGAGTAGGCTTGAACGAAGAAACCTGAGTTTGATGGATACCATAAACCAAGAGAGGTAGTTCATTTCAGATACCGGAGTATGTTCTTTACTGCAAGCATATGGGGTTCACGAGGATTCGCCTGAAATCTAGCATAGTAACAGACATAAAAGATTATATCACGCCTGCTAGCAGTAAGATACATTAAAGAACCAATCATCTGGCGATATAACGTAATGTCGACCGCCGGTTTTTCCAAGGATGGTGTGAGCTTGGTGCCAAACGCCATTGGAACTTTAACCTTTGAATCTCCCATCATGCCGAATTTAGCAAGGAGAGTTTTGGTGTATGCTTCGTGGTTGATAAAGATTCCTTCGGGTCCGTGTCTAATATTTAAACCAAGGAAAAAGTTAATCGGACCCATTGAGCTCATTTCAAATTTAGTCTCCACTAGCTTTCTGAATTCAGCTGTTAAGCTAGGATTCGTTCAGCCAAAGATGATATCATCGACATAGATTTGAACAATCCTAAGGTGGTTACCTTCCTTCTTACGAAAGAAGGTTGGGTCAACCGAACCTTGTTTGAATTTTGACATCTTTAAGAACTTGGTCAACGTTTCATACCATGCCCTAGGTGCTTGTTTCAGACCATAAACCGCCTTGTCCCGAATATAGTAGTGATTGGGGTATTTTTCATTAACAAAGCCTGGAGGTTGCTCCACGTATACCGTTTCTTCAAGTTTTCCATTCAGAAATGTGCACTTTACGTCCATTTGGTAGACCTCGAAGTTCTTGTGTGCAACGTAGGCAAGAAATATTCGAACAGATTCCAGCCTAGCTACAGGAGCAAAACTTTCCTCATAATCAATTCATTCCTCCTGGCAGTATCCTTTCACCACAAGGCGAGCTTTGTTTCGAATCACATTGCCTTCCTTATCCATTTTATTTCTGAATACCCATTTGAGACCAACAACTGAGGCGTCTTCAGGAGTTGGAATGAGGCGCCAAACCTTATTTCTTTCAAACTCTTTGAGTTCATCTTGCATAACTTGAACACAATCAGAGTGATCAAGAGCAGTATTTACTGTCTTCGGTTCAACTTTTGAGACGAAAGAGTTATACATGCAGAACTCTACTTTGGAGAATAGAGATGTTTACTTTGCCTTCAGTTGAGATCGGGTCAGGACCTTTTCAGAGACACTACCCACTACCTGGGATACAGGATGATCTCTGATACCACTTGTTGGGATTAAAACCCTAATTCAGATTTGATGAAGAAGATGCGGAAAATAAGAACAAACACAAAATATGAAGATTATGTCGAATGATCACTCGATTTATTCAAAACATGAGGAATAAATTACACTTTCAGCATAGACTAAAGAATCTAACACTACATAAAATTATGGATTTTATACTTCATTATTCGAAAAGTTTTCAAATTTAAGGGCTGGTCAACAGTTTTGAATTCTTTAATGCATATATTTTTTCGTGAATAGAAAATTATGGATTCCATTAAGTCTTGGTGGTTCGGAAAGTCGTTTTTCATGATAACATCAAATTTTTCACGACTTTTACGGATTTTATACTTCATTATGTATATCATTTTGTCGTGGGGGAGCTTAGTAAATTTTTATCCATTCGAGATCATTCTCATGACCATTTGAAGGCTTTATAATCATGTTTTTGATTATAAATCGCGAGAGAAATTGGTATGGCCATTCGAAATTGGATTTGTGACTTTTCAAAGTTGAAGATTTTTGATAAAGCTTGTGGTAGAATTATGAAGATAGCTTTTACAGCGGAAGTTCTTCATCAAGCTCTGCTAAAGCTTTTACAGAGAAGTATCCTTTACAGCAGAAGTTCTTTATCGAGCTCTGCTAAGGACTTGTTATATCTCCGACTTCTAGTATTTTCTCGATCAAGTGGCATTACAAATCTTAAAGTTTTGGTTGTTAGATGGTATTTTTTGATGGCTTATATCATTAGCTTATTTGAAGATCATTGTGACTTGGAGGGGGAGCTCTTCAAAGATAAGAAGTGATTCGGTTTCTTTGTTCTGAAATGGGTTTTTATGGCGGGTTTGGTTTTCATGAAGATTTTTTTTGGTATTACATTCGAAAATGAAGTTTAAAGACATTACTTCAGTGCTTGATTTTTACATCCTAGAGCCCATGTTTGAAGACTATTGAAGAATCAAGATTCGTGGATTTCTTCATCTATTCCTCGTTGCAAGTTCTTTTGATTCGCTAGATGCTTGTTTTGGACGTTAAAGCGTTGTCATCCATTCCATAATTTGAGGGGGAGATTGTAGGGTTTCAAAGCATTCCATGGATGATGACAATGGGCCCCTTTGATGAATTGTAGGTTAAAAGCCCAAGACTTGTCTTTACCCTATAAATAGTCATGTATTATTCACAGTTAAGGTTAAGAGTGAGCCAAAATGTAGCCGTCACGTGAGGTTTCTTATGTAGTGTTAGATTCTTTATTCTATGCTGAAAGTGTAATTTATTCCTCATATTTTGAATAAATCGAGTGATCATTTGACATAATCTTCATATTTTGTGTTTGTTCTTATTTTTCGCATCTTTTTCATCAAATCTGAATTAGGGTTTTAATCCCAACAGATCTATTCACAAATTCCACGCTCTCCCTCCAGGAGACTCTAGTTATACTTCCGGGGAGGATTTACTGATAACCCAAAGGGTATAATGAAGACTAATCTCACAAGCTAGTATTAAATTATTCAAGGCGTACTTGGTCGCTATCGAATATCATAATCGTTTTGAAACAGATTAAAGTGTAAACAATTGAATACAAAGAAACTATCTGGCATAATACTCTACTTTAAACAAAGATAAACTGAATCAGACATAGTTTATCTATTAACATTGCATGAAATCCTAATTCATAAAACGAGAACTGAAGATCCCAAATTATTCCCATAATAATTTGATTGGTTTGATTGTTTCCTTTACTATCACTGAAATCCATGTAGTTATTTTCAGTAAAACATCTCTTATGCTCCGCATAATACATAAGGGGTAAAGATATTTAAAAGTTTTCCATATATATATATATATATAGAATTACATCAGTTTCTAAGTTTTCAAAAAAATTTATAATTTGCTTGTATTCCCCCTTGAAAACATTGAAAAACACGGAAAAAGGCGTAGGGGTATGAACTCACCAGACTAGAAATGTGCCGGTTGGATGCTAATTGTCAGTTCGGGGCTTGAAAACACGTGAGGTTCCTATGTAATATGAAGAGATACATAATTTGTATCTTATTAGACCTTGATCTATCAATTAAATAAGAATAAACACTTCTAGACGCGAAAACACTTCAATTCAAGTGTTTGGAGTGACCCGAGTTGCATCTAAGGGTGTGTAAGGCCTAGATAAGGAGTTTACTCTTCAAGAGTAAGCCCTTAGGGGAGTTTACGGTCCAATGACCATATCCCCATGAGTTTACGGCCGTAAACTCATGGGTGGTGTGAAAACCCAAAATTTCCATTCGGTCAAACCCTAAAATTCAACCACTTCGTATCATAAGTCAATGCCATTATTTCTTTTTTTTTTTAGAAATATAAAGTTCGTTTGTTTATTCTAATATTATTTTTAAGCGAACGGGTGAAAGAAAGTGTCGTCTCGGGTTTTTATTTTGAAAACCGCAAACACTTCGCGTGTTAGAATCACCCGACTAAACTTTTATGTTTTGGGTTTAGGAATCACCCAAAAACCATAAACTCATGCCTATGGATGAGTTTACTCCCCAAGAAACTAGCCATTTGTGTTTACTCCCCAATAGTGAAAAGAGTAAACTCCAAAATATCCTCTCAAGTATCATCCATGATTTAATTCCAAATCTTCAAAGTTGTAAGTGTTCTAACCATTTCAAGTTAGTAAAACACTTAATCTAGTGTTTGTGCATCTATTCATCCATTCATTTATGTATTTTGTTTAGATTTTCCAAAACACCAAGAACACCAAGAACACACACTAAGTGTTCTTGGCCTTTTAGCACAAATCAATCCTTCCAATAGGAAGTACTTCTATCCTTAAGTGATTATAAGCCAGTATTGTTGGATAAGGTGTCTAAGTCCATAACTTATTTGGTATATACTTCACCCGACCCGGCATGGTCCATTTGGGTTGCACTTCACCCGAACTATTTATGGATAGTATTATGAGAGTTATACACATATGTTTATTAATATATTATAAGTTATAATATATTAATATGAAGTCATGTTATTTAATTAGTATTAGTCTTAAATTAATTATGAATTAATTTTGAGATTAAAAGGAAGACTAATTAGATTGTGGGCTATTGGTTTTATATGGTGTAGGCTAACACTCATTTGTTAATGGGCTAGGCTTGTATGAAAGTCCATGGATGATCCTTGGAGCTTTTAACCCATGGATCCTTGGAAAAGGAAAGGTCATGGGTTATTAGGGTTTCACCCTAATCATGTACACTATATAAGCATGCTTATGTTGCATGAAATAGCCACTAGTGTGTGTGCTTGTGTGTGGCCGAAATTTCAAGTGTGTGTACACTCTCTAAAGTTTTCCAAGTGTTTGTGGTGATTTATGATTTCCATTTGAGGCATTCACACTATTGGTACTTGGCTCTCAAACTTCAAGGAATCAATCTCATCAAAAGGTATGTAATCTCATCTAACTCTTTTATGTTTAAAAGTTGCCCATGCCATGTTAGATAGGTTATGAACCTTGGAAAAATTATTATTTTGCATGTATTAGACAAACATAGATCCAAGGTTTATTAGGGTTTCATGCACACTTAGGAAGTGTTAGATTACTCAAAACCCAACAATGGTATCAGAGCCTAGACTTGCTTGTTTGATACTTGATGCAAAATAGTGAAAAAAGTTGAAATTGTTGCTTTCTGGATGATGGACTCGCCGAGTCCATGGGGGGACTTGCCGAGTACAAGGAAAAATTCATCCTACTCGCCGAGTAGGTTCGTTCACTCGGCGAGTAGAATGATCAGAATGCATAATTTCGACTTTTGCTGCTGGAAATGGACTAGAAACATTACCCTAAACTGTTTTGGTGTTTTAAAACTTGTTTTAGTTGGTGTAATGGTTGTTCTAATCCATTCACAATAGCATATATCCAAATTCCATGATTTTTATGTGTTCATATAATTCTTGAAATTTTGATGATCATGTTCATGTTCTTATGAATTTAGAAGATGATAGGAATTATTTGCTGAATTGTTTAGAATTAATTCTTGATCATTTATGTGTTTTAATGGAGTCCATAATTTGTCCTCAAGTTATGGGTATCCAAAGGTCACTTTTCTTTAACACACATTTAAACACATAAGTTACATGAAAATGAAGAGTCTTCATTTTTATGAACCTTTAATTCATAAGTTATGAAATGAAAAGTTTTGGATAGTTACAAAACTTGCCCTCAAGTTTTGGAATTCGTAAAGTTTAACACACTTTAATAAACTTTAATTCCAACCCTTAGAGTTTAAATAGTTAAAATTCAACCCTTATACTATTTATAACATTAATGGTTAATTATTATATATGTATAAGAATAAGTCGTTCTACCGTTAGTAGGCCTCATTCACGAAGCCGGTCTATAAGGGGGGTATAAGGTTGTTGCCTATAAAATGGCAGCTTAATGGGTGTCCACTCTCACCCACCCCTTCCTTGATCGGTGGAGGGTCGTTAGCCGAACGGGTAGGACAATGACTTTAAATCCTCATTAAAAGTATAATGATTATTATAAAGTAACTAAACCTTTTAATTCCCAATCTTAGTTACTTTAGGAAAAATGTGAACATGGTGCTAGTCCATGGAATTCACACTTTGTACCTTACCAAGTCGTTGGTGGAGCGCGTGTGGTTAACCAGCACACTAACTTGGACTAGTAAGGATCACGAAGGGTGACTTAATGTTTGTCATAGATCAATGGAGCATGTGTGGTTAACCGGCACATTGATTAGGTGATAATATTAAGGGTACCAAGTGAATTAGCATGGTTATTCACACCTTGTTTTGTGATCCTCGGCATCCCAGTCACAAAACTTGAAGGGCACAATCGAGATTGAAACATGCCATTGAAAAGTTCAATGAATCTCAAAAGAATCTCGAAATTTCAAATCCAATTAAAACCTAATAATTCATTTTGTTTTTCATGGTGGAAATTGGTGAATCGTCATTCACCTACCTTTCAAATATATTATTACTTAGATTACGACATCCCTCTTCTAAGTATAACATATTGTGATTGGATCCTAGCCTTAATATTACATTTGGGTGTCTTATTAAGGATTCTATATATCTAATCTAAACTTGCTTTCTTCTTTCAGATGTCTTCCAACACTAATGCTTCGGGCTCTAACCCAACTGGTTCTTTCTCTCTCATGAATCTTTGTGGGAGAGTCATCATTGATGGTTCCAACTTCATGGATTGGATTAGGAACATCAGGATGGTTACTCGTTATGAGGACAAGGAATATGTCCTCGATAAGGAGTTAAAAGAGCTTGATGAGTCTACTGCTACTCCTGAGGAGATCGCTGAATTCAGGACACATGAGAGATGCCACTAAGGTGGCATGCATCATGTTGGCCACGATGACAGCCGAGCTTCAAAAGTCATATGAAGACTTCTACCCTTTTGAGATGCACCAAGATCTGATGGAAAGGTACCATCAGAGTGCTCGTCAGGAGCAGTATGAAATAATCTCCTCCATAATAACAACCCACATGAAGGACGATGAATCCATCACGGCCCATATGCAAAAGATGCAAAGGTATGTGGACCGTTTGCTGAAGCTGAATGTGAACTTCCCTGAGGAGTTGGCAATTGACATCATTTTGCACTCCTTACCTTCTTGTTATGACCATTTTCGTATGACATATCATATGAACAAGGAGGAAGTTACCCTCAGCAAGATTCAAGGACTCTTGAAGACCGCTGAAACCGGTCTTAAGGGCAAGGCAGTTGTTACCTCTACTACTCCTACTCCAACATCTACCCCTGTTTTGGCTATCGGGCAAGGCAAAGGGAAAAAGAGGAAGCACCCTTCGAAGGGTACTAAGGGAAAGTCTCTTGAAGGCTCCTCATCGAAGACCAAGAGCGGTTCTGTCACTCCTTCTGCCATTCCCAAGGACGCTGATTGCTACTATTGCCTGGACAAGGGGCACTGGAAGCAAAACTGCCCTAAGTACTTGCAGGATCTAAAGGATGGGAAAGTGAAACCCACCCATGCAGGTATTTACACAATATTGTCTAATTACTCATCATATTCTAACTCTTGGGTGCTTGATACAGGATGTGGTATTCACATATGTTCTGATTTGCAGGGCCTAAGAAGAAGTGAGGATGTGGTGCACGGGAAGATAAACTTGATCATGGGGAATAGGAAGGCTTCACTTGTTTCCAAGATTGGAGTTTATACTTTGTTGCTTAATAATGGGTTAAAATTAGATTTGAATAAATGTGTGTACTCGTCTGAAATGGCGAGGACTATTATTTCTTTTCATGCTTTGTACAAACAAGGCTTTACCTTTTCGTTTGATAATGAATGTGGTGGTATTAATGGTTTCTTTAAAAATGTGTTTTATTATAAAGCATTACCTTGTGATGGTGTGTATGAAACTGTGTCGATTGTAGACAACTTAGGAAATAATGTGTTGTATATTGATTCTTCTACTAGCCTAGATAAAGCATCATTGTGGCATTTTCGTCTTGGACATGTAAACAAGAAACGCATAGGCCAACTCCAAAAGAATGGAGTCTTCGAGTCATTCGACCTTAAATCGGATGATAGTTGTGAATCTTGTCTACTTGGAAAGATGACAAAATCACCCTTCACTGGAACTTGTGAAAGGGGTGCGGGTTTGTTGGACCTGATACATACTGATGTATGTGGGCCATTCAAAACCACCACAAGGGATGCTAATCGGTATTATGTGACTTTTACCGATGATTTTAGTAGATATGGGTATGTCTACTTAATCAAACATAAGTCGGAAACCTTTGAAAGGTTTAAGGAATTCAAACATGAAGTAGAAAATCAATTGGGTAGGAACATTAAGATGCTTCAATCCGATCAAGGTGGTGAGTATCTTAGTACCGAGTTCCTTGACTATCTTAAGGAGTGTGGGATTGTCTCACAATTGACTCCTTCCAGGACACAACAACTAAATGGTGTAGCTGAGAGGCATAATCGAACCTTGTTAGACATGGTTCGCTCTATGATGAGTCGAGCTTCACTACCAATCTCTTTTTAGGGGTATGCCTTAGAGACTGCCGCCCATATCCTTAATCTAGTCCCTACAAAGAAGGTTACCAAAACACCTCATGAGATGTGGACTGGGAAGGTTCCCAATTTAGACCACATCAAGATTTGGGGTTGCGAGGCTTTCGTGAGGCGTGAGACTCATGATAAGCTCGAACCCCGAAGTGAAAGGTGTATTTTCATCGGCTACCCACAGAAATCCTTCGGTTACCTCTTCTATAGACCCAGTTAGAATGTGGTCTTTGTAGAAAGAAGAGGGGTCTTTCGTGAGAGAGAGTTTATAAGCCAAGGAGACAGTGGGAGGCAAATTGATCTTGATGAAATTCAAGAAGCAATTTGTGAAGGAACCTCAGACACTAGCAATCAACCTGAGGCGGAAACTCCTATTGAGCAAGCTGACAAGTCTGTACCTCCGAGGCGTTCCACACGGGTTAGGAACACACGTTCGTTTTATTATGGCTTTCATATTACTACGGAAGGTGATACGTTTATCAGCGATAGTACACTGGTAAATTTGGATGGACCTAGCAGTGTTAAGGAAGCCATGGCAGGCCCGGGGTCTGCTAAATGGAAGGAGGCTATGGACAGCGAGATACAGTCCATGTATGACAATCAAGTTTGGAACTTGGTTGACAATGTACCAGGCCGTAAAATAGTCGGGTGCAAATGGATCTTCAAAAAGAAGACCGCCATGGAAGGAAAAGTGCATACTTATAAGGCTCGACTGGTTGCGAAGGGTTTTACTCAGACTCAAGGTATTGATTATGATGAAACCTACTCGCCGGTAGCAAAGATTAAGGCTATTAGGTTTATGCTAGCCATTGTTGCATTTCATGATTATGAAATATGGAAAATGGATGTCAAAACCTCTTTTTTTAATGGAAAGTTGGCTGAGGATGTGTACATGAATCAGCTAGAGGGTTTTTTCAGTGCATAGTACCCTAATAGAGTATGCAAGCTTGAGAAATCCATTTATGGATTGAAACAAGCATCTCGTAGCTGGAATCTTTGTTTCGACGAGAAGGTCAAAGAGTTTGGCTTCTCGAGAAGTGAAGATAAGTCTTGCATGTATGTCAGAGCTAGTGGGAGTATAGTTAGCTTCTTGGTACTGTATGTGGATGACATACTACTTATAGGAAATGACATCCCAACCTTGCAGGAGGTTAAGTCCTGGCTTGGGAAGTGCTTTGCTATGAAGGACCTAGGGGAAGCTACCTATATCCTAGGGATAAGGATATTAAGAGAAAGGAGTAAAAGACTAAATGGACTTAGTCAGAGTACCTACTTGGATAAGGTGTTGAAAAGGTTCAACATGCAGAATTCCAAGAATGGAGATTTACCGATCCAAAGCAATGCCAAAGTCAGTAAGACTCAGAGTCCGAGTACAGAGCCAGAGATAGCTGAGATGAGCCAATTACCGTATGCTTCCGCTGTTGGCTCGATCATGTATGCTATGACTTGTACCCGCCCTGATGTCGCCTTTGCTTTGAGAATGGTCAGCAGGTATCAGGGGAACCCTGGCAAGGCTCATTGGACCGCAGTAAAGAACATTCTCAAGTACCTGCGGAGGACTAAGGATTGGATCCTTACCCTTGGTGGGAGTGATGACTTGAGAGTATTAGGGTATAGTGATGCTAGTTTTCAGATTGATAAGGATAACTTCCTCTCTCAGTCGGGCTGGGTCTTTACCTTAAATGGAGGGGCAATCTCTTGGAGGAGTTCCAAGCAGGAGACGGTGGCTGATTCGACTTGTGAATTAGAGTATATAGCAGCGAGTGAAGCAGCGAAGGAGGCGATATGGCTGAAGAACTTCATCGGAGACCTTGGAGTTGTACCAGCTATTAAGGTACCTATGGAGATTTTCTGTGACAGCAATAGTGCGGTTGCCTTAGCCAAGGAACCAAGAGATCATGGCAGATCCCGACATATTGACAGAAAATATCACTTCATAAGACACAAGATTGAAGAAGGACTCCTCGTGGCAAAGAGGGTATCATCAGATGAGAATCATGCATATTAGATAGTTTTCCTGAAACTTGTAAAATGTAATCGACGTTTGATGATGAATAAAATTTGTGATTTATTTATGAGTAAAGTGTTACTGTCATTGTCAATTATTTACTATTGTTTCAGTTTTGGATGTTTTGACTTCAGAATAATTAATTTATTCAAACTGTCCACAATCCGTCATACATCGGAAGTAGGTATGAATCAAGATTGTCATGAATTGGGTTTGTAGATGGCTAAAAGTGTTTAGACATGGCAATGGTTGCTACAACGTTCATGAGTACTCATAAGTTATGAGTATTGGAATAAACCCACGCTCACTTGTATCACTTCATGGAATATATCTCGAGTTATCGTGAGACGATAATATCATATAAATCTTCAAACCTAGAGATATGAGTTGTTACCTATGAGTTGGTTGTGCATTGATTGCACGTAAACGCATCAGTAACGTGATGTTATAAAACGTGCCTTTGTGTACAATTCAACAAGTAGTAGAACAAGCATATGAGTCGAAGTTTATCTGTTCCTTCTAGAAATAGAATCGATATCTGGGCCCCTCGATGATTTTGTGTTGACCCATGTACCGGGCCCGGTCAGAACTAAATTGATATGTTCAGTTAAGTTCTTTGTCAAACAAATCGGAAATCAAGAAACAACTGCCAGACAATAAGCAAGACATAGTTCCATGTGTTTGTCCGGCTGATATCATGAGAACAGAGGATTATATGATCACTTGTCTTAAAATGGCGCTTCATAGTTCAACAGATTTTTCGAGAGCTACGATTGCTGGTTGGTTCCTGAAGTTGTATAGGCAAATACAATTATTAGACTTATCCAAGTGGGAGTGTGTTGGATACGGTGTCTATGTCCATAACTTATTTGGTATATACTTGACCCGATCCGGCAAGGTACATTTGGGTTGCACTTCACCCGAACTATTTATGGATAATATTATGAGAGTTATACACATATGTTTATTAATATATTATAATTTATAATATATTAATATGAAGTCATGTTATTTAATTAGTCTTAGTCTTAAATTAATTATGAATTAATTTAGAGATTAAAAGGAAGACTAATTAGATTGTGGGCTATTGGTTTTATATGGTGTGGGCTAACACTCATTTGTTAATGGGCTAGGCTTGTATGGAAGTCCATGGATGATCCATGGAGCTTTTAACCCATGGATCCTTGGAAAAGGAAAGGTCATGGGTTATTAGGGTTTCACCCTAATCATGTACACTATATAAGCATGCTTATGTTGCATGACATAGCCACTAGTGTGTGTGCTTGTGTGTGGCCGAAATTACAAGTGTGTGTACACTCTCTAAAGTTTTCCAAGTGTTTGTGGTGATTTGTGATTTTCGTTTGAGGCATTCACACTATTGGTGCTTTGCTCTCAAACTCCAAGGAATCAATCTCATCAAAAGGTATGTAATCTCATCTAACTCTTTTATGTTTAAAAGTTCCCCATGCCATGTTAGATAGGTTATGAACCTTGGAAAAATTATTATTTTGCATGTATTAGACAAACATAGATCCAAGGTTCATTAAGGTTGCATGCACACTTAGGAAGTGTTAGATTGCTCAAAACCCAACAACTATTACATTGGAATATCAAGAAAATGTGTCAAGAACTCAAGGCTTGAGGTGTTCATGATCCAAGGAGATGCTTGGGCCGTAAACACCAAAGATGACACCAAAGTGTGTCTAAGCCTCAAATCTAAGCCCTAGTTGATGTTTAAACCATCCTTGACATATTTAAACCCTTCCTTATAGTACTTAAGCCTTGAAAAAGCACCAAAAACCCCACTTTTATGTGTTTACGGTCTAGGGATGTCCCAAAACCGTAAACACCCTAAATTGAGTTTAAATTCGTCATTTTCCTTCCTTAGGCTTAAAAACTAGCACATATACTTACCAAGTTGTGTTAGGAACTTGAAAACATGGCTTTTCACTCTTCCATATGGGTTTACAGTTTATGAACCCAAGGGAAATCGCCATGAGGCCGTAAACCCCTCAAATGAGGTGTTTTGATTGTTGGATTAATGTCTAAGTCCATAACTATAATTGGTAAGACTTGACCCGACCCGGCATGGTCCATTTGGGTTGCATGGCATCATGCACTTGGATATACTAAATGAGAGGAATAAGACACTTATGGTTATTAATATATTATAAGTTCTAGTATATTAATAATAAGAATAATAAGATTATTTAATTAGTATTGATCAAGAATTAATCTAGGATTAATTAAGTGATCAAAAGAAGAATAATCACATATATGGGTTGATTGTGCAAATCATCCATACTTATATAGTGGGCTAATGCTCCATGGATTATCTAGTTGGGCTAAAACCCATATGATGCTCCATGGATGCTCCATGGTGTATTTGTACCCATGGATCATGGAAATGAAAGGCCATGTCAATTAGGGTTTACATGGTGTAACCCTAACTATATAAGCATCTTATTCTTGACCAAAATCGGACACTAGAGAGAGTAAGAAAGGGCTAACCAATTTTCATGAAGTGTAGAATTCTCTCAAGTTATTCCAAGTGTATTTGGTGTTGTGTGAACCATTCGAGGTGTCACACTTGGGGCACTAGGCACTCAAGCTTCATGAAGACTTTCTACACCAAAGAGGTATGTATTCTATCTTGCTATAGTCATTGTTTTGTATGCTAGATTAGGATAACACCTTGGATGTTCTTATTTGCATGCATAATAGAGAAAACATAGATACAAGGTATTTAGGGTTGCATGTACACTTAGGAGTGTTAGAATGCTCAAAACCCAACAGTGTTATTAGGGCCTAGGTTTGTTTTCTATTATAATTGATGCAAAT
Source organism: Lactuca serriola (assembly GCF_051521515.1). Lineage (NCBI taxonomy): Eukaryota > Viridiplantae > Streptophyta > Magnoliopsida > Asterales > Asteraceae > Lactuca > Lactuca serriola. Next base: position 227,491,049 of record NC_136410.1, on the reverse strand, counting down.
TGCTGAAAAATGCTGAAAAACTCGATTTTCTGGCTTTCTGGGCACTGGACTCGCCGAGTCCACTCATGAACTCGCCGAGTCCATGAGTAAAATCATCCTACTCGCTGAGTAGGTTCATGCACTGGCCGAGTAGGAGCCCCAGACAACATATTTTCGAGGTTTTTGGCTAGAAATGGACTAGGAACATTACCCTAAGTTGTTTTTGAACTTATAAACTTGTTTTTGATGTGGTAACGTTCATGCTAATCCAATTTCAAAGATAATTGTTAATAGATTCATGTTTTGAATTAGTTTAGTGATTAGGCTAATTACCTGAAAAAATTTGATTTGAATTATCTTGTTCTTATGAGTTGCTTAGATTAATAGAAAAGTTAATTGATTATGTGTTTTCAATCCAAATTAATCTAAGAGTTGATTCTAAAATGTGTCTTTGTAACTTGTCCTCAAGTTATATGAAAAGTCATATTTAAGTTTCATAAAACTCATAAAAGTTGGCAATGGTTACAAAAGATGAAGAGTCTTGTCCTTAAGTTATGGAGGTTCAAGAGTCACTTCATTAAGTAATAAAATATGTAACCTTAATTAATTCCATAAGTTATAAAATAAAGAAAAGTTAATTCTTTTATTAGTTTAAAGTCTTCCATAACTTGTCCTCAAGTTATGGAACTTGAAGAGTTTTTGGATTAAAACTACTTTAAACACATAAGTTATGGAATTAATTAGTTTTGAATAGTTTCAAAACTTGCCCTCAAGTTTTGGAATTTGAAAAGTTTTCACTTATGAATACTTTAATTCCAAGTAAGCCCTTACAATTTTAAAAGTAAAAATTCAACCCTTATACTTTATAATATTATAAGTTAATAATATATATATATATATATATATATATATATATATATATATATAAGAGTAAAGTCAGTCTGACCGCTAGTACGCCTCATTCACGAAGCCGTTCTATAAGGTGGGTATAAGGTTGTTGTTTATAAAATGGCAACTTAATGGGTGTCCACTCTCACCCACCGCTTGCTTGACCGGTGGAGGGTCGTTAGCCGAACGGGTTTGATAGGACTATAATTCTCCCTTCATTAAAAGTATTAATGATAAATACTAAGTAACCAAACTCTTAAGAATACCCAATCTTAGTTACTTAGGAAAATGTGAATAAGGTGCCAATCCATGAAATTACACTTTGCACTTTGTTTAAGTCGGTTAGTGGAGCGTGTGTGGTTAACCGGCACACTAACTCGTATTTAACAAGGTAGGCAAAGGGTAAATTAATGTTTATCATAGTATCGATGGAGCGTGTGTGGTTAACCGGCACATCGATTGAGGGGTAAACACTTAAGGGTACCAAGTAATTTGCATGGTTACTTCACACCTTGTTTTGTGATCCTCGGCATCCCAGTCACAAAACTTGAAGGGCACACTCGAGATTGAAACATGCTATTGAAAAGTTCAATGAATCTCAAAAGATCTAGGAGTTTCAAAACCAATTAAAAGCTAATAATACATTTCGTTTATCTTGGTGGAAATTGGTGAATCGTCATTCACCTACCTTCAAATATTTTATAGCTTGGATTACGGCATACCTCTTCTAAGTTATAAAATAGTTTGTTGGGTCCTAGCCTTAATATTTCATATTGGGTGTCATATTAAGGACATTAAAATCAACTATCTTGAATATCTCCCAAAAGATGTCTGGTTTAGACACTTATGATCTTCCCAAATCTCTTGAAACAAGGTTTCCTAAATGAAGATGATGTCCTTTGGAAATCATACTTCTTTAACCTCCTCCAATTATTCTCCCTATCCCACAAGTTCTTGAAAAGTTTAAGGTCACTCAAGCCCTATTGGCAAGTAAAGGTCTATGTGTGGTCACATCTTAATGATGTAGTCACATATTGACAAGCCGGGAGAGTTGGGTGTCAAAGTCTTGAGAAAGTTGGTGGTGCAATCACTTTCTAAGTCACATAATGAGTTCCTTTGGGACACCTATGAAACAGACTATTATAAGACCCTTAATAATCTTATCTATTTGCTAAGATAAACTTCCTAAAACTTTATGGACATTGACAATAGTGACACAGGAAATCCAGAAAAACATTCTCTTCTCAATGGAAAGGGATCGGCCATAGTCAACTCGGTTGACCAAATGGTAATGAGAAAAACTAAGTCTGTGATAGTCCCGTGTACCATCATCAAAGGGTCCATATGTTTATATTGCCAAAGGAAGAGGCATTTGTTGTGAAGCTGCCAAATCACTTACTAGAATTGCTCCAGGAGGCTTGTTAAACCACCAAACAACACCTAGTCATTAGGACTAGAGTTTACGACCGTAAACTCTAGATTTTACTGCCGTAAACTCTTGGTGTCATGATCATCAAAACCGTAAACTCCAAGGAAGTTTACCCTTGGACCCCAAACGCACTAGCCTTTCCCTACAACACTTAGATGCAACCCTTGAGATGTATAACACTTGTATAAAGTGTTTAGCATGTCCTAGAGTGTCTTAACTTTGTTTATTAGTTGTTTAAAGACTAATTGTGTATATACATATATCCTTATATGTTATTAGGATCTTTGTGCGTGTCTAAGTCTTCACTTGACACCAATCACTTATCCGACACTTCCTTTCGATCCACTTACTACAGGTGAGTTCATACCCCCTTAATCAATGTTTTAAATAATTTTAAATGTTTTATGGGGGATACAGCTAGAATAATGCTAGTTATTATATTAATCACATGTGATTAATAAGCAACATTTAAATGGTTGGCTACTCATTAGCCATTTTACCAAACAGTTTACTTCAAATGTTTTTCATAAACACTTTATGTGTTTAAAACTCCTTATTAAACTATACATTTTACTCAGTATGTTTTATTTCAAACTTATTTACAATTGTGATTCAAACAAATGTATCCGTATACTAAAGTTGTTTTATCAAACCCATGCCTTCAAAACCGTTTTATAGAGTGACATCAAGTTGATCTTTTCTTAGATAATAATTATGTTCAAAGGTTTTACAAAACTTATTTTATGCTTTTTTATTATCAATTCCATGCCTATATATGTATAGATGTATAAGAAATGTTTAAAAGACTTAGGAAGGCTATCCACCCTATTTCCGTTTCCTCGATTTGGATGTAGTCCGGTGGGATATCGGATATCCGTCCGAAGGTCGTTTAATTATTAGTTATATATCATATGTACATATATAGTCATAAAGGCCCTTCCAGTTCATCCAATGCCCTTGGGTAGCAAGGGTATACATCCATGTTCATACGTACTAGTTATGTTACTAGTAAGCTACCATGTGGGTAGTTTAGGAAGATACTAGAACTATTACTAGAATGCAATACTATACAATGAGTCAGTTCATTCATGAGTCATACTTTCTAGAACATTACAGTACACTACTATATTTCTAGATAGAGAGCACGTACACTACAGCTAGAACATTACAGTACATTACTATACTTGCTAGATAGAGAGCACATACACTACAGCTAGAATATTACGGTCCAAGAATGTTCTTGGTCCATAAACTCAAGTGTGACTCATTTGTGTATGTTTTGGTGCATCTCATGAAGGAATATAAGGTTCTATACTCTCATGGAAGCTTTTGGAGGTGTTTAGGGGGCAAACTAACACTTTAAAAGGTTTTAAGGTCTATGAATGAGGTTTTACGGTCCAAGCATGTTCTTGGGTTGTAAACTCATGTTTACCCCCCTAAATGGTAAGATTTTGGTGCTCTAAGTCCATTCCTACAAGTCCAAAGGTCATAACTAAGAACTAGAAGTGGTTTGGAAGGGTTTTAGGGCTTCAAAACCTCATTTAAAGGAGTTCATGGTTTTGGGAGGGTTCCTAGACCGTAAACACAAGTTCTTGGTGATATTTCATGATTTAAACACGAATTTGAAAGCCAAACATGTTATACTATGAGCTAGGATGGATTTCTTACCAAATTGGAGCTTGAAATGGATGATTTTGGATCAAAGTCGAGTTTTAGAGAGAGAGTAGAGAGAGAAAGTGTTTTAAGAGAGAGAAAAAGCTTCAAATTGATGTCACTCAATCCCTTATATAGGGGTTGAGTTTATGGCCCGGTGGAATTCTACCCGATACTGACGTTAAACGGGGTTTTTGGTCGCACCCGATTAAGTTGCCGTAACCCGATATGGTCGAATCTAAAAATCTTCCAATTATTAAATTGGGGTGTTATCATGAATTTCTAATGTGTTTGGACACCCATTAAGTCATAATAGTAGTCTCATAATTAATGACTTAATTTAATAACGAAACGGAAACAATTAGAAAATGACAAATTTTATTGACGGAATGGGTTACAATGACGGAACAAACTTCGGGTTGTCACATTGAGTGAGCGAATGGCCCAAGAGTGATCGCTTCCCGTATCAAGTATCCATTGTCCTCCAATCCAATTAGATAATCTTCAAAGTCATGCGTCCAAACTTCATTGTCTTGAGTATAGAGGATTGGAATCCTTGTAGTAGAACCAATGCTGTTGGAGATGTTGATTGGATTGGTTTGTGAATCATCCATGGATATTGCAATGACTTTTGATCAATTACCTGTAAAAGATCAGACTTGTAATATCTCGTTAGGGTTAGATTAACGATTAATGAGATACATCAATATGGAATGACGGCTCAATTAATGTCAATCAATGCGGAATTAAAAACCCTAATAACTTCTTCGACAGAAGAGATGTGTATGAATTACACAGTCTCTTGCTCTGATACCAATTGATGAGAATAAAAATCTAGATCGATTAGATCTTTCACAGGTATGAATATGAAAATCAAACAAGACAAACACAGTAAGAGTATGAACACTGAATAGAATCAAATATGTGCTTATGATTCAACAAAATCACGCCTCAGCAGAGATTGATGAAGAACATCCACTATAGAGGCGAGCTAGGGTTTACAAAACTCAAAGTGAAAAATTATAAAAGCGTTAACTACTAAGATTGCATGCAGGCAGCTTATATACTAACCCCTAGAACAAAAACATGCACGGTTGGACAGGCCCAATACCGGCAATCAAAACTAGGCTAAGGACCGAGCCCATGATGCAACATAATAATCCCAACATAACCTATAGAGAATTCTCGTTACACTTGCTCAACATATTCATCACTTGAGGACAGACCCACCGATCATTTTTTGGCATGGCAGAATACTCCACACGCACACATAGATCTACCATCCATACCAGGTCTTCAACAAACAGGTCGCTTCGATGCATCCCTCTAGAAACCGTCTTCCAACCGCATAAGGCAGCATCTTATCAATACAATACCTCATCTGAGAATTTCCAATTCTTCCCCACTTAGAGCACTAACTACTGTCTACCGGCGGCGAAGCTGGTACGCGACCTAATCGTCCCAAACCGAGACAACGAACTTCAAGGGATCCAAGTTCCTGCTGATGATTCTGAATCTCTGGATCATGACCTTCGTTTCTCTTGAAAGCATCACCAGACACTACCCCTCTATAAACTCTCAATAATAACTTCTCACTATCATCTACTATACTCTTAATAACTTATGTAGGAAACAAACACCTCATAATAACATGAACAAGATATAGAAGAAAAGACATACCGGCTGACATCGCTGGCGCTATCCTGATCTCCTCGGCCACAAGCTAATAAGCATGCACTAGAGCCATTGGAGGCTCCGATCGACCCTGACCCCGTCAGTAAGTCTCAGTGTGGCTGGTGTTGGGGCCTGCACTGGCCTGGCAGCTAGTAGAGGACATTGGGCCTTCATATGGCCCACCTGATCATAATGATAACAAAGTTGAACTCCAGCAGCTAGAGCTTGCTGCCTGCAATCCTGGCTATGTGGCCCTCCTTGACACACTTGTGGCACCCAGAAGAACAACAACAACTTTCCTCATGCACCTTGCCGCACTTCCCACAAGTGCGAATCCTCTGACCTCCCTGTCGATAATCAGCAGCCCTCAACCATTTCGGCGTAAGCTGCGACTGCACCAGGGCCTGCCTCTGCTCTCTCAACTGGAGATCGATCTCTAACTCATGCTGCCTGGCGGCCTCCTACAACTCCAACAAGGTATCACATCTCTGTGTAGAAACGAACTGTCGAATATCTGTCTTGAGCATGCTCAGATACCTGGTCATTTAAGCCTTCTCCGAAGCAATCTCAAGGCAAAACATCGCCCTCTCCATAAACATCTTGTTGATTTCCGTCACCGGCTCAGAATCCTGCTTCAACTCCATAAACTCCTGAGCTAATCTCTCCCACTTAACCCGCGGAACATAACGAGTACTAAACATATCTCGGAACTGATCCCAAGTAACCACAGCCCGCTGCGCATCTGAATATGATCCCATAGTCAACCTCCACCAATCCTTTGCCCCAAGCATGAACAGGTTCAGAGCACACCTCACCCTCTGATCAGCAGGTCATGAACACGTCAAGAAACATCCCTCCACGTCTCACAGCCATCTCATAGCAACGATCGGATCCTGAACCCCATTGAAAGTAAGGGGCTTCGTATTATCGAAGTCCCAATACTGAAAGCCCCGACTGACACCTCCTCCTGCCGCTGCTACAGCCGTTGTAGCTGTTGCGGCAGCCGTCTCTGCAAGAGCTGCATAGCGCTCATCGAAGTACTCAACCATGGCAGTCTTGATCGACCCAAAAAACTCTGGCAACTCAGCTCAGAACATAGCACCGACCTCATCATGCAAGATATCATGAATCATAACATCCAACTCATCCATCCTTATTTGACCAATGACCTCGGGTGGTACTGCTCCATCCTGACCACCCTCTACTGATCCCGATCCTGAACTGGATCCTGCCCCAAGGCGTCTCGTAATCACCATACTGCAATACACCACCAAGACCCTTAGATACTTCACATACCCGACCGGGAACTGACTTATAATCGACACTCTAGGGGGTTGTCACTTCCTTGATACGCATATGGGTCCTGTGCTTTCAGTAGTACGGGCCTATACTACCTTCCACACCTACCCATATTTGTCTCAAGTATCACCTCAACGCCTTAACCATATATATACACACACAACGAGTGCTCAATCCTCACTCCTAGAGGAAAGTTGAATATCTCATATAAGGAAAACCCTAGGCTAGTAGGCATCACATAATCAGGCAATTCTATCATGCAATTCTTGAAGATCCCTAGCCTAGTACTAGCATGCTGTTCTAACATATCACATAATCAAATAACTTGTATGGTATTTTGGGGTCTACTTACTGGCTCCGGCAGATCGTACCCTCTACATCCTCCTTTACTTATTTTGAAAACCATTTTCAAAAATTTTACCTTGATTTGAGATTGGATTCACACGAATGTTCCTCCAATTCACTTAAACCAAGGCTCTGATACCAACTTGTAACATCCATAAAATTTAAGCCAAATTAAAACATTTTAATCAATTCAAAACCATTAAGTTAATACAACTTGTTTTCAAAACAATTTTAACATCAGAGTATCCCCTGAACCAATCACAAAATCAGTAAATATGAGGAGCGGTACGATCACACCTTTGCCTTGCCACGATCAGCGGATGTACCTAAAAGAATAAACCGAAACCGTACGGTCGAAACCTTAGTGAGTTCCCCCAAAATACCCATACACAAATAACCATACACATACAACAATAAACAACATACTATGGGTCCAATCAACCATCCAGTTGGAATACCCCTGGCCCTCAACCTTTGAGTTGGAATGCCAAGATACAATGAGTCCAATCATCCTATCAGGATGGAATACTCTCAGCCCACAACCATCGGGTTGGAATGCCCAAAAAATTATGCATACAACAATAACTGCTATGGGTCTGATCATCCGTCAGGATGGGATAGCCTGGGCCCTCAACCTTCGTGTTGGAATGCCAACCTACTATGAGTCCAATCATCCTACCGGGATTGAATAATCCTGGCCCACAACCTTCAGGTTGGAATGCCCTCATACCTATACATATAATAACTATTATAGGTCCAATCATGCCTCGAAATGGAATACCCCAGGCCCTCAACCATCGGGTTGGAATGCCCACCTACTATGAGTCCAATCTTCCTACCGGGATGGAATACTCCTGGCCCACAACCATTGGGTTGGAATGCCCCCACTCTAACAAACATGTGCACCTATCAAATAATCACAAAACAGTCTACAGAAACAACATACTAGGGCCCTATCATCCTACAGGGATGGAATACCCTCTACTACTGGTCAAACATGTGCACATATATAATGTAATCTCCTATCATGTCACAACTGAAAATTTTGAGCCATGTAATCTATACATTCAAGTTAATGGGAATCAAAAACTTCAATCAAATACAACATGCTAGAACTACAAATAGTCATCAAACAATTGGAGACCCAAAAAGTCCTTGTTAAGTCCATTTTGGATTAGGACTCCCTTATTGGATCCAAACGGACCAATAAGCTTCCAATTAGATTATCATGGGCTTAGAACCCTAATTGGGCTCTAATTGGACCCACACTTATTTATTTTAACATTTTAGGTCATGTTGGGCCTAGAATGAAATGGATTAAGAGCCTTGATACATGAATAACCTAAAACTAGTTCAAGAAAAACATAAAAATCCTACTACATTCTTTTAAGCATAAAACACACTCTAACAAACTCTAATTTTGGGCTTAAGGGAAAAAGCCCAAATTTTTCTTTTCCCTTTCAAAAATCTCGGCCCAAAGGCCCAAATCCAAGAAGATAAGGAAGAGTTGACTTAAGTGTGCCACCTCATTATTGTCCATAGGATCTCCATGCAAGATATTTCCTTTTCCCATGCAAGTATCACTTCAAAAATCATCTCACTCCTTCCTCTCTCTCACTCTCGGCCATACACCCACACACACACACACAAAAATCTCTCAAATCCTCTCTAGATCACTCAAGAACAACTCTCCCTCTCCACTCAAAAATCTCGAGTTCTAGGAAGCATTCAAGAGGAAATCTCCACAAAATTCTTCATCTAAGGTAAGATTATGCATAGATCTATGGTTTAAATTCTTTTGTTATCAAAATCCTTTCCTAATCTATGCAAAAATCGTGATCTTGCATCCTAGAACCATCTCAAAACTCGAGATCTTCATTAAAGGGAGCTAAGGCCAAAAACACTTCATTTTCCTTCCATTTTTCCTTGCAAAACCGAATCAACACCCCAAGGTGAGCTTCATACCCCCTATTTTCTGTTTTTATGAGTTTTGTGGGGGGGGGGAATACAAGTGAAAGTGTAGATCTATATGTGTTTGTATGCCTTGTATGACTTCCATGCTTATATGTATGCTTTTATGTGTTTTAATGTTGGATCTAGCCATAAAACCCCTCAAAACCGAGATATAACTTATGTTTTATGATCTTAGTTCGAAATATATTTCCACACACAAAGTGTTTCAAGAAAAATGGCTAAGTGATTTAGTAATAATTTTCTTTGGGTTAAAAACACAAGTTTTGGGCCTAAAATGTGAAAATACAAAATTAAGGGCCCAAATTGACATTTCACAGATTCTGATGGATGAAGTGTGCCAAAACAGTTTCCATAGAACTATTTCTGGAATTATACTCAATTAGAGGATTAAAAACATAAATTTCAAGCTTAATGGGCTAAAAATGAAAATTTCGGCCCAATGAGGCCCATTATGCGAATTTTTCTGTTTTGGAGGGCCAAAACTGTAATTTTCTGTAAAACAGTGGACTATAAGTGTCCCAAATCCTTTTCAAAGGTTTAAAATGCTTTTTAAATTTAAAAAGGACCAAAGTTGCAAAAATTTTCCAATTTGGGCCAAAATTGTCAAAATTGCGAAAAGAAGGGTTAAAACCGAGAAAACTGCATTTTCAGGGACTTAAACTGTTTTCTATGAAAAATATGCTGAAAAATATTAATTTCAATAATTTTTGGTGTTAAAATGTCAAGAAAAATAGTTTAAGGACCAAACCGGGAAGTATTTAATAAAAGGGTTGGAAATGTAAATTTTACAAACAATGAGGGGCTGAAAAACAGAAATATTTCAAGGCTAATTCAATATACACAATTTGATTAAATAATAGCATCGCGACTATCGACGAAATACAACTCATTTCAATACCAAAAGTCGTTGTTAAACGAATTGGCTCGGTCTCGAGCCAATAGAAACCTACAACTACTAACTCTACGACATTACGGTTCATATACATAACGTTTGGAAACTTAACTTACATACGAGTGTGCACAGACGTCTACGCACCATCTTTGGGCCCCACAAGTGTAAAATCTTGTTCGTTGAGCCTAGCTAGCCCAATGACCTGATCTTAAGGCCCGAAGACACATATTTTCTACGAAGTGTTGAGTTTCACCGACTCGGCACAACGTAGAGGGACTTTCAATGGCTTGTATACCACTGGTCCCCAAGGGTCCTTGGTATTGCTAGAAGAGTCTGCATATTTTACGAGGCGGGTCGGGGACCCCTCGCACGCATATTGTCCCCAACCGGTTAATGGAGTCACTGGGGTCTTTGTGACCTCTTTCTCCTCGGATGTGGGACTACACCTAGTCGGGGCGATTGGATAACGCGATTAGTACTGACGACGCCTTCGGGTTCGTTAGTATATCTATAAACTGAGCGTTTGTGTAACGTGGGTTTGTAGTAAATAATCCTGCTCGCGAACCTTCCAACGTCGCCTGGGACTGACACTATACGCTATGCAATGGTTTCAATGTAACTTCATGAAATTCAAGGAACTAGGACAACATCGGGTTTCCTAGGGTTTTCAATACATACAGATTTGAAAAGCATACATCTTCAAGGAACATTTTTTTTCAAGTATAGAAACAAACAAGCATACCTATGGATCTTCACAAACGTTTTCAAAAGCTTTTCTTTCCAGAAAATATCGGATTTTCTGGTGGGTTTTCAAACAATACAAACATTCGATTTCAAACACTACTTATGAACTCACCAACATTTCATATGTTGACGTTTTTCAAAAATACTTGTATTCTCAGGGAACCAGTGAATCAAGGGAAATCATATTCAGTGACGGTTGCAGTTTATTTATGTATGAATCAAACAATTTAATTTTTGGGAATGTAATGTGTAAACAATGTATGACAATGTAAACACTACTGGTTGTAATATATTAGTGCACCGTGACGAATGTTGTTATGTTTCATATATATTCAATGTTATGGTATTCAATTGAGTCACGACAGCCCCCGGACGTTTCCGCCGTCTGGTTCGGGGGTGTGACATATCAACATACAGACAGTCAGACCAAGTACATGTCACTAAGCATAGCCACAATCCAATCTACCAGCATACTGATCTAACATAACATACCATCATATAATCATCCTAGCTACCAAGATGCCGACTAATATATCACAACAGTAACTATCTCAATAACATTCAAAGGGTCGGCCTTAGTGCCTTAGACCCTTGGGTATAGTGAGGATAACTCACCTTGCACTTGCTGAGCTGGAGAGATAGAATCAAAACTCCTGATCACCGCCACAAACACCACCACCTATTACTCCAATGAAATCATAACCATCAGAACCCAAATTACCAACATACCCTCGAAATTCAATTGGTCAACTCTTGGTCAAAGTCTCAGACCTGGTCAAAGTCAACCTTCCTGGTTGACCCTACTCGCCGAGTCAACCTAGTGACTCGCCGAGTTCACTTAACTCTGAAACCCACCATACACGACTCGATTCATCGAGTTCCCAACCTGTTGGATAAGGTGTCTAAGTCCATAACTATTTCGGGCTTGTACTTGACCCGACCCGGCATGGTCCATTTGGGTTGCATGGCACCATGTAATTGGATAGACTAAATGAGAGAAATAACACTTGGAGATTATTAATATATTATAAGTTCTAATATATTAATAATATTATTTGATTAGTTGATCAAAGAATTAATTTGGAATTAATTAAGTGATCAAAGGATAACTAATTAAATATATGGGTTGATTATGTAAATCATTCATATCTTGTATAGTGGGCTAAGAGGCTCCATGGATTATCAAGTTGGGTTCTACCCATAGGATGCTCCATGGATGCTCCATGGGAGTTACAAACCCATGGGTCATGGAAATGAAGAGTCATGACACATTAGGGTTTACATGGTGTAACCCTAGATGTGTCAACACTATATAAGAGTCCCATTCTCCACAAAATTGGCTACACAAGTTGAACACTAAGAAACTAGAGGGCTTGGCCGATTTTGAGAAGTGTGTGTTATCTCAAGAGTCTTTCCAAGAGCATTTGGTGTTGTGTGAAGCATTTGAGGCATCACACTTGGGGTGCTAGGCTCACAAGGTTTCAAGGAACACAAGCAACAACAAGGTAAGTTATTCTATCTATGATTCAAGTTAAAATTGTTCCCCATGTATGCTAGATAGGAATATAACCTTGGAATTCAACTTTGCATGATAATTAGACAAACATAGATCCAAGGTTATTAGGGTTGCATGTACACTTAGGAAGTGTTAGAATGCTCAAAACCCATCAGTGGTATCAGAGCCTAGGCTTGTTTGTTTGTTATTTGTGCTTAAAAGTTGAAGAAAGTCGAAAATTCTGTTGTCTGACTGATGGACTCGGCGAGTCCATGGGGAGGACTCGTCGAGTTCATGTGTATCTTCAACCTACTCGGCGAGTAGATTTATGCACTCGGCGAGTAGGGTCGACAACGTGCAGAATTTCGACTTGAGTTGCTGGAAATGGATTAGAATCATTACAACAACTAGTTATCAAAATTACAAAGATTAAATGTGATTTTGATTCTTGAAAGTGTTCATATTCATATTCTTGTTCTTATGATGTTTAGATGATCATAGGAATTATTTGTAACCTATGTGGTAGATTAATTCATGATCATAATGTGTTTTAATGGAGTCCATAACTTGTCCTCAAGTTATGGAAAACCAAAAGTCTCTTGGATTAAAAACCATTAAAAGAACACAAGAGTTAGGAAAAATGAAAAGTCCTCATTTTATTACTCTATTAAACTCATAAGTTACAAGAAATGAAAAGTTTTGAAAGTTTACAAAACTTGCCCTCAAGTTTTGGAACAAGTAAAGTTAAGTTAAAACTTTAGTTCCAACCCCTAGAATTTTAAAAGTTAAAATTCAACCCTTATACTTATATTATTATGATTTAATAATTATATATATATGTATAAGAACAAAGTCGTCTTACCGCTAGTACGCCTCATTCACGAAGCCGGTCTCTAAGGTGGGTATAAGGTTGTTGCCTATAAAATGGTGACTTAATGGGTGTCTACTCTCACCCACCGCTTGCTTGATCGGTGGAGGGTCGTTAGCCGAACGGGTAAGACAAGGACTTACTAATTCTCATTCGAAGTATGATGAATATTATAAGGTAACTAAATGTTTTATTAAATTCCTAATCTTAGTTACTTTAGGAAAAATGTGAATAAGGTGCTATTCCATGAAATTACACTTTACACTTTGATTAAGTCGTTGGTGGAGCGTGTGTGGTTAACCGGCACACTAACTTGGACTTAACAAGGTAGGTAAAGGGTGGTATCCCAGTCACAAAACTTGGAGGGCACACTCGAGATTGAAACATGCCTTTGAAAAGTTCATTGAATCTCAAAGAATCTAGGAATTTCTAAGAACCATTCAAAAACCTAATACTAAAATATTGCGGTTTTCGTGGTGGAAATTGGTGAATCGTCATTCACCTACCTTTCAAATATGATATAGCTTAGATTACGGCATACCTCTTCTAAGTTATATTATATTGTGATTGGATCCTAGCCTTAATATTACATTTGGGTGTTTTATTAAGGACTCTCTTATCTAAACTAATCTTGTCCTCTTTTCTTCAGATGTCTTTCAGCAATGCTTCTGGCTCTAATCCTAATGGCTCCTTTTCCCTTATGAACTTGTGTGGGAAAGTCACCTTTGATGGATCCAACTTCAATGAGTGGATCAGAAACATCAGGATGATTACCCGCTACGAGGACAAAGAATATGTCCTTGACAAGGAGCTTAAGGAGATTGATGAGTCCACTGCAACTCCTCAGGAGATCGCTGAATTTCGGGCACATGAAAGGGATGCTACGAAAGTGGCTTGCATCATGATGGCCACGATGACAGAGGAACTCCAAAAGTCATATGAGGATTTCTACCCTTATGACATGCACCAAGATTTGATGGAAAGATACCATCAAAGTGCACGACAAGAGAGGTATGAAATCATTTGCTCCATGATAACAACCATGATGAAGGACGGGGAATCCATCACGAACCACATGAAGAAAATGCAAAGGTATGTGGATCGTTTGCTGAAGCTTAATGTGAACTTCCCTGAGGATCTTGCAATGGATATCATTTTGCACTCCTTACCATCGTGCTATGATCAATTCTGCATGACATATCACATGAATAAGGAAGAGGTCACACTCAGCAAACTTCAGGGACTTCTCAAGACCGCAGAATCAGGTCTTAAGGGGAAGTCGGTTGCTATCACTCCTACTCCAAACTCAACTCTGGTTTTGGCAATTGGGAAAAATCGATGGAGGAAGAGAAAGAGATCCTCGAAGGGTACCAAGGCTCGGACCCTTGATGGCTCTTCTTCAAGTGGAACCAAGAAAGGTTTCGTCACTCCTTCTTTTGACCCAAAAGAGGCTGAATGCTTCTATTGTCATGAAAAATCTCATTGGAAGCGGAACTGCCCAAAGTACCAGCAGGATGTGAAGGATGGGAAAGTCAAACCCAACCATGCAGGTATTTACACTATCATTTCTAATAACTCACCCCATTCTAATTCTTGGGTCCTTGATACCGGGTGTGGTATTCATATTTGTTGTGACTTGCAGGGACTAAGAAGAAGTGAGGATGTGGAGCAAGGAAGGATAAACTTGATCATGGGGAATAGGAAAGCTATACCTGTTACCAACAAGAATAAGTGTTGTTATTCGCCAGGAATGGCAAGAAATATTATTTCCTTTCATGCTTTGTACAAACAAGGGTTTACCTTTTCATTTAATAATGAAGTTGGTTCTATTGGTGCTTTCTTTAATAATGTTCTTTATTTTAAAGCATTACCTTGTGATGGTGTGTATGAAGCTGTATCTGTTGTAGATAACTTAGGAAATAATGTTTTGTGTATTGATTCTACTAATAATAACTTGGATAAAGCATCTTTATGGCATTGTCGTCTTGGACATATAAGCAAGAAACGCATAGGCCAACTCCAAAAGGATGGAGTCTTGGAGTCGTTTGACCTAAAGTCAGATGATAGTTGCGAATCATGCTTACTTGGAAAAATGACAAAGTCGCCCTTCACAGGTTCGTGTGAGAGGGGTGAAGGTTTGTTGGACCTTATACACACGGATGTGTGTGGACCATTCAAACATGCCACAAGGGATGCTAATCGTTATTATTTGACTTTTACTGATGATTATAGTAGATATGGATATGTCTACTTGATCAAGCATAAGTCAGAGACTTTCGAGAGGTTTAAGGAATTTAAACAAGAAGTCGAGAATCAATTGGGCAGGAACATTAAGATGCTTCGATCCGATCGTGGTGGTGAGTATCTTAGCTTAGAGTTCCTCGACTATCTAAGGGAATGTGGGATAGTCTCACAATTGACACCTCCCAGGACACCACAGTTGAATGGTGTGGCTGAGAGGCGTAATCGAACCTTGTTGGATATGGTTCGTTCCATGATGAGTCGAGCTACGCTACCAATCTCATTCTGGGGGTATGCCTTAGAGACTGCCGCCCATATTCTTAATCTAGTCCCTACAAAGAAAGTTGCCAAAACTCCTCACGAGATGTGGACTGGTAAAGTACCTAAACTAGACCACATCAAGATTTGGGGTTGCGAGGCTTTCGTGAGACGCGAGACTCATGATAAGCTCGAACCTCGAAGCGAGAGGTGTATTTTCATCGGTTACCCACAGCGATCCTTTGGTTACCTCTTCTACAGACCTAGTGACAATGTGGTCTTTGTAGCAAGAAGAGGAGTCTTTCGAGAAAGAGAGCTTATAAGCCAAGGAGACAGTGGGAGGCAAATTGATCTTGAAGAAATTCAAGAATCAAGCGGTGAAGGAACTTCAAACTCTAGCCCTCAACTTGAGGAGGAAACTCCTGTTGAGCAAATTGACAAATCTGTACCTCTGAGACGTTCCACGAGAGTTAAGAGTGCACCTGAGCATTACTATGGATTCCATATTACTGCAGAAGGTGAGACACTTATTAGTGATGAGACACTAGTAAGTCAAGATGACCCTAACAGCTACGAGGAAGCCATGGCAGGCCCCGAGTCTGCTAAATGGAAAGAGGCTATGGATAGCGAAATACAATCCATGTATGACAATCAAGTTTGGAACTTGGTTGAAAATGTACCACGTCGCAAGACAGTAGGGTGCAAATGGGTCTTCAAAAAGAAGACCGACATGGATGGTAAAGTACACACTTATAAGGCTAGACTGGTTGCAAAGGGCTTCTCTCAAATTCCTGGAGTGGACTATGATGAGACCTTTTCTCCGGTAGCCAAGATTAAGTCTATTCGGGTTCTGTTAGCCATAGCTGCATTTCATGATTATGAAATATGGCAGATGGATGTCAAAACCGCTTTCCTTAATGGAAAGTTGGCTGAAGATGTTTACATGAGTCAGCCAGAGGGTTTTGTCAGCAACGAGTACCCTAATAGAGTGTGTAAGCTTGAGAAATCCATTTATGGATTGAAGCAAGCACCTCGCAGATGGAATCTTTGCTTTGATGAAAAGGTCAAGGAATTTGGCTTTTCTAGGAGTGAAGATGAATCTTGTGTGTATGTCAAGGCTAGTGGGAGTATAGTTAGCTTTTTGGTATTGTATGTGGATGACATACTACTCATAGGAAACGACATTCCAACCCTGCAGGAAGTAAAGTCCTGGCTTGGGAAGTGTTTCGCTATGAAGGACCTTGGTGAAGCTGCCTATATTTTAGGGATAAGAATCTTGAGAGATCGGAGTAAAAGAGTAATTGGACTTAGTCAGAGTACCTACTTGGATAAGGTGCTGAAGAGATTCAGCATGCAGGATTCCAAGAAAGGAGAGTTACCCATCCAGAGTAACACCAGATTGAGTAAGACACAAAGCCCTAGCACTGAGGCTGAGATAGAAGAAATGAGTCGAACACCTTACGCTTCGGCTGTAGGATCGATCATGTATGCTATGACGTGTACTCGACCCGATGTAGCTTTTGCCTTGAGCATGGTTAGCAGGTATCAGGCGAACCCTGGCAAGGCACACTGGACTGCGGTAAAGAATATCCTCAAGTACCTACGGAGGACTAAGGACTGGGTTCTTACCCTTGGTGGGAGTGATGACTTGAGAGTTATAGGGTATAGTGATGCTAGCTTCCGACTGATAGGGATAATTTCCGCTCTCAGTCGGGCTGGGTCTTTACCCTAAACGGAGGAGCAATTTCTTGGAAGAGTTCCAAGCAAGAGATAGTGGCTGATTCTACTTGTGAATCAGAGTATATTGCAGCTAGCGAGGCAGCAAAGGAGGCGATATGGCTGAAGAACTTCATTGGAGACTGTGGAGTTGTACCAGCTATTAAAGAGCCAATGGAAATTTTCTGTGATAGTGAAAGTGTTGTTGCCTTAGCCAAGGAACCAAGGGATCATGGGAGATCCAGACACATCGATAGAAAATACCATTTCATTAGACATCGGATCGAAGAAGGACACCTCGTGGCAAAGAGGGTATCATCGGATGAGAACCCAGCAGATCCCCTCACGAAGGGACTGACTCGGGTTAAGCATCTTCAGCATGCTTGGAGCATAGGGCTGAAAGATGATATTAGATTTAGTAGTTAGATAATCTCGAAATTTGTAAAGTGTAATTGACAATTGATGATGAATAAAAGTGTTTTATTTATGAGTAAAGTGTTGCTATCTCTTGTCGATCGTTTACTATATTTCTTTTGCATGTTTTGACTTCCAGAATAATTTTGTTTGGTATAACATATTATTCAAACCTACACAGTCGGTCATATGTTGGAAGTAGATATGAATCAAGACTGTCATGTTTGGTTGTAGAGGTCTTGGACAAGGCTACAACAATCATGAGTGCTCATAAGTTCTGAGCATTGGACTCAACCCACGCTCACTGGAATCACATCATGGAATTCTATCTCGAGTGATCGTGAGATGGTAATATCATATAAGTCTTCAAACCTAGAGATATGATTTGTTACTTACAAGTTGGTTATGCATTGACTGTACGAAACCGCATTGGTAACTCGATGTTATAAAACGTACTTTTGTGTGTAATTCAATGAGTGGTAGAACAAACATATGAGTCGAAGTTTATCTGTTCCTTCTTGGATTAGAAGCTGATATCTGGGCCCCTCGATGATTTTGTTTTGACCCATGTACCGGGCCCGGTCAGAACTAAGTTGATGTGTTCAATTAAGTTCTATGTCAAACAAATCGGAAATCGGGAAACAAATGCTGGACAATAAGCAAGACAATGTTCCATGTATTTGTCCGGCTGATATCTAGAATAGAGGATTATATGATCACTTATCTTAAATGGCGTATCATCATCTTCTCAGTTCCGAGAGACCTTGAAAGAGCTACGATTGCCGGTCGGTTCCTGAAGTACTAGAGATATAGTTATTAGACTTATCCAAGTGGGAGACTGTTGGATAAGGTGTCTAAGTCCATAACCATTTCGGGCTTGTACTTGACCCGACCCGGCATGGTCCATTTGGGTTGCATGGCACCATGTAATTGGATAGACTAAATGAGAGAAATAACACTTGGAGATTATTAATATATTATAAGTTCTAATATATTAATAATATTATTTGATTAGTTGATCAAAGAATTAATTTGGAATTAATTAAGTGATCAAAGGATAACTAATTAAATATATGGGTTGATTATGTAAATCATTCATATCTTGTATAGTGGGCTAAGAGGCTCCATGGATTATCAAGTTGGGTTCTACCCATAGGATGCTCCATGGATGCTCCATGGGAGTTACAAACCCATGGGTCATGGAAATGAAGAGTCATGACACATTAGGGTTTACATGGTGTAACCCTAGATGTGTCAACACTATATAAGAGTCCCATTCTCCACAAAATTGACTAGACAAGTTGAACACTAAGAAACTAGAGGGCTTGGCCGATTTTGAGAAGTGTGTGTTATCTCAAGAGTCTTTCCAAGAGCATTTGGTGTTGTGTGAAGCATTTGAGGCATCACACTTGGGGTGCTAGGCTCACAAGGTTTCAAGGAACACAAGCAACAACAAGGTAAGTTATTCTATCTATGATTCAAGTTAAAATTGTTCCCCATGTATGCTAGATAGGAATATAACATTGGAATTCAACTTTGCATGATAATTAGACAAACATAGATCCAAGGTTATTAGGGTTGCATGTACACTTAGGAAGTGTTAGAATGCTCAAAACCCATCACAACCGACTCGCCGAGTCACTATGTGACTTAATGGCTGAAACCCCAGCCCAACTCACCGAGTCATCTCCCAGACTGCTGAGTTCATATAGGTATTCCCATAATCAAAAGATACAGAGCTACTCCTTTGCTCTAAACAATAGATCTGGGTCCTTAAAGTGCATTAGAAACATAAAGTTGCTCTAAACATTAGATTTGGGTCCCATAATTCAAAAACCAAGCTAGAAAGGAACTTAACTCATGGGGGATGGATTTTACATAGCAATTCAAAGGGCTTTCAGCATATTGGATCCAAATAGAACTCAGATTTGGAGTTTCAACTGTAGATCTATGTGACAACCCGAAATTTCTATTATGTACAAACATATCAAGTCAATAGAAGTCAGAACAGTTGTTGTTAATTTTTCAGACTTTTTAAAATAAGTTTGAGTATTCCAGGATTCACACTTTAGAGATATCAGGAGAGAGGATGCACTAGGATTATTGTGCAACACTGTTATTCCAAAACTCTAAGAAATTAGAGTTTACTACTTGAATAAAATATTTTCTGCCAAAAACCCTAAATCTAAGAGTATATATATGAGAACTTGTCATTATTTACACTTTTTCCAAAAACTCAAGATCCAAACCCCATTCTCTCTCAAGTATCATCCAAAAGATTTTCAAGATCTTCAAACTAGTAAGTGATTCTAGCTTTCTTAAGTGATTATATGCTTTGATCTAGTGTTTTAACACACTTCTAACCGTGAAATCATTCCAAAAGGTTGATTCTTCCATTTTCACCAAGAACACCAAGAACACACACTAGTGTTCTTGGACTTTTAGCTCATTTCAAGCTTCCACATAGTCTATCCTAGAGTCTTATAAAGCTTGTTATACATCTTTACATCAAGGAAATATCCCAAGAACACCAAGAACAAGGTGTTCACGGTTCAAGAAGTTCTTGAACTGTAAACACCAAGTAAAGATGCCAAAGGGTGCCTTAGGGTGCCTTAGTCCTTCACAAGCCTTTGAAACATGTCTAAATCCTTCCTTGATGTGTTTAAGCCCATGAAAAGCACCAAAATCTCTCATTTATATGTGTTTACGAATTGGGGATCTCCCAAAACCGTAAACACCCTTAAGAGTGTATAAATGGCCCATATTCCTTCCTTATGCCTAGAATCTAACCTAGACTATTACCTTGATGAGCTAAGGACTTGAAAACCCCCAAAATACCATAAACCTTATGAGCTTACGGTAGTAAACTCAAAGGAAAATGGTTTAGGAACTGTAAACTCCAAATAGGAGTGAAATGGTGCCCTAGTTCCTTCCTTAGTCACATACTTCAAGTAAGAAAGCTTCTAAGGACTCTTAAGGCTTCAAACAAAAAATGGTCAAAAAGTGTGTGAGCTTACGGCCGTAAACTCAAGGGTTTACGACTGTAAACTCTTTTGGTTGTGACCACAAAACCGTAAACTCCCTAATGGAGTTTTCCTTGAACCCCAAACACACTAGCCTTTCCCTACAACACTTAGATGTAATCCGTGGGACTTATAACACTTATATAAGGTATTTAGAATGTCCTAGGGTGTTTTAACTTTGTTTATTAGTTGTTTAAATACTAATTGGATACATATATGTGATATTATATGTTAACTAGGATCATAGAGTGTGTTCAAGACTTCACATGACACCTAGCAATCCTAAATCTTCAGTTCATCCGTACCACTCACTACAGGTGAGTTCATACCCCTTAATCAATGGTTTAAATGTTTTTAAATACTTTTATGGGGGGGGGGATACAAGTTAAATACTTATAGTTATTACATCAATCACATATGATTAATAACTACAAAACCAGTTATTTTCTTACTGTTCAAACTGTTTTACTTCAAATTGTTTTACAAACTCTTTTACTTGTCAAATACTTTTACTTGAACTCTTTTATACTTCTTATCAAATGCATGCCTATGTATGTATAGTTATATAAGCAATTTTTAAAGGGCTTAGGAAGGCCAGCTTGCTTTATCTCCTTTTCCACATTGGGATGTGGCTTTAAGGCATCGGTTATCCGTCCAAAGGTTGACTAAATATTAGTGATATATTATGTATACATATATAGACATAAAAGTTCTTTCAACCAGTTCCATACCTTTGGGTAGCAAGGGTTTCACAAACATGATCATACATTACTAGTAAGCTACCATAGGGGTAGCATAGGTAGATACTAATACTATTACTTGCACAATGAAACATACAATGAGTAAGTTCATTCATGAGTCAGTACGAGTAGTACACACAGTACATTACTATACATGCTAGATAAAGAGAACACACATTACAGGTAGTACACACAGTACATTACTATGCATGCTAGATAGAGAGAGAACATACATTACAGCTAGCCCACGCAGGACATTATAGTACATATAGGCTAGACAGAGAAAGGGCACACTTTACAGTTAGCACATTCTTTACATGTACATCCATGCAGTTATGTGAACTGTTAAACGGGGCATGGCACTACCAGCCATGACCATTTTTGTATCCAAAATCTCCTTTATTGGGGAGCGTATGAGTTGGCGTATAGATCCTTTCAATAGGGTGCAAACCCTAAATCTTAGGGTTTTCTCTTCCCAGCACTGACTCGTCGAGTTCTACCGCCGACTCGGTGAGTCAGGTCACTTAATCACGCGCTCTTCACACGCTCTGACTCGACGAGTCATAACTCCAAATTGCCGAGTCCACCCTCCTAATAACACTTTACACCCCTGAACTCTTGCTTCTAAGCTTGGGATGTTACAACATAGTAATTAGTATATAGAACTTCCGAGTATAACTCCAAAACTAGATCGCACACAACATATATATATATACATATATATATATATATATATATATATATATATATATATATAGAATCCTAAGTATAACTCAAGATCTACATTAGTACAAGAACATGCTAACAAGTTGATGATAATTGTATATATTCAAAAAATTATATTTAGAACAACTATATCCCGGTTGATATAACTATCTATGTTGATACTAATATACTATCATATAGACATAATAGTAACATATATACAATATTTAAGTTAATATCCTGCTTTGACAGAATCCAACTGAAAACGGTCAGCGGTTCGCGATCGTTGGGATCGGGATGGGAAATAGCCTTAGAAAACGAGAGAGAAAGAAGAGAAATGTTGTAAGGAAAGTGTTGGATAAGGTCTCTAAGTCGATAACTATTTATGGTATGTACTTGATGATGGGTTTTGAGCATTCTAACACTTCCTAAGTGTACATGCAACCCTAATAAACCTTGGATCTATGTTTGTCTAAGATACATGCAAATAATTATTTTTCCAAGGCTTATATCCTAACTAGCATGGCATGGGGAACTTGAATCAAATAAAGCTAGTAGAAACACTTACCTTGTAGTTGTAGTTAATTCGTTGGAGTTTTAGAGCCTAGCACCAATAATGTGGATGCCTCAAATGAAAGTCACAAATCACCACAAACTTGGAACTTTGAGAGAATAGTCACACTTCTCTTGAAATCGGCCCTCACCTCAACATGTGTCAACTAGTGTTCACTAGATACAACTAGCTTGATTTGAAGAGCCAAGGCCTCCTTTATATAGTGTGGTGGATTAGGGTTACATCCATGTAAACCCTAATACCCATGTCTCTTCATTTCCATGAGATCCATGGGTTAAAGCTCCATGGAGTATCCATGGACTTCTCCATCCAAGCGTAGCCCATTCCAAATAAGCATAAGCCCACACTATATAAATATAGAAGCCCATATTTAATTAGTAATATCTTTGATCACTAAATTAATCCTAGATTAATTATAGATCACTAATAATTAAATAATATGATCTTATATTAATATATTAGAACTTATAATATATTAATAAATCATAACTTGTACTATTCTCAAATATTATCCATAAATTGTTCGGGTGAAGTGCAACCCAAATGGACCATGCCGGGTCGGGTCAAGTACATACCAAATATAGTTATGGACTTAGACACTATATCCAACAGTCTCCCACTTGGATAAGTCTAGTAACTATATTTGGAAGTATAACTTCAGGAACCGATCAGCAGTCGTAGCTCATTAAACTCTGTAGAACTTGAACGCGCCATTTAGATAAGTGATCATATAATCCTCTATTCTAGATATCAGCCGGACAAAAACATGGAACATAGTCTTGCTTATTGTCCAGCATTTGTTTCCCGATTTCTGATTTGTTTGACATAGAACTTAACTGAACACATCAATTTAGTTCTGACCGGGCCCGGTACATAGGTCAAAACAAAATCATCGAGGGGCCCAGATATCAGCTTCTAATCCAAGAAGGAACAGATAAACTTCGACTCATATGTTTGTTCTACCACTCATTGAATTACACACAAAGGCACGTTTTATAACATCGAGTTACCAATGCGTTTACGTACAATCAATGCATAACCAACTCGTAAGTAACAAATCATATCTCTAGGTTTGAAGACTTATATGATATTAACGTCTCACGATCACTCGAGATAAAATTCCATGAAGTGATTCCAGTGAGCGTGGGTTGAGTCCAATGCTTAGAACTTATGAGCACTCATGATTGTTGTAGCCTTGTCCAACACCATAGACCTCTACAACCCATCATGACAGTCTTGATTCATACCTACTTCCGACATATGACCGACTGTGGAGGTTTGAATAATATGTTATACCAAACAAAATTATTCTGGAAGTCAAAACATGCAAAAGAAATATAGTAAAAGATCGACAAGAGATAGTAACACTTTACTCATAAATAAAACACCTTTTATTCATCATCAAATGTCAATTACACTTTACAAATTTTCGGGTTATCTAACTACTAAAACTTATATCATCCTTCAGCCCTATGCTCCGAGCATGCTGGAGATGCTTAACCCTACTCAGTCCCTTCGTGAGGGGATCTGCCGAGTTCTCATCCGATGATACCCTATTTGCCACGAGGAGTTCTTCTTCAATTCGATGTCTGATGAAATGGTATTTTTTGTCGATGTGCCTGGATCTCCCGTGATCCCTTGGTTCCTTGGCTAAGGCAACCGCACTATTGCTGTCACAGAAAATCTCCATTGGCTCTTTTATAGCTGGTACAACTCCAAGGTCTCCGATGAAGTTCTTTAGCCATATCGCCTCCTTTGCTGCCTCGCTTGCTGCTATATACTCTGATTCACAAGTGGAATCAGCCACTGTCTCCTGCTTGGAACTCTTCCAAGAGATTGCTCCTCCGTTTAGGGTAAAGACCCAGCCTGACTGAGAGCGGAAATTATCCCTATCAGTCTGGAAGCTAGCATCACTATACCCTACAGCTCTCAAGTCATCACTCCCACCGAAGGTAAGGACCCAGTCCTTAGTCCTTCGCAGGTACTTGAGGATATTCTTTACCGCTGTCCAGTGTTCCTTGCTAGGATTTGCCTGATACCTGCTAACCATGCTCAAAGCAAAGGCTACATCAGGTCGAGTACACGTCATAGCATACATGATCGATCCTACAGCTGAAGCATAAGGAAATCGACTCATTTCTGCTATCTCAGCCTCAGTACTAGGGCTTTGTGTCTTACTCAATCTGGCGTTACATTGAATGGGTAACTCACCTTTCTTGGAGTTATGCATGTTGAATCTTTTCAACACTTTGTCCAAGTAGGTACTTTGGCTAAGTCCAATTAGCCTTTTACTCCTGTTTCTCAAAATCTTTATCCCTAGGATATAGGCAGCTTCACCGAGGTCCTTCATAGCGAAACACTTCCCAAGCCAGGACTTTACTTCCTGCAGGGTTGGAATGTCATTTCCTATGAGTAGTATGTCATCCACATACAGTACCATAAAACTGACTATGCTCCCACTAGCCTTGATATAGACGCAAGATTCATCTTCACTCCTCGAAAAGCCAAATTCCTTGACTTTCTCACCAAAGCAAAGATTCCACCTACGAGGTGCCTGTTTCAATCCATAAATGGACTTCTCGAGCTTACACACTCTATTTGGGTACTCATTGCTGACAAAACCCTCTGGCTGACTCATGTAAACATCTTCAGCCAACTTTCCATTAAGGAAAGCGGTTTTGACATCCATTTGCCATATTTCATAATCATGAAATGCAGCTATGGCCAACAGAACCCGAATAGACTTAATCTTGGCTACTGGAGAAAAGTTCTCATCATAGTCCACTCTAGGAATTTGAGAGAAGCCCTTTGCAACCAGTCTAGCCTTATAAGTGTATACATTACCATCCATGTCGGTCTTCTTCTTGAAGACCCATTTGCACCCTACAGTCTTACGACCAGGTACATTCTCAACCAAGTTCCAAACTTGATTGTCATACATGGATTGTATCTCGCTATCCATGGCCTCTTTCCATTTAGCACCCTCAGGGTCTGCCATGGCTTCCGTGTAGCTGTTAGGTTCATCCAGACCTATTAGTGTGTCATCACTAATAAGTGTCTCACCTTCCGCAGTAATATGGAAACCATAGTAATGCTCAGGTGCATTCCTAACTCTCGTGGAACGCCTCAGAGGTACAGGCTCATCAACTGGCTCAACAGGAGTTTCCTCCTCAAGTTGAGGGCTAGTGTTCGAAGTTCCTTCACCGCTTGACTCTTGAATTTCTTCAAGATCAATTTTCCTCCCACTGTCACCTTGGCTTATAAATTCTCTCTCTCGAAAGACTCCTCTTCTTGCTACAAAGACCACATTGTCACTAGGTCTGTAGAAGAGGTAACCAAAGGATTGTTGTGGGTAGCCGATGAAAATACACCTCTCGCTTCGAGGTTCGAGCTTATCATGAGTCTCGCGTCTCACGAAAGCCTCGCAACCCCAAATCTTGATGTGGTCTAGCTTAGGTACTTTGCCAGTCCACATCTCGTGAGGAGTTTTGGCAACTTTCTTTGTAGGGACAAGATTAAGAATATAGGCGGCAGTCTCTAAGGCATACCCCCAGAATGAGATTGGTAGCGTAGCTCGACTCATCATGGAATGAACCATGTCCAACAAGGTTCAATTACGCCTCTCAGCCACACCATTCAACTGTGGTGTCCTGGGAGGTGTCAATTGTGAGACAATCCCACATTCCCTAAGATAGTCGAGGAACTCTGAACTAAGATACTCACCTCCTCGATCGGATCGAAGCATCTTAATGTTCCTGCCCAATTGATTCTCGACTTCCTGTTTAAATTCCTTAAACCTCTCGAAAGTCTCTGACTTATGCTTGATTAAGTAGACATATCCATATCTACTGTAATCATCAGTAAAAGTCAAATAATAACGATTAGCATCCCTTGTGGCATGTTTGAATGGTCCACACACATCCGTGTGTATAAGGTCCAACAAACCTTCACCCCTCTCATACGAGCCTGTGAAGGGTGACTTTGTCATTTTTCCAAGTAAGCATGATTCGCAACTATCATCTGACTTTAGGTCAAACGACTCTAAGACTCCATCCTTTTGGAGTTGGCCTATGCGTTTCTTGCTTATATGTCCAAGACGACAATGCCATAATGATGCTTTATCCAGGTTATTATTATTAGTAGAATCAATACACAAAACATTATTTCCTAAGTTATCTACAACAGATACAGCTTCATACACACCATCACAAGGTAATGCTTTAAAATAAAAGACATTATTATAGAAAGCATCAATAGAACCAACTTCATTATTAAATGAAAAGGTAAACCCTTGTTTGTACAAAGCATGAAAGGAAATAATATTTCTTGCCATTCCTGGCGAATAACAACACTTATTCAAATCTAAATTAAACCCACTACTTAGCGATAAAGTATAAACTCCAATCTTGGTAACAGGTAAAGCTTTCCTATTCCCCATGATCAAGTTTATTCTTCCTTGCTCCACATTCTCACTTCTTCTTAGTCCCTGCAAGTCACAACAAAAATGAATACCACAACCGGTATCATGGACCCAAGATTTAGAATGTGGTGAGTTATTAGAAGTGATAGTGTAAGTACCTGCATGGTTGGGTTTGACTTTCCCATCCTTCACATCCTGCTGGTACTTTGGGCAGTTCCGCTTCCAATGAGATTTTTCATGACAATAGAAGCATTCAGCCTCTTTTGGGTCAAAAGAAGGAGTGACGAAACCTTTCTTGGTTCCACTTGAAGAAGAGCCATCAAGGGTCCGAGCCTTGGTACCCTTCGAGGATCTCTTTCTCTTCCTCCATCGATTTTTCCCAATTGCCAAAACCAGAGTTGAGTTTGGAGTAGGAGTGATAGCAACCGACTTCCCCTTAAGACCTGATTCTGCGGTCTTGAGAAGTCCCTGAAGTTTGCTGAGTGTGACCTCTTCCTTATTCATGTGATATGTCATGCAGAATTGATCATAGCACGATGGTAAGGAGTGCAAAATGATATCCATTGCAAGATCCTCAGGGAAGTTCACATTAAGCTTCAGCAAACGATCCACATACCTTTGCATTTTCTTCATGTGGTTCGTGATGGATTCCCCGTCCTTCATCATGGTTGTTATCATGGAGCAAATGATTTCATACCTCTCTTGTCTTGCACTTTGATGGTATCTTTCCATCAAATCTTGGTGCATTTCATAAGGGTAGAAATCCTCATAAGACTTTTGGAGTTCCGCTGTCATCGTGGCCATCATGATGCAAGCCACTTTCGTAGCATCCCTTTCATGTGCCCGAAATTCAGCGATCTCCTGAGGAGTTGCAGTGGTCTCATCAATCTCCTTAAGCTCCTTGTCAAGGACATATTCTTTGTCCTCGTAGCGGGTAATCATCCTGATGTTTCTGATCCACTTATTGAAGTTGGATCCATCAAACGTGACTTTCCCACATAAGTTCATAAGGGTAAAGGAGCCATTAGGATTAGAGCCAGAAGCATTGTTGGAAGACATCTGAAGAGAAGAGAACAAGATTAGTTTAGATATAAGAGAGTCCTTAATAAAACACCCAAATGTAATATTAAGGCTAGGATCCAATCACAATATAATATAACTTAGAAGAGGTATGCCGTAATCTAAGCTATACCATATTTGAAAGGTAGGTGAATGACGATTCACCAATTTCCACCACGAAAACCGCAATATTTAAGTATTAGGTTTTTTATTGGTTCTTAGAAATTCCTAGATTCTTTGAGATTCAATGAACTTTTCAAAGGCATGTTTCAATCTCGAGTGTGCCCTCCAGGTTTTGTGACTGGGATGCCGAGGATCACAAAAACGAGGTGTGAAGTAACCATGCAAATCACTTGGTACCCTTTAAATTTTATCACTCAATCGATGTGCCGGTAAACCACACACGCTCCATCGATACTATAATAAACCTTTAAGTTACCCTTTACCTACCTTGTTAAGTCCAAGTTAGTGTGCCGGTTAACCACACACGCTCCACCAACGACTTAAACAAAGTGTAAAGTGTAATTTCATGGATTAGCACCTTATTCACATTTTTTCCTAAAGTAACTAAGATTGGGAATTTAATAAAACATTTAGTTACTTTATAATATTCATCATACTTTGAATGAGAATTTATAAGTCCTTGTCTTACCCGTTCGGCTAATGACCCTCCACCGGTCAAGCAAGCGGTGGGTGAGAGTGGACACCCATTAAGTCACCATTTTATAGGCAGCAACCTTATACCCACCTTATAGACCGGCTTCGTGAATGAGGCGTACTAGCGGTAAGACGACTTTGTTCTTATACATATATATATATATATATATATATATATATATATATATATATATATACATATATAATTATTAAATCATAATAATATAAGTATAAGGGTTGAATTTTAACTTTTAAAATTCTAAGGATTGGAACTAAAGTTTAATCTTCACTTTACTTGTTCCAAAACTTGAGGGCAAGTTTTGTAAACTTTCAAAACTTTTCATATCTTGTAACTTATGAGTTTTAATAGAGTAATAAAATGAGGACTTTTCATTTTTCTAACTCTTGTGTTCTTTTAATGGTTTTTTTAATTCATGAGACTTTTGATTTTCCATAACTTGAGGACAAGTTATGGACTCCATTAAAACACATTATGATCAAGAATTAAACTACCACATAGGTTACAAATAATTCCTATGATCATCTAAACATCATAAGAACAAGATCATGAACATGAACACTATCATATATCAAAATCACACTTAATCTTTGTAATTTTGATAACTAGTTGTTGTAAATGAGTTAGAAAAGACATTACACCTTCTAAACCAAGTTTTCAAGTACCAAAACAGTTTAGGGTAATGTTTCTAATCCATTTCCAGCAACTAAAGTCGAAAATCTGCACTCTGTCGTCCCTACTCGCCGAGTGCATGAACCTACTCGGCGAGTAGGTTGAAGATACAAGTGAACTCGGCGAGTCCCCTCATGGACTCGGCGAGTTCAGCAGTCAGACAACAAGTTTTTCGACTTTTTTCAAGCATATTGCCACAAGTATCAAACAAACAAGCCTAGGCTCTGATACCACTGATGGGTTTTGAGCATTCTAACACTTCCTAAGTGTACATGCAACCCTAATAAACCTTGGATCTATGTTTGTCTAAGATACATGCAAATAATTATTTTTCCAAGGCTTATATCCTAACTAGCATGGCATGGGGAACTTGAATCAAATAAAGCTAGTAGAAACACTTACCTTGTAGTTGTAGTTAATTCCTTGGAGTTTTAGAGCCTAGCACCAATAATGTGGATGCCTCAAATGAAAGCCACAAATCACCACAAACTTGGAACTTTGAGAGAATAGTCACACTTCTCTAGAAATCGGCCCTCACCTCAACATGTGTCAACTAGTGTTCACTAGATACAACTAGCTTGATTTCACGAGACAAGGCCTCCTTTATATAGTGTGGTGGATTAGGGTTACATCCATGTAAACCATAATACCCATGTCTCTTCATTTCCATGAGATCCATGGGTTAAAGCTCCATGGAGTATCCATGGACTTCTCCATCCAAGCCTAGCCCATTCCAAATAAGCATAAGCCCACACTATATAAATATAGATGCCCATATTTAATTAGTAATATCTTTGATCACTAAATTAATCCTAGATTAATTATAGATCACTACTAATTAAATAATATGATCTTATATTAATATATTAGAACTTATAATATATTAATAAATCATAACTTGTACTATTCTCAAATATTATCCATAAGTTGTTCGGGTGAAGTGCAACCCAAATGGACCATGCCGGGTCGGGTCAAGTACATACCAAATATAGTTATGGACTTAGAAACTATATCCAACACTTGACCCGACCCGACATGGTCCATTTGGGTTGCATGGCACCATGCATTTGGATAGACTAAAATGAGAGAAATAACACTTGTGGTTTATTAATATATTATAAGTTCTAATATGTTAATAATCTTAACTATACGTATTATACTACACGCTACACAAGGATCATATACTACACCGTACAATGACCTTACCTAATCTCCTAACAGCAACTATCTAACCTATTCACATCGACATGCCCTTTTCTAACTTCATACGAATGCGCTGATGAGCAGATCCGAAGATGATCATGAAGACATATTAATGATACTCAGCATCTTCAATCCTCAATCCGATCGTCAGCCTTCAAGCAGTCGAGGTCTTAACATGGTGGATCTCCAGCGTTTCCAATATAAACCCTTTCCCCGCCTTCGATTTTCGCCCTAACAAGATGTGTTAGCATCTTCAACCCTCAAAAACCCTGAAGATCTGCCATCTAACCTATTCACATCGACACCACCAAAGATGCCCCTTTCCCCGCCTTTGATTTTCACCCTAACACGCTCTCAGGTCTCAGCTATCACATCGACACC
This sequence comes from Lactuca serriola, assembly GCF_051521515.1. Taxonomy (NCBI): domain Eukaryota; kingdom Viridiplantae; phylum Streptophyta; class Magnoliopsida; order Asterales; family Asteraceae; genus Lactuca; species Lactuca serriola. The sequence continues at coordinate 227,459,727 of NC_136410.1, read as the reverse complement.
ACCAAAGATGCCCCTTTACCCGCCTTCGATTTTCACCCTAACACGCTCTCAGGTCTCAGCTATCAAAGATCCCGAACACGGAGGGGAGGAGGACGCCGCTGCTGACGACGAATCAGCTCTCAACATCTTCGATCCTGAAAAAACCCTAAAGATCCGCATCAATCGTCACTCTCTTTCTATCCAAGTATTTTTTTTTTTCAAATAATATTTCCATTTTATGCCTTTTTTTGTTAATTTTTGATGAACAATTTACGACATAAAGCCCTAATCCTATTCCACTACTGAATTCCTGTAAATCAAAGAAGCAAATATATTTTAGGGCCACCAACTTGCAAGTCACTTGAGTTTCGTGGGTCAATGGTTGAAGGAGGACAGTTGACCTTCATTGCATCTTATAGCGGAGGGTAAGTCATCATTTATACGCTCATTAGAAAATCAAATATATGACACGCATCTACCTTGTTGTGTTGTTTTAACGTTTGTTTATTTGATTCATTTCAGGGAGAAAGGAGCTTGCTTCTTTGAATGGTTTAGAGTGAAGGATAATGGTAGCAAGGAGAAACTATTTTCTAAAGGTGAGTTTTTGCCCTTATATATCTTATCACTTACATCCACATTTAGCTTGCTAAACAAGTGTTGTGCATACATTGTTAGAAGATCGTTTGGATTTGACTCTAGAGGAAGTAGGAACATGTGTGGAGCTTGTTTATACACCTGTACGAGCATATGGAGTTAAAGGAAACCCATTAGTATTGTATCCAGTCCAATTGCTCCTGGTGATCCTACGGGTGTCAAACTTGTAATTCCTGATTGTTGTGAGGCTCAAGTTGTGGTTCCCTTAAAGACATATTTTGGTGGACAAGAAGGTGAAGGAAATTACATTTGGTATAGAACTCGGTCAAAGCTTGATGCATCGACTCTCATGGATATATCAGAAAATGCTGGTGATGACGTGGCGACATGCGGGAAAACACCGTAAGCTTACTTATTCCACATGGTATCCGGGATTAACTTGTTTTAATATCAATGATAATCTTTTCACAGAACATACACTCCATCACTCGAAGATGTGGGCGCTTATTAAGCAGTTATTCTGGTGAAGGAGAGTATTTTGGTGGTTATGAAGGAGAAAGCATCTTTATTTGGTATAGAAAAACTATAGAGGGAACAATTGTTTTAATCGATGGTGCCCACTCAAAAACTTATCAAGTTTCAGATTCAGATTACACCTGTCGAGTACTATTCGGGTAATTAATTTCTCTACCCCTTTTATTTAATTCACTATTAATATCTCTGCATATACATCTATAAAAAAATAGACTTTCTTTTCTACATTTTAAAGGTATACGCCTGTTCGTAGCGATTCGGTTGTTTGTGAGCTGAGTTGTCCGAGCCAACTGACGTAATTCTACCAGGCACTAATTTTGTATTTTTCAGGGTTTATTTTATATATTTTTCTTAAAATACAATTTATTTTTATAAATGTTATGTTATATTTCAGAGATTCCAAGAATTGAGATGCTTGCGCTTGTTGGTAAGGCTGTTGAACGAGAAGTATTGACTGCCATTGAAGTTATCCCAAAGAGTGATGCTCAACAACATGTATGGCAAAAGTACAAGAAACATGTCAGATACCAATGGTATATTAACTATATTAACTATATTTAATACTTGTAGATTATAAAATTTATTTTGTTTTGTATTTGCAAATATTAAATACTTGTGTGTTAAAAAAATGATAAAAAACACAGGTACATTTGTTCAGAAGAGAATAAATCCTTTGATCCATTACAATCACAGTGTTCTTGTTCGTATAAGCTGCGATTTGATGACATTGGTAGTCGCTTCAAATGTGAGTGCATTGTAACAGATACATTTGGAAGATCGAGTGAACCAGCATATTCCGAAACTGCCCCTGTTCCCATGTCTTATTTCTTTTCCATTCTCTCATTTCTCTTACTTTCTAAGAATTGGGAATTTTTTGTGTGATTAATTATTTGTTTTCCTTGTGTGTCAAGATTGCAACCAACACTTTGGAGAGGGTTGCGCCGCTTATGCACGTTGTAGGAAACGTTTCTCCATCATTGTATTTGGTAATTGATCTACATTACAGATACACCATGTTTGATTGAAAAACAATCCGGATTTTTTGTTTCTTTTTATGATATTTTCAAATTGCAGGAAATAGGATTTCAACACAAATCGGAATTGGGACTGCAATCGCCATTGCTGGTGTTGCAATGTATTCCTTGATCAAAGCCAACCTTGAAGAACAGAAAAAGGTATAAATCTTTACCTTCATCCTGGAAAGGTTTGTGAAAGCTACCTACTTTCACAAAATTAAAAAATTGTGAATTTTCTTGATTTCTTCTTTTATTATGGAAAATCTTTACCCTTTTTTATAGGCTGATATTCTTGAAAAAAAAAAACTTCTCTTACATTTTTTTAAAAAAGTAACAACATTTACCTTTGAGATTTATAATTGTTCACAGAGCAACTTGCAGATAGTTATGTAAATTGTCATATCAAACGAATGTTACAAGCTAGATGCATGGATCTTAAGTCACCTTTTTTTTTCTTTTATGGAATATTCCCTATCAAAAGGTTTGATATGATATTTTGTGGGGATTATAAGCGGTAATATCTCGGTTTCAACTATATATGAGTATATGTCTTTAGAGTTTAGGATGTTATTAGTTCAATTTTTTTCACTGGTATATATATTTATTTTCGGATCACATTTTAAATTAGTTGCAATATAACATTTCTATTTTAAACTTTTTCTCACTTATTATATTTGTCAATGATAACAGTAGAAGAATAATACATAGTTTCATTCCTATCCCCTCTTCATAGCATGAGGAATATTTGCCGATTAAAATATCAATTTTAATATAAATAATTTGAATACATGATATAGTTAGTTACATTTGAATGTAACGAGATATATATAATTGAAAACATAATATGTCAGACATGATGGATGTATACAAATTAACTGTTAAAATGTAATTTTTTTAAATAACAATCTTATTAAACTACAGTGAACAAAATAAAAAAAACTTATCCGTCATGTAATAAAAGCTCTTATTGCTTGGATATTTCAAATTTACAATACATATGTTATTATACTTTGGGCATCTCAAATCGACATAGTTTTTTTATATAAATAATGATGTAAATCAATTCTACATCAATCACATCTGACTTTCGTTTTGTAGAATCATGAATGGTGACATTTACATTGATTCATTTTCATTGCTACTAAACTACCATTTGTGGTATGTTTTGACACCCGTTCGTGTGGATTTCATTTGGAGGGACTCAAGAGCAAACAAGGTATTAGTAAAGCCGAAAAAAACGTTTCATAATGATGGAATCTACACATCAAACGTTGTGTACAAAGAAGTGTTATGAGATTAACAAGGTACAATCAACAACTTATTATTTTACAATTTCTTCAAATATGTATCTTAGATGCTTATTTGATGTTTAATGTAGGGCTAGCAGATGAAGCAACATGATTGCAGATTGGTGTAGTTTATATATTAGACATGTTATAAATGTACAAAACTACATGGTTGTAGATTGTTGTTATTTATATATTGTAAAGTCAAGTATGAACTATTAGATGAATTATTTGAGATGTAGACTCAACTTTTGTTGGATTGTATGACTATGCACCTAGCAAGAAACTATATGTTGAAATGAACTATTCGACACAAAATAGTCTACCAAATGGCCGCAATGAATAGCTCACATCTGAAGGAAACTAATCATCGCATTAAAACTATCTTCTGAAAGAAACTTTTTGCCGCCCGGCGCTTAGCACGGGTAAACGGCTAGTATTATTTAATTAGTATTGATCAAGAATTAATTTGGAAATTAATTAAGTGATCAAAAGATAACTAATATGGGTTGATTATGTAAATCACCCATAACTTGTATAGTGGGCTAAAAGGCTCCATGGATTATCAAGTTGGGCTAACACCCATTGGATGCTCCATGGATGCTCCATGGAGTATAAACCCATGGGTCACGTAAATGAAGAGTCATGTTACATTTGGGTTTACATGGTGTAACCCTAATCCAACACACTATATAAACAACATAATATCTCCTAAAAACGGCTACACTAAGAAAGAAAGAGGGTTAGGCCGATTTTTGAGTGTTAGACATTTCTCTCAAGTTTACTCCAAAAGCATTTGGTGCTGTGTGAAGCATTTGAGGCATCACACTTGGGTTGCTAGGCTCACAAGGTTTTCAAGGAATCAATTCATCAACAAGGTATGTTATTCTAGCCAACTTTTAAGTTAAAAGTTCCCCATGTATGATAGATAGGTTTATGAACCTTGAAAATCATATTTTGCATGTATTTAGACAAAGATAGATCCAAGGTTTTCTAGGGTTACATATACACTTAGGAAGTGTCAGGTTGCTCAAAACCCATCATTGGTATCAGAGCCTAGGCTTGCTTGTTAATACTTGATGCAAAATAGTGTTAAAAATCGATTTTTAAGCTCTCTGCACTAGGGAGTCGTCGAGTCAATGGGGGGACTCGACAAGTCCACGCGAAAATTCAACCAACTCAATGAGTCAGTCCATGCACTCGACGAGTTGGTCATGCAAAGTGCAGTTTTTCGATTTTTGTTGCTAGAAATGGACTAGAAAAATTACCCTAAACTGTTTTGGTGTTTTAAAGCATGTTTTAGTAGGTGTAATAGTTGTTCTAATCCATTTTAAATGGCTAATATCAAAATTCATGATTTTATGTGTTATTGAATTTTTGATGTTCATATTCATGTTCATATGAGATTAGATGATCATATGAATTATTTGTAACTCTTTGCTATTTTAATTCTTGATCATTATGTGTTTTAATGGAATCCATAATTTGTCCTCAAGTTATGGATTACCAAAAGTTGTTATCTTTTAAAGTTCATTAAAATCACATAGGTTACAAAAAATGAAGAGACACTCATTTTAATGAACCAATAAATCTCGTAAGTTATGAATTGAAGAGTTTTGTAAAGTTACAAAACTTGCCCTCAAGTTTTTGTACTTCTAAAGTTAACATAATAAACTTTAGTTCCAACCCTTAGAATTTTAAAACTTAAAATTCTACCCTTATACTTTATAATATTATAAGTGATTAATATATATATATTTATATATATATATATATATATATATATATATATATATATATATATATATATATATAGAAGAGCAAGTCATTTTACCGTTAGTAGGCCTCATTCAAGAAGTTGGTCTATAAGGGGGTTATAAGGTTGTTGCCTATAAAATGGCAACTTAATGGGTGTCTACTCTCACCCACCGCTTCCTTGATGGGTGGAGGGTTGTTAGCCGAAGGGGTAGGACAATGACTTATAAATTCTCATTAAAAGTATAATGATAATTATAAAGTAACTAAATGTTTTATTAAATTCCCAATCTTAGTTACTTTAGGAAAAATGTGAATAATACACTTTACACTTTGATTAAGACGTTAGTGCAGCGTGTGTGGTTAACCGGCACACTAACTTGGACTTAACAAGGTAGGTAAAGGGTGACTTAAGGTTTATTATAATTCGGTGGAGCGCATGTGGTTAACCGGCACATCGATTGAGTAATAAACATTAAGGGTACAAAGTGATTTGCATGGTTACTTCACACCTCGTTTTGTGATCCTCGGTATCCCAGTCACAAAACTTGGAGGGCACACTCGAGATTAGAACATGTCATTGAAAAGTTCATTGAATCTCAAAAGAATCTAGGAATTTCTAAAAACCAATTAAAACCTAATAGTTTAAGATTTCGTTTTTAGTGGAAATTGGTGAATCGTCATTCACCTAGCTTTCAAATACGTTATTACTTAGATTACGGCATACCTCTTCTAAGTATAATATATTCTGATTGGTTCCTCGCCTTAATATTACATTTGGGTGATTTATTAAGGACTATCTTTATATCTAAACTAATCTTGTCTTTTTTTCTTTTTCAAATGTCTTCCAACAATGTTGCTTCTGGCTCAAACCCTACTGGCTCCTTTTCCCTCATGAACCTTTTGTGGGAGTGTCATCTTCGATGGTTCCAGCTTTATGGATTGGATCCGGAACATCAGGATGGTGACTCGCTACAATGACAAGGAATATGTTCTCGATAAGGAGCTGAAGGAGATTGATGACTCCACTGCTACTCCTCAGAAGATCGCTGACTTCCGGACTCATGAAAGAGATTCCACCAAAGTGGCATGTATCATGATGGCCACCATGACAGCTGTACTCCAAAATTCCTATGAGGACTTTTACCCATTTGAAATGTACCAAGACTTGATGGAAATATACCATCAAAGTGCTCGTCAAGAGAGGTATGAAATCATCTCCTCCATGATAACAACCAAGATGAAGGATGGAGAATCCGTCATGGCCCACATGCAGAAAATGCAAAGGTTTGTGGACGGTTTGCTGAAGCTTTATGTGAACTTCCCCGAGGAGCTATCAATAGATATCATTTGCCACTCCTTACCCTCGTGTTATTATCATTTTTGCATGACATACCACATGAATAAGATAGAAGTCACACTCAGCAAACTTCAAGGACTCCTTAAGACCGCTGAAACTGGTCTTAAAGGTAAGTTGGTTGTAACCACTTCTACTGCTACTCCAAACTCCGCCCCTGTCTTGGCAATCGGGAAAGGGAAGGGTAAGAAGAGGAAGAGCCCCTCGAAGGGTACCAAGGGTAAGACCCTTGAAGGCTCCTCTTCAAGTGGAACCAAGAAAGGTTTCGTCACTCCTTCTACTGATCCAAAAGAGGTTGAATGCTTTTATTGCCATGAGAAGTCTCACTGGAAGCGGAACTACCCGAAGTACCAGCAAGATGTGAGGGATGGGAAAGTCAAACCCAACCATGCAGGTATTTACACAATCTTATCTAACTACTCACCCTATTCTAACTCTTGGGTCCTTGATACCGGTTTCGGTATTCATATTTGTTCTGATTTGCGAGGACTAAGAATAAGTGAGAATGTGGAGCATGGAGTTTATACTTTATTGCTAAGTAGTGGGGTTGGTTTAGATTTGAATAAATGTTATTATTCGCCAGAAATGGCAAGAAATATTATTTCCTTTCCTGCATCGTATAAAAAAGGTTTTACCTTTTCTTTTGATAATGAAATTGGTGCAATAAATGCTTTCTTTAATAATGTTCTTTATTTTAAAGCATTGCCTTGTGATGGTGAGTATGAAGTTGTCTCTATTGTAGATAACTTAGGAAATAATGTATTGTGTATTGGTTCTATTAATGATAATAACTTGGATAAAGCATCGTTATGGCATTGTCGTATTGGACATGTTAGCAAGAAACACATAGGCCAACTCCAAAAGGATGGAGTCTTGGAGTCATTTGACCTAATTTCAGATGATAGTTGTGAATCATGCTTACTTGGAAAAATGACAAAGTCACCCTTCATTGGTTCTTGTGAGAGGGGTGAAGGTTTGTTGGATCTCGTACATACGGATGTGTGTGGACCCTTCAAAACTGCTACAAGGGATGCTAATCGTTATTATTTGACTTTTACTGATGATTATAGTAGATATGGATATGTCTACCTAATGAAGCGTAAGTCAGAGACTTTTGAAAGGTTTAAAGAGTTTAAACAGGAAACCGAGAATCAATTGGGCAGTAACATTAACATGCTTCGATCTGATCGAGGTGGTGACTATCCTGTTGAGCCAATTGACGATTATGTATCTCTTAGGTGTTCCACAAGAGTTAGGAATGCACCTGAGCATTACTATGGTTTCCATATTACTGCGGAAGGTGATACACTTATTAGTGATGAGACACTGATAGGTCTGGATGAACCTAACAGCTATGTAGAAGCCATGGCAGGCCCCGAGTCTGCTAAACAGAAAGAGGCTATGGATAGCGAGATACAATCCATGTATGAAAATCAAGTTTGGAACTTGGTTGACAATGAACCAGATCGTAAGACAGTTGGGTGCGAATGGATCTTCAAGTAGAAGACCGACATGGATGGTAATGTACAAACTTATAAGGCACGACTAGTTGCAAAGGGATTTTCTCAAACTCTAGGAGTTGATTATGATGAGACCTTTTCTCCAGTAGCCAAGATTAAGTCTATAAGGGTTATGTTAGCCATTGTTGCATTTCATGACTATGAAATATGGAAAATGGATGTCAAAACCGCTTTCCTCAATGGAAAGTTTGCTGAAGATGTTTAGATGAGTCAGCCAGAGGGTTTTGTCAGTACAGAGTACCCTAATAGAGTGTGTAAGCATGAGAAATCGATCTATGGATTGAAACAAGCACCTCAAAGATGGAATCTTTTCTTCGATGAGAAATTTAAAGAGTTTGGCTTTTCGAGGAGTGAAGATAAATCTTGTGTATATGTCAAGCCTAGTGGGAGTATAGTTAGCTTTTTGGTATTGTAAGTTGATGACATACTACTCATAGGAAATGACATCCCAACCTTGCAGGAAGTGAAGTCCTGGCTTTGGAAGTGTTTCTCTATGAAGGACCTAGGAGAAGCTGCCTATATTCTAGGGATAAGGATCTTGAGAGACTGAAGTAAAAGACTAATTGGACTTAGTTAGAGTAGCTACTTGGATAAGGTGCTGAAAAGGTTCAGCATGCAAGATTCCAAGAAAGGAGAGTTACCTATCCAGTGTAACGCCAGATTGAGTATGACTCAAAGCCCGAGTACTGAGGCTGAAATAGCATAAATGAGTCGAGTACGTTATGCTTCCATTGTTGGCTCGATCATGTATGCTATGACTTTTACTCGACCTGATGTTGCTTTTGCTTTGAGCATGGTTAGCAGATATCAGGGGAACCCTGGCAAGGCTCACTGGGTCCTTACCCTTGGTGGGAGTGATGAATTGAGAGTTGTAGGGTATGGTGATGCTAGCTTCAAGACTGATAGGCATATTTTCAGCTCTCAATCGGGCTGGGTCTTTACCTTAAACGGAGGAGCAATTACTTGGAAAAGTTCCAAGCAGGAGACAGTGGCTGATTCAACTTGCGAATCAGAGTATATAGCAGCAAGCGAGGCAGAAAAGGAGGCAATATGGCTGAAGAACATCATTGGAGACCTTGGAGTAATACTAGAAATAAAAGAGCCTATGGAAATTTTCTGTTATAGTTAAAGTGCAGTTGCCTTAGCCAAGGAACCAAGGGATCACGGGAGATCCAGACACATCGACAGAAACTACCATCTTATCAAACATCATATAGAAGAAGGATTCCTCGTTGCAAAGAGGGTATCATCAGATGAGAACCCAGCAGATCCCCTCACGAAGGGACTAACTAGGGTTAAGCATCTCTCGCATGCGTAAACCACAAGTGCAAGAGGCTTGAAAGCAACAAAAGCAACACCCCAAGGGAGTTTACGGCCGTAAACTCCAAGGAGAATGGCCTTGGGGCCGTAAACTCCTAATTGAGGTATTTCTAGACCTTAAACCCCTTCAAGGATGGAACCACCAAGTTAGAATAGTTCTAGAAGGCATTTGGGACTTCAAAACACACAAAAACCCCATGGTTGGGAGTTTACGGTCGTAAACTCAAGAGTTTACAACTGTAAACTCCATGTGTGTTAGTATATGAGGAGTAAACTCATATATGGGGTCCTTTGGAACCCTAAACACAAGTGCCTTGTCCCACAATAGCTTAGATGTAATTCATAGGGCTTAAAACACTTATATAAAGTGTTTATTATGTCTAAGATGTCTTAGCTTTATTAATTAGTGATTTGAGACTAATTGAGTGCATATATGTGTGAATATATGTTCATTAGGATCGTAGTGTGTGTACAAGTCCTCACTTGACACCTAGCAATCCTACGCCGTCCAGTTCATCCGAACTACCAACAACAGGTGAGTTCATACCCCTTAATCAATGTTTTAAATGATTTTAAATGCTTTAATGGGGGGAATACAAGTAGAAAATAGTATGTTATTAAATAAATCTTATGTATTTTATAATTGTGTTTTCACTCAGTAGGTTTCACAGATTTCAAAAGGTGACACATAAAGTGGTTTTCTATCTTAAAATACCTTGATAACAAAAGTATTAGTTTTTAAATGTTTATTAAAATGACATCAAGTCATTCTTAATTATTGTTCAAAACTCCTAGATATCTTGCGAAACCATTATTTTACCTTCTTGATTCAAACTATACTTATGCATATATGTTCATATATATGTTAGAGATTATGGTTTTCACCCTTCAGTTAGTTTCCAATACTCTTGGGTAGCAAGAGTGCCTAAACCTACGTAAACAACCAATTACCTTCCAGTTAGCTATCATAGGGATAGTCAGAAGATATCAAACATTATTACTATTACAAGGAATCACACAAGAGTCAGTTCATTCATGAGTCTATACCAATACCTTACATGATACATGAGTACACTTACTTAGGATTACCTGATACATGAATATGTTTACATATACTTACCTGTTACATGAACACACTTACATGAATACCATACAGGAAGACTGTTACATAGGTGCATTATCCTGTATTTACTTACCTGGATACTTGTACTTAGAACTACGAGGATGATTTATTAGTATTTACTGTGTAAATTATCTTTCCTACCCCACTTCAATGGGAAAATTCGGCGGGACTTACCATTCCGAATCCCACTGGTTAGCACCAGTGGTCGATGAACGTCTACGTATGTCTAAGGTTGTCACTTATTTAGTAGTCAGTGACGGGACTAACCATCCCTCTGTCCACTGTTGCAACAGTGGATGAGATGTGAATCTTCGGAGGATCATTAGGTTGACGATCTGTATTAAGTGATCGATAAGGGGACTAACCCTCCCTCCACCCTGCTGCCGCTATAGAGGATGAGGGGACCTCTTCGGATGTCCCATAGGGTCTATCTTTCGCTTCGGCGATGTCGTGTTTTGTGACAACCCGATATTTCGAAGCAATATGATGGAACGCAAGTCAAATTTAGGTCAAGTTTTAACTTTCCAAAAATCTTATTTGGGTTAAATAAAGTGGTAAGAATCGTATCAAAGTTTTCGTACATATAAAGAACCCTAGAGTCTGAGTTATAACGAAGAAGTTATGACCAACCGAAGATTCTCGGTAAAACCGGCAACACTAATAGACGTAAAACGCGAAGTTTCAATACAATAGTTTTTGGCCTTAGATATCTAAATGAAAGTTTTAGATATCATCAAACCGTAAACGTACATAAAAAGAATGTCCAAATCTGACTTCGTATGAGGAAGTTGTGATTTTTCTAAGTTACAGATATAACAGTAGACAGCTAAAAACTCGAATCGGAGATCGAGCGACTTTTGGCCGGAATGACCTAAATGAGAATTGAAGGTCTCGTCAATGGTATTTCAGCGGTAAAACGTCTGGCAAAAACCGACGTCAGATAAAGAAGTTATGAATTTTTAAAGAAATTCCTTAATCACGTCATTTTAATAAATGAATAATAAAAATTATTTCATAATTTGCCAACGGAATCTAAAGGAAAGTTGTAGATCTTAGTCTCACCTACGCGTGGATATAAAGAACGTCGAAAACGGAGTTCGTATGATGGAGATATGAATTTTAGAAGTTTATTTAAAATAAATAAAAACTCTTGATAATATCCGAAGGGGAGTCAGCAGATAAGACCGGAGTACGCCCTGCATACCCTCGTACGCCCCGCGTACTCGAATCAAGGGCTCCAAACTGTCCACGTCGCTCCGATGTTTCTTCCGAGGATGCGGTAAGCAGTGACGTCTCGTACGCCCTGCGTACGAGCGTACGCCCCGCGTTCGCGAGGTCTCTCAGCCCCTATAAATAGAGATGCGAGGGTCTCCGAAAAAAGGGCTCATTTCTTCTTGTTTCTCTTACGTTTTTCCTCGTTTTCCATGCCCGTTCAAACCCGAAGCCCTGGTCATTTTGCTCAAGTTCCGAAGGTCGTTTTTACTCCCGAGATTCTCGAGAATCCCGAGAAAAATCCGTTTCCCGAGACGAAACTCTGCCCGGTTTTCCATCTCGCTATCTTCAAACTTCCAAGTGAGTTGATACCCCTATAATCCACACTTTTAAATGTTTTATAAATGTTTTTATATGCTTTTAGGGGGGGGGGGGGGAATACAAGTAAAACACGCGATGATTATCGTATGTTATATAACGTTTCATTATACACTTTTTATCAACGGGATCACATGTGATTTATAACTATTATAAAGAAACTTTCGTATGCAAAATGTCTCACGATAACATCATATCTTTTGAAATGAAAAGTGTTGTTATTTACGTATAAATCAAACACTCTGCTTATACTGTATGTATATGTGTCCACCTTTGATACTACAAACATACGATTATTTTGGCACGAAAAACATCAATATTTTGGGATACTTCTTGTTAATAAATCAATCATATGTGATTTATAACTAGTATACAAATGGATTTACTACAAGTTTAACAGTTTTACTAAACGTATTACTTCAAATGACTGTCTTAAATGTTTTTTCATGATTAAAGCTCATTATCAAACTGTCTTACATACTGTAAGCTTCCTTTCAAACTCGGTTACAAAGGTGTTTTCAAACAATGGTTTTCCGTGTACTTAAACTGTCTTATCAAACAAAATACTTTCAATCATTTTATAAACTGACATCAAGTCATAAATTCTTTATTAGACTTTTCAACGGATTTACAAAACTACTTTATGCTTTTATATTATAAATTGCATGCCTCTATACGTATAGTTATATAAGAAATGTTTAAAAGACTTAGGAAGGCTATCCACCCTGTTTCCTTTTCCTCGATTTGGATGTGGTCTGGTGGGATATCGGGTACTCCTCCGAAGGTCGTTTAAATATTAGTTATACATCATGTATACATATATGGTCATAAATGTTCCATCAGTTAACTCAGTTTCGATACTCTTGGGTAACAAGGGTGTATAAACATACTTGGACACTCATCAATTACATTCTAGTAAACTATTATAGGAATAGTTTAGAGTAAACAAAACATAATCCCTACTACAAGAAATTACACCAGAGTCAGTTCATTCATGAGTCTAGACTACATGCTATACGAAAGAATACTCTTACATGAATACTTATACATGAATACTTATACATGAATACTTTTACATAGACATTATTTGGCAAATTACTATTACATGTTATATGTCTAGATACTGTTATATAGTTCGCCTTTCTATCTTTACCTTGTGATACAATCACATCATCGACGAGATAGATTGGACTTTATCTCCTAGTACCACATGATACTTTGAGGGACTAACCATTCCGAGAACCACTGTTAGCTACAGAGGTAAATGAACAATCTACGGATGTTTTAGGTTGATGCCATCGCGGGTATACATAAGGGACTAACTATTCCTAAACTCGGCTATTAGCAACAGAGGTAAATGAACAGTCTACGGATGTTTTAGGTTGATACCATTTCAGGTATACTTAAGGGACTAACTAATAAGAGTTAAACAGGGAAAAACCGTCACATTTTCAAGAGATGCGTACTTTCAAAACAGTCAGGTCTAGGTAAAAGACTACTTTCAAAACATTCGGGTCTTGGTAGAAGACTACTTTTATACTAGAAGGAAATAAGGGATTTTCTAGAGTTTTCATACTTATGCTAAATGTTCATCATTCATTCACCAGTCTTCCATATCAACTAATCAAAGCAATGACATTAAATAACTATGAACTCACCAGCTTAAATGCTGATCTACTCTTTCAAAATAACTTGTATTCTCAGTGTCACTAGGACAGTAGAAAAGAATTACGATTGTTGGGCAACGCAAGTGGGCTTAGAGACATATGGTCAAAACTAGGAAGATATAGCCTGATCACCTATATTATCCGAGGGTTGACTAGCATGTGCCTAAGTTTAAATTGGGTGGTTGCAACAATGCTAAAATTTTACCAACCCTACCACAATGAGAGCAATAGAACATAACATTAAAATTAAAATACTATAGGAGTATTTGGTGTTACTATAAGTACTTTATACTTGAGAACTAAAACAGGATCTTCATCACTAAGTTGATAGTTGCTAAGTGGATACACTAAGGCTATATGTAATTAGGATGTTATAGACTTAGAATCTGTGAAGATTTTACTTCACCCCTATTCTGTGTGAATACGGAGTTAAGGTCACTTATTCGAAGGTCTATCCTGTTAAAATTACCCATAGCTGGTATGCACTTCACAAATAGCGATGTAACTAATGAAGGTTTTCTAAATAATTATCTAGATAGTTCGTCTAATAATCATTCTCTTACCCTTAAATTCTCGCATAGAAAACATAGCTGGACCCCATCCCACGGCAACCAATATCTTCTGAAACGAAGTCATAGCTGGTTGGTTTGGAGAAGAACCAGAGAATGATCATCCTCTCCCTTTGAATGATCACCGTGATGAGAACCTTTCAGACGATGCTAATTCCGAACCAGAGGTTGAGAACCTACCCCGAGCAACTCCCTTTCCAATTCTTAACCCTCGTCTGGCTTTTCATGGCCCGACGCCGATGTCGGTGAAATGCTTGGAAACATGGAGCCAAGAACAAGATCAGCCCATGCCATTTATTGGCGACCGGAACTTTTACGACCTGAGCAATGGGGGCTCAGCACGCAAAATTTTGCCAATCTTGGTCCGTAGAGTGTCCCGAAATGAGATTCAAGGCAGGACAGCCCTACATCAGATTGCCGAAGTTGTCGCCGACGCAAGAATGCATACCCTCCGCACCATTCATCTAGAAAATGCTCACGAGAGATTAGAGAGAAACCATAAGACCCTGCTGCAAGCACTAGCTGAAAACCCAAGCGAAAGTCATAAAGCCCCAAGTACGCCAGAGAGTGTACGAGAGATACCTGCTTGTTATGGAACGTCAACTAACCGAACTAAGGGTTCACCATGGGGGTGACTGTCGCCAGTAAGAGATACCTTACTTCCTTCTTTGTTTTAAAGAACCGTGTTCCTATCTATGTCTGTGTAGTACTTTCTATGTGACTACCTTGTACTATAAGTACTTTTGGTTAGGTCTTCATGATGTCAAGAACTATCTCCTATGGATATGATGGAAGGTCTTTTACAAAGCCATTTTCCCAAACTTTTATGTCGTAAATATCAAAGGTATTGACAGTCGACTAACTTCTGTGTCATTTTTTATTCAAGTACTCTTATCATACTTTCATTGGAATCTATCTGAATCATGCTTTAGTCAAGTCATTTGACCATAGTAATTTAACTCCGGAAACATTTCCAAGTCTCTTTTAATGGTTAGATCATGTTATTCACCAACCAACGATACCTCAGCTTGAACGACAAGTGTCTTGAGAGTATTCTATGAACTTACTTCCACTCATTCTAGGACTACATCGTAGGGATGTAGGTCAATCCTTTATAAACACACTTCCACTCAGTACTAGGACTGCATCATAGGGATGTAGGTCAAACTTCCGCGAACACACTTCCACTCAGTACTAGGACTGCATCATAGGGATGTAGGTCAAACTTCCGCGAACATACTTCCAATCTGTACTAGGACTGCATCGTAGGGATGTAGGTCAAACTTTCGAGAACATAATTTTACTCTTGACTTGAACAATCGAAGTACACCTAGGGTAAACTAGAATCGCTCACAAATTTATTTTCTCTCCGTGAAACATAATCATGTCGTCATCCAGAAACGATCAGCCGAGCACCGAAACCCTTATCTTCCATATCGATGCCGCTACATTACTAGCTACAGTAGCAGCAGCTGTGACAACTTTCCTTACACACATCAACTCAGGCAAAACAATCAAGGCTGAAAAAGGAACCATGAGTTCCGATGGTATTACCAAACCAGGAAACCAACAAATGGAAACAATCATGGAATTGCGAAGCCTAAAGACCGAAAGGAATAGGCGATATCATAAAGTCCTAAGGGATCGTAAGAGAGCCCAAAGACTTGCCATGCCACAGCCACCAGTGGCAACTCCGGCAGAACGCTTTAGGAAGCAATTTCCAAGGTGGAGTAATGAGTAAGGTACTCGTGTCCACATAACACTGGCTAAGCACCGCAATCCCGTCACCAATGCAAGTACTAGTCCGTCATGCCACCAATGCGGTGAAATAAGGCACTTCAAGAAGGATTGCCCTATAGCAAAGAACTCTGGCACAGATGGGAAGATTCTCAGGATCACAGCTTCAGGAGAGCCTACTCTGAAACCTTCGTTAATGTAACTTAGGCTTGTCGTTATAACCGACTTATAAACCATCCAAACCTAGTGCAACCAGAGTATTATCTTTTGCGGGATCCCGTTGGTATAGGGATGCTCGTGCTGCGTATACTTGT
Organism: Lactuca serriola; assembly: GCF_051521515.1. Taxonomy (NCBI): domain Eukaryota; kingdom Viridiplantae; phylum Streptophyta; class Magnoliopsida; order Asterales; family Asteraceae; genus Lactuca; species Lactuca serriola. The sequence continues at coordinate 227,443,366 of NC_136410.1, read as the reverse complement.
TTTTCGAAGCATACCTTAGTCGCAACAATAGTCTTGTAGAAATCTAAAGTACCGAAACTCTGTTGATGGTTGCACGGTTGTGTTTTGTCTGTAAATATCTTTTGTTCAAATCTAATGTCTTTAAGTTTCCTTATGATTACGACATTATCATCCTACTTGATTCAATTCTATCCTCACAAAATCAGCTTCATACGTACATCTATTCCTCCGAAATCGTCTTTCTAGCAAAACCGTCATTCCAGAACAACAAAGTACTCGTACATAGAGCACCTCATGTTTCTCATCCTTTCCGAAGAAAAAACTTAGCAAACCGCCCGAAGTACCACTCGTGCAGTACGTCGAGTTCAATCCAAAGACCCACAGTTTCAAGCTTATTTATATAGGACTCGTATACCCGAGACTATGATTGGTGAACCTGGTAAGGGTTCTACTATGAACTATAGGACGGAGACTGCCCAAGACTACGAGTGATCATGCTGCCATGCGAATAAACTTAGAAGCCCAACACGTGCCTTTCCTGTCGATTGGGACAAGAAAGTCAGATAGAACAAAAGTACCTATCCTTTTCCATAATTCATGAGTAATCATACTTTATTTTAGATCTTCACGACATCTAACCAACCACAAGATTCGGACTTCATAATCAGTATGAATTGGTTTTGTTCTTATACAAGAGGAAAAGTCACTACCTATACCTTGAGACAGCTTAAGACACAGGAAGTTAACTATACAACACATAATCTTGAGTCAGGGACAGTGATAATTGTTTGGAAGATCTGGAGGCATTACTTGTAGGGTACAAGATTTACTATTCTCACAGTACACAAACACATTCAATATACGTTCGACCAAGAAGAGTTGTCATGACAGTAAAGTTAAACGAAAGAAGCAAAGTCGTGTCTCGATAGTGAAAGGTTCGCTGGAATGCCAAGCGAGGGACCAAGTTCGCTTAAGAACACGAGAAGCAAATAAAACATCTATCTGTAGCATGTTTACTAGTTCGGTTTAAACTCTAATTTCGGGACGAAATTCCCTCTAACGGGGGGATGATGTGACAACCCTATTTCGAAGCAATATGATGGAACGCAAGTCAAATTTAGGTCAAGTTTTAACTTTCCAAAAATCTTATTTGGGTTAAATAAAGTGGTAAGAATCGTATCAAAGTTTTCGTACATATAAAGAACCCTAGAGTCTGAGTTATAACGAAGAAGTTATGACCAGCCGAAGATTCTCGGCAAAACCGACAACACTAATTGACGTAAAAAGCGAAGTTTCAATACAATAGTTTTTGGCCTTAGATATCTAAATGAAAGTTTTAGATATCATCAAACCGTAAACGTACATAAAAAGAACGTCCAAATCTGACTTCGTATGAGGAAGTTGTGATTTTTCTAAGTTACAGATATAACAGTAGACAGCTAAAAACTCGAATCGGAGATCGAGCAACTTTTGTCCGGAATGAACTAAATGTGAATTGAAGGTCTCGTCAATGGTATTTCAGCGGTAAAAAGTCTGGCAAAAACCGACGCCAGATAAAGAAGTTATGAATTTTTAAATAAATTCCTTAATCACATAATTTTAATAAAAAAATAATAAAAATTATTTCGTAATTTGCCAACGGAATCTAAACGAAAGTTGTAGATTTTAGTCTCACCTACGCGTGGATATAAAGAACGTCGAAAACGGAGTTCGTATGAAGGAGATATGAATTTGAGAAGTTTATTTAAAATAAATATAAAAATAAATAAAAACTCTTGATAATATCCGAAGGGGAGTCAACAGATAAGACCGGAGTACGACCTGCGTACCCTCGTACGCTCCGCGTACTTGAATCAAGGGCTCCGAATTGTCCACGTCGCTCCGATGTTTCTTCCGAGGATGCGGTAAGCAGTGACGTCTCGTACGCCCTGCGTACGAGCGTACGCCCGCATTCGCGAGGTCTCTCAGCCCCTATATGTGACAACCCGAAATTTTCCATTCAAATCAAACCACATCAATCCAATGGAAGTAGAGCAGTTTCAGTGAAAATTCAAACTTTTGGAATAAGTTTGGCAGTTTTAGGGTTTTACACCTAAGGAGTTATTAGGAGAGTGGGTGCACTAGGATTTTGTGCAACACCGTAATTCCATTACTCTAGGTCATTAGAATCCATTCCGGGAATAGAAATATTTTCTGCCAAAAATCTCTGGACTATAAATAGAATTCTGAACCAAATTGGTTCATTATTTGATTTCCATTTAGAGAAAAGCCAAATACTCTCTCACGGATCTTCGGGTTTTCATCCCAGATTGTGAGTCTACTTCCCTAAATGTGTTTTAATACTTGTTATATGCTTTATAACATTGTTTACATGTCCAAAACACAAGATCCGGGAGTTTACCGCCCAAGAACGTTCTTGGGGAGTAAACTCCAAAATCAAGCCTAAAAGCCACCTATTCCCATTTCCGTGTTAGGCATCTAACTAAGGACTTAGTGTATGATCATTAGAGGCTAGAAACAAATCAAGAGCAAGTAGTTTGAGGAGTTTACGGCCAAGGAACAACCTCTTGGGCCGTAAACTCCAAGTAAAGGGCACAAATGAGTGCCTAGTGTTCCTTTTAGCCTTAGAACAAGAACCTAGAAGCCTTAAACTCATGATTTAGACCCACAAAACAATTAGAAACCAACTTTGAAAGGGAGTTTACGGCCAAGATGCTCCTTAGGCCGTAAACTCCAAGATTAAGTGCCAAAACCACTTCAAACTCTTCCTAAGGCTTAGTCTTCATTTTTGGCTAGTACCTTAATGTGTTTAGGACCTAGAAAAATCATGAAAAGCTCAAGTGTTGAAGAGTTTACGGCCAAGAGTATTTCTTGGGTCGTAAACTCCTTTAAAGGGGTCAAAGGACACCCTAGACACTTCCTTAGGCCAAGAGACTTTTAGGGCAAGTACCTAGATGAGTTTTGGGCTAGTTAAAATTCTTAGAACCTCATGTGTGAGGGAGTTTACGGCCCAAAGAGTTCTATGGCCGTAAACTCCATCAAATGGTTCCGTTTAATGCCATAAACCTCCCTTGATCCAAGTATTGAAGCCTAGACTTGTTCCTAGAAATGTTAGAGACTTGAAAGGACAATAAGAACCCTCCCAAGGGAGTTTACGGCCGTAAACTCCAAGGGAGAAGGGTCTTTGGGCCGTAAACTCCACAAAGGAGTCAATGTGGTGCCCAAACACTTGTATAGCCTTGAAACAATTCCCCTCTAAGGTTGTAGTACTTCTAAACTCCATTTCATGACTTGTTTGAGAGTTTACGGCCAGGAGCTTACTCCCCTGGGCCGTAAACTCTAATGAATATGGTCTTTTGACCTTAAACTTTCATTAGGGGCATTGCACTTCTTTGTTGCAACCCATTAGCCTCCTAGCACTTGACCAAAAGTGTTGTCCTCGCGCTTAAATGTTATTACTTGTATAATTAGTGTTATAATCACTAATTATTTATATACATATGTTTCATATGTAATTAGGATCATTGTGTGTGTCTAAGTCTTCACTTGACACCAAGCACTTGTCCGATCCTTCTGTACGATAACAGCCCGTTCAATTCCAGTCACATACTGCAGGTGAGTTCATACCCCTTAACTAATGTTTTAAACTGTTTTAAATGTTTTATGGGGGGGGGGGGATGCAAGTAAAATCATGCTACTTTTTATGTCAATCACATGTGATTAGTAAGTAGGATTATATTACTTATTACATCAATCCCATGTGATTAATATACAACATTCAAAAGATTTGGCTACTCATTAGCCGTTTTACCAAATAGTTTCCTTCAAATGATTTTTATAAACATTTTATATGATTTAAACTACTTATTACACAGTACATCTTACTCTGTACATTGCCTTTCAAACTTATTTACAACTGTGTTTCAAACGATGTTTTCCTTATACTCAAAACTGTTTTATCATACTTATGCCTTTAAATTGTTTTATAGATTGACATCAAGTCGATCTTACCTTAAAATAATATTTCTGTTTCAAATGTTTTACCAAACTTATTTATGCTTTTATGTTATAAATTGCATGCCTCTATATTATAGTTATATAAGAAATGTTTAAAAGACTTAGGAAGACTATCCACCCTATTTCCTTTTCGCGCCTTGAGATGTGGTCTGGTGGGACATTGGGTATTCGTCCGAAAGTCGTTTCAAGATTTGTTATATATCATGTGTACATATATAGTCATAAAAGGTCCTTCCAATTCATCCTATGCCCTTGGGTAGCGAGGGTATACATCCACGTCCATACGTACCACATAGATTACTAGTAAGCTACCATATGGGTAGTTCAGGAAGATACTAGAACCATTACTAGAACGCGATATCATACAATGAGTCAGTTCATTCATGAGTCAATACTTTCTAGAACATTACTGTACATTACATATACATCTATACTAGGACGAGAACATATACATCTATAGTAGAACGTTTACATTACTATACTTGCTAGATAGAGAGAACACACATTACAGCTAGCACACGTAGAACATTACAGTTCATTACAATCCAATACTGTTAGAACAGTTCATTACATTACTATACTTGCTAGAACAGTTCATTACATTACAGCTAGAATAGTACATTACATTGCATATACGAGAATACGTTAATTACTGTGATTTAAATCGGAGCATGACTTAAAACCTCATGACTTGAGTTGCGGCCAGATTCTCTTGAAGGGGGAGCGTTGAGTTTGCGTATAGATTCTATAATGGATTGACTATCCTACGCCTTGCTGCTAGCTACAGCGGGACCTGCAGGTTTGCGGGTGCCAAACGTCATACATTAATTTCGACCATTCTTATGTCGATGAAACCAGTCCATAGTATGAGTTTGTGTATAGATCTATACTGGATTGACTATCCTACACCTTACTGCTAGCTACAGTGGGATCTGCAGATCTACGGGTGCCAAACGTCATTTCTTTATTTTGACCATTCATTATGTCGTTGTTACTAGTCGATAGTATGGCGCAATTTATCACATAGTGCCTTTGCCCAAAATCCGGCCTGAGGTAATTAGTACGGTAGTAGCCCTTTTAGAGCTACGTTTTAGTACTACGTTAATTTTTCCAGTACATATTTTTAGTGATAACCTCACTTAAACGTAAATGTACAAACTATATTTTTGGATAATGATAGTTATACTTTGGAAAAATACTTACTCTTACAAGAGACACACATACAGAACAGTTAAGTCTTGGTAGAAGACTGCTTTTGTTACTAATAGGAATCATAGGGATTTCTAGGGATTTTCAAACATTTACAGTTGAGCTACAAACATTTTCATACTTATACGAGCTTTCTTTCATAGCAATGTCAAGTCTTAGTAATTATAAGTTTTTACAAATTAAGACACATTAATACTTATGATCTCACCAGCTTTATAGCTGATACTCGCTTTCAAAATTACTTGTATCCTCAGGTCATCATAGACAGGTACCGATGCAAGGAGAAAGGAAGATGGAGCTTATTCAAGACTTATCTTTCATTTTGATTTATGCTTTAGTGTTTATCAAAATTTGACAGAATACAATTGTATAATAATTATTTTATTAATGCAATGGATGATGTTGTTGCTTGTTTACTACTTTACACTGTTGTTGATATTATACATGACGTCCTCCGCCCCAGAACGTTTCCGCCGTTCTTGGTTTTGGGGTGTGACAGATTGGTATCAGAGCATTGTTTATAGTGAATTAAGTATGTCAACCCATAAAAGATATACTAACTATAAATACATAAGGGATTAAAAATACTCTGACCAAGAGTTTATACTTTAAATAGTAAAATATTTAAGTAAGTATACGTGCTGCATTCATACTAAAATCAGTGTCATTAGGACAATACAAAAGAATTATGATTGTTGGGCAACACAAGTGGGCTTAGAGACATATGGTCAACACTGGGAAGATATAGCCTGATCACCTATATTATCCGAGGGTTGAGTAGCATGTGCCTAAGTTTAAGTGTGTGGTTGCAACAATGCTAAAATCTTACCAACCCCACCACAATGAGAACAATAGAACATAACAATAAATTTAAAATACTATAGGTGTATTTTGGTGTTACTATAAGTACTATATACTTGAGATTTAAAAACGGGATCTTAATTATTAAGTTGAATAGTTGCTAAGTGGATACACTGAGGCTACATGTAATTAGGATGTTATAGACTCAGAATCTGTGATAATTTTGCCTTACCCCTATTCTGTGTGAATAAGGAATTAAGGTCACTTATTCGAAGGTCTATCCTGTTTAGATTACACATAGCTGGTATGCACTTCACAAATAGCAATGTAACTAATGAAGGTTTCCTAAATAATTATCTAGATAGTTCGTCTAATAATTATCCTTTTACTCTAAATTCTCACATAGAAATCATAGCTGGACTCCATCCCCTTGACAACCAGTAGTTTCCGAATGAAGTCATAGCTGGTTGGTTTGGAGAAGAACCAGAGAATGATCATTCTATCCCCTTGAATGATCACCATGACGAAGACCTTTCGTATGATGCTAACCCCGAACCAGAGGTTGAGAACCTACCCCAAGCAGCTCCTTTCCAATTCCTAACCCTCTTCCGGCTTTTCATGGCCCGACCCTGAGTGAGTGGAATGCTTGGAAATAGGGAGCCAAGGACAAGATCAGTTTATGCTATTTGATGGTGACCGAATCTTTTACGACTCGAGCAATGGGGGCTTAGCAGATAGAGTCTTGCCAACCTTGGTCCGCAGAAGGGCCCAGAATGAGATTGAAGGCAAGACAGCTCTACGTCAGATTTCAGAAGTAGTCGCCTATGCTAGAATGCATACCCTCCGCACCGTTCGTCTAGAGGATGCTCACGAGAGATCAGTGAGAAACCATGAAACCATGTTGCAAGCACTGGCTGAATCACGAGCTGAAGTCATAGGGCTCCGAGTACGCCAGATGGTGTTCGAAAGACACCTACTTGACTTGGAACGTCAATTGGTTGAACAAAGAGTTCACCAGAGGGATGACCGTCGCCCGTAGTAGACGCTTTACTTTATATACCTTATAAAAAGGAATCGTTTTCGGTCTATGCCCGATGTGGCATTTTCTATGAAATTATCTTGTTCCGTAAGTACTTTAGTTAGGTCTTTATGCTGTCAGGAACTATCTTCTGCGGATATGATGTAAGACCTTTACAAGGTCATTTTCCTGAATCTTTACATCGTGAATATCAAAGGTATTGACAGCCGGCTAACTTCTGTGTCATTCTTCATTCGAGTACTTTTATCTTACTTTCATTGGAGTCTATCTGAATCATACTTTAGTCAAGTCATTGGACTATAGTGATTTATCTCCGGAGACACTTCCAAGTCTCTTTCAGTGGTTGGATCTTGTTATTCACCAACCCACGATACCTCAGCTCGAACGACAAACATCTTGAGACCATTCTATGAACATACTCCCATACCGCACTAGGACTGCATCATAGGGATGTAGGTCAAACCTTAGCGAACATACTTTTATTCTTTAACCAGGACTGCATCATAGGGATGTGGGTCAAACTTTCAAGATCATACTCTTACTTTTTCATGAACAATCTAAGTACATCAGAGTCAACCAAAATCGCTCACAAATCCTTATCTTTCGTATTACAGAATCATGTCGTCATCCGGAAACAACCAGCCAAGCAACGAGACCTCTACTTTTCCTATGGACGCCGCTACCTTTCAAACGGCATTTACAGCTGCCGTAGTGGCTGCCGTAACCGCGATCATTGCGCACCATAGCGCTATCAGCACAGTCGATACTGCTGATGGGAATGAAGTCCCCAATCGTGATATCCATCTAAGAAGTCACCAAACAGTAACAGTCACAGGCTCGCAAAGCCAGAAAGCAGAGAACAAGAAACGAAAGCGTCAAGCCCGGAAGGAACGCAAGAGAGCCCAAAAGCTGGCTATACAACATCAGCAAGTGGAAACCCCTGTCGTTCCCGTACCGAGCAGGCCATATGAGGGAAAACTCCCGAAGTGTGATAAATGTAGTTTCCATCATCATGGGACTTGCCATGAGATGCAATGTTGCAATTGCCTAGACATAGGGCATCATGCTCATGACTGTGGAGCACCGAAACGACCCATCACTCAAGTCCCTTTCATCGAGACTAACCCTACGCACAAGTTGAGTTATAGCGCAGAACGATTTAAGAAGAAATTTTCAAGGTGGAGTAACGAGGAAGGCACTCGTGTCCACATAACATTCGCTAAGCACCGTAATTCCGTCACCAAAGCTAGTACTAGCCAGTCATGCCACCAATGTGGTGAGACAGGGCACTTCAAGAAAGATTGCCCGATAACAAAGAACTCTGGCGTAGATAGGAGGATTCTCAGGATCACAGCTGCAGGAGAGCCTGCTCAGGAACCACGTTAATGTAATTAACGCGTTTCGTTGTAACAGACTTATAAACTACCTAGAACTAGTGCAACTAGAGTCTTACCTTTTGCGAGATCCTATCTGTATAGGGAGTCTCGTGCTGCGTATACTTGTCTTTTGTAGTATATCTTATTCGCAGCAATAGTCTTGTGGTAAATCTGAAAGTACTGTAACTCTTGTTCATGGTTGCACGGTTGTGTTTTGTCTGTAAACGTCTTATGTTTAATTCTAATGTCTTTAAAGGTTCTGTATGATTCTGACATTATCATACAATCAGGTTCCATTTGATCGACGCGAAAACAGCTTCATACGTACGTCCCTATCTTCTAGATCACTTTTCCAGCGAAGCCGTCATATCAGAACGCCGAAGTGCTCATTCCAGGAGTACCTCTTAGTTATTTTCTTTCCAAAGAAATCCCCGAAGTACCACTCGTGCAGTACGTCAAGTTCAATCCAGGAATTCATACGGATGATCTATCACCGAGGAAGGTATACATAAGAGTGTTATATAATCAAGGTTCTACAGGTTTAGAATTAATGATTTCTCCTTAACTCTTTTCCTCCTTGGGATGTGAGGGTAAGGAAGAATCAGTTATTCGACTACCTTTTCAATCTTAATTATATACGACTCGTATATACGAAATTGTGATCGTGAAGCCCAGTATGAATTCTAAAATGGACTTCAGGACGGAGAAATTGCCTAGGTATACGAGTAATCACATCGTCATGCGAACAAACTTAGAACCCAGTACAACTCCCGAAAACAGATCACCCTATAGTTTAAACACCCACGGAGATACAAGAACAGCACGAGCAACTTGGCGAACCACACAGAAATAGAATTAGAAGACTAGGTTTCTCACCCTAGAGAACCCCGGTCAGATTCTTCCAGAGATCGATGGATCGCATCGTATGTGCCTCGGATATCGAGGAATCCGTCAAGATTTTCATAGAAATCGTTATCTCTGCCTCACATAGACAAAATGTTTGAGAGTTTACGGCCAGGAGCTTACTCCCCTGGGCCGTAAACTCTAATGAATATGGTCTTTTGACCTTAAACTTTCATTAGGGGCATTGCACTTCTTTGTTGCAACCCATTAGCCTCCTAGCACTTGACCAAAAGTGTTGTCCTCGCGCTTAAATGTTATTACTTGTATAATTAGTGTTATAATCACTAATTATTTATATACATATGTTTCATATGTAATTAGGATCATTGTGTGTGTCTAAGTCTTCACTTGACACCAAGCACTTGTCCGATCCTTCCGTACGATAACAGCCCGTTCAATTCCAGTCACATACTGTAGGTGAGTTCATACCCCTTAAATAATGTTTTAAACTGTTTTAAATGTTTTATGGGGGGGGGGGGTACAAGTAGAATCATGCTACTTTTTATGTCAATCACATGTGATTGGTAAGTAGGATTATATTACTTATTACATCAATCACATGTGATTAATATACAGCATTCAAAAGATTTGGCTACTCATTAGCCATTTTACCAAATAGTTTCCTTCAAATGATTTTATAAACATTTTATATGATTTAAACTACTTATTACACAGTACATCTTACTCTGTACATTGCCTTTCAAACTTATTTACAACTGTGTTTCAAACAATGTTTTCCTTATACTCAAAACTGTTTTATCATACTTATGCCTTTAAATTGTTTTATAGATTGACATCAAGTCGATCTTACCTTAAAATAATATTTCTGTTTCAAATGTTTTACCAAACTTATTTATGCTTTTATGTTATAAATTGCATGCCTCTATATGTATAGTTATATAAGAAATGTTTAAAAGACTTAGGAAGACTATCCACCCTATTTCCTTTTCGCACCTTGAGATGTGGTCTGGTGGGACATTGGGTATTCATCCGAAAGTCGTTTAAAGATTTGTTATATATCATGTGTACATATATAGTCATAAAAGGTCCTTCCAATTCATCGTATGCCCTTGGGTAGCAAGGGTATACAATCACGTCCATACGTACCACGTAGATTACTAGTAAGCTACCATATGGGTAGTTCAGGAAGATACTAGAACCATTACTAGAACGCGATATCATACAATGAGTTAGTTCATTCATGAGTCAATACTTTCTAGAACATTACTGTACATTACATATACATCTATACTAGGACGAGAACATATACATCTATACTAGAACGTTTACATTACTATACTTGCTAGATATAGAGAACACACATTACAGCTAGCACACGTAGAACATTACAGTTCATTACAATCCAATACTGTTAGAACAGTTCATTACATTACTATACTTGCTAGAACAGTTCATTACATTACAGCTAGAATAGTACATTACATTGCATATACGAGAATACGTTAATTACTGTGATTTAAATCGGAGCATGACTTAAAACCTCATGACTTGAGTTGCGGCCAGAGTCTCTTGAAGGGGGAGCGTTGAGTTTGCGTATAGATTCTATAATGGATTGAATATCCTACGCCTTGCTGCTAGCTACAGCGGGACCTGCAGGTCTGCGGGTGCCAAACGTCATACATTAATTTCGACCATTCTTATGTCGATGAAACCAGTCCATAGTATGAGTTTGTGTATAGATCTATACTGGATTGACTATCCTACACCTTACTGCTAGCTACAGTGGGATCTGCAGATCTACGGGTGCCAAACGTCATTTCTTTATTACGACCATTCATTATGTCGTTGTTACTAGTCGATAGTATGGCGCAATTTATCACATAGTGCCTTTGCCCAAAATCCGGCCTGAGGTAATTAGTACGGTAGTAGCCCTTTTAGAGCTACGTTTTAGTACTACGTTAATTTTTCTAGTACATATTTTTAGTGATAACCTCACTTAAACGTAAATGTACAAACTATATTTTTGGATAATGATAGTTATACTTTGGAAAAATACTTACTCTTACAAGAGACACACACACAGAACAGTTAAGTCTTGGTAGAAGACTCCTTTTGTTACTAATAGGAATCATAGGGATTTCTAGGGATTTTCAAACATTTACAGTTGAGCTACAAACATTTTCATACTTATACGAGCTTTCTTTCATAGCAATGTCAAGTCTTAGTAATTATAAGTTTTTACAAATTAAGACACATTAATACTTATGATCTCACCAGCTTTATAGCTGATACTCGCTTTCAAAATTACTTGTATCCTCAGGTCATCATAGACAGGTACCGATGCAAGGAGAAAGGAAGATGGAGCTTATTCAAGACTTATCTTTCATTTTGATTTATGCTTTAGTGTTTATCAAAATTTGACAGAATACAATTGTATAATAATTATTTTATTAATGAAATGGATGATGTTGTTGCTTGTTTACTACTTTACACTGTTGTTGATATTATACATGACGTCCTCCGCCCCAGAACGTTTCCGCCGTTCTTGGTTTTGGGGTGTGACACTATAAATAGAGATGCGAGGGTCTCCGGAAAAAGGGCTCATTTCTTCTCGTTTCTCTTACGTTTTGCCTCGTTTTCCATGCCCGTTCAAACCCGAAGCCCTGGTCATTTTGCTCAAGTTCCGAAGGTCGATTTTCTCCCGAGATTCCCGAGAATCCCGAGAAAAATCCGTTTCCCGAGACGAAACTCTGCCCGGTTTTCCATCTCGCTATCTTCAAACTTCCAAGTGAGTTCATACCCCTATAATCCACACTTTTAAATGTTTTATAGATGTTTTTATATGATTTTAAGGGGGGGGGGGGGAATACAAGTAAAACACGCGATGATTATCGTATGTTATATAAAGTTTCATTATACACTTTTTATCAACGGGATCACATGTGATTTATAACTATTATAAAGAAACTTTCGTATGCAAAATGTATCACGATAACATCATATGTTTTGAAATGAAAAGTGTTGTTATTTACGTATAAATCAAACACTCTGCTTATACTGTATGTATATGTGTCCACCTTTGATACTACAAACATACGATTATTTTGGCACGAAAAACATCAATATTTTGGGATACTTCTTGTTAATAAATCAATCATATGTGATTTATAACTAGTATACAAATGGATTTACTACATGTTTAACAGTTTTACTAAACATATTACTTCAAATGACTATCTTAAATGTTTTTACATGATTAAAGCTCATTATCAAATTGTCTTACATACTATAAGCTTCCTTTCAAACTCGGTTACAAAGGTGTTTTCAAACAATGGTTTTCCGTGTACTTAAACTGTCTTATCAAACAAATACTTTCAATCATTTTATAAACTGACATCAAGTCACAAATTCTTTATTAGAATTTTCAACGGATTTACAAAACTACTTTATGCTTTTATATTATAAATTGCATGCCTCTATACGTATAGTTATATAAGAAATGTTTAAAAGACTTAGGAAGGCTATCCACCCTGTTTCCTTTTCCTAGATTTGGATGTGGTCTGGTGGGATATTGGGTACTCCTCCGAAGGTCGTTTAAATATTAGTTATACATCATGTATACATATATGGTCATAAATGTTCCATCAGTTAATTCAGTTCCGATACTCTTGGGTAACAAGGGTGTATAAACATACTTGGAAACTCATCAATTACATTCTAGTAAACTATTATAGGAATAGTTTAGAGTAAACAAAACATTATCCCTACTACAAGAAATTACACTAGAGTCAGTTCATTCATGAGTCTAGACTACATGCTATACGAAAGAATACTCTTACATGAATACTTATAAATGAATACTTTTACATAGACATTATTTGGCAAATTACTATTACATGTTATATGTCTAGATACTGTTATATAGTTCGCCTTTCTATCTTTACCTTGTGATACAATCACATCATCGACGAGATAGATTGGACTTTATCTCCTAGTACCACATGATACTTTGAGGGACTAACCATTCCGAGAACCACTGTTAGCTACAGAGGTAAATGAACAATCTACAGATGTTTTAGGTTGATGCCATCGCGGGTATACATAAGGGACTAACTATTCCTAAACCCGGATGTTAGCAACAGAGGTAAATGAACAATCTACGGATGTTTTAGGTTGATACCATTTCAGGAATACTTAAGGGGCTAACTAATAAGAGTTAAACAGGGAAAAACCGTCACATTTTCAAGAGATGCGTACTTTCAAAACAGACAGGTGTAAGTAAAAGACTACTTTCAAAACATTCGGGTCTTGGTATAAGACTACTATTATACTAGAAGGAAATAAGGGATTTTCTAGAGTTTTCATACTTATGCTAAATGTTCATCATTCATTCACCAGTCTTCCATATCAACTAATCAAAGCAATGACATTAAATAACTATGAACTCACCAGCTTAAATGCTAATCTACTCTTTCAAAATAACTTGTTTTCTCAGGTTATAAATAGACAGGTGCCGATACAAGGTTTAAAGAAGATGGAGCAGTCAAGTCTCGTCTTTTGTTTTGATAAGTTATCATCATGTCTTGTACTATGAAAGAAAACACTTGTAACTAAAATTATACTATTAATGCAATGGATGATGTTGTAGCTTGTTTACTACTTTACATTTGTTGTGATGCATACATGACGTCCTCCGCCCCAGAACGTTTCCGCCGTTCTCGGTTTTGGGGTGTGACATGCTTGTCCTGGTAACCCAATATAATAACACTAACATGATTATATTTTTCCTGTTTACTTTATGTTGTGATACTTTCACATAAACGATGAGTTAGACTAAGTACTATAGTACTAGTCAATAGAAAGGAAAAGCTATCATATTACTTAGTCATAACAGAACATTCGGGTCTTGGTAGAAGACTACTTAGTCATAACAGAACATTCGAGTCTTGGTAGAAGACTACTTAGTCATAACAGAACATTCGAGTCTTGGTAGAAGACTACTTAGTCAAAACAAAACATTCGAGTCTTGGTAGAAGACTACTTAGTCATAACAGAACATTAGGGTCTTGGTAGAAGACTATCATATCATCTTCCTATTTTACTTTATTTTGTGATATATTCACATAAACGATGAGTTAGACTAAGCACTCTTAGTACTAGTCGATAGAAAGGAAAACTATCATTTTACTTGCAGAACATTAGGGTCTTGGTAGAAGACTATCATATCATTTTCCTATTTTACTTTATTTTGTGATATGTTCACATAAATGATGAGTTAGACTAAGTACTCTTAGTACTTGTCAATAGAAGGGAAAACCTATCATTTTACTTGGTCATAACAAAACATTCGGTCGATGTGGCAAGTGTGGGAGGTTGCACGAGGGGGCGTGCAAGGCAGGGAGTTCCGGCTGCTACAAGTGCGGTCGGATCGGGCATATGAGTAGGGATTGTACGGCCCCTGCCACTACGGTTTCAGCATCGGATCTGATTTGCTTTCAGTGCAATCAGAGGGGACACAAAAGGTCCCAGTGTCCCAGTTTAGCCGCAGCAGGGAAGGTGCATGCACCCGCCCCTGCTACTTTGAGGATCACGGATGGCCGTCAGGGCCGAGCTGATGCGCCGGTGGCGAAGAGCAGGGCATTTCAGATGACAGCAGAGGAGGCGCGAGCGACTCCTGATGTGGTGACGGGTATGTATATTTCTTTCATCTCTTAATTATTAATATATCGTTTGAATATTATTTGATGGTACGCTTTATTTAGGGTCGTTCTCGGTGAACGACATCCCTGCTTTGGTATTGTTTGACTCGGGGGCCACCCGATCATTTGTATCGCTTGCGCTTAGCAAGAGATTTAGCAGAGCTCCGGGGGAACTGGATTGTCCGTTAGAGGTTGAGATAGCAGATGATAGGACCGTGAGGGTCGACAAAGTATATAGAAGGTGTTCCCTTCAGATATTTGAGGAGCAGTTTTCAGTGGATTTGGTTCCGATTCCCCTGCGCGGGAATAAAGTTATTGTGGGAATGGATTGGCTAAGCCCCAATGGGGCGGTGATTGATTGTAAGCTTCAGCTAGTGAGGGTTCGCACTCCCAGTGGGGGAGAGATAGTGGTTCAGGGCGAGAGGCCCCAGCGAGGATTGACCTTCTGCTCTGCCGCTAGGGCGAGGCGCTACGTTCAGCAGGGCTGCGCCGGTTATGTAGCCTACGTCTTGGATGCCCGGGATAAGGGCAAGACGACGATCGATGATATTCCTATTGTTCGAGATTACCCGGATGTGTTTCCCGAGGATTTGCCGGGGATACCTCCTGAGAGGCAGGTTGAGTTCAGGATCGATCTGGTTCCTGGTGCGGCTCCGATAGCCAAAGCACCATATCGACTTGCTCCCCCTGAGATGCAGGAGTTGTCTACACAGCTTCAGGAGCTGTTAGACAAGGGTTTCATTCGACCGAGCAGTTCGCCTTGGGGAGCGCCGATCTTATTTGTGAGGAAGAAAGACGGGTCGCATCGGATGTGTATTGATTACCGGGAGTTGAACAAGGTAACGGTGAAGAACCGTTACCCACTTCCGAGGATAGATGACTTGTTTGATCAGCTCCAGGGAGCGTCTTGGTTCTCCAAGATCGACCTACGCTCCGGTTACCACCAGATGAGGGTCAGGGATGAGGATGTACAGAAGACTGCTTTCAGGACCCGGTATGGTCATTATGAGTTTGTGGTGATGCCATTTGGGCTCACCAATGCCCCAGCCGCGTTCATGGATCTCATGAACCGCGTGTGTAGACCGATGCTGGATCGGTCAGTGATAGTGTTCATCGATGACATCTTGGTGTATTCCAAGACGCAGGGACAGCACGAGGAGCACCTGCGGGAGGTGTTGGAGACTTTGAGGAGGGAGAGACTGTTCGCTAAGTTCTCCAAGTGCGAGTTCTGGTTACGCGAGGTGCAGTTTCTTGGGCATCTCGTTAATCAGAAGGGTATTTTGGTTGACCCGGCCAAGATTGAGGCCGTGATGCAGTGGGAGGTCCCGAGGTCTCCATCTGAGATTCGGAGCTTCCTAGGATTGGTAGGGTATTATCGGAGGTTTATTCAGGATTTCTCCAAGATAGCAGTGCCGCTCACCCGACTAACCAAGAAGTCGGTGGTTTTTCGTTGGGGGCCTGAGCAGCAGGCGGCGTTCGAGACTCTCAGGCAGAGATTGTGCGAGGCTCCGATCCTTACCTTGCCAGAGGGTGTTGAGGATTTCGTGGTCTATTGTGATGCTTCGATCACAGGTATGGGAGCAGTGTTGATGCAGCGAGGCCATGTGGTGGCTTATGCTTCGAGACAGTTGAAGCCTCACGAGGCTAATTATCCTACCCACGACTTGGAGCTGGGGGCAGTTGTATTTGCCCTCAAGATTTGGAGGCATTACCTGTATGGGGTCCGCTGTACCATCTACACGGACCACAAGAGTTTGCGATACCTTATGGATCAGCCGAGTCTGAATATGAGACAAAGGAGATGGTTGGACGTGCTGAAGGACTATGACTGTGAGATCCAGTATCATCCAGGGAAGGCCAACGTGGTGGCCGATGCCCTGAGCCGCAAGGTGTCGGCGGCCCCTATCAGGGATTTGTGTATGAGGATGACGGTAATCACTCCTTTGTTGGAGCGGGTCAAGGAGGCTCAGATGGAGGGTCTCAAGGAGGAGAGGCAGAAGTGCGAGAGGATAGTGGGTCGAGTAGCTTCGTTCGACTACGACAGTCGGGGTTTGATGACGCTTCATGGTAGGGTGTGGGTACCGTACTGGGGTGGGGTACGGCAGGTATTGATGGACGAGGCTCATAAGTCTCGATTTTCTATCCATCCAGGGGCGACGAAGATGTATCGAGATCTTCGACCTGATTATTGGTGGCCCTGCATGAAGCGGGACGTCGCTTGGTACGTTGAGAGGTGCCTGACCTGCCGAAAGGTCAAGGAGGAGCACCAGAGACCTCACGGAAAGATGCAGCCGTTGGATATTCCCGTGTGGAAATGGGAGGACATCACCATGGATTTTATCACCAAACTTCCCAGGACCGCACGTGGAGTAGATTCGATATGGGTAGTGGTGGATCGGTTGACGAAGAGTGCCCATTTTATCCCGATCCAGGAGAGTATATCGGCGGAAAGGTTAGCCGATATCTATGTGCGAGAGATTGTGGCACGTCATGGAGTGCCGGTATCGGTAGTGTCGGACCGAGATGTTCGCTTCACGTCCAGATTCTGGAAGCGGTTTCACGACGAGATGGGTACTCGTCTCCATTTCAGCACCGCTTTTCATCCTCAGACTGACGGGCAGAGCGAGAGGACGATTCAGACTCTCGAGGACATGCTTAGGGCATGCGTCCTGGATTTTGGGGGCTGTTGGGATACGTATCTTCCCTTAGCGGAATTCTCGTATAACAACAGCTATCATGCAAGCATTGATCGACCTCCTTTTGAGATGTTATATGGCAGGAAGTGCAGGACCCCGATTTGTTGGGGCGAGGTCGGTCAGCGGGTTATGGGGAGCACTGAAGTGGTGCTCAAGACGACGGAACTGATCCAGCAGGTCCGTAGTAGGCTGCAGACTGCGCAGAGTCGGCAGAAGAGCTACGCCGACAAGAGGCGTTCAGACTTGGAGTTCCAGGTAGGAGACATGGTTCTTCTGAAAGTCTCACCTTGGAAAGGTGTCATCAGGTTCCGGAAGAGGGGCAAATTGGGCCCCAGATTTATTGGTCCTTTCAGGGTTTTGGCCCGGGTGGGTCGGGTTGCTTACCGGTTAGATCTTCCTGAGGAGCTCAGTTTGATACACAACACCTTCCACGTGTCGCAGTTGAGGAAGTGTCTAGTGGACGAGACAGCGGTCGTTCCCTTGGAGGATATCCAGGTCGATAGCGGCTTGAATTATATCGAGAAGCCGATAGCAATTTTGGAACGGAAGACCAAGACCTTGAGGAACAAGGTAATTCAGCTGGTAAAGGTGCAGTGGCAGCATCGGAAGGAGTCTGAGTGGACATGGGAGGCTGAAGAAGAAATGAGAACGCACTACCCGGAGTTATTCGCAGATCCAGCCGAAGCAGACTTCGAGGACGAAGTCTGAAACAAGTGGGGGAGAATTGTAACGACCCGTTTCCGGTATGTTAATTAATTTGATTTGGGCTAAGTTTTCAAGAGGGACTCGGCGAGTTCTAGCCTGACTCCCCGAGTCAGGACGCACATCTTGTGCACGCGGGAGCCGGCGACTCGGCGAGTCCATATCCTGGACTCGGCGAGTCCGTCCGTCTGGGTGAAACCCTAACTCCCCGGGTTTGCTCACTATTTAAACCCCATTATAGCCTCCATCTCGTCACTTTCCTCCTGAGAGCACTGTGAGAAACCCTAAACCTTCCTCTTGTGAGCTTATAAGTGATCTTGTTCCATTTTGTGAAGGGGTGAAGAAGGAGAAGAAGAAGGAAGCAAGGAAACGAGTTCTAGTGCCAAGATCCAAGATCAAGTGTGAACTTATTGAGGTATTTTCGGAGTTCTCTTCTGGTTTCATGCTTAAACTTCCATTAGAGCTCTTTTAAGGGCTATTTGATGCTTGTTCCAAGCTTTATGCTTGCTTGATTGTGTTATTGAGCCGAAATACCTTTGGATCTGAGTGTTGGGGTGTTGTAGAGTCCAGATCCACTGTCTTTTTGGAGTTACATTGCTTATTAGCCATGGATCTACCCTTATTGTGCATATTTTAGTCTTATTTCCCTCATTCATGTGGTTGTGCACGTAAAGTTGGAAACTTTACGTGGTAAAACAGCTTAATGGACCTAGATCTATCATTTGCATGTGTTGGATTCAAGAGAAATCGAGTAAAAATATGTTGCATGGCGGCGACTCGGCGAGTCGGAGGAACGACTCGACGAGTCAGGTCGCGAGTCCCGAGTTCTTCAGTTTCTTCAGTGTCGAGTGTCCGAGGTGAGTTAGGGAGTGGGCTCAGCGAGTTAAGAGTAGACTCAGTAATGGAGGGACTCGGCGAGTTTGTTCATACAACTCGGCGAGTCCAAGGCAATCTCCTTGAGGATTAAGAACAACTCGTCGAGTCTGTTCATCTGACTCGGCGAGTCGGATGAAGATCATCTGAGTTTTTGGATCCAGAGGATACTCGTCGAGTCGATGCCACACTCGACGAGTAACAGCTGGTAAGAGTTGAACGGAGAGTCTAGGACTCGGCGAGTCGGGTATCCCGACTCGGCGAGTCAGCCCTGAGTAAGTCAACTTTGACCAAGGGTAAAAGAGTCATTTTACCCTGAGTGTAGTGCTAGTGATTGATTGAGTGTGTTTATGGATTTGTAGCCGAGGAGATTCAGGAGCAGCAACCGTTAGCTTTCCGAGCCGCACTCTCATCCGCTAGCTTACGAGGTGAGTTTCCTTCCCGTAAGGGCGGGTCTAAGGCCACAATGCCGACCCGTCCAGTTAATAGTAGTTTCCGGACTTCGGTCCGATGTAGTAGTTAGTATGTTTGATGCCTTCGTGGTACAGACATGTCTTATGTGCTATGTCTATGTGTTTATGTTCCGGGCCACGGCCGGATGCAGTATGCAGTATAAATTGTTATGATATGCTATGCTATGCGCAGTCAGTCCCGGACCTCGGTCCGATGCAGGGGACACGGTCCCAGTTAGTTCCGGACTTCGGTCCGATGCAGTCAGTTCCGGACTTCGGTCCGATGCAGTTAGTTCCGGACTTCGGTCCGATGCAGGGGACAAGGTCCCAGTCAGTTCCGGACTTCGGTCCGATGCAGTTTTTCGGGTCCCGACCCGATGCAGTGGGCAAGGCCCAATATGTGTTTATATGTTGTTGTATGGTATGTGGTAAGTTGGGGGAGCTCACTAAGCTTCGTGCTTACAGTTTCAGTTTTGGTTTCAGGTACTTCCGCAAGCAAAGGGAAGAGCTCTGGATGACGGCATCGCACACACCACCGTTTCAGCTTTAGTTGGATTTGATTTAGTTGTTGTTTTGGATATAGCATGTTACATTTTCCGCACAGTACTTTATTATCTTTTGGGACATATCACGCATGGTTTATCTATATGATACTCTGATTATAGTTTTGATGGTATTAAAAACGAAATTTTTGGGTCGTATTTTTGGGTCGTTACAAGTTGGTATCAGAGCCCTGGTTTGAGGGATTCGGATACACTCTCGGGTGTATCTGAACTCAAACTAAAGGGAAATAAAAGATTTTTAATAAAATGTTTTTACAAAAGAATTTTGAAAAACACTTAGAAGGAAAAGAATTGTTTTAAGAAAAAGGTGTGTGCATGCGGTCAACCGAGCTCAAGTAAGTACTCCCAAATTACCCATACAAGTTATTTGTTCAATTTCAGTTTAGTAGAACAGCATGCTAGAATAGGACTAAGGGTGTAGGAGAACGCCTTATGTGCCTGCTTATGTGCTACAGCTCTATGAATATTGCATGCTAGAATTGAGTAGACAGCAGTAGGATAGCCTGTTTAGGTTACGCCTGATCGTATGAGCTTAGCATCCTATGCTAGTGCAGTTTCTTGTTATAAGAATAGCTTGCGTGAGTCTGTTTCCCTTGTCCGAATGCTGCTTGCTTTGTGCTTAGTGGGATTCCGAGTAATGGGAGTTAGCCATTAGGTGGACACGTCACACCACATGTAATCAGGTTTGAATAATCCCAGAGTGCTGGAACTGGCCCTACTGCGCAGCTGTTGTTTGAGTCCAACCGTTGTAGGGACGGATCTTTTACTTGAAGGATTATCCGATCCTCATCACATGTGATGGTGTTCAGGTGATGGCTAACTGGCAGTGCAAGGAGACCTACAACAGCTGAGGACCAGTCGTATTGAGCTCGAGTTTTCTCTAGGGCAAGCCTAGGGTGAGAGTAGCAGGGAATAGCGGCAGTAGAAGTGACTTGGGGAAATCGAGGCAGTTCTTGAGGAAAGTATGGATAGATGTGGAAGGTAGTAGGGGCCCATACTACTGGAAGCAGAGGATCCGTATTCGAATCAAGGAAGGCCAAGATTAGACCAGGAAGCTAGTAGTCGTATCATGATTCCTTGAAATATTTCCATGTTCTGATGTTGTTATGATATGTTTCAGAATGGTAGTTTTGCGTCCGAGGCCAGCAGCCGGCAGTTCAGATGCCGGAGGAGGATCAGGAACGGGATCCGACCCGGAGGTCGGACAGATCGATGAGCAGACCAGAGAGTTCCTTTCTTCTGAGATTACTCGCATCATACTTGAGCAGACTCCTGTGATCTTCGGTTCGATCAAGGAGGGCATTTTGGAGATGATGGATGAGAGACTGAGTACCTTCCGTACTGAGATGGCGGCCGTGATGGGGTCGCGCACACTCACTTTCAGGGAGTTCAGGGCATGCGGGGCTCCTGACTATCACGGGGCACGGGACCCCATAGCGAGTACCAGGTGGTTGGCGGATGTGGCCAACGCATTCCGCACTAGCAGATGTCCCGAGGGGGACAAGGTCAGATTGGCGTCCTGTCTTCTGAAGGACAGGGCACGTGACTGGTGGGAGGAGGTAGGACATACCATCGGGGATGATGCGACATTGGATGCCATGACCTGGGCTGATTTCTCTACCAGGTTCAGAGCGGAGTTCGCACCGGTCATTGAGGTGCAACAGTTAGCCAGGGAGTTCCAGGATCTTACCCAGACTACCGAGACAGTGGCGGAGATCACCGCCAAGTTCAGGGAGCGGGCCCTTCTTGTTCCTCAGTATGCAGCAGACGAGGAGATGAAGAAGGCCCGTTATCACGAGATGTTGCGGAGCGACATTCGTATGTTTGTGAGCCGGTCCAGTTGCAAAACACTGCACGACATGATTGCTAGAGCCAGAGAGAGGGAGATTGATCTCGAGATGGAGAGGAAGAGGAAACCGGAGGCGGTTTCGGGTGCAGGCAGTGTGGGCAAAAAGCCCAAGGTTTCAGATCACAGGCCCAGGGGTCAGCAGAGCCACGGTCGATGTGGCAAGTGTGGGAGGTTGCACGAGGGGGCGTGCAAGGCAGGGAGTTCCGGCTGCTACAAGTGCGGTCGGATCGGGCATATGAGTAGGGATTGTACGGCCCCTGCCACTACGGTTTCAGCATCGGATCTGATTTTCTTTCAGTGCAATCAGAGGGGACACAAAAGGTCCCAGTGTCCCAGTTTAGCTGCAGCAGGGAAGGTGCATGCACCCGCCCCTGCTACTTTGAGGATCACGGATGGCCGTCAGGGCCGAGCTGATGCGCCGGTGGCGAAGAGCAGGGCATTTCAGATGACAGCAGAGGAGGCGCGAGCGACTCCTGATGTGGTGACGGGTATGTATATTTCTTTCATCTCTTAATTATTAATATATCGTTTGAATATTATTTGATGGTACGCTTTATTTAGGGTCGTTCTCGGTGAACGGCATCCCTGCTTTGGTATTGTTTGACTCGGGGGCCACCCGATCATTTGTATCGCTTGCGCTTAGCAAGAGATTTAGCAGAGCTCCGGGGGAACTGGATTGTCCGTTAGAGGTTGAGATAGCAGATGATAGGACCGTGAGGGTCGACAAAGTATATAGAAGGTGTTCCCTTCAGATATTTGAGGAGCAGTTTTCAGTGGATTTGGTTCCGATTCCCCTGCGCGGGAATAAAGTTATTGTGGGAATGGATTGGCTAAGCCCCAATGGGGCGGTGATTGATTGTAAGCTTCAGCTAGTGAGGGTTCGCACTCCCAGTGGGGGAGAGATAGTGGTTCAGGGCGAGAGGCCCCAGCGAGGATTGACCTTCTGCTCTGCCGCTAGGGCGAGGCGCTACGTTCAGCAGGGCTGCGCCGGTTATGTAGCCTACGTCTTGGATGCCCGGGATAAGGGCAAGACGACGATCGATGATATTCCTATTGTTCGAGATTACCCGGATGTGTTTCCCGAGGATTTGCCGGGGATACCTCCTGAGAGGCAGGTTGAGTTCAGGATCGATCTGGTTCCTGGTGCGGCTCCGATAGCCAAAGCACCATATCGACTTGCTCCCCCTGAGATGCAGGAGTTGTCTACACAGCTTCAGGAGCTGTTAGACAAGGGTTTCATTCGACCGAGCAGTTCGCCTTGGGGAGCGCCGATCTTATTTGTGAGGAAGAAAGACGGGTCGCATCGGATGTGTATTGATTACCGGGAGTTGAACAAGGTAACGGTGAAGAACCGTTACCCACTTCCGAGGATAGATGACTTGTTTGATCAGCTCCAGGGAGCGTGTTGGTTCTCCAAGATCGACCTACGCTCCGGTTACCACCAGATGAGGGTCAGGGATGAGGATGTACAGAAGACTGCTTTCAGGACCCGGTATGGTCATTATGAGTTTGTGGTGATGCCATTTGGGCTCACCAATGCCCCAGCCGCGT
The DNA here is from genome assembly GCF_051521515.1 of Lactuca serriola. Lineage (NCBI taxonomy): Eukaryota > Viridiplantae > Streptophyta > Magnoliopsida > Asterales > Asteraceae > Lactuca > Lactuca serriola. The sequence goes on along the minus strand of NC_136410.1, from coordinate 227,419,696 downwards.
TCATGGATCTCATGAACCGCGTGTGTAGACCGATGCTGGATCGGTCAGTGATAGTGTTCATCGATGACATCTTGGTGTATTCCAAGACGCAGGGACAGCACGAGGAGCACCTGCGGGAGGTGTTGGAGACTTTGAGGAGGGAGAGACTGTTCGCTAAGTTCTCCAAGTGCGAGTTCTGGTTACGCGAGGTGCAGTTTCTTGGGCATCTCGTTAATCAGAAGGGTATTTTGGTTGACCCGGCCAAGATTGAGGCCGTGATGCAGTGGGAGGTCCCGAGGTCTCCATCTGAGATTCGGAGCTTCCTAGGATTGGCAGGGTATTATCGGAGGTTTATTCAGGATTTCTCCAAGATAGCAGTGCCGCTCACCCGACTAACCAAGAAGTCGGTGGTTTTTCGTTGGGGGCCTGAGCAGCAGGCGGCGTTCGAGACTCTCAGGCAGAGATTGTGCGAGGCTCCGATCCTTACCTTGCCAGAGGGTGTTGAGGATTTCGTGGTCTATTGTGATGCTTCGATCACAGGTATGGGAGCAGTGTTGATGCAGCGAGGCCATGTGGTGGCTTATGCTTCGAGACAGTTGAAGCCTCACGAGGCTAATTATCCTACCCACGACTTGGAGCTGGGGGCAGTTGTATTTGCCCTCAAGATTTGGAGGCATTACCTGTATGGGGTCCGCTGTACCATCTACACGGACCACAAGAGTTTGCGATACCTTATGGATCAGCCGAGTCTGAATATGAGACAAAGGAGATGGTTGGACGTGCTGAAGGACTATGACTGTGAGATCCTGTATCATCCAGGGAAGGCCAACGTGGTGGCCGATGCCCTGAGTCGCAAGGTGTCGGCGGCCCCTATCAGGGATTTGTGTATGAGGATGACGGTAATCACTCCTTTGTTGGAGCGGGTCAAGGAGGCTCAGATGGAGGGTCTCAAGGAGGAGAGGCAGAAGTGCGAGAGGATAGTGGGTCGAGTAGCTTCGTTCGACTACGACAGTCGGGGTTTAATGACGCTTCATGGTAGGGTGTGGGTACCGTACTGGGGTGGGGTACGGCAGGTATTGATGGACGAGGCTCATAAGTCTCGATTTTCTATCCATCCAGGGGCGACGAAGATGTATCGAGATCTTCGACCTGATTATTGGTGGCCCTGCATGAAGCGGGACGTCGCTTGGTACGTTGAGAGGTGCCTGACCTGCCGAAAGGTCACGGAGGAGCACCAGAGACCTCACGGAAAGATGCAGCCGTTGGATATTCCCGTGTGGAAATGGGAGGACATCACCATGGATTTTATCACCAAACTTCCCAGGACCGCACGTGGAGTAGATTCGATATGGGTAGTGGTGGATCGGTTGACGAAGAGTGCCCATTTTATCCCGATCCAGGAGAGTATATCGGCGGAAAGGTTAGCCGATATCTATGTGCGAGAGATTGTGGCACGTCATGGAGTGCCGGTATCGGTAGTGTCGGACCGAGATGTTCGCTTCACGTCCAGATTCTGGAAGCGGTTTCACGACGAGATGGGTACTCGTCTCCATTTCAGCACCGCTTTTCATCCTCAGACTGACGGGCAGAGCGAGAGGACGATTCAGACTCTCGAGGACATGCTTAGGGCATGCGTCCTGGATTTTGGGGGCTGTTGGGATACGTATCTTCCCTTAGCGGAATTCTCGTATAACAACAGCTATCATGCGAGCATTGATCGACCTCCTTTTGAGATGTTATATGGCAGGAAGTGCAGGACCCCGATTTGTTGGGGCGAGGTCGGTCAGCGGGTTATGGGGAGCACTGAAGTGGTGCTCAAGACGACGGAACTGATCCAGCAGGTCCGTAGTAGGCTGCAGACTGTGCAGAGTCGGCAGAAGAGCTACGCCGACAAGAGGCGTTCAGACTTGGAGTTCCAGGTAGGAGACATGGTTCTTCTGAAAGTCTCACCTTGGAAAGGTGTCATCAGGTTCCGGAAGAGGGGCAAATTGGGCCCCAGATTTATTGGTCCTTTCAGGGTTTTGGCCCGGGTGGGTCGGGTTGCTTACCGGTTAGATCTTCCTGAGGAGCTCAGTTTGATACACAACACCTTCCACGTGTCGCAGTTGAGGAAGTGTCTAGTGGACGAGACAGCGGTCGTTCCCTTGGAGGATATCCAGGTCGATAGCGGCTTGAATTATATCGAGAAGCCGATAGCAATTTTGGAACGGAAGACCAAGACCTTGAGGAACAAGGTAATTCAGCTGGTAAAGGTGCAGTGGCAGCATCGGAAGGAGTCTGAGTGGACATGGGAGGCTGAAGAAGAAATGAGAACGCACTACCCGGAGTTATTCGCAGATCCAGCCGTAGCAGACTTCGAGGACGAAGTCTGAAACAAGTGGGGGAGAATTGTAACGACCCGTTTCCGGTATGTTAATTAATTTGATTTGGGCTAAGTTTTCAAGAGGGACTCGGCGAGTTCTAGCCTGACTCGCCGAGTCAGGACGCACATCTTGTGCACGCGGGAGCCGGCGACTCGGCGAGTCCATATCCTGGACTCGGCGAGTCCGTCCGTCTGGGTGAAACCCTAACTCCCCGGGTTTGCTCACTATTTAAACCCCATTATAGCCTCCATCTTGTCACTTTCCTCCTGAAAGCACTGTGAGAAACCCTAAACCTTCCTCTTGTGAGCTTATAAGTGATCTTGTTCCATTTTGTGAAGGGGTGAAGAAGGAGAAGAAGAAGGAAGCAAGGAAACGAGTTCTAGTGCCAAGATCCAAGATCAAGTGTGAACTTATTGAGGTATTTTCGGAGTTCTCTTCTGGTTTCATGCTTAAACTTCCATTAGAGCTCTTTTAAGGGCTATTTGATGCTTGTTCCAAGCTTTATGCTTGCTTGATTGTGTTATTGAGCCGAAATACCTTTGGATCTGAGTGTTGGGGTGTTGTAGAGTCCAGATCCACTGTCTTTTTGGAGTTACATTGCTTATTAGCCATGGATCTACCCTTATTGTGCATATTTTAGTCTTATTTCCCTCATTCATGTGGTTGTGCACGTAAAGTTGGAAACTTTACGTGGTAAAACAGCTTAATGGACCTAGATCTATCATTTGCATGTGTTGGATTCAAGAGAAATCGAGTAAAAATATGTTGCATGGCGGCGACTCGGCGAGTCGGAGGAACGACTCGACGAGTCAGGTCGCGAGTCCCGAGTTCTTCAGTTTCTTCAGTGTCGAGTGTCCGAGGTGAGTTAGGGAGTGGGCTCAGCGAGTTAAGAGTAGACTCAGTAATGGAGGGACTCGGCGAGTTTGTTCATACAACTCGGCGAGTCCAAGGCAATCTCCTTGAGGATTAAGAACAACTCGTCGAGTCTGTTCATCTGATTCGGCGAGTCGGATGAAGATCATCTGAGTTTTTGGATCCAGAGGATACTCGTCGAGTCGATGCCACACTCGACGAGTAACAGCTGGTAAGAGTTGAACGGAGAGTCTAGGACTCGGCGAGTCGGGTATCCCGACTCGGCGAGTCAGCCCTGAGTAAGTCAACTTTGACCAAGGGTAAAAGAGTCATTTTACCCAGAGTGTAGTGCTAGTGATTGATTGAGTGTGTTTATGGATTTGTAGCCGAGGAGATTCAGGAGCAGCAGCCGTTAGCTTTCCGAGCCGCACTCTCATCCGCTAGCTTACGAGGTGAGTTTCCTTCCCGTAAGGGCGGGTCTAAGGCCACAATGCCGACCCGTCCAGTTAATAGTAGTTTCCGGACTTCGGTCCGATGTAGTAGTTAGTATGTTTGATGCCTTCGTGGTACAGACATGTCTTATGTGCTATGTGTATGTGTTTATGTTCCGGGCCACGGCCCGATGCAGTATGCAGTATAAATTGTTATGATATGCTATGCTATGCGCAGTCAGTCCCGGACCTCGGTCCGATGCAGGGGACACGGTCCCAGTTAGTTCCGGACTTCGGTCCGATGCAGTCAGTTCCGGACTTCGGTCCGATGCAGTTAGTTCCGGACTTCGGTCCGATGCAGGGGACAAGGTCCCAGTCAGTTCCGGACTTCAGTCCGATGCAGTTTTCCGGGTCCCGACCCGATGCAGTGGGCAAGGCCCAATATGTGTTTATATGTTGTTGTATGGTATGTGGTAAGTTGGGGGAGCTCACTAAGCTTCGTGCTTACAGTTTCAGTTTTGGTTTCAGGTACTTCCGCAAGCAAAGGGAAGAGCTCTGGATGACGGCATCGCACACACCACCGTTTCAGCTTTAGTTGGATTTGATTTAGTTGTTGTTTTGGATATAGCATGTTACATTTTCCGCACAGTACTTTATTATATTTTGGGACATATCACGCATGGTTTATCTATATGATACTCTGATTATAGTTTTGATGGTATTAAAAACGAAATTTTTGGGTCGTATTTTTGGGTCGTTACATGGAGCACAGACAAGACTCGCCTTATTTTGTTATTCATTTTACTGTTGTACATCATGAATGAACACACATGTATTGAAACTTTACTTATAATGCAATGGATGATGTTGTTGCTTGTTTATTATATTACACTGTCGTGGTACTGTACATGACGTCCTCCACCCCTGAACGTTTCCGCCGTTTGTGGTTTTGGGGTGTGACAGACTGGTATCAGAGCATTGTTTATAGTGAATATAGTATATCAACCCATAAAAGATATACTAAATATAAATACATCGGGATTAAAACACTCTGTCTAAGAGTTATACTTCTAAATAATAAAATATTTAAGTAAGTATACGTGCCTACATTCATACTGAAATCAGTGTCACAATGACAAGAACAAAAGTATTACGATTGTTGAATATCACAAGTAAGCCTGGGGATATATAGTCAGTCTTGGGAATGGCATAGCCTAATCAACTATGCTGGTCCGAGGAGTGATTAGCATATGCCCAAGAATGGTTGTGATATGGCAACAAGTCTAAAAACTTACAAAAACGACCATAAAGAAATACGATATGGGTATTTGGTCTTACTGTAATTATCTTAGTCAATTCGTCTATATAGCTATTTCTTATATCCCAAATTCTCACGTAGATAACATGGCTGGATTCCATCCCCACGACAACCTGTTCCTTCCGAACGAAGTGATTGCTGGATGGTTTGGAGAAGAACCAGATGATGATCATCCAATCCCTCTGAATGATCACCATGCTGACGACCTTTCAGACGATGCCATCTCCAAAACCGAGGTTGAGAACCTACCCCAGACAGCTCCCTTTCCAATTCCTAACCCTCGTCCGGCTTTTCATGGCCCGACGCCTGAGTGGGTGGAATGTTTGGAAACGTGGAGCCAAGGACAAGATCAGCCCATGCCATTTAATGGTGACCGAAGCCTCTATGACCTGAGCAATGGGGGCTCAGTGGACAGAAGCATGCCAATTCTGATCCGAAGAGTTGCCCGAAATGAAATTAAGGGCAGGACAGCTCTACACGTATCGCAGAAATTGATTCAAATGGAGGAATGCATATGCTTCGCACTAGTCGCCTTGAACATGCTCGTGAGAGGTCTGAGAGAGACCATGAAACCCTGCTGCAAGAACTAGCTGAATAACGAGCCGAAGTCATGGAACTTTGGGTATGCCAGAGGGTGTACAAAAGACACCTACTTGATGTGGAACGCCAACTGGCTGAACTGGGAGTTCACCAGAGGGATGACCGTCGCCAGTAGAGGACGTGTTACGTTATATTCTTTGTTAGAAAGGAATCGTGTTCCTGTCTATGCCCGATGTGGCGTTTTCTATGAAACTATCTTGTACTATAAGTACTTTAGTTAGGTCTTTTTACTGTCAGGAACTATCTTCTCTGGTTATGATGTAAGACCTTTTTATAAGGTCATTTTCCCGAACTTGTACGTCATGAATATCAAAGATATTGACAGTCGACTAACTTCTGTGTCGTTCTTTATTCGAATACTCTTACCATACTTTCGTTAGAGTTTATTTGGAACATGCTCTAGTCAAGTCATGGGACTATAGCAATTTAACTTCGGAGACATCTCCAAGTCTCTAGTAATGGTTGGATCATGTTATTCACCAACCAACAATACCTCGGCTCGAACAACAAACATCTTGAGACCATTTTAAGAAACTTACTTCCGATCTTTACCAGGACTTCATCATAGGGATGTAGGTCGAACTTTCCTAAACGTATTTCCATTCCATACTAGGACTGCATCATAGGGATGTAGGTCGAACTTTAGATAACATACTTCTATTCTTTTCATGAGCGATCGAACTATGTTCAGATTCAATCATTTTCGGTCACAAATTCATTTTCTTTTAGTAACAGAATCATGGCTCCCAAGAAGAACGACCAACCCATCAACCAAACACCAACTCTTCAGATTGATGCAGCTACCTTTCAAGTTGCAGTCTCGGCTGCCGTGTCAGCTATTCTAACCCACCTGAACGCTATCGACGCAGGTGTTAGCGGGATTGTTAACAATCATTCCAATCCAAGTATCAAGCGAAAGTATTGGACTAACTCTAAGGACAAGTCGCTTCGAAGGGCGAACAAGAAACAACCACCAGTAACAACCTTCACAGCTACGACATCAGTACCTCCCACTACCATCCCTTCGGGCGTCTCAATGGACCCCAAACCAGCCAAACATTATGCTGGAAAACTCCCAAAATGCATCAAATGCAATTATCACCACCATGGACCTTGTAGGGAGATGTAGTGCTCACACTGCAACAGGAATGGACATACTGCTAGTCACTGCAGGATCCAGATCCAACACATTTCTTCAACCACCAATGTACAAACCTCTCAGATATGCCATCTATGTGGCATCATGGGACACTTCAAGAGGGACTATCCATTGGAGAAGGACAACGGCAAATTCGGATGAGTTTGACCTCAGAAGGCGAAAAGGCAGTTAAGGAACCTAATATAGTATAGGTTCCCTCCAAATCGTCAGTATTTAATATGTACAAAAACATGTTTAAAACTAGTGCAAACAGAGTCTTATCTTTTGCGAGATTCCGTCCGTTAAGGGACTCTCGGGCTGCGTATACTTGTCTTCTGTAGTATACCTTGTTTTGCAGCAATAGTCTTGTAATAAATCCGAAGTACAGTAACTTTGTTAATGGTTGCACAGTTGTGTTTTGTCTGTAATGCCTTATGTTCAAATCTAATGTCTTTAGTTTCCATATGTTTCCGACTTTATCATACGACTCGAGTAAATTAATGCTCGAAATACCAGCTCCATACGTACATCTCCTTCTCAGAAATCGTCTTTTAGCAAAGCCATTATATCAGAACACCGAAGTACTCATACAAGGAGTACCTTATAGTTCTTTTCCTTTCTGAAGGAATCCCCACAATATTACTCGTGCGGTACGTCAAGTTCAATTCCAGGATTCATACGGTTGATCTATCACTGAGGAATGTATACATGAGAGTGATATATAATCAATGTTCTACAAGTTTAGAATTGATGATTCCACTTTAACTTCTTTTCCCTCGATGGGATGTGAGATTAAGGAAGAATCAGTTATTCGACTAACTTTTCAGTCTTAATTATGTACAAATCGTATACACGAAATTGTGATCCTTGAATCATGTATGAATTCTAATATGAACTTCAGGACGGAGACTGTCCAGAAGAACGAGTAATTGCTTTGGCATAGGAACAAACTTAGAGCCCAGTATGACTCTTATAACCAGATCACCTTCAGTCTAAACACCTACGGAAGATATAAGAACAACCCGGACAACACAACGAACTACTCAACCATAGAATTAGAAGACTAGGCTTCTCACCCTTGAGAGCTCCAACCTCAGTCTTACCAGAATTCGACAGGGTGCATTCTATGTACCTCGACAACCGGAGACTTCATTTAGATTTCCTTTAGAAATCGTTGTCTCTGCCGCACATAGACGAATTGATCGGGAAAACACAGGGAAAGAATTTCTTCAGAAATGGACCTGAGATCCGATTATCACCAGTTCGAGTGTAAGGGAAGGATGTCCTAAAGACTACCCTCCAAACTCGATGCGGACACTTCGAGTCCGTAGTGATACCCCTCGGATAGGATCAGTATGTCCATAGTATACATGAGCTAAATGAGTGTAGTACGCCTTTCTTACTAGGATCAGTTCGTCATTTCTCCATGTAATGGCTTACTTATCTACCCTCGTAGTAAGAAAGAACCCATAGAAACATTACCCTCGGAGATACTTTTCATAAAGTTCTCTAATCAAGAGTTTGGAATTTAGAGTCAAATTTCCTGAGACACACTATTAGTGTTGTGGAAATTCTTGAGTGCTCTGTCAAATTATCCAAAACCGTTGGCAATTTGTCGGCACCGTAGTCACTGACGGAAAATTCGCCAAATTCTAGGTCTTACAGACCTACTATCATAGTCCATTTGGAACTCCCCACAAATTTCAGAAACCCTTTAGACTTTGACCCAGCAAGGGACGGCCCTTGACTGGGAAGTAAGCGAGAGAAAGAACATTTGGAATTCCAAGTGAGAGACCAAATTCTTTAGGAAACCTCACTCTGGGAACGGCTTAATACGCTTCGTAAAGCGTGGAAAGCTAAAATTCAATATGGTTAGGACCTCCGAGATTCTTACCAGAATCGGTCCTGCATTTCACAAACTAGACCTACTCCGCGAACTCAGTAACGTACATTTTTTCCCTTCGTGCCTCGAACTTGAAACAATATCATTCCATTAGGACTTTCGTAATCCCTCTCGACGAGATCGAGATTTACGAGATCCTTGCCTTCGTATTAGAACCGTAGTGACCCTCGACTGAGTGGTCAAGCGGACAAAGCAACGCCGTCGCCCGTTAGTAAAGCTTCGTTGGGATACCAACCGAGAACCCGATTTCACTTAGGAGTGCGAGAACCAGTCGATTAGGAAGTTCACATAACGACTCGATCATTTATACCTACTTCCTTATATAAATTCTAATTTCGGGACGAAATTCCCTTTAACAGGGGGATGATGTGACAACCCGAAATTTCCATTCTGAACTACCCATATCAAGACAATAGTGCTTAGAACAGTTTCAGGGAAATTCCAGACTTCGGGTATAAGTTTGGCAGTTTTCAGGATTTACACTTAAGGAGATATCAGGAGAGTGGTTGCACTAGGGTTTTGTGCAACACTATTATTCCAACACTCTATTATATTAGAGATCATTTCAGGAATAAAAATATTTTCTGCCAAAAATATTTCAGGACTATAAATAGATTTCTGAACCAAATTATTCATTATTCACATTTCCAACTAGAGAAAAGCCATTTTCTCTCTGACGGATCTTCGGGTTTTTATCCCAAATTGTGAGTACCCCTTTCCAGTAGTGTTAGAGAGCTTATTATGTGCTTATAACATGATTTAGATGGCTAAATCATTAGATCTAGGAGTTTACTCCCCAAGGTGTTCTTGGGCGGTAAACTCCCAAAACGAAGCCAAAACCGACGCTTGTGTTATACCACTGCCTTACACTATTATGTATGTGTGTTAGGGACAAGAAAACATCCATAAATCCACCCAAGTTTGGGAGTTTACGGCCCAAGAATATCATAGGCCGTAAACTCCATTTTCAAACCTCAAAATGGTGTTTTAAGGCCTCTAAAGCTTTAAGGATTTTATAAAGGCTAGTTTCCATCTAATCTAAGGCCTTAAACACATCAAAGAACACCAACAAATGAGAGTTTATGGCCCAAGTGTATCTTAGACCGTAAACTCCATAGAAATGGACCAAAGGGAACTTTTATGGCTCCTAAAGACTTAGACAATTACCTAGACTTGTTCCCATTAAATGAAGGGCTTGAACCACATCAAAATCACTTAACAAAGTGAGTTTATGGCCAAGACATGGTTCTTGGGCCGTAAACTCCTAAAAAGGGCACCAAGGTGTGCCTAATGCCTTCATATGCTAGGAATAAAAGTCTAGAACATATACCACAAGTGCAAGAGGCTTGAAAGCAACAAAAACAACACCCCAAGGGAGTTTACGGTCGTAAACTACAAGGGGAATGGCCTTGGGGCCGTAAAATCCTAATTGGAGTATTTCTAGACCTTAAACCCCTTCAAGGATGGAACCACCAAGTTAGAATAATTCTAGAAGGTATTTGGGACTTCAAAACACACAAAAACCCCATGGTTGGGAGTTTACGGCCGTAAACTCAAGAGTTTACAACCGTAAACTCCATGTGTGTTAGTATATGAGGAGTAAACTAATATATGGGGTCCTTTGGAAGCCTAAACACAAGTGCCCTGTCCCACAATAGCTTAGATGTAATCCATAGGGCTTAAAACACTTATATAAAGTGTTTATTATGTCTAGGATGTCTTAGCTTTATTAATTAGTGATTTGAGACTAATTGAGTGCATATATCTGTGCATATATGTTCATTAGGATCGTAGTGTGTGTACAAGTCGTCACTTGACACCTAGCAATCCTACGCCGTCCAGTTCATCCGAACTACCAACAACAGGTGAGTTCATACCCCTTAATCAATGTTTTAAATGATTTTAAATGCTTTAACGGGGGGGGGGGGGGGGGGAATACAAGTAGAAAACAGTATGTTATTAAATAAATCTTATGTATTTTATAACTGTGTTTTCACTCAGTAGGTTTCATTGATTTCAAAAGGTGACACATGAAGTGGTTTTCTATCTTAAAATACCTTGATAACAAAAGTATTAGTTTTGAAATGTTTATTAAAATGACATCAAGTCATTCTTAATTATTGTTCAAAACTCCTTGATATCTTGCAAAACCATTATTTTACCTTCTTGATTCAAACTATACTTATGCACATATGTTCATATATACGTTAGAGATTATAGTTTTCACCCTTCATTTAATTTCCAATACTCTTGGGAACGCAAGAGTGCCTAAACCTACGTAAACAACCAATTACCTTCCAGTTAGCTATCATAGGGATAGTCAGAAGATATCAAACATTATTACTATTACAAGGAATCACACAAGAGTCAGTTCATTCATGAGTCTATACCAATACCTTACATGATACATGAGTACACTTACTTAGGATTACCTGATACATGAATATGTTTACATATACTTACCTGTTACATGAACACACTTACATGAATACCATATAGGAAGACTGTTACTTAGGTGCATTATCCTGTATTTACTTACCTGGATACTTGTACTTAGAACTACGAGGATGATTTATTAGTATTTACTGTGTAAATTATCTTTCCTACCCCAGTTCAATGGGGTAATTCGGCGGGACTTACCATTCCGAATCCCACTGATTAGCACCAGTGGTCGATGAACGTCTACGGATGTCTAAGGTTGTCACTTATTTAGTAGTCAGTGACGGGACTAACCATCCCTCTGTCCACTGTTGCAACACTGGATGAGATGTGAATCTTCGGAGGATCATTAGGTTGACGATCTGTATTAAGAGATCGATACGGGGATTAACCCTCCCTCCACCCTGCTGCCGCTACAGAGGATGAGGGGACACTCTTCGGATGTTCTATAGGGTCTATCTTTCGCTTCGGCGATGTCGTGTTTGTCCTGGTAACCCAAGATAATAACACTAACATGATTATATTTTTCCTGTTTACTTTATGTTGTGATACTTTCACATAAACGATGAGTTAGACTAAGTACTCTAGTACTAGTCAATAGAAAGGAAAAGCTATCATATTACTTAGTCATAACAGAACATTCGGGTCTTGGTAGAAGACTACTTAGTCATAACAGAACATTCGAGTCTTGGTAGCAGACTACTTAGTCATAACAGAACATTCGAGTCTTGGTAGAAGACTACTTAGTCATAACAAAACATTCGAGTCTTGGTAGAAGACTACTTAGTCATAATAGAACATTAGGGTCTTGGTTGAAGACTATCATATCATCTTCCTATTTTACTTTATTTTGTGATATATTCACATAAACGATGAGTTAGACTAAGTACTCTTAGTACTAGTCGATAGAAAGGAAAACTATCATTTTACTTACAGAACATTAGGGTCTTGGTAGAAGACGATCATATCATTTTCCTATTTTATTTTGTGATATGTTCACATAAACGATGAGTTAGACTAAGTACTCTTAGAACTAGTCAATAGAAGGGAAAACCTATCATTTTACTTGGTCATAACAAAACATTCGGGTCTTGGTAGAAGACCACATATATCAACTGTTCTATTTGAGGATTTATAAGACATTCTTAACAACATTCCAAAACAGGACAATATCACATAAATACTTATGAATTCACCAGCTTTAAAGCTGATACTCACTTTCAAAATAACTTGTATTCTCAGGTCATCAGTTAGACAGGTGCGGTGGTCAGGTTTTTGAGAAGATGGAGCACAGACAAGACTCACCTTATTTTGTTTATTCATTTTATTGTTGTACATCATGAAAGAACACACATGTATTGAAACTCTACTTATAATGCAATGGATGATGTTGTTGCTTGTTTATTATATTACACTATTGTGATACTGTACATGACATCCTCCACCCCTGAACGTTTCCACCGTTCGTGGTTTTGGGGTGTGACATGTACCTACAAAGACTTTATGAATTGAAAACCAAAGAGCTTTCATCGAACTGAAGGAGTCATTAAATTGACAAGGTGGACTGAAAAGACAGAGTCCATTCAAATAAGCTTCTGTCCAGATGATTATAAAGTATGATTTTCAGCATGTACTTTCGCTAATGCAGAATTAAAATGGTAGAACAACCATGTAAATACAATGGGAATTAATATTGTAAATTCCATGAAATGGGAGGAGTTGAAGATGATGCTAGTAGAGGAGTATTGTCCTGGAGAGGAAGTGTAGAATCTAGAACAAGAGCTATGTAAGCTAAAAATGAAGGGTTCCGAGATAAATGCTTATACCGCTAGATTTAACGAACTTGCGGTAATGTGTCAAACTCTTGGAACCTCCTAATATAAGAAGATTGAGCGATATATATAGGGTCTAGCATCACAAATCAAGGGAATGGTGATCGCATCAAAGCCTACAACATATGACAGTACAAAGCACATAGTGTTACAACCTGAAATTTCTAGCTTACATTCTTCATTTTTCTCAAAGTTAGCCTCGTTTTGCTTTTTATAATGAAGTTTTGGGTCTATATGAGTGCTTAAAGCTTAGTATAATTAAGATACGTGTCGGAGGATGGGTTAGAAAGTGTGTAGCATCGAAGAATAGGGCCAAAACACACCAAATTAGGTGTGTGCGGCCGCACACTAGCATGTGCGGCTAGCCAGTCACACACACCCCTCCAACCGCATACCCCTCTTATATATATCCTACCCTTGGTCATTTTGATCATTTCACACACTTCTTAAAAGCAAGGACCCAAAAATCCTCTCAAGTATCATCCGAAAAAGGTAACCTCTTTCACCAAGAACACCAATAACACCAAGTTTTCTGGCCGCAAACGCCTTCTGGCCGCACATGTGGCCGCACACCTTGCCGCACACGTGGCCGCACACACACATATTGTGTGTATTTTGACCATACACTCTCTTATACAACCTTATAACCCCTTCATACAATCATATATGGTTGTAACACTTAAAAATAAGTGTTTACTAGTCCCTAAGGTGGTCCCAATTCAATAATTAGAAGTTCATAACACTAGTTATATTCATATATCTATCAATATATGTTAAATAGGATTCATGTGTGTACTCAAGTCTCCACTTGACACTTAGCAACTTATCCGACACTTTCATCAGAACCACTCACTATAGGTGAGTTCATACCCCTTAATCTATCTTTTAAATGTTTTTAAATGCTTTTATGGGGGGGATACAAGTCGAATCATGCTAGTTATTACATCAATCACATGTGATTAATAACTAGCATACAAACGTATTTACTACACTTCTAGCTGTTTTACAAATCAGATAACTTCAAATAGCTCTCCAAAATGTTTTTACTTGTTTAAAACTCTTTATCAAACTGTCTTACACTCTGTAAGTCTCCTTTCAAACTCTGTTACAAATGTGTTTTCGAACAAAGGTTTTCCTTTATACTTAAACTGTTTATATCAAACAAATACTTTCAAAACCCTTAAATGTTTTACAAAACTCATTTTATGCTTTTATATTATAAATTACATGCCTATATATGTATAGTTATATAATAAATGTTTAAAGGACTGAGGAAGGCTAACTGCTTTATTTCCTTTTCCTCGATTTGGATGTGGTCTGGTGAGTATCAGGTATCCGTCCGAAGGTCATTTAAATATTAGTTATGTATCATGTGTACATGTATAGTCATAAAGGTTCTTCCAGTCAGTTCAATACCCTTGGTTAGGAAGGGTATACTTCCATGTTCATGCGTACCAGTTACATTACTAGTAAGCTACCATAGGGGTAGTTTTGGAAGATACTATTACTAGAAAAATGAAACATACAATGAGTCAGTTGATACATGAGTCAATACATACTATGATGAGAAACAAACATAAAACAGAGTGATGAGAAACAAACATACAGGCTAGACAGAGAAAGAACACACAATTCAGCTAGCACACAATTCACATAACATTTACAACAACACATTTATGTGAGCCATTAAGCAGGGTATGACACTACTTGCCATGAATGTTTTTGTATCCGAATCTCCTTAATTGGGGAGCGTATGAGTTTGCTTTAGATCTATACTAGATTCACTATCCTACACCTTGCTGCTCGCTACAGTGGGACTTACAAGTCTACGCGTGCCAAACGTCATTTTTGCGGCATCTTACATTGTCGTTTTTCAACTAAGTTGGTAGCAAGATACATGTCGATCACATGTTACCTTAAAATTTACAATTGGCTTAAGGTAGTTAAAACAATAGTAGTTTGCTTATTACTACATTCCAGTACTATAACGTTTTCCCTTTACATTTTACCTTGTGATATTCACACAAGAAACAATAATGCAAAAACTATATTTTTGGTTAATGATAGTCGGAATTGGGAAAATACTCACTTTTACAAGAGACACACACACAAATACTAGATGCCTTGGTAGAAGGCTACTTTTAGTAGGAAACATAGGGTTTTCTAGGTTAATTCAAGCAAATACAAAACTTTTACTAACATACACAGTACATCTTACAAAACATCTTACAAATGCTTTCATACAAACAGAGACACTAATACTTATGAACTCACCAGCTCTAAAGCTGATAAACTCTTTCAAAATAACTTGTATTCTCAGGTCACCAGTAGACAGGTACCAGAGCCATGTTTTTGAGAAGATGGAGCTCGTTCAAGATTCCTCTTATATTTTTGATGCATATTTTTGGTGTCTATATAACTTGGGAGAACACACTTGTATGAAATTATATTATTAATGCAATGGATGATGTTGTTGCTTGTTTACTACTTGCATTGTTGTGATACTGTACATGACGTCCTCCACCCCAGAACATTTCCACCATTCATCGGTTTTGGGGGTCTGACACATAGCTCGTTAGCTAATAAACACAAAAATCCATGTGGGATTTACAGTCGAGTCTCCTAAATCTGGAACGAACAAGCGCAAATTTAATGGGAAGAATCCCAGACAACCATCTGAGAAGAGACATGATGTGGCTGTTGGTTTTTGAGCATTCAAACACTTCCTAAGTGTACATGCAACCCTAAATACCTTGGATCTATGTTTTCTCTATTATACATGCAAATAAGAACATCCAAGGTATTATCCTAATCTAGCATACAAAAACTATGAATGTAACAAGATAGAATACATACCTCTTGATGTAGCTTGATGTCTTCAAGCTTTAAGAGCTTAGCCCCAATAGTGTGGAAGCCTCAAGTGGAATCACAAATCACCAAGACACCTTGGAATACTTTAGAGAATATGATTACTTGGTTCTCTCTAGTGAAATTGGCTAGCCCTTCTTTAGTGTATCCACACTAGTGCCAATTTCACCAACCAAAGACATCTTTATATAGTATGGAGGATTAGGGTTAAACCCTAATACCCATGACCTTTCATTTCCTAGGATCCATGGGTTAAACACTCCATGGACTATCCATGAAAGCTTAGCCCAACCTAAATGAACTTGGCCCATTCCATATATATAAGAGTCCATATTTAATTAGTTCCTTTTGATCACTTAATTAATTATAAATTAATTCTTGATCAATACTAATTAAATAATATGATTCCATATTAATATATTAGAACTTATAATATATTAATATTAATCATAAACATACTATTCTCAAAAGATTATCCATATAAATTGTGTCGGTGAAGTGCAACCCAAATGGACCATGCCGGGTCGGGTCAAGTACATACCAAATATAGTTATGGACTTAGACATTAATCCAACAGTCTCCCACTTGGATAAGTCTAAAACTATTATTGCGTATGACTTCAAACCTAACTGGCAATCGTAGCTCTTAAAGTTGCTGTCGAACTCTGATCTTGTCAACGAATTTGTCCATTAGATAAGGGACCATATATTCCTCCATTCTAGATATCATATGGACTGAGACATGGATTATAATCATTCTCTCTGTCCATTTGTTGTTTCCCGATTTCCGATTTATGATGACTGACTAATTGAACAAATCAAATCAGTCCTGGCCCGGCCGAGCACTTCCATTTGTCATCATCAAATCATCGAGGGGCCCACAGATATCGCTTTTATCCCGAAGGTAAAAGGAACAGATAAACTTCGACTCATATGGCTTGTTCTACTACTTGTTGAATCATACACAAAGGCACGTTTTATAGCACCGAGTTACCAAATGCGTTTTCGTGCAATCAATGTACTATCAACTCATAGTAACAACTCATATCTCTAGGTTTGAAGAATATAAGATATTATCGTCTCATGATCACTCGTGATAAAATCCATGAAGTGATTCCAATGAGCGCGGGTTGAATCCAATACTCAGAACTTATGAGCACTCATGATTGTTGTAGCCTTGTCCAACACCTTAGACCTCTACAACCCATCATGACAGTCTTAATTCATATCTACTTCCAACATATGACCGACTGTGGATGGTTTGAATAACTTAGTCATTCCGGAAGAATAACCCAGTTTATTCGGGAAGTCAAAACATGCAAAATGAAACACAATAATAATTGAATCCAATATGGTATCAACCCTTTGAACATAAATAAAACACCTTTTATTTATCACCATATGATTACACATTATTCATTGTATACTGTTTCAGCTATCAACTTTATTCTTGAATTTAAAACAATAGTTGTCCCATGCTCCAAGCATGTACACTATGTTTTCTTAAACACTAGTCATGCCACACACCAAGTATGCATACTATGTTTGTCTATGATCTTTACTTTGTGAACTAGATCAATTGAACATAACTTCAATGATTCTCTTTTCACACTCCCAAATCCTTACTGCAAATGCAAGAATTCCAAATTCATGCCATTTACAGAAATCTGTTAGATTCTAAACTTATATGCATTGATCCTTTTGTAACGATTATGCACAAAGTCACAAAGACTTGGCAACAATCATTACAGAGTATTCCAAAGGAGATCAACTCCTTGGAAATATCCTTCTTGCATTAAGTTTCCTTAATCTTACACAGATTGAAAATTCTAACTTTGAAACATTTCCAGATTCCATTTTGACTATCACTTCTGAATAAGAGTTGCCTCCTTACAGATTATGTCAATATGGTCCTTCCAGAATTATCACTATACTTCCAATTGTCCTTGAGTAACCAATCTTTGGTAAACCTTAGATTGTCCTCGACAATTGTTTAATCCTTTTAGTCATATCCAGTTCTAAACCTTTTCCCTTCTTAATGCCCCAGGCATATGAAAAATTTTAGAACGGATGAATATAGCACATGTAATCGATCCTATATCCGAAGCATATGGGACACGATTCATGATGTCTTACATAAAGACTAAACCAGTCTTTTGCTATAATATTTCCATTTCAATTTGCCAAGTTCTCATAATTCAGATTATGAAAAGGGATGCCGTAATCATAATCGAATTTTAGAACGCAAATAATGGACCCATATACAGAATTTCCTTATGTTGAGCCATTCCAACATGAAATTCATATATATCCTTGACTAAATGATTAAAACCTCACGATCTAAGCTTATAGATTTGAGATGAAGCATAATTTCCTCTCCCTTAATTATAGCAAAACAACTTTTTCCCAATTGAAACTTTTGTTTTCTATAATTAACATTGCTAACTTGCAATACTTATCATAATTATCATGCTCCCACTAACATGATGATTATTAGCATAACACTTATGCTCCCACTAGCTTTGACATGTACTCAAAAATCAGCTGGACAGTCTGAAATTTAGATTCATACACCCTTTCCGTAGATAGCTCACCTGTGTGTCTAAGCAATTTCAAGAACCATGAAAAGGGATACCGTAATCATGGTCTCAATTGCTTAGGCATTTGCCATTTCGCACAAGTCCATGTTAGTGTGCCGGTTAACCACACGCGCTCCACTAACGACTTTTGAAAATGCAAATAACACAATTGATATCTTCGTAAAATCTACTTAGTGAAAGCGTTTCCTCACCATCATTTTCATGAATCGGAGAGAAACCTTATGACACTTAGATTTATATGGTGTATGAGTTCCTACCCATATGAATTTGTCAAACCATAATCACAAGACAAAGATAATGACAAATCCAAAACCATATGGATTGAACTCAATCTTAACTTCTTGCCACCTGGCAGCTCAAGGGCCTGCCATTGCTTCCAGGTTGTTATGCAACAAACTGAGAACTCTAAGAACTCATATGCAAAGCCATCTTTAACTGGAATGGGCACAGATATGTCAACACGATAGGTTATAAACCTCAAGTCGTGTGCTAGTGAAGAACTTCAGGTTTTATTCTTGATTATTTCTTGAGACTTTCAAGACCTTTAAGACTCCCACTGTCCTCTTGACATATAAGACTCCCTTGTCAAACATCCAAGAGATAGTGCGGATTCTAATCAAGAAAAACACTTTACCCAATTGGCCTAAGTTGGTCTTTGTTTTATCCAAAACATCACAACTTACCAATTTCAAATGTACAAGAGTAGAAAACTTTTACTCTTACATTTGACAAGTGTTTTAAACCTTCTTTAAGACATGTCACTCAAATGACAATCTTGGAGTATGACTCTAAGACTTGTATTGGAACGAAGTATGACTCATCTTCTTGATTTAACCATTTCAACAATTCAAGTTCCTCTTCTTAGTCATAAGAATGCACTAAGATTTCCTTAGAGAACTAATTTTGATATGGTTTCTTAATCATTAAGATGATCACAAAACTGATACTAAAGTACTCTCCCATCTTTTCAGATATGAGAAACTTTTATCCTTCTGCCTAATTTGATTCTTCTTATTCGCCCTGCCATACATTGGAACCTTTTCCAATGTCTCAGAGTTACACTTAAGCTTGTAAGTATAATCATATTTACTGAGCTTTAGTAAACTATGACGAATAGTCTTATCAATCTTTTGTGGTGGACTTAATCAGTGCACAAGAATGTGTACTCGATCCCTTAGTCCTTTACTTGACTCACACATCCATGTGGCCGAGTAATTAGTCTTAATTTTCCAAAACTTGAAAGTTCTCATTCATCATGCTATACAACTTGCATGATTCCAAGTTCCGGTCCAATTGAAACTTGGGTGATGAGAATCTTTCCTTATTTGGTAAATCTAGACATTACCACAAATGAAAGAATCAATTTCATATTTCCACTCTTGCTCTTAATGGAATCATATAAGCAACAATTTTTCCTCAAAAGCCATTGTAAGGATATTTTAAAATAAATAAAATCAAAAAAAATTTCTTTTATTTTAAAACTTTGCGGAAAAACTTATCCTTACAATCCATATGAAAACTTGTTGTTATCTATTCCTAAGCAATATCTCATAACTCCTAAGAAGTTGCTCAAGAATCCGATCTTCAAACTATGCGATAGAAATCCATCTACGCCATCAGATTCAGCATATTCTTTCTTTAAGTTTCTTCACTTTTCTTTGATTCTTAAAACATCACCATGTGACCCAGTCACATCATGTATCAGGAATCTCAGAATAGAAACTTAACAGAGTTAGATAGTGGTCTTTACCTGAAGTAGAGTCAAACTTATTGACTTTAACATCCTTAGGTAAATTTGGCAGCTTCGCAACCAATGCCCCTTCCCTTGGCAATATAAACGTATGGACCCTTTGATAATGGTACACGAGACTATCACAGACTTAGCTTTTCTCTTTACCATTTGGTCAACCGAGTTGACTATGGCCGATCCCTTTCCATTGGGAAGAGAATGCTTTACTGGATATCCAATGTCATCATTGTCAATGTCCATAAAGTTTTAGGAAGTTGATCTTAGCAAATAGATAAGATCATTAAGGGTCTTGTCATAGTCTGTTTCATAGGTGTCCCAAAGGAACTCACTATGTGACTTAGAAAGTGATTGAACCACCAACTTTCTCAAGACTTTGACACCAAACTCTCCCGGCTTGTCACTATGTGACTACATCTCCAAGATGTGTTCACACCTAGACCTTGCCTTGCCAATAGGGCTTGAGTGACCTTAAATTTTTTCAAGAACTTGTGGGTTGGGGAGAATAATTGGAGGAGGTGAATGAAGTATGATTTCCATGGGACATCATCTTCATTTAGGAAAGCTTGTTTCACGAGATTTGGGAAGATCATAAATGTCTAAACCAGACATCTTTTGGGAGATATTCAAGATAGTTGATTTAAAGTCCTTAATATGACACCCAATATGAAATATTAAGGCTAGGACCCAACAAACTATTTTATAACTTAGAAGAGGTATGCCGTAATCCAAGCTATAAAATATTTGAAGGTAGGTGAATGACGATTCACCAATTTCCACCAAGATAAACGAAATGTATTATTAGGTTTTAATTGGTTTTTGAAACTCCTAGATCTTTGAGATTCATTGAACTGTTCAATGGCATGTTTCAATCTCGAGTGTGCCCTTCAGGTTTTGTGACTGGGATGCCGAGGATCACAAAACAAGGTGTGAAGTAACCATGCAAATCACTTGGTACCCTTAATAAATTACCCCTCAATCGATGTGCCGGTTAACCACACACGCTCCATCGATACTATGATAAATATTAAGTCACCCTTTACCTACCTTGTTAAGTCCAAGTTAGTGTGCCGGTTAACCACACACGCTCCACTAACGACTTAGACAAAGTGTAAAGTGTAATTTCATGGGTTAGCACCTTATTCACATTTTTCCTAAGTAACTAAGATTGGGTATTATTAAGAGTTTAGTTACTTAGTATTATCATTAATACTTTTAATGAAGGGAGAATTCTAGTCCCGTCAAACCCGTTCGGCTAACGACCCTCCACCAGTCAAGCAAGCGGTGGGTGAGAGTGGACACCCATTAAGTTGCCATTTTATAGGCAACAACCTTATACCCACCTTATAGACCGGCTTCGTGAATGAGGCGTACTAGCGGTAAGACTGACTTTACTCTTATACATATATATATTATTAACTTATAATATTATAAAGTATAAGGGTTGAATTTTAACTTTAAAAATTCTAAGGGCTAACATGGAATTAAAGTATTCATAAGAGAAAACTTTACAAATTCCAAAACTTGAGGGCAAGTTTTGAAACTATTCAAAACTAATTAATTCCATAACTTATGTGTTTAAAGTAGTTTTAATCCAAAAACTCTTCAAGTTCCATAACTTGAGGACAAGTTATGGAAGACTTTAAACTAATAAAAGAATTAACTTTTCTTTATTTTATAACTTATGGAATTAATTAAGGTTACACCTTTTTATTTTATTTTATTTTTTTTTATTAAATGAAGAGACTCTTGGTCCTCCATAACTTGAGGACAAGTTATGGAGTCATAAAACCATTTAATTAGAACTAGACTCTTCATTTTTGTAACCTTTGCCAATTTTTATGAGTTTTATGATTCTTAAATGTGACTTTTCATATAACTTGAGGACAAGTTACAAAAACACATTTTAGAATCAATTCTTAGATTAATTTGGATTAAAACCAACTATCACATAATTTTATTCATTAATCTAAATTAACTCATAAAACAAGGTAACACAAAAAACTTTTGGTGATCCATAACTTATTCTTAAGTTATGGAATCCTTTAAAACATTAACACCAAATTTTGTAACTCCAAAAAAACTTTGAATCAATTTTTTTTAAAACCTTTTCATATCCATAACTTATGGAGGTTTCAAAAAATAAAACTCTTTAGATCAAACTTTTAAAACTAATAAAGTAATCATATTATTTTATCTTTTATTAAATTTGACCTAATTCAACTCATAAAGCAAATTATTCAAATTTTACAAATAATTAGTTTTTCACAAGAACAAGTAATTATCTTAAAATTTGACAAACTTCATGTTTTTTTTTTCAACTTTGAAAATAAAATATTTGCATCAATATAACAGAAAACAACCTGGCTCTGATACCACTGTTGGGTTTTGAGCATTCAAACACTTCCTAAGTGTACATGCAACCCTAAATACCTTGGATCTATGTTTTCTCTATTATACATGCAAATAAGAACATCCAAGGTATTATCCTAATCTAGCATACAAAAACTATGAATGTAACAAGATAGAATACATACCTCTTGATGTAGCTTGATGTCTTCAAGCTTTAAGAGCTTAGCCCCAATAGTGTGGAAGCCTCAAGTGGAATCACAAATCACCAAGACACCTTGGAATACTTTAGAGAATATGATTACTTGGTTCTCTCTAGTGAAATTGGCTAGCCCTTCTTTAGTGTATCCACACTAGTGCCAATTTCACCAACCAAAGACATCTTTATATAGTATGGAGGATTAGGGTTAAACCCTAATACCCATGACCTTTCATTTCCTAGGATCCATGGGTTAAACACTCCATGGACTATCCATGAAAGCTTAGCCCAACCTAAATGAACTTGGCCCATTCCATATATATAAGAGTCCATATTTAATTAGTTCCTTTTGATCACTTAATTAATTATAAATTAATTCTTGATCAATACTAATTAAATAATATGATTCCATATTAATATATTAGAACTTATAATATATTAATATTAATCATAAACATACTATTCTCAAAAGATTATCCATATAAATTGTGTCGGTGAAGTGCAACCCAAATGGACCATGCCGGGTCGGGTCAAGTACATACCAAATATAGTTATGGACTTAGACAATAATCCAACAGTGGAAACTAATTATGCAGCCACAACAACAATACCCATACAACCAAGGGAGTATGTTGGAACATTTCAAGGGTGCACACAGTGCAACCGTCATCACCTAGGTAACTGTTCTTGATGCAGTCAATGTAACCATCAGCACGCGGGTGACTGTTATATTTGCATGAAGTGCAAAAAGAAGGGACACACTGCCAATTACTACAGGAGCACAATGTGACAACCCGAAAGTTTCATTGTATAAATTCCATAGTTAAACACTTCAAATAATATTCAAAAACATTTCAGTATATTTTTGGCCGGATTTAAACCCGTTCGGTGCTATATTTTATTTATTGTCAAACGATTTAATAAAAAGAAGTGACGTAATTAGTGACACGTATCAAACCGAACAACCTGACACCTTAGCTAGTTGTTTACGGACAAACAAGGGAGTTTGGGCCATAAACACCCTTCTCCCCAAGAACTCATGCATATAGCATGAGTTTACACCTTGTCCTCACTTTTACCACTCCCCACTCAAGAACACTAGCTTTTTCTCTCAAGTATCATCACCTTCTTCTTCCAAAATCCGCCAAAAATGTAAGTTTTCTTCCTAGATCCTTTCAAACAACACTTAATCTAGTGTTTCTACACCTTCTCATCTATGGATTTCCGATTTTTACATAGATCTTCAAAGGATCTTCAAATCACCAAGAACACATTTGTGTTTTTTGGTCCTAAAACACCTCTACAAGCCTCCTAGAAGTAAGTATACTCTTTCTAACTAGTTGTTTAGTTAGTGTGCTTGTTAAATCCATGGAATAAACCTCAAAACCCTCAAGAATACATATTTACAGTTTGGGAATCTCCCAAAACCATAAACACCCAAACTGTAAACACCTTAAAGGGTGTTTTGGTGTCCCTAACTCCTTCCTTAGCATGTTTAATGGAATAGAAACTTGTATGAATGAGATTAGGACCACAAAACATGAAAGAAATGATGTGCTCAAGGGTTTAAGGCCGTAAACCCATGTGTTTACGACCGTAAACTCCCAAGGAGTGGTCCAAGGACCACAAACTCCAAGGGAGTACCCTTTTGAACCCTAATCACTTCTCAAACCTTTGATTTGACCTTAGAACCCTTAAACACACACACACTCACCATTCCCATGAGTTTACGGCCGTAAACTCATGGGGGAAATGGTGTCTCAACCGTACACTCATATTAGGGTGACCATTTGAAGTGTAAACTCCATAGTGAGGCCATACACTCTTTAGAAGCAACCCCTAGCACTCCTTGCACTTGAAGAAAAATGTTTTTCATGCATTAGAGGGTCTTTACTTAGGTAATTGGTGATTAAATGACTAATTAGATATCATTATATTCCACTACATGTTTCAAAGGATCCGTGGGTGTGTTCAAGTCCTCACTTGACACCTAGCATCCTACCCGACATTCCATCCACTCCACTCACTGCAGGTGAGTTCATACCCCCTTAATTAACCTTTCAAATGTTTTTAAATGCTTTTATGGGGGGGAATACAAGTTGAATCCAACAAATTATAGTATCAATCACATGTGATTTGTAACTTGCAATTAAAAAGTATTTCTATACTTTTGACCATTTTGCCATCAAAACTGCTTTAAATGTTTATCAAACTCATTTATCATGATTAAACTGTTATAAAAACAATTTCCAAACACTTTTAAAACTTCTTATGTTTCCAAAATATATCTACACCAATATATTTATATAAGTAAGACTTGAAGGACTTAGGACTGATAGCACGCCTTATTTCATGTTCATGTTTGATTGTGGTCTTAGGGTATATGGTTATCTGTCCGACTGTCGTTGAATTCTTAGTTATATATTGTATATATTGTGTTCTTAGGCTACAACATGCTATTTGACTATAATAGGTATAGTTAAGGTTTCCCGCTCCTTGCTACCATTACTAAGATACTTATCATAGTTAGGACTATTATGAGTCTCTACATGTTAAGTACTATATAAGAAAATACTATATACTATACAAGAGAACACTAAATACATGATACCGAGAAGCACACTATACACTAATACAAGAGAATATACTACAACTAAATGTCACACACTATTCCTCTATACGACACTTTACTGCGCCTTCACCGTGTATCCATAGTCTCCTGGAGGGAGAGCGGGCTCTACGTGTATACATCTATACAGGACGGACACTCCCACATCCCGACTGCTAGCTACAATCCGAGCCGACTAGGCCCAGGGATGATTCCATGTTACCACACTACGTGTGACCTGGAGGGTCATTATACATTAGATCGCCTATCCGCATGGTTACATATAAATTCACATTCGGATCCTTAAATTAACAAATTTAGAAATAAAGGTAAAACAGACTCTCCGAGATGTATTATATACTTATCACTACCTGGAGTTTGCAGTTTATTTTCTATTCAGCAGGCAGTAACACTGCTGGAATAAAACATTATCTTCCCATTTACTTTACATGAATGAAGTCTAAAACTATATTTTTATAACTGAGAGTCTAATTGGGAAAAACTTTTACACACTCAGATGACCAATCCTACAAATAATCATGTCTTGACAGGAGATTACTTTTACATGGAAAATATAGGATTTTCTAGATATTCACACTATTTTCAAACTCGATAACAAATTTTACCATACATGATTGAAAACACTTTTATACAAGCAATGACACTAAATTCTTATGAACTCTCCAGCTTTATGTTGATACTCGTTTTCAAAATAACTTGTATTCTCAGGTCGGCAGTAGATAGGTACAGATGCAGCTTTTGAGAAGACGGTGCACATACAAGACTCCTCTTTTATTTTGATTATACTTTTTGGTGTCTAACAAACTATACAGTACACACTTGTATTACAATTACTATATTAATGCAATGGATGTTGTTGCTTGTTTTTACTATTATGCATTGTTATGATATTGTACATGAATTCCTCCACCGCAGAACGTATTACGCCGTTCTCGGTTTTGGGGTGTGACAGATTGGTATCAGAGCATTGTTTATAGTGAATCAAGTATATTAACCCATAAAAGATATATGAACTATAAACACATCAGGATTAAAACACTCTGACCAAAAATATATACTTTTAAATAATAAAATATTTAACTAAGTATATATATACATCCATTAATACAAAGGATCAGTATCATACTAGAATAGAACAAGAGTATTAAGATTTTTGAACAATACAATTAGTCTTAGAGACATATAGTCAAGTCTGGGCGAATGTAGCCTAATCAACTACATTTTCCTAGGAGTGACTAGCATGTGCCTAAGAATGGTTGTGGTGTTGCAACAAGTCTAAAAACTTACCCACACTATCACAAGAACGTTAGAACAAGAATACTATAGGAGTATTCTACAATTCTGTGATTTACATATGTGAGAACTAAAAGGGTCGTTGCGGGTAGGACAATAGTTGCTAAGTGGATACCCTACGGTTACATGTGATTAAGACGCTATAGAATTAGAATCTGTGATCTTTGCTTTATTTCTTGTTCCTTGTTTGGTTGTGGATTTAGAGTTAGGATCACTTATTCGAAGGTCTATCCTGTCTCGGTTACATGTAATTGGTATGCATTATGCAAGTATTGGGTCGACCAACAACGATCAGCTTATAAGTATCCTAGATTAGTATGTCTGTTAACCTTCCTTTCCCCATTCTCGCGTAGATAGCATGGCTAGCTTCCACCATCCCGGCGATCTGTACTATACAAACCAAGGCATTAGAGGATGGCCCGAGGAAGAGTCAGAAGATGATCACCCGATCCCTTTGGACGATCACCATGCAGAAGGATTTTTGGATAGCTCCGACTGCGAACCCGAAGTCAACAACCTACCCCCTGTAGCTCCAAACCCCAACCCCCGTCCAACATTCCAAGGTCCCACTCCCATGTGGGCAACAACCTTGGATCGATGGAGTGATGAACAGGGTCAACCCTTACCTTTCAATGGAGACCGAAGCTTTTACAACATAAGCGAGGGTGGCTTGGCTGATCGAGCCCTACCCGTCATGGTCCGGAGGATTCCTAGGAACGTCGAGCAAGGTCATGCAGCTATCGGCAGAGTTGTGGAAATTGATGCCAACTCTAACCTTAACACTGTCCGTATCTTCCAGTTGGAAGTAGCCATGGATAGGACTAAGAGGACCAATAAGGCTCTGCAGCAACAACTAGCTGCATCCCGAGCCGAAGTCAGGGAACTCCGAGCGCATCAGAGAGCATATGAACAACATCTTCAAGAAGTTGTACGACAACTGGCTGATCTTAGGGTTAGCCCAAGAGATACCCATCGCCAGTAGAGGATGTCAACTTATCTCCATCTTTTGTTTAAGGAATAGCCTTTTCTTTTCTATGCTCGGTAGAGCACTTGTCTGTAAGCATTTCTAACTCTGAAAGTACTTTAGCTAGACTCCTAGGCTGCCAACGTTTTCTCTTATGGTTTGATGTAAGACCTACTATTAGGTCACTTTTCCTGAACTCATATTACATCATTAATACCAGTAATATTGGCAGTTACCTACTCCATGGAAAAGTTTATGCTTTCATGTTTTCCCTACTCTGTTGCTATGACTCTATCTGATAGTTGGACTATGTCGATTTAGTCCATGAAATGCTCTCATCGTGCTTGCAATTGATTCTTACTATTGTCATCATCTCTATAAACTTTCAGTTAAAGATGCCTTCCCGCAAGCGCCCGAACAGAGGCAGACCTGCGACTCAAACTCCACCTCCACCACCCCCTCCTCCGCAGTTCGATTTGGTGCTGTTTCAGACAGCTGTAACCGTAGCTGTGACTGCAGCTATGGCCCAAATGAATTTTGGCAATGCAAGTGGAGCCGGAATGAGCACCAACTCTAGACATGGTGAAATCCACCCATGTACACAGGGGTGCATCTATAAGGATTTCATGAGCTGTAAACCAACATTCTTCAATGGAACCGGAGGGATCATTGCACTGTCCCAATGGATCAAAAGGACCGAAGTCCTTTTCAAAATGTGCTCGTGCCCTGAGGAAATCAAAATCAAGTTCGATGTTTCTACCTTCACTGAAAGCGCCCTAACATGGTGGAATGGCCATGTCAATTCACTCTCTTTGGTGACAGCCAACGCCATAGGTTGGGACACACTAAAGGACCTTCTGAGAAGGGAGTACTGCCCTAGGGGTGAAGTCCAGAAACTCGAGGAGGAACACTGGAACTTCAAAACGAAAGGGACCGACATAGTGGCTTATATGGCCAGGTTCTGTGACCTGGTAGCTATGTGCCCTAATATGATCCCTTTTGAAAACAAGAAAATTGAACGATACATCTGGGGTTTAGTACCCCCGTATTGAGGGAACGTTCTAGCATCACACCCTACGACCTTTGACAGCGCTAAGGAATTAACCCACAAGTTTATTGATCATGAAGTTCCTTCCACTCCATCAACAACAACAGCAACTGCCACTGCACCGACCTAGACATCCGACAACAAGAGGAAGCGGTGGGACCGAAAGAAAGGCAAGTCAACTCAAGTATCCTCCAAAAGCCAACAAACTGTGCATGTCCATCCTGCCACTACTCCTGCTACCCCTGCACTAGCAATATCCTATGCTGGAAACCTGCCCAAGTGCCCTAAGTGCCCTTTCCATCATAACAACCCCTGCTGTGAATTGCACTGCACTAACTGCGACCGGAAGGGCCATACCGCCCGGTTTTGCAGATCTCAAACCAAACCCATTTCTCAGGTCCTCGGGTCGGGAGTAAGCCAGGCATGTTATGGTTGTGGCGAGGTAGGACATTTTAAGAAAAACTGCCTGAAAGTTGGGAATGCGGGAGGAACAGGGAGACTACTTGCTATTGGCCACACTGAAGCAGTAGCAGACCCCATAGTAGTCACGGGTACGTTCCTTCTTGATAACTCTTATGCTTGTATTCTATTCGATAGTGGAGTACAAACAAGCTTTGTAAACCAAAACTTTAAACTCATACTTAAGCAATCCGCGCAACCACTAAAAGAAACATTCGTCGTAGAAATGGATAACGGAAGGACATAGAGTTCTAACGAGATCTACATAGGTTGTACCCTCACGCTAGATAATCATTCGTTCCCAATCGACCTTATACTAGTATCGATCAAGAGTTTCGATGTCATCGTGGGCATGGACTGTTTGAGTCTCCATCATGCCGATATCCGGTGTTTCGACAAAGCAATCCATCTAAATCTACCAAATAACGAAAACTTATTAATCTACGGAGACAAACCCAGTACGAGTCTTCGTATCATCTCAAGTATTCAAGCCCAGAATTACTTGTGTAAAGAATATCATGCATTCCTTGCACACATCGTCGACACAAGCCAGAAAACGAAAGATCTAAAAGACTCTTCCGTAGTATGTGACTTCCCCGACGTCTTTCCAGAGGATCTGCCAGGTTTACCTCCCCAACGTCAAGTCGAGTTTTAGAATCGACTTAATTCCAGGAGCTACCCCCGTAGCCAAATCTCCCTATCGTCTAGCACCTGCTGAGATGCAGGAACTGTCCGGTCAACTTAATGAGCTGCTCAGCAAGGGCTTCATAAGACCAAGTTTCTCTCCCTGGGGAGCACCGGTCTTGTTCGTAAAGAAGAAGGACGGATCGTTCCCTATGTGCATCGATTATAGAGAACTCAACAAGTTGACGGTCAAAAATCGCTACCCTCTTCCTCTTATAGATGACTTATTCGACCAACTGCAAGGGGCGAGTTACTTTTCCAAGATTGATCTTAGGTCTGGGTATCACCAGTTACGAGTGCCCGAGGAGGATGTCCCGAAAACAGCCTTCTGAACTCGTTACAGACACTATGAGTTCGTAGTAATGCCGTTCAGACTAACCAACACGCCCGCGGTATTCATGGATTTAATGAATAGGGTGTGCCGTCCTTACTTGAATCATTTCGTCATCGTCTTCATTGATGACATACTTGTCTACTCTCGGAGTAAGGAGGAGCATAGCGATCATCTGTGATGCATCCTAGAAACCCTACGATCGGAGAGGCTATACGCGAAGTTCTCTAAGTGCGAATTTTTGATCCGAAGAGTCGAATTCTTAGGGCATGTGGTTAGCGAAGAAGGGATCCACGTGGACCCATCCAAGATTAAAGCTATTGAGAACTGGTCAGCACCGAAGACGCCTACAGAAATTCGACAATTTCTAGGCCTCGCTGGCTATTACCGCAAGTTCATACAGAACTTCTCTCGAGTCGCGAAACCCCTTACAACATTGACCCAGAAAGGTGTGGCCTTTGACTGGGGAGAGAAACAAGAGAAGGCATTCCAAACCCTAAAACTAGCCTTATGCACCACACTGATAATATCCCTCCCCAAAGGGATAGAAGATTTTGTGGTATACTGTGATGCGTCCAATCAGGGGCTCGGTTGTGTCCTGATGCAACGAGGTAAGGTAATCGCCTATGCCTCGAGACAGCTAAAGACACATGAAGTTAACTACACCACACACGACATCGAATTAGGAGCGGTTGTATTCGCTTTAAAGATCTGGAGACACTACCTGTATGGTACGAAGAGCACGATATACACTGACCACAAAATCCTCCAACACATACTCAACCATAAGGAGCTCAATAGGAGACAATGACAGTGGGACGAGCTACTCAATGATTACGACTGCGAGATTCGTTATCACCCGAGAAAAGCCAGTGTAGTAGTAGACGCCCTAAGTCGGAAGGAATATTCGGGTCGTAGAGTCAAGTCATTAACAATGACTATCCATTCGCATCTATCCACACAGATTAAGGAGGCTCAGGTCAAAGCCTTGAAACCTGAAAATGTAGCGGGAGAATCCCTGCGAGGAATGGATAACAACCTGGAAGTTAAGGGTGACGGAGCCTTATATCTCATGGACCGGATCTGGACACCGCGACACAGTGGCTTCAGAGGCTTGGTCATGAAGGAATCCCACAACACTCGATACTCCGTTCTCCCAGGTTCAGATAAGATGTATCTGGATCTTAAAAAGTCATATTGTTGGCCTAACATGAAAGCAGAGATTGCTACCTTCGTGAGTAAATGACTTACTTGCGCAAAGGTCAAGTTCGAATACCAGAATCCATCAGGTCTACTACAGCAACCGGAGATACCTGAATGGAAGTGGGAGCGGATCACTATGGATTTCATAACCAAGCTACCCAAAACAACGGGTGTACATGATACCATGTGGTTCATCGTCAACAGATTAACCAAGTCCATACACTTCCTACCCATCATGGAAACAAATAAGATGGAGAGGCTCACAAGGACATACATTAAGGAGATCGTACGACTGCATGGTGTCCCTATATCTATAATCTCCGATAGAGATAGTAGGTTCACTTTGAGATTTTGGCAATCACTGCAAAACGCCTTGGCGACGAGGCTGGACATGAGTACAGCCTACCATCCGCAGACCGACGTACAAAGTGAGAGGACTATCCAAACCCTGTGGGATTGACTTTGGTAAGGCATTGGATACCCACTTACCCCTTTTCGAGTTCTCCTACAACAACAATTATCACACGAGCATCAACGCATCTCCATTTGAAGCCCTCTACAGCCGAAAGTGCAGACCGCCTCTGTGATGGGCTGAGGTGGGTGACACTCAGTTAGCTAAAGGATGCATTCCTGACAACGCTCTCACAGGTCCGAAGATCATTCAAGAAAGGACCGAGAAGATCGTACAGATTCGTGAACGATTAAAGGCCGCTAGAGATCAACAGAAAAGTTACACAGACAAACGAAGAAAACCTTTGGAATTCTAGGTGGGAGACCGAGTCCTTTTTAAAGTCTCACCCTGGAAAGGCATTATATGCTTTGGAAAGCGTGGAAATCTGAATCCAAGATGCATAGGGCCTTTCGAGATTCTTGCTAGAATCGGCCCCATAGCTTACAAACTTAACCTACCCCACGAACTCAGTAACATCCATCCCACCTTCCACGTCTTGTACTTGAAAAAGTTCCTATCCGACGAGACTCTCGTAATTCCACTCGACGAGATCGAGATCAACGAGAGCCTTAACTCCGTGGAAGAACCTATGGATATTATGAACCGAGAGATCAAGCGAATGAAGAAAAGTCGCATCCAAATTGTTAAGGTTTGCTGGAACGCCAAGCGAGGACCGGAGTTCACTTGGGAGCACGAGGATAAAATGAAACTCAAATATCCTCACCTCTTTGCTTAGTTGCGCTGTAAAAACTTAGCTACTCGAATTCTAAATTTCCGGACGACATTCCCTCTAACGGGGGGATGATGTGACAACCTGAAATTTTCATTGTATAATTTCCACAGTTAAACACTTCAAATAATATTCAAAAACATTTCAGTATATTTTTGGCCGGATTTAAACCCGTTTGGTAATTAGCGACACATATCAAACCGAACAACCCGACACCTTAGCTAGGTGTTTACGGCCAAACAAGGGAGTTTGGGCCGTAAACACCCTTCTCCCCAAGAACTCATGCATATAGCATGATTTTACACCTTGTCCTCACTTTTACCACTCGCCACTCAAGAACACTAGTTTTTTCTCTCAAGTATCATCACCTTCTTCTTCCAAAATCTGCCAAAAATTTAAGTTTTCTTCCTAGATCCTTTCAAAAAAAACTTAATCTAGTGTTTCTACACCTTCTCATCTATGGATTTCCGATTTTTACATAGATCTTCAAAGGATCTTCAAATCACCAAGAACACCAAGAACACATTTATGTTTTTAGGTCCTAAAACACCTCTACAAGACTCCTAGAAGTAATTATACTCTTTCTAACTAGTTGTTTAGTTAGTGTGCTTTCTAAATCCACGGAATAAACCTCCAAACCCTCAAGAACACATGTTTACGGTTTAGGAATCTCCCAAAATCGTAAACACCCAAACCATAAACACCTTAAAGGGTGTTTTGTTGTCCCTAACTCCTTCCTTAGCATGTTTAATGGACTAGAAACTTGTATGAATGAGCTTAGGACCAAAAAACACGAAAGAAATGATGTGCTCAAGGGTTTATGGTTGTAAACCCTAGTGTTTACGACCGTAAACTCCCAAGGGGTGGTCCAAGGACCGCAAACTGCAAGGGAGTACCCTTTTGAACCCTAATCACTTTTCAAGCCTTTGATTTGACCTTAGAACCCTTCCTAGTGATAAATAGACCTTTAAACACACAAACTCACCATTCCCATGATTTTACAGCCGTAAACTCATGGGGGAAATGGTCTCTCAACCGTAAACTCATATTAGGGTGACCATTTGAAGTGTAAACTCCATAGTGAGGCCATACACTCTTTATAAGCAACCCCTAGCACTCCTTGCACTTGAAGCAAAGTGTTTTCATGCATTAGAGGGTCTTGACTTACTTAATTGGTGATTAAATGACTAATTAGATATCATTATATGCCACTACATGTTTCATAGGATCCGTGGGTGTGT
The DNA here is from genome assembly GCF_051521515.1 of Lactuca serriola. Lineage (NCBI taxonomy): Eukaryota > Viridiplantae > Streptophyta > Magnoliopsida > Asterales > Asteraceae > Lactuca > Lactuca serriola. The sequence continues at coordinate 227,386,046 of NC_136410.1, read as the reverse complement.
TCAAGTCCTCACTTGACACCTAGCATCCTACCTGGCATTCCATCCACTCCACTCACTGCAGGTGAGTTCATACCCCCTTAATTAACCTTTCAAATGCTTTTAAATGCTTTTATGGGTGGGAATACAAGTTGAATCCAGCAAATTATAGTATCAATCACATGTGATTTGTAACTTGCAATCAAAAAGGATTTCTATACTTTTGACCGTTTTGCCATCCAAACTGCTTTAAATGTTTATCAAACTCATTTTTCATGATTAAACTGTTGTAAAAACTATTTCCAAACACTTTTAAAACTTCTTCTGTTTCCAAAATATATCTACACCAATATATTTATATAAGTAACACTTGAAGGACTTAGGACTGATAGCACGCCTTATTTCTTGTTCTTGTTTGATTGTCGTGTTAGGGTATATTGTTATATGTCCGACTGTCGTTGAATTCTTAGTTATATATTGTATATATTCGTGTTGGATATGAATGTATTCACTCATTTCAATACCTTTGTGTATCCAAGACAAGCTACAACATGCTTGTAACGACCGAAAAATACAACCAATTTTAAATTTTTCAAAAACATCTCGATTCCATAAAATCTTTACAAAAAGGTTTTCAATACAAAACATTTATCGTGTTCCCAGAATCATAACACCACGAAATCATGAGGAGCGGTACGATCACGCCTTGGCCTTGCCACGATCTCCTGAAGAACCTGAAAAACATGAAACCACAACTGTAAGCCCGAAAGCTTAGTGAGATATCCCCAAAATACCAACCGCAATACCATACACGCATAACATGCCACAACATATCCAAACATAGAACAGCCATGCTCTCCGGGTCTACTGTGTGACTGGTCCGCCGCACCGGCCAACAGTCCACCTGGTCCACCCTCTGAATCTATCCGCATACATCGAGTCTGCAGTGTGATTGGTCCGCCCGTTCCCGGGCCTTCAATCCACCTGGTCCACTCTCTGAGTCTACAGTGTGACTGGTCCGCCCGCACCGGGCCGTCAGTCTGTCTGGTCCACTCTCCGAGCCTTCGGCACGTCTGGTCCGCCCCTAACGGGACCTACAGCCTATCCGGACCGCTCGCTGGGCTTACGGGACAACCGGTCCGCCCTGGGTATCTTGGCCTACTGCACACAGTAGGACCCGCCTCAACCCAACTCCAGTCCAAACATCCATGTGCACATACATACATATAATCATAAAGCAAATCACAGACCACAAGCAGATCAAACATATCACATAACATATAATCATCCTAACCAGGATACTGACCTAACAGGTCACTAGCATAGCGCCTCCCTATCTCTCAGGATACTGATCTCAATCAGGCCTCTAACATACACCATCCTAACTCTCAGGATGCAAACATATCACATCACAACAACATAACAATAACATAGCAACAACTACCCGGATCTCAATCCGATAAGGGTCGGCCTTGGTGCCCTAGACCCCGTTGATATAGTGAGGATAACTCACCTCGAAACTGCCGATCGAACAGATAATCCAAGCTACTCCGATCACTGATACGATCTCCACCACCGGTCAACCACCAATCCACTGAACTCAAATAATAATCAACAACTACTAGAATACCCCTGGAAACCACTGATCAACCCTTAGTCAAAGACAAGGTCAAAGTCAACCCCTGACTGACCCTACTCGCCGAGTCAACCCTATGACTCGCCGAGTCACCCCGAGACTCGCCGAGTCCAACAACTCAGAGACCACTCGCACACAACTCACCGAGTCATCCCTTGACTCACCGATTCTCGACTAAACCAGAGAATATCAGAACTCTTCGACAAGACTCGCCGAGTCCAAGAACAGACTCGCTGAGTCTAAGACTATCATCAACCTACTCGCCGAGTTGTTCATACAACTCGCCGAGTTCCAGGCTATCTTCATCCGACTCGCCGAGTCCCAGCTCATCTTCAAGCAACCCGTCGATTTCACCCATGTGACTCGCTAAGTACCACCGATCTGAATCCATTCAGAAGCATTCCAGCCCATGCAAATGATCCAAAACATAGATCTAGCCTCATACAACTCATCCATCACGTAAAGTGGCAAACTTTACGTGAATCCAAAGAGATCTAGGCCTTATTCACTCATAACTAGGGTTTGGGACATGCAAGCTTCACTAAACACTCCAACACAGGGACTTTCATGCTCTCTGATTCTTCTCCATTCAAGATCTGAGGTAGCAACCTCAGATCTAACCTCTAGACTTCCAATTACATCCATAGACAAGATTCCACAAACCCCAAAATGAAGAAACAACATACAATCAGTCCAAGAACGAGATATTACCTCCAATGGACGCCCCAACTGCAATGAAATTCGAATCCAAGCTAAGCCCCTTGCCCCAAGCCTTCAGTCTCACAAAATTCGTTCAACAAACTCCTCCAATGCTCCAAATACACTCCAACCTTCTTCAATCGCACTTTCTAGGGTTTCTGGACTTCAAGGGGGAATAAAGAGGTTGGGGGAAGGATATAATGTTCTTTAGATAGGGCTCAACCCCGAGAATTAGGGTTTTCTCATCGACTCGCCGAGTCCAACTCATCGACTCGCCGAGTCGGCTACTTAACCACGCGACCCAGTCGCGACTCTACTCGCCGAGTCCAACCATGGACTCGCCGAGTCTCTCTTCCCAATTATCACATTTAGCCCTTCGACTCTATTCTTGCTATTTCGGGATGTTACAATTCTCTCCCACTTATATTAGGCTTCGCCCTCGAAGCCTATAGCAGCTCAACTCCAAAGATACTCCTGCAATGCGCCACCTGGCCTCAACCAGGCCAGGTCCCCCAAGGCATACCCAAACGAAACTCGAACACCCTTTCCCTTCCTCACGGTGTCCTGACCACCGTCTCAAATCGGGCACCGGATTCACCCTCTGATAACTTCACTTAATCACTGAATACAACTCTTAATGCAACACCGCTCCAACTCACAACCATCAGTCGACTCATAAGGGCTAGAAAACCATGATCCATCGGTTCCCCGATCCGAATCTCACTCTATCCATTCCGTGACGACGGAAAGACCCATTCTCTATCTCAGAGCAACTCCCACGAGTTCTCCACTTGCAATCGCATACACATGCTGAACTAGCTCTAGCACCCTAAGGTTTGGAAAACCCGACACACTGATGGCACCCTCAAACATCCCCCAGGATGAACTAGTAATACATACCCAATGCCCTGATCAGAATCACACTGAGAGTCCGGGACTCTCCCCCCGCATCCCTTCCAAGCCTCTTGGCTCTACACCTGCGGAATTCCTTCCGCAACGTCAGCAGACATCCCCAACCGGATGAGCTTCTATTCCACTTCCGCAATCACGATGCTCAAAAACCATACTCGAAATACTCTAATCATGACTCTGCTCTGCCGTTTTCACTTCCGTGAACTTGCACCCCCTCTCGGAGTTACACACGTTTCCCTCTTCCTTTTCCAAGGAATCCACTTGGCCACATTGTCACTCTAACAAGTGCCACGGTGCTCGCCCAACGCGACACCACCCTTTTTTGCGTAACCGCTATTCACATACTCTGGCTATCATTGCAGGGGCTCTCAAGCCCATGCACTCTTTCAACTTATCAAAATCACAACCCGGGGCCAGACCTTCTAATGCAAACACACTGCGACATACCCCAAACCATATCCTCAACAGATCCAACAATACCTACAGAGTCTTCAGCATGACTGGACCGCCTCACCAGGCCTTCAGCCCATCTGGACCACCCTCAGAACCTTCAGCCAATCTGGACCGCTCTCAGTGCCTTCAGTCTGGCTGGACCGTTCTCCGAGCCTTCGGCCTGACTGGTATGCCTGCCGGCCTTCAGTCTATCCGGACCGCTCAACTAGCATTCGACATTCCGGGTTATCACCTCCGGAAATCCTCCCATGCATACCGTTCTAGCCCTCTAGGGGTTCTGAACTCTGACTCCATAAACATACTCGATCCCGGCCTGCTCCCAGGCCTCCACAATCAAATGCCCTAGGTCTGTAACCCGCCCCGCATGCCCGACACTCGCTCCTATCAGCCTATACTCTGGGCTGACAGAACACTGCTGTAACCCAACAGTTAAGCACCCTCAAATACTCATCGATCTCTCGGAGAATTCTCCAATTCTCCCCCACTTATAGCACTGACTAACAACCGCCGGTCGCCATCAACGACCTTCCAGAACAACCCTGCACAAAGAGAACACTTACACACGGACTGCTTCCCACAAGCATAAACAACCCTCAGCAAAACACATCTCCTCAATGATTAATCCGCTCAAAAAGAATCCGATCTCCAATTATCCATTCCACGAATGTAGATGCTACCCGACATTTAACCCAATGCCGCATCTCCACTAATAACCCTTACGAACGATAACCAATGATAGCACAAAACACCAAACTATAATCATACCAGACCCTCAGGGAGCAACGGATAACAAGACGAAAACCGGAAACACAAATCCATAACCCAAACCTCAACCCACAAAACGACGAATACCGCATCGAAATCCACACAAAGATACTAGCACAAACCAATACACCACAATATCATAAGTTCTGAGCATTGGACTCAACCCACACTCACTGGAATCACTTCATGGAATTCTATCTCGAGTGATCGTGAGACGGTAATATCATATAAGTCTTCAAACCTAGAGATATGATTTGTTACTTACGAGTTGGTTATGCATTGACTGTACGAAACCGCATTGGTAACTCGATGTTATAAAACGTACTTTTGTGTGTAATTCAATGAGTGGTAGAACAAACATATGAGTCGAAGTTTATCTGTTCCTTCTTGGATTAGAAGCTGTTATCTGGGCCCCTCGATGATTTTGTTTTGACCCATGTACCGGGCCCGGTCAGAACTAAGTTGATGTGTTCAATTAAGTTCTATGTCAAACAAATCGGAAATCGGGAAACAAACTGCTGGACAATAAGTAAGACATTGTTCCATGTATTTGTCCGGCTGATATCTAGAACGGAGGATTATATGATCACTTATCTTAAATGGCGTACTATCATCTTCTCAGTTCCGAGAAACCTTGAAAGAGCTACGATTGCCGGTCGGTTCCTGAAGTACTAGAGATATAGTTATTAGACTTATCCAAGTGGGAGACTGTTGGATAAGGTGTCTAAGTCCATAACTATTTCGGGCTTGTACTTGACCCGACCCGGCATGGTCCATTTGGTTTGCATGGCACCATGCAATTGGATAGACTAAATGAGAGAAATAACACTTGGAGATTATTAATATATTATAAGTTCTAATATATTAATAATATTATTTGATTAGTTGATCAAAGAATTAATTTGGAATTAATTAAGTGATCAAAGGATAACTAATTAAATATATGGGTTGATTATGTAAATCATCCATATCTTGTATAGTGGGCTAAGAGGCTCCATGGATTATCAAGTTGGGTTCTACCCATAGGATACTCCATGGATGCTCCATGGGAGTTACAAACCCATGGGTCATGGAAATGAAGAGTCATGACACATTAGGGTTTACATGGTGTAACCCTAGATGTGTCAACACTATATAAGAGACCCATTCTCCACAAAATTGGACGCACAAGGACACTACTAAGAAACTAGAGGGCTTGGCCGATTTTGAGAAGTGTGTGTTATCTCAAGAGTCTTTCCAAGAGCATTTGGTGTTGTGTGAAGCATTTGAGGCATCACACTTGGGGTGCTAGGCTCACAAGGTTTCAAGGAACACAAGCAACAACAAGGTAAGTTATTCTATCTATGATTCAAGTTAAAATTGTTCCCCATGTATGCTAGATAGGAATATAACCTTGGAATTCAACTTTGCATGATAATTAGACAAACATAGATCCAAGGTTATTAGGGTTGCATGTACACTTAGGAAGTGTTAGAATGCTCAAAACCCATCAGTGGTATCAGAGCCTAGGCTTGTTTGTTTGTTATTTGTGCTTAAAAGTTGAAGAAAGTCGAAAATCTTGCTGTCTGACTGATGGACTCGGCGAGTCCATGGGGAGGACTTGACGAGTTCATGTGTATCTTCAACCTACTCGGCGAGTAGGTTTATGCACTCGGCGAGTAGGGTCGACAGAGTGCAGAATTTCGACTTGTGTTGCTGGAAATGGATTAGAATCATTACCCTAAAATGTTTTGGTACTTGAAAACTTATTTTAGAAGGTGTAATGTCTTTTCTAACTCATTTACAACAACAAATTATCAAAATTACAAAGATTAAATGTGATTTTGATTCTTGAAAGTGTTCATATTCATATTCTTGTTCTTATGATGTTTAGATGATCATAGGAATTATTTGTAACCTATGTGGTAGATTAATTCATGATCATAATGTGTTTTAATGGAGTCCATAACTTGTCCTCAAGTTATGGAAAACCAAAAGTCTCTTGGATTAAAAAACCATTAAAAGAACACAAGAGTTAGAAAAATGAAAAGTCCTCATTTTATTACTCTATTAAACTCATAAGTTACAAGAAATGAAAAGTTTTGAAAGATTACAAAACTTGCCCTCAAGTTTTGGAACAAGTAAAGTTAAGTTAAAACTTTAGTTCCAACCCCTAGAATTTTAAAAGTTAAAATTCAACCCTTATACTTATATTATTATGATTTAATAATTATATATATATGTATAAGAACAAAGTCGTCTTACCGCTAGTACGCCTCATTCACGAAGCCGGTCTATAAGGTGGGTATAAGGTTGTTGCCTATAAAATGGTGACTTAATGGGTGTCCACTCTCACCCACCGCTTGCTTGATCGGTGGAGGGTCGTTAGCCGAACGGGTAAGACAAGGACTTATTAATTCTCATTCAAAGTATGATGAATATTATAAAGTAACTAAATGTTTTATTAAATTCCCAATCTTAGTTACTTTAGGAAAAATGTGAATAAGGTGCTATTCCATGAAATTACACTTTACACTTTGATTAAGTCGTTGGTGGAGCGTGTGTGGTTAACCGGCACACTAACTTGGACTTAACAAGGTAGGTAAAGGGTGACTTAGGGTTTATTATAGTATCGATGGAGCGTGTGTGGTTAACCGGCACATCGATTGAGTGATAAACTTTAAGGGTACCAAGTGATTTGCATGGTTACTTCACACCTCGTTTTGTGATCCTCGGTATCCCAGTCACAAAACTTGGAGGGCACACTCGAGATTGAAACATGCCTTTGAAAAGTTCATTGAATCTCAAAGATTCTAGGAATTTCTAAGAACCATTCAAAAAACCTAATACTAAAATATTGCGGTTTTCGTGGTGGAAATTGGTGAATCGTCATTCACCTACCTTTCAAATATGATATAGCTTAGATTACGGCATACCTCTTCTAAGTTATATTATATTGTGATTGGATCCTAGCCTTAATATTACATTTGGGTGTTTTATTAAGGACTCTCTTATATCTAAACTAATCTTGTCCTCTTTCCTTCAGATGTCTTTCAACAATGCTTCTGGCTCTAATCCTAATGGCTCCTTTTCCCTTATGAAATTGTGTGGGAAAGTCACCTTTGATGGATCCAACTTCAATGAGTGGATCAGAAACATCAGGATGATTACCCGCTACGAGGACAAAGAATATGTACTTGACAAGGAGCTTAAGGAGATTGATGAGTCCACTGCAACTCCTCAGGAGATCGCTGAATTTCGGGGACATGAAAGGGATGCTACGAAAGTGGCTTGTATCATGATGGCCACGATGACAGCGGAACTCCAAAAGTCTTATGAGGATTTCTACCCTTATGAAATGCACCAAGATTTGATGGAAAGATACCATCAAAGTGCAAGACAAGAGAGGTATGAAATCATCTGCTCCATGATAATAACCATGATGAAGGACGGGGAATCCGTCACGAGCCACATGCAGAAAATGCAAAGGTATGTGGATCGTTTGCTGAAGCTTAATGTGAACTTCCCGGAGGATCTTGCAATAGATATTATTTTGCATTCCTTACCATCGTGCTATGATCAATTCCGCATGACATATCACATGAACAAGGAAGAAGTCACCCTCAGCAAACTTCAGGGACTTCTCAAGACCGCAGAAACAGGTCTTAAGGGGAAGTCGGTTGCTATCACTCCTACTCAAAACTCTACTCCAGTTTTGGCAATCGGGAAAAGTCGAGGGAGGAAGAGAAAGAGCTCTTCTAAGGGTACCAAGGCTCGGACCCTTGATGGCTCTTCTTCAAGTGGAAACAAGAAAGGTTTCGTTACTCCTTCTTCTGACCCAAAAGAGGCTGAATGCTTCTATTGCCATGAAAAAGCTCATTGGAAGCGGAACTGCCCAAAATACCAGCAAGATGTGAAGGATGGGAAAGTTAAACCCAACCATGCAGGTATTTACACTATCATTTCTAATAACTCACCCCATTCTAATTCTTGGGTCCTTGATACCGGGTGTGGTATTCACATTTGTTGTGACTTGCAGGGACTTAGAAGAAGTGAGGATGTGGAGCAAGGAAGGATAAACTTGATCATGGGGAATAGGAAAGCTATACCTGTTACCAAGATTGGAGTTTATACTTTATCGCTAAGTAGTGGGTTTAGTTTAGATTTGAATAAGTGTTGTTATTCGCCAGGAATGGCAAGAAATATTATTTCCTTTCATGCTTTGTACAAACAAGGGTTTACCTTTTCATTTAATAATGAAGTTGGTTCTATAGATGTTTTCTATAATAATGTCTTTTATTTTAAAGCATTACCTTGTGATGGTGTGTATGAAGCTGTATCTGTTGTAGATAACTTGGGAAATAATGTTTTGTGTATTGATTCTACTAATAATAACTTGGATAAAGCATCTTTATGGCACTGTCGTCTTGGACATATAAGCAAGAAACGCATAGGCCAACTCCAAAAGGATGGAGTCTTGGAGTCGTTTGACCTAAAGTCAGATGATAGTTGCGAATCATGCTTACATGGAAAAATGACAAAGTCACCCTTCACAGGTTCGTGTGAGAGGGGTGAAGGTTTGTTGGACCTTATACACACGGATGTGTGTGGACCATTCAAACATGCCACAAGGGATGCTAATCGTTATTATTTGACTTTTACTGATGATTATAGTAGATATGGATATATCTACTTGATCAAGCATAAGTTAGAGACTTTCGAGAGGTTTAAGGAATTTAAACAGGAAGTCGAGAATCAATTGGGCAGGAACATTAAGATGCTTCGATCCGATCGTGGTGGTGAGTATCTTAGTTCAGAGTTCCTCGACTATCTAAGGGAATGTGGGATAGTCTCACAATTGATACCTCCCAGGACACCACAGTTGAATGGTGTGGCTGAGAGGCGTAATCGAACCTTGTTGGATATGGTTAGTTCCATGATGAGTCGAGCTTCGCTACCAATCTCATTCTGGGGGTATGCCTTAGAGACTGCCGCCCATATTCTTAATCTAGTCCCTACAAAGAAAGTTGCCAAAACTCCTCACGAGATGTGGACTGGTAAAGTACCTAAACTAGACCACATCAAGATTTGGGGTTGCGAGGCTTTCGTGAGACGCGAGACTCATGATAAGCTCGAACCTCGAAGCGAGAGGTGTATTTTCATCGGTTACCCACAGCGATCCTTTGGTTACCTCTTCTACAGACCCAGTGACAATGTGGTCTTTGTAGCAAGAAGAGGAGTCTTTCGAGAAAGAGAGTTTATAAGCCAAGGAGACAGTGGGAGGCAAATTGATCTTGAAGAAATTCAAGAATCAAGCGGTGAAGGAACTTCAAACTCTAGCCCTCAACTTGAGGAGGAAACTCCTGTTGAGCAAATTGACAAATCTGTACCTCTGAGACGTTCCACGAGAGTTAGGAGTACACCTGAGCATTACTATGGATTCCATATTACTGCAGAAGGTGAGACACTTATTAGTGATGAGACACTAGTAAGTCAAGATGACCCTAACAGCTACGAGGAAGCCATGGCAGGCCCCGAGTCTGATAAATGGAAAGAGGCTATGGATAGCGAGATACAATCCATGTATGACAATCAAGTTTGGAACTTGGTTGAAAATGTACCAGGTCGTAAGACAGTAGGGTGCAAGTGGGTCTTCAAGAAGAAGACCGACATGGATGATAAAGTACACACTTATAAGGCTAGACTGGTTGCAAAGGGCTTCTCTCAAATTCCTGGAGTGGACTATGATGAGACCTTTTCTCCGGTAGCCAAGATTAAGTCTATTCGGGTTCTGTTAGCCATAGCTGCATTTCATGATTATGAAATATGGCAGATGGATGTCAAAACCACTTTCCTTAATGGGAAGTTGGCTGAAGATGTTTACATGAGTCAGCCAGAGGGTTTTGTCAGCAACGAGTACCCTAATAGAGTGTGTAAGCTTGAGAAATCCATTTATGGATTGAAGCAAGCACCTCGTAGATGGAATCTTTGCTTTGATGAAAAGGTCAAGGAATTTGGCTTTTCTAGGAGTGAAGATGAATCTTGTGTGTATGTCAAGGCTAGTGGGAGTATAGTTAGCTTTTTGGTATTGTATGTGGATGACATACTACTCATAGGAAACGACATTCCAACCCTGCAGGAAGTAAAGTCCTGGCTTGGGAAGTGTTTCGCTATGAAGGACCTTGGTGAAGCTGCCTATATTCTAGGGATAAGAATCTTGAGAGATCGGAGTAAAAGACTAATTGGACTTAGTCAGAGTACCAACTTGGATAAGGTGCTGAAGAGATTCAGCATGCAGGATTCCAAGAAAGGAGAGTTACCCATCCAGAGTAACACCAGATTGAGTAAGACACAAAGCCCTAGCACTGAGGCTGAGATAGCAGAAATGAGTCGAACACCTTACGCTTCGGCTGTAGGATCGATCATGTATGCTATGACGTGTACTCGACCCGATGTAGCTTTTGCCTTGAGCATGGTTAGCAGGTATCAGGCGAACCCTGGCAAGGCACACTGGACTGCGGTAAAGAATATCCTCAAGTACCTACGGAGGACTAAGGACTGGGTCCTTACCCTTGGTGGAAGTGATGACTTGAGAGTTGTAGGGTATAGTGATGCTAGCTTTCAGACTGATAGGGATAATTTCCGCTCTCAGTCGGGCTGGGTCTTTACCCTAAACGGAGGAGCAATTTCTTGGAAGAGTTCCAAGCAAGAGACAGTGGCAGATTCTACTTGTGAATCAGAGTATATTGCAGCTAGCGAAGCAGCAAAGGAAGCGATATGGCTGAAGAACTTCATTGGAGACCTTGGAGTTGTACCAGCTATTAAAGAGCCAATGGAAATTTTCTGTGATAGTGAAAGTGCTGTTGCCTTAGCTAAGGAACCAAGGGATCACGGGAGATCCAGACACATCGACAGAAAATACCATTTCATCAGACATTGGATCGAAGAAGGACTCCTCGTGGCAAAGAGGGTATCATCGGATGAGAACCCAGCAGATCCCCTCGCGAAGGGACTGAGTAGGGTTAAGCATCTTCAGCATGCTCGGAGCATAGGGCTGAAGGATGATATAAGTTTTAGTAGTTAGATAACCCAGAAATTTGTAAAGTGTAATTGACATTTGATGATGAATAAAAGGAGTTTTATTTATGAGTAAAGTGTTGCTATCTCTTGTCGATCGTTTACTATATTTCTTTTGCATGTTTTGACTTCCAGAATAATTTTGTTTGGTATAACATATTATTCAAACCTCCACAGTCGGTCATATGTTGGAAGTAGATATGAATCAAGACTGTCATGTTTGGTTGTAGAGGTCTTGGACAAGGCTACAACAATCATGAGTGCTCATAAGTTCTGAGCATTGGACTCAACCCACGCTCACTGGAATCACTTCATGGAATTCTATCTCGAGTGATCGTGAGACGGTAATATCATATAAGTCTTCAAACCTAGAGATATGATTTGTTACTTACGAGTTGGTTATGCATTGACTGTACGAAACCGCATTGGTAACTCGATGTTATAAAACGTACTTTTGTGTGTAATTCAATGAGTGGTAGAACAAACATATGAGTCGAAGTTTATCTGTTCCTTCTTGGATTAGAAGCTGTTATCTGGGCCCCTCGATGATTTTGTTTTGACCCATGTACCGGGCCCGGTCAGAACTAAGTTGATGTGTTCAATTAAGTTCTATGTCAAACAAATCGGAAATTGGGAAACAAACTGCTGGACAATAAGTAAGACATTGTTCCATGTATTTGTCCGGCTGATATCTAGAACGGAGGATTATATGATCACTTATCTTAAATGGCGTACTATCATCTTCTCAGTTCCGAGAAACCTTGAAAGAGCTACGATTGCCGGTCGGTTCCTGAAGTACTAGAGATATAGTTATTAGACTTATCCAAGTGGGAGACTGTTGGATAAGGTGTCTAAGTCCATAACTATTTCGGGCTTGTACTTGACCCGACCCGGCATGGTCCATTTGGGTTGCATGGCACCATGCAATTGGATAGACTAAATGAGAGAAATAACACTTGGAGATTATTAATATATTATAAGTTCTAATATATTAATAATATTATTTGATTAGTTGATCAAAGAATTAATTTGGAATTAATTAAGTGATCAAAGGATAACTAATTAAATATATGGGTTGATTATGTAAATCATCCATATCTTGTATAGTGGGCTAAGAGGCTCCATGGATTATCAAGTTGGGTTCTACCCATAGGATACTCCATGGATGCTCCATGGGAGTTACAAACCCATGGGTCATGGAAATGAAGAGTCATGACACATTAGGGTTTACATGGTGTAACCCTAGATGTGTCAACACTATATAAGAGACCCATTCTCCACAAAATTGGACGCACAAGTACACTACTAAGAAACTAGAGGGCTTGGCCGATTTTAAGAAGTGTGTGTTATCTCAAGAGTCTTTCCAAGAGCATTTGGTGTTGTGTGAAGCATTTGAGGCATCACACTTGGGGTGCTAGGCTCACAAGGTTTCAAGGAACACAAGCAACAACAAGGTAAGTTATTCTATCTATGATTCAAGTTAAAATTGTTCCCCATGTATGCTAGATAGGAATATAACCATGGAATTCAACTTTGCATGATAATTAGACAAACATAGATCCAAGGTTATTAGGGTTGCATGTACACTTAGGAAGTGTTAGAATGCTCAAAACCCATCACAAATGTCCAACCTGATGACAAAGATAGCAAATCCTCAGATCCCGAACTGGCGCTGATTACCGACAATCCCTCGCATAATGCCCCTCCTTCCCGCACTTGCGGCATGCACCCCCGGACCTACAAGCTCCGGTGTGACTCCTCCCACACTTTCCACAAGTGTGGCTGCTCAGCTCCCCCACTCTAACATCAACGGTCTTGGACCGTTTCGGCGCCGGCTGCGACTGCACCGGGGCCTGCCTCAGCTCACGCAACTGCAACTCAATCTCTAACTCACGCCGCCTAGCGGCCTCCTGCAACTCCAACAATGACCCGCACCTCTGGGCAAACACAAACTGCTTGATGTCCCTCTTGAGCATACTCAAATATCGAGAGATCTGAGCCTGCTACGAAGAGAACTCTGGGCAAAACATCGCCCTCTCAGTGAACATCGTGGTGATCTCAGTCGTCGACTCCGAATCCTGCTTCAGCTCAAGGAACTCCTGAGCCAATCTCTCTCTCTCAACTTGCGAAACATAACGAGTGATGAACATCTCTCTGAACTGATCCCATGAAGCCGCAGCTCTCTGCGCATCTGAATATGACCCCGTGGTCAATCTCCACCAATCCTTCGCCCCGACCCTTAACAGGTTCAGAGCACACCGCACCTGCTGATCGGCAGGTCATGAACACATGAAGAAACATCCCTCCACGTCCGATAACCATCTCATAGCGACGATCGGGTCCTGAACTCCATTGAAGGTGGGAGGCTTTGTATTAGCGAAGTCCCGATACTGAAAGCCCCGACTCGCTCCTCCACCTGCTGCCGCTACAGCTGCTGTAGCCGCCGCGGCAGCCGTCTCTACGAGAGCAGCATAGCGCTCATCAAAATACTCCACCATGGCGGTCTTAATCAACCCAAATAGCTCTGGCAACTCAGCCCGAAACAACTTAGCAATATCATCACACAGGATCTCACGAATCCTCGCATCCAACTCGCTCATGCTCATCTGACTGATAACCTCAGACGACACCGATCCACCCATAACTCTCTCTCCAGCTCCCGATCGTGACCCGGATCCACTCTCATCATGCCTCGGAATCTCCATACTGAAAAACACCACACAAAAGAACTCAGACTCTTCCCACAAACCTGGGATCCAACTCTCTCAACCCAACCCTAGAGATTATGGTTTCCCTGATATGCGTATGGGTCCTGTGCTTTCAGTACTACGGGCCCATACTACCTTCCACACCTACCCATATTTGTATGAAGTACTACCACAACACCCTAGAGGAACATACATAACAATGCTCAATCCTCACCACTAGAGGAACACTGAAAATATCCGATAAGGAACCCTAGGCTACAGGCATCGCAAATCAGGCAACATATCATGAAATCCTGAAGATCCCTAGCCTATCTCTAGCATGCTGTTCTATCAAAGCTCAAAACAAATAACATGCATGGTATTTTGGTGGTTACTTACTGGCTCCGGCTGATCATACCTCCGCATCCTCCCTTACTCATTTTTGAAAACCATTTTTAATTACTCTTTTGAAAACTCTCCTCGATTTGAGACTGGAGTCACACGAATGTTCCTCCAATTCACTCAAACCAAGGCTCTGATACCAACTTGTAACGACCGAAAATACAACCAATTTTAAATTTTTCAAAAACATCTCGATTCCATAAAATCTTTACAAAAAGGTTTTCAATACAAAACATTTATCGTGTTCCCAGAATCATAACACGACGAAATCATGAGGAGTGGTACAATCACGCCTTCGGCTTGCCACGATCTCCTGAAGAACCTGAAAAACATGAAACCACAACTGTAAGCCCGAAAGCTTAGTGAGATATCCCCAAAATACCAACCGCAATACCATACACGCATAACATGCCACAACCTATCCAAACAAAGAACAACCATGCTCTCCGAGTCTACTGTGTGACTGGTCCGCCGCACCGGCCAACAGTCCACCTGGTCCACCCTCTGAATCTATCCGCATACATCGAGTCTGCAGTGTGATTGGTCCGCCCGTTCCCGGGCCTTCAATCCACCTGGTCCACTCTCTGAGTCTACAGTGTGACTGGTCCGCCTGCACCGGGCCTTCAGTCTGTCTGGTCCACTCTCCGAGCCTTCGGCACGTCTGGTCCGCCCCTAACGGGACCTACACCCTATCCGGACCGCTCGCTGGGCCTACGGGACAACCGGTCCGCCATGGGTATCTTGCCCTACTGCACACAGCAGGACCCGCCTCAACCCAACTCCAGTCCAAACATCCATGTGCACATACATACATATAATCATAAAGCAAATCACAGACCACAAGCAGATCTAACATATCACATAACATATAATCATCCTAACTAGGATACTGACCTAACAGGTCACTAGCATAGCGCCTCCCTATCTCTCAGGATACTGATCTCAATCAGGCCTCTAACATACACCATCCTAACTCTCAGGATGCAAACATATCACAGCACAACAACATAACAATAACATAGCAACAACTACCCGGATCTCAATCCGATAAGGGTCGGCCTTGGTGCCTTAGACCCCGTTGATATAGTGAGGATAACTCACCTCGAAACTGCCGATCGAACAGATAATCCAAGCTACTCCGATCACTGATACGATCTCCACCACCGGTCAACCACCAATGCACTGAACTCAAATAATAATCAACAATTACTAGAATACCCCTGGAAACCACTGATCAACCCTTGGTCAAAGACAAGGTCAAAGTCAACCCCTGACCGACCCTACTCGTCGAGTCAACCCTATGACTCGTCGAGTTCCCATACTCAGAACTTCTCTCAATCCGCGACCTAACTCGCCGAGTCAACCTGAGACTCGCCGACTCCAACAACTCAGTGACCACTCGCACACAACTCACCGAGTCATCCCTTCACTCACCGATTCTCGACTCAACCAGAGAATATCAGAACTCTTCGACAAGACTCGCCGAGTCCAAGAACAGACTCGCTGAGTCTAAGGCTATCATCAACCTACTCGCCGAGTTGTTCATACAACTCGCCGAGTTCCAAGCTATCTTCATCCGACTCGCCGAGTTGTTCTTCCAACTCGTCGAGTCCCAGCTCATCTTCAAGCAACCCGTCGAGTTCACCCATGTGACTCGCCGAGTACCACCGATCTGAATCCATTTAGAAGCCTTCCAGGCCATGCAAATGATCCAAAACATAGATCTAGCCTCATACAACTCATCCATCACGTAAAGTGGCAAACTTTACGTGAATCCAAAGAGATCTAGGCCTTATTCACTCATAACTAGGGTTTGGGACATGCAAGCTTCACTAAACACTCCAACACAGCGACTTTCATGCTCTCTGATTCTTCTCCATTCCAGATCTGAGGTAGCAACCTCAGATCTAACCTCTAGACTTCCAATTACATCCATTGACAAGATTCCACAAACCCCAAAATGAAGAAACAACATACAATCAGTCCAAGAACGAGATATTACCTCCACTGGACGCCCCAACTGCAATGAAATTCGAATCCAAGCAAAGCCCCTTGCCCCAAGCCTTCAATCTCACAAAATTCCTTCAACAAACTCCTCCAATGCTCCAAATACACTCCAACCTTCTTCAATCGCACTTTCTCGGGTTTCTGGACTTCAAGGGGGAATAAAGAGGCTGGGGGAAGGATATAATGTTCTTTAAATAGGACTCAACCCCGAGAATTAGGGTTTTCTCCACCCAGCGCCTACTCGCCAAAAATTTAAGTTTTCTTCCTAGATCCTTTCAAAAAAAAACTTAATCCAGTGTTTCTACACCTTCTCATCTATGGATTTCCGATTTTTACATAGATCTTCAAAGGATCTTCAAATCACCAAGAACACCAAGAACACATTTCTATTTTTAGGTCCTAAAACACCTCTACAAGACTCCTAGAAGTATTTATACTCTTTCTAACTAGTTGCTTAGTTAGTGTGCTTTCTAAATCCACAGAATAAACCTCCAAACCCTCAAGAACACATGTTTACAGTTTAGGAATCTCCCAAAATCGTAAACACCCAAACCATAAACACCTTAAAGGGTGTTTTGTTGTCCCTAACTCCTTCCTTAACATGTTTAATGGACTAGAAACTTGTATGAATGAGCTTAGGACCAAAAAACACGAAAGAAATGATGTGCTCAAGGGTTTATGGCTGTAAACCCTAGTGTTTACGACCGTAAACTCCCAAGGAGTGGTCCAAGGACCGCAAACTGCAAGGGAGTACCCTTTTGAACCCTAATCACTTCTCAAGCCTTTGATTTGACCTTAGAACCCTTCCTAGGGATAAATAGACCTTTAAACACACAAACTCACCATTCCCATGATTTTACAGCCGTAAACTCATGGGGGAAATGGTCTCTCAACCGTAAACTCATATTAGGGTGACCATTTGAAGTGTAAACTCCATAGTGAGGCCATACACTCTTTATAAGCAACCCCTAGCACTCCTTGCACTTGAAGCAAAGTGTTTTCATGCATTAGAGGGTCTTGACTTACTTAATTGGTGATTAAATGACTAATTAGATATCATTATATGCCACTACATGTTTCATAGGATCCGTGGGTGTGTTCAAGTCCTCACTTGACACCTAGCATCCTACCTGGCATTCCATCCACTCCACTCACTGCAGGTGAGTTCATACCCCCTTAATTAACCTTTCAAATGCTTTTAAATGCTTTTATGGGTGGGA